>NC_050072.1:53523036-54165913 GCF_009764565.3 Dermochelys coriacea | reverse complement strand
AACATTCATGAGGTGAATACTATAGTCTCAAGAAAGATATGCTTGTGTTTGTCTTATCTGTCACAGCCCCTACTGGGGGCACCTCTGCTCTACCAAGAGTGGTAGAGCTGCTTATTCTGCCCTCCTCGAAGGCTCAGTGACCCACCTTAGAACCAAGGGGTTGTTTGTGTTCACTGCCTCGGCCTAGTGGTTGGGTGCATAAACTAATAGACAGCTCAATGATCTCTAGGACATTACTATATATACAGGAAATCAAGGGCCAAAAGATAAGGATAAAAAACCATTTTATCCCTTGACAGGACAGGGATAAATTAAAAGCAGGGAAAGGGAACAGGTCAGGGAAGTTGGGATATTAAATAAGTAACCAGCTAATCCCAATAAACACTAAATATCAACTAATCAAGTTAAAACAACAAAAATGCTTCAAAGTCTCCCCACAAGCTTTAGCTGCTTGTGGAACTAGAGCTCGCTGAGAAGGTCTAGGGTCCCTTACTGTGTATAGGCCTGGCTTACTGGGTGTAGGTTGGCCACCCCAACACTGGGAAGCCCAACAGCTCTCCCATTCGGGTGAAGGAGGTCCCTGGTAAGTTCAAGCCCTGACTACCATGGCTCCTGGAACTGGGTGGGGGAGTCTATGGGCTTAGCTGGCAGCTAGTCCTTACAGGTATAGTGGAGCCTTGGGGCTCAGTCTCTCCACTGTATAGCTGGGGCTTTGGTCACTATCAAGCTTTTGGGAAGAGAGAAACAAAATGACATCTCCCCTCCTGCTACAGGAAGCAACTCCAGGGCTGCTTCCCCTCCAGCTGCTGTAAGTTACAAGCCTGCAGCCAGCTCTCACAAATACTGTCCCTGTCTGGGCTCAGCTCATATATTGGGCAGTTCCAGCCACGTGCAGGCTCACTGAGGTCAGAAGTCCATTAATATTAGAAGTCAGGCATCAAAATATTATCTTGTTAACCTTCCCCAAAGCTCTTAGTCCTATTCTGTGCAAAGTGATGTGATAATGCTAGACAGGAATTTATTACATTTGGAGGAGCTGGGAGGAGACATTTTTTCCACAGGCCTGTCCCCAAATGCTAAGGTGAGCTACACCTCATTAAACTCATAAGTAGCAGCTGTGATCCAGCACCACAGTTTTACTGGTTCTTATTTGTTGATAGGGGCCAAATGAATTTGAACCCTCCATCGGCTTTTCAGGCAAATCTCTTTCATGTGTGCCTTACCCACAGGAGGGGGATTAGGGTCTGATCAGTTGCCAGCTTTGTAATATTTTAATACTGGGCACTCCAGGAGGAGTTTCAGAACCTTCCCTGCCCTGCCTCTTCCCCCACAAAGCCCCAACCCTGCCCTGCCCCTTCACCCTGAGGTCCCACCACTGAGGCCCTACTTCTTCCCCCAAGATCCCGCCCTGTCATTCACTCTTCTTCCCCCCCCCCCCCCCCCCGTCGCTTGCTGCTTTTCCCTCTCTGCTCCACCCACCCCCCGCTCCCCTCTGCTCAGATCAGGAGGGACTCGCCTGCAGTGTCAGGACTGGGAGTTGCAACTGCTCAGTGCAGGCAGGATGTGGCCCCAGCTGTGTAGGGGCTGGTATGGGTGATGATCTGCCTCCTCCATGCCTCTCCTATCCTCACTAACCAGACTTTGGGGTTCGGTCTGTAGTACTGACTGGACACTGTCAGGTTCCCCTTTCGACCGGACTTTCCAGTCAAAAACTGGACACCCAGCAACTGTAAAATGCCTATAGAAATCAATAGAAAGAGTGCTATTGACTTGGATGGGCTTTGGAGGAGGACTTGAGTCCTCAAAAAAATACCCTAAGCATGAGGGTTTATTCTGAAAGGATGTTCCTTTTTATTCTTACACAAATGTCAATGACAACAGCAAGAACTATATGAGACTGAATGGAAAATGTTGAAAGGCCGTCTGGTTTTCTATTGGTTTCCTACAGCAAGTGGGGGGAGAAAAAAGGTGTGTCACAGGAAAGGGGTTTCTGGAATCTTCCCAATCTCCGCCCCAAAAATACTTTCCTAGCACAACTCTTTGTTTGCATGTTACACATACGTGGCTCCTACATGGCTTTGTCCAGTGGACCACATCCCCCACCCCTCCACTTCATCAGCAGGTGTTGGTGAAGGGACTTCACTTAGACTTCACTGGCACTACCCAAATTTCAAATTCATACATATTATTTTCTAATCATTCATTTCAAATCAACAGGCATTGTAATATCGCCAGTCGGACACTTGTTTCAGATGGCAGTGAAGTTAAGCAGGCAGTGAGGTCTTTAGAATAGAATACCCTAAATTAATAGCCCATTTATGAGACCGTTAACTGTAAGCACTGGTTTATTAATAAACGTATTCAAAATTTCACATAATGAGATGAAATGAACTATAAAAAGTTTAAATCAGCCTATTATAAGCCACCATGCTCATGCCTAGTTTAGTGAAAAACTGTTTCCAATCTCTTTTTTATCATTATAGTTCTGAAGTTTTAAACCTACATAGTAATTCCCCCAGGTTTTTTTAACAAAACTCAAAATATTTTACTCATAATTATGCACAGCCTTTAATCTCTATGGCTTTGCTCTGAACAAGGAAATGCTAAGGTTTAGCCTAGATGGCTGGTTTTAATTTAGGTTAATTGTTTGTATTGCATCTAGAAATTCATGTCTCAGGCAATGCGATTTTATAAAGCCAGAAAGGAAGAAAGAAGAAAGCTGAAATGCTGCTTGCTCATACACATCTTTGTCTGTAACTAACCAAGTAAATAATATGAATTCAGTACATATTTCAGCTAAAGTCTATTGCAAATATTTCCATGCTCTTTTAAGACCATCTGGTCTAACATTGCCCCTGACACAAGGCTCCCAACTATTGAGCAAACATTTCCAAGATGAGCATCTTTATTATGGGCTAGATTCTGATACCCTTACTCAAGCAGCTTCTTACTCTGGGAGTAGTCCCATTGATTTCAATAATACTACTCATGGAGTTGTAATGGCCAGGACATAGGCAGCTGGACCAGTAATGTCCAGGAGTCTAGACTAGCTACCAAGTCATCAGGAAATGGGCATCAGAGTCAAGGAAGGCCAGGTTCGAAGGCAAGAGTCAGGTGCAAGACGGGACAAAATATGACGTCTGAGGCTGTAGCAAGCCAAAGTCTGCACTGTGGCTCAGACGCTCCTTGGACCAGCTTCCTGGTTTAAACAGTTGGTGTGGGTTAATCAGGGGGCTGCAGGGTTCTGTTGCACAGGCCTCTTCAGGCAGTACTTCCTGCAGTGCCCAACCCTCCAGTAACTGTTGGGTGTTGCTTTGCCTCATTCCCCAGTGGCAACATAGAGGTATCAGTCAGCCAAGACCCTCTAACCCCAGGTTCTAGATGCAGAAATCCTTACAGAAGTAAGGTACTATTCAATGTGAATAAGGCTAGCAGATTTGGCCCTTAATCAACATCTTAGAATAATACTTTTCTTGGTTCCAAATCATAATTAAGATGGAAAATATCTTGTATGAGCCCAGTTCTGTGAGGTACTGATTACCCTCCATTCCCTTTATCTTTAACGGGAGTTGAGGGTGCTCAGCACCTCAGAAGAGAAGCTCAGTCATCCTGTTGCAGAATCAGGCCCGAAATGAACAGGGCAATAATAAACATTATGTGGCTTCAAATCCTAAAAGCTATGGCCTGCTTCCGTGGAATTCATGTGTTATTTATGCAGCAAACAAAACATATAATATCCTTTTATGCAATGTTTACTGTCCACATAAATTGCTTGTGTCTTCAGTTTATCAAATTCTCCATGGGCAAATGGTTTCACTAGTTTATTCTCTTTTGTGCTTTGTAGTTTCCTGAAATCACCTTTCGTCCTTCTAGCAACCATTTTTGTAGAAGCAGAGCACTATCATGGTTCTTTAACCCTTATGTGAAAAGGTAAAGAGCCTACTATCTTGCTAAATTTCTAGGAACCTGCTGGTAAGGGTATGACAAATTACCATTCCAAGGTGTGGCAGGCTCACCTTCTATATCTTCTTGCATCTGGGTTTCCTCCATAGATGGGCCTATTGCATGGCAGTATATAATACTGATGCCATATATCCTTACTCAGATCCTAGAGTAGATTTTTCTCTTATCTTTTTCTGAGCCTGGACATATCCATTCCATTGAAATACAAAAGTAGAAGGATCTCAGGCTATATGATACCTTCATAAAGATACCTTCTGGGCTTGAAATCTCTCAAGACTATAATGGAAACTATTTTGCAACCCTTACGAACAGTGGGTGCTACCACCTGCCCACTAATGTTTGTCCACAAGAGAAAAAATAGCATTAATGCATTATTTAGGTTGAGAAATCAAGCCCTTGGAAGTTAAGAAATTCCATAAGCGATGGTACTCCTCCACAGTTAATCTAGCCACACTCAAATCCTATACTTCTTATTAAATATGTTAAAAACATAGGGCCAGATCCTCAGCTGGCTTTGATGGAGCTGTGCTGATTTACACCAACTGAAGAGCTGTCCCAGAAACAATACTATGTTAATGTTTATATTTTACAAGAAAAAGCAGAAATATCTATGCAACAAGGGGCCGTTAATGTTACCTTGGGGTGGGGTGGGGCTGGCAATGGGGTACTGAGGCTTTCACTTGTTCAAATTTAGCCCATTTCAAATAATGAGTAAGATGTGACTGTTGTTTGATGACTTATATGTGGTCTCAGTCCAATTCCTAAAGAAAAAATGTCCTCACCACAAAAGAACATAACCAGGATTGGCACTAGCTGGGCATTCTTCTTGGCAATCTCAGCACAGAGACTGTCACCAGGTGGATGCCTCCTGAGCACTTCCTCATGGCCAACAGCCCCTGCCTCAGTTTCCCCCTTCAAGGGACTTTCTCCATGATTCACAGACACTTTTGTCCATTCACACGCTCCTCAGGTTCTGATTTATTAAATTAACAAACATTCAAAATAAAGTTCTCCAGTCTTTCCTCAAGTCCACCTCATTACATCCCTATCAGGTCACTCCTATGATTTTCCTGCCTGTAGTCTCACTCCACAAATCCCAGGTGTCTCTGCTGGAGCCTCCTCTCACCCATCAGCCTCAATAATCCATTCTGTTCTCCCTGAGAGCCCTCTGAGAACTCTCACTCTGCAGTTTCCTGCTGCTCTTTATAGGAGAATCAGGTGATCCTTGCTCAGGTGTGCCTCATTAGAAATCAGGGTTGGCTACCCACAGGCCTCTAGCCCATAAAGTGCCAAGTCACCCTGTTACAGAGAGCAAGGATCAAATGGGCCACAGAGACTGAGCTACTATCTCACCCCTAACAGTGGTCTCTTCAGTTTAGGATGACGGCCCATTGACATTGCTACTGTTATCTGCTATGTGGCTAACTGGAGGACTTTAGGTTGGACTTTTCAGTGTCCAATGTTGGCCTAAATCTGCTCCCACTGAAGTCAATGATAAAACTCCCCCCATTAATATGCTACCCTCAGTCGAGCATCCTTCATGAGCACTTTCTTTTTTTTTTAATTTCAGAAAAACTGCATTACTGCCATGTGTACTTCATCTTTGCCTTTCAACGATGTATGCACTAATCATATTAGTGATGCTTTATTTAAAGCAATAACAATAATACTGTCTCTTATCACCAGGAAGTGACTGTGATATTCTGAACAGATAATATAACAGGTAAAAGATGGGGAATCATTTCCATAGTTCTCTTCTAGGAGCTATTTTGGACCTGACCCTGCATCTACTGAAGTTCGTGGCAAAACTCCCATTGACTGCAGTGGGTACAGGATCAGAGTCTTTATCTTTATAGATTTTCAGAACAGAAAGAGAAGTTTAGACAATAACTGAAATATAAAATAAAACAATCAAAATCTTACAATCCATCATGAAATTATTATTCCTTTATTTAAATATTTGAATATTGAACATATGGTTCAGCTGGTTCAATGCTCCATGGACTTCAACAGAGCTATACTAATTTATACCAGCTGAGGAACTTGTCCATAAAGCTTATAGTTTGGAATTGGTAAAATGTGTTAAGATGGAACAGTAGAAACCTAGTTGAATGAAACTCTACTCACAGGGAAACAAAGTGAAAGTCTCATATTGTTTCAGTGCATTGAAACATGACAGCTGTATGTCTCGTTACTGTGGACTTCTGCATATAGAGTAAAATTCACAGCACAAAGGCTGAGTATAAGTCTACACGGAGGTGGAGAGAGGGGGGAGAGAATCTATCTTTATATCTTAAGTGTTTATATTGTATCAATTAGTATAGTCTCTAAGCATGAAGGTATCTAGAATACACCCCCAATCCCACTAGAGAAGTGTAGGGTACTTAGCTATGCTAACTATAGCTGCTGTGCTAGCCCTATAGGCTGAAGTGAGGGCATACAGGGATCACAACATGATGTGGGAATGTGTGGCCATTGTATCCTCAAATATCAAATCCCCCAAATCCTTGCTGTTTTGATCTTCATACAGCTGTTACAGCATCTAACTTTGCTATAGACTGCAGTTCAAAGTCCCTTGGTTTTCACGTTTCATCATTGCCCATCCCCCACACAACAGACCCACAACTGTTGTATTGTATTGGGAGGCCTTCCACAGAAAAATTTCACATGAATTGATGTCATATTGTGGAATCACAGACAGTTCTATTAAACATGTTGCACGTCTCACCGGAACTATGTTACACTGTGAAAGCCTTTTATTTCCAAAATTCAATATTAAGCTTGGATTGTCATTTAATATCTATGTAATTCTGGAGTCACAGATAGGTAAGCACCTTAGCTGTATACTTTAGAAACCATAATATAGTTAGTACATAAACTAGATGCATCTTTAGTTCTCTGCAGTACCTCCAAATGTTACAAACATTTCTTGAAGTATCTTTCTTTTTTTAACACTCTAAAAATGTGAGGACCTGTTCCAATAGCAGTTTTGCATTGACTACTGTCACTAACTATAGAAACTCCAAACCTGAATACCCATTTGTGAACCACCACCTCCACAGTCTCCTTTAATTAAGGCCTGCTATACCACAAACTATAGGTTCATTTCATCCAACCATTCTTTTTCATATGCAAAATGACTAGGATGGTTTTTATACAAAAATTCTTATTTTACTGTCTTGCTGTGTTAGATTCTTCAATTATTTTAGCTTTTGAAGTGCAATATAAACATGGGACTATCTTACCTTCCAGGTGATCCACGTAGCAATATACATCATAAGTTTCATTGGGAAGACGGAATCCATATGTTCTAACTCCTTCCTTTCCCATTTTATCTCCATAGCATCCAACTCTGGGTTGCCTGATTGGATATCTGGAATACAGTAAATTAATATTTATTGCTACAGTTCGTTAACATTTTATTGCATTTTAAGTATGAACAGATCAAGCCTATAAATTTGGGGAAATACTGACAAGAGGCAATTTGAACAACTCACCTAACAGTTTGATCAGACAACCAACCAGCATCGCATTGCTCAAATCCATCTTCATATGCAGCTTTCAGCTGATCAGGGTTTGCTATGACAGCACCATTGTCCAGACAAGACTGCTGAGCATGCTGAAAATCCAGGGTATACCTACTAGATGCGGCACGATAGTGAAACACAACACCTACAAAGACAACAAACTCAGGTAGTGACACAAGTTGCATCACATTTGCTATATTCATTACACAGTAACGTTATCCTGATACAAGAATAATTAAAAAAAAGAATAAGGTGACTCCCTCCTTGTACAATAATAACAACATGCTGTTACAAGATATTCAGTGGTAAGTATGATCATGTCTCCTTCTAGTAACTGCCACTAGTGACTAGATAACAGCCTGCTACTACTCGGACTTGGAGAAATTCTTTTAGCTCAAGTGGTAGAAACCTGTGATTAAGAAGGTCCCTGGTTTGATCTCTGGTATTGGTCTCTGCAGCCCAGATTAGTTACAAATATAGTAATACTATTTATAAACATCTGAAGATTGGCCACTTTTTATATTCTATACAATTATATTTTCTTTTATGTACTAAAAATATTACAGGCTACATAAACCTTTCTTGTATTTGGGGATTCCTGATTATGGCAAATGGCAGAATTTAGAAATAAAAAAATAAAAAACTTCAGAGCATTAAAAAAAGTTTTGTTCTAGTTAGGGGCCATTCTGTTCTCAATACACATGCAAATCCCACTGACAGCAGCAGCAGCTGCACACGCATATCTAAGAACAGAACTAATGGATAAATTGCCCTGTTCTGTTCATTGCCTCAGAAGCATCTGGCACCACTGTCAGAAGACAGGATACTAGGCTAGAGGGACCATTGGTCTAACTCAGTATGTCAATTCTTATGTTCTTATGACCGAAAAAGTGTACTAACATTCAATGGGCAGAAATCATTTTTTATTACTGTTCAAGATCATTCTTCCCCTATTGCCATGCCTTTAAAGTTAAACAACAATAGATGCTGCATGATGATCTTTGAAAAATACTATATAGTAGAACCTCATTAATTACAAATCCAATAGCAAGGATTTTTAATTAATCTGTAAATTTGGGGGTCATACTCTATGACTGGAGAATTGCTAATTTCGCAGCTATTTTTAAGAAAGGGAAAAAAAGTGACCCAGGAAACTACATGCCTAGTAGTTTGACCTCAATTGTATGAAAGGTCTTGGAAGAAATTTTGAAAGAGAAAGTAGTTAAGGACAGAGAGCTAAACAGTAATTGGGATAACATACAACACGGTTGTACAAAAGGTAGATCATACCAGACCAATCTGATCCCTTTCTTTGAGAAGATAACTCATTTTTTAGACAAAGGAAATGCAGTAGATCTAATCAACCTGGATTTCAGTAATGCATTTGATACAGTTGCACATGGGAAATTATTAGTTAAATTGGAGAGGATGGGGATAAATATGACAACTGAAAGGTGAATAAGGAACTGGTTAATGGGGAGACTACAATGGGTCATATTGAAAGGTGAACTGTCAGGCTGGAGAGAAGTTATTAGTGGAGTTCCTCAGGGACTGGCCTCGGGACTAGTCTTATTTTACATTTTTGTTAATGACCTTCGTACAAAAAGTGGGAGTGTGCTCATAAAATTTGAGGATGACACAAAGTTAGGATTGCCAATATTGAGGAGGCCCAGAATATCATGCAAAAAGAGACCTGGATGACCTTGAAAACTAGAGTAAAAGAAATTAGATTAAATTTAATAATGCAAAGTGCAAAGTCATGCACTTAGGGACTAACAACAAGAATTTTTGCTATAAACTGGGGATTTATCAGTTGAAAGTGATAGAGGAGGAGAAAGACCTGGGTGCAATTGGTGGTTCATAGTCATCCGGTGATCAGCCAATGTGATACGGTCGTGAAAAAGGCTAATGCAATCCTAGGCTGCATCAGGGAAAGTATTTCCAGTACATATAGAGATGTGTTAGTACCATTGTACAAAGCACTGGTAAGACCACTTCTGGAATACTGTGCACAGTTCTGGTCTCCCATGTTTAAGAAAGATTAATTCAAACTGGGACAGGGCAGAGAAGGGTTAGTAGGATGATCAGAAAACTGGAAAACCTACCTTACAAGACGGACTCAGGGAGCTTGACTTATTTAGCTAACTAAATGACAGCTGAGGTAAGATATGATTGTTCTCTATAAAGACATCAGAGGATAAATACCAGGGAGGGAGAGGAGTTATTTAAATGCCAATGTTGACAGAAGAACAAACTGGCCATCAACAAGTTTATGCTTAAAATTAGATAAAGGTTTCTAACCAGTGAAATCCTGGAATAGCCTTCCAAAGAGAGCAGTGGGAGCAAAAAACCTAATTGGCTTCAAGACTGAACTTGATAACTTTATGGAGGAGATGATATGGTGGGACTACAATGGCATGTGGCCCATTGGAGACTGCCAATCCCCAACAGCCAGAGATTGGACACAAGCTGAAGAGGGCTCTAAATTACTATAGAGAATTCTTTCCTAGTTATCTGCCTGGTGGGTCTTGCCCACAAACTCAGGGTCTAACTGACTTCCCCATATTTGGGGTTGGGAAGGGATTTTCCCTGGGTCAGATTGGCAGAGACCCTGGGGGCTTTTTGCCTTCCTCTGCAGCATGTGGCATGGGCCAGTTGCTGGTTTAAACTAGAGTAAACGGTGGATTCTCTTGTAACTTGGAGTCTTTAAACCATGATCTGAGGACTTCAGTAACTCAGACAGAGATTATGGGTCTATTACAAGAGTCGGTGGATGAGGTTCTGTGACCTGTGATGTGCAGGAGGTCAGACAAGATGATCACAATGGCCCCTTCTGGCCTTAAAGTCTAGGAATCTATGAATGTATACCATCTATGGTTCAAATTCAGACCTCTGATTAAGACAATTAATTCCACAGAAGTCACTGAAATTACACCAGAACTGAATTTGGCCTCATGGACAAAATCATTTCTAAAAATTATAGAACTACTTTAATCTGCACTTTACTAATTTGTTCACTTTTGAGTTCATACAGAAAATAATGGTCTTTTCCCACTTCTCAGCAAAGTTTTAATGGCAAAGAACTGTAGTGAAATCTCATATTATGAAGGCTCCATCATTTTTCATAATATATTAGAGTACTTTAATTAGTACATAATTAAATATTACAATAAAATTAAATTTTCAAAATAGAAGAACAAGCACATTGTGTAATATATTTACCTTGCTTTTTTATTAAATGCACAGATTTATTTGCTAGTTCATAACTCTTTGTAATGTGCAATGATTTGGTCCCATTAAAATGTTTGAGTTTGACTTTCACCTCAGATGTGATAATTTCTACGTCCATATCCTCATTTCTATTACCCACTCTGCTATTAGTCCTAAAATACTCATTACCCTTATTAAAAAAGGAGGCAAAGTATTCGTTTAGGTATTGGGCCATGCCTAGATTATCTTTAATCTCCTCCCCATCCTCAGTGCTTAGAGGTCTCACTTCTTCTTTCATTGGTTTCTTTTTATCTATATGGCTATAGAACCTTTTACTATTGGTTTTAATTTCCTTTGCAAGGTTCAACTCTGCTTGGCTTTCGGCATTTCTCACTTTTCCCCTATACTTTCTGACCTCCAAGAGGCAGCTTTCCTTGCTGACCCTTCTCATCTGCCATTCCTTGTAGACTTTCTGCTTTCTCATAATAACCTGTTTGAGAAGCTTGTTCATCCAATTTGTTCTGCAAGCATTCCCTATGAATTTTTTCCCCTTGCTTGGGATGCAGTTTCAGCTAGCTTTGCAGCTTTGACGTAAAGTAATTCCAAGCCTCCTCCCACATTCAGATCCTTGAGTTCTTCAGTTCAGTCCATTTCCTTAAATAATTCCCTTAGTTTTTTTAAAGTTTCCTCTTTGGAAATCAAGGACCGTAGTTGCAGACCTGTTTTTGTTTATCCTTCTATTCAGTTTAAACTGAATTAGCTCATTTCTCTTCCCTTGACATGTTTTAATAAGGAAATTTTCCAGTAAATAAAAAATCTTGTGTAAAACACCCTAATCCTTTCTACATCAATTAATTCAATGACACAGACAGAGAACAGGATCAGAATCTAGTCTCCATTGCAGCACTGTACATACACCATGGAAACAATGGAAGTTCTCCAAATGTCTTCAGGTCTGGCCAAGCTGTGTTTGACACGGGACCTAAGTGGGACAAGACCTTGACACAACTCCCATGCTGGGAAGGAGTTAAGCTGGCACAGTGTAGTGTCAGCTATGCTAGCTTTATGTCCCCTAAGAATTGCCCTAACCTGGAGAATTTACTGCTGTCCAATTAGGGAAGGTTTACAGGCCATTTGCGCTGCCTGAGCTGTACAAACATATGTCGGGCTCTGGCTTTGTGGATCATTCTGTGCATGGTCTCTAACCACAGTCCCAACAAGCACATGCCCAGAGTGGCATGCAGAGGAATATTGCAGAGCTCTGCCTTGAGATACCCACACAGGCATGGGACAGTGTGACAGAGGGCTATTAGCAGCTATAAACTCAGACCCTAGTAACATAGAACACCCAGGACACTGGGTTACTCCTGGGAGAATTCTGCACCACTGCGCATGTGCAGAATGTATGTCCCCTGCAGATTTCTTTGCTTCCCCACAGAAAAATGAATTTCTGACAGGGAAGCAAAGGGAAGCCACAAGAGCAGTCATGCAACCCTCCCCAGCAGTATGTTTCAGGTGGCCAGGGCAGCCAGCAGAAAGGTAGATCATAGGGCAGGGGGCAGGACCGGGCGGCTCCTACCCTTGTGCTGGGCTCAACTGCTAGTCCCAGATGGGCTGGGAAGGATGGGACTTCCTCTTTCCTCTACAACATCCGGGGCCAGGTCAGACCTACCCCCAGCTGCAGGAAGCTCTGCAAACTCTCCCCCCTCCCCACTTCCTGCACCCAACACTCCTCAGCCGCAGGGGGCAGGATCCCTGTACAGGGGGCTGATCCCCCATCCACCCAACCCCTGTGCATCTAGACCCCTTCATACCCAGACCTTCCTGCTGAGCCTCACCAGACTCAGAAAGACCCCCTTCAGATCGCCCCCCCGATCCCTCACTGAGCTGCCCACTCCCAGATTGCCCCACACAGAACCCTCTCAACCCACACCCGATCTTCTCACACTAAACTCCTCTCCACTTGGATTCTGCCTTGCTGAGTCTGCCTGCCCACACTTGGTGCTGTCAGGTTTGGGTGCAGTCTCACTGCTGAGTCCATATCCCAGGTGGGAGCTGCACAGTAATCTCCCACTTTCGTGCAGCCAGTGGCCTTTGCTCCCCAATGCCATGATGGAGCCTCCGCGTTTATTTGACAAATAAAATTTGCAGAATTTTGCAGAATTTTAAAATATTGTGTGCAGAATTTTCATTTTTTGGTGCAGAATTTTTAATGTTTTGGCACAGAATGGCATCAGGAGTATTGGGTGTAGTTAAAGCAGGAGGGACTTAGATAGTTTGTATTTGGAAGGGTAGAAGGGATCATTTGCACCTGTAGGGAGCCTGATGAGCTAATGAGGTAATTAGCTTACCAGCTGGATAGCTCCCTGAAGAAAGCAAGCAGTGTAAAAGGCTGAGCCAGGAAACCCACTCCACCAGATTGTTGCTATGTTGCAGTGTACCTGGAGCATACACAGTAATAAAGACACTGGGTAGACATACCCTGGAGTATTGTGCATGCTGCTTAATTCACAAAGAGGGATTACCAGAGAGAATTTCCAGGAGTTTAAGGGGGGAGCCTATTCACAGGCAGCAACAAATTGGTTCTGGTATCTAAAGGAGAAATGCAACCCAACACCCAAGCTTCTGAGGTTTTAGAAACATACTGCGCATTTTATAAGCTATTTTTAAAAACTCTCTTTATGCAATAATATAGATTGATGCTAAGGGGGCAGAGGTGTATGCTGATTTACACCAGCTGAGGATCTGGCCTAGTGGGTTTGCACTAATGGTCCAGTTTTTTAACAGTATATGTTACTTGATATTGAGTTTATATAGCTCAGTCTGAAAACATGTGAAGTGAGAATTATGTGAAACTGTTTGGCTGTCTGGCTGGTTTTTAACCTTCACAAAAATGTCATTTTGACACTGTTTTGGATTCATGCCTCACAACAGTCTGCACTTCTGATAGATGGCTGACCTGATCTAAAACCGTTTCACTTCTGTAGATGAACTCTGCCATTCAGTGCAAACAGAAAAAGGCTTGATAAGGCAGCAAATACGTGGAGGGATGATGACAGCACTTCATTTTCATTTTTCAAACTTCATTTTGCAATAAGTACATGAGTGCATTCCTGATGACTGGCCATCTCACCCCCATGTCTGAATTAATAGCTTATTTTTTTTCAATTGGTACATGTTGCTAATCACTATAATGTCTAAATAAGGCAGTATTTAAGAGTTAATATTGGTGCCAATTTAAAGTAGCTGTCTCAATGTTCAGAGGAAGCCTTTGGTCATTTGTAAGACTTGGACAGGAACTTAAGAGAATGCTTTGTTCTTTTCACTCTGATCCAGAAGGTAAACTTCACCTATCTTAGAGTATAAGACTCTTGCTTTTCAAGTGAGGAGCCAATGGACATAAAGGAGCCTACAAGATGAATAGAGAGGAGAATATCAGTATGTATAAGCCTGTGTAATGGCAATAACAATTAGAAGACCCCCTGGGGCTAAGGAGATTAAATCACAGGACTTCCATTGTTTCAGTTGGACAGGGAGAAAGAAGGCAAAATCCACTGTCCAAGATTTAGCACTTTTAAAAATTTGTAAAGGATTTTCCCAAGTCTATTTGTTTTAAGAAAGAAAAGGGGACAACAAAGTTGTCCTAGGAGCAAATAAAGCAACTGGAAAACAGACTAGAACAGTGCAGTGTTGTCACTGAACATCTGGCAAACACAATAAGTATAATTACAGGAAGATGCAGCAGTGTCTGTAGGCGAGAGCACTTAAGGAAAGTATTTTGCTGTATCCAAAATTTAAAATAACTTATTTTTGGGTGAGCATAAGAGTGACTTTTAATCAATTACCTGTTTCTTATATTTATGGAGAAAAATGTAAGGAAGGATTTAATTCTTAAGGGAGTAATTAATTAGAAGAAAACAGATCTGTTGTTTCACACCCCTGGGTTGCAACAATATTTGCCAGTGTATTATGTTGCAAAATCCCTTGGTGTTACTAGGAAGGGCTCCAATAATACAGCTGTCACATTACTGTAGCCTACAAATCAAAGCAGACTTTCAGTGGTGGGCTCATGTCTTTGGAACCTGTGCCCTCCAATAGTCTGTCACAGCTGCATTTGGCAAGCTTCAAAGAACATTAAAGGATTTCATTGGTTGAATGTTTGATTTAACTTTTTAATAATAGGAACTGATGGGAGTGGGGGGGGAGGAGTTGTTAAAAAACAGGGACAGTTATTTTGTTGTCTTGTATCAATGTTAGGTGCCCAAACTATAGAGCACGGGGGGAAAGATTTTCCCAAAGCTAGCATTGTGGGGAAGCAAACAAAGAGCTCATCTGTCTGGTAAGCACAGTCCTGATTAAGAGGCAGTGTGCAGACATACCTCTAGATGTGTCTCATTTTTGTCCCAAGGTTAACTATGAGCCACACAAATTTGGTGTTGAAAATCATATATATCAGAAATTAAGAATCACACAATAGAGGTTATAGAAAGAGTCGATTATATGATTGGAGGGAATATCACAGCAGTTTAAGTTTCTCAAATGAATATTTCATTTGTGTCCTTCATTTTAGGTTTTGGTCACAAACTGCATCCTACACATGGGTCTTCACAGCTTGAGTGGGCTAGATACAGAGTTGCATGGCCCAAGCAGGAATACGTTTGGCACTGATTACCAGTATGCAAGGGCAGTGGATCAACAGCTACTCTCCTGTGCACCCAACCTCTTCCTCCTTCTTCAATGCCCCCATTGGGATGGCTAGGATCTGTCTGCACAGGGACTAGGGTGACCAGACAGCAAGTCTGAAAAATCAGGACAGGGGGTGAGGGGTAATAGGAGCCTATATAAGAAAAAATACCCAAAAATCAGGACTGTCCCTATAAAATCAGGACATCTGGTCACCCTAGTAGGGACTATGCAGAGGGCACTATGGGATCTTTTTGCATCCTCTCCGCTTTGCTCACACACACAGGAATGTGGACTTGTATTCTTATGGTAAGATCTTTGGCTATTCTACCAAAGGCTTTGGCATGCTGAAGCAGTTTCAGTCAACTGGAAAGCTACACAGCACCCAGGGACTGTTCTTAAGTAGGGGAATACTCAGGGAGTGTAAAGCCCCTCCCATATGACTAGGAGGGTCTGGTAGGGTGCAGCCAGGATGCACAGTGCTCCAGATTTTGGTTTGGGTAACTTAAAGCAATCTTCGGGCTGTACTCCAGAAGCCATTTTGCCAGTCTCAAATCAGAAGCACAGAACCATGGCTCAAAGCCATCCTTCCCTCTCCTCTTCTGAGCTGCACTAAGCACAAACCTTTAGTCTTTTCAACCAGCTAATTACTTCCCTCCTTTCAGAATAGTTCCCCCTTGTTCCTTTTTACTCCTGGCAGGCATACTGGGGACAGAATCAGAGACCCACTTTGAAAGTTCAACCTGGAGACTGTGAGCAGCAGTGGAGAGATGGAGAAGCCTGTTCAGTTAAAAAGAAAGCCTAGGAGGTTAACTTCCAGAAATGATCGGGATACAAGATAAGCAGTTTTAAAAGATTAACTAAAACAGTCTTTCTACAAATGCTGGATTTAAGGGCTAATCAATGAGAGCTCAGATTTCGGAGAGAACAAATTAATTAGATTGCCAACATAAAATCTCCAAGGGCTGAAAGCACAATAAAGTGGCATTATTCCCACATTAGGAGCAACTCCCATTTATTATCATCATAATGCCTGCACCAAAGGAGGGTTTGCATAAAAATGAAAAAGATTCAGTTGCAATCTCTCGCTCCTTTCCTCTTTATATTTACTCTACCTCTTTAACAGCTGCTTCTCCCCACTATCTAGGTCAGGATTTTAAACATTTTTTTCCATACTTGCTTTCATAACCGGGCGGGTTATGAAAAAAACAGCTGAACTTTCTTTGTAGAGATTTTTCATTTTCTTTTCCATTATATTTGGCCCTACTGTTATATTTTAATGCCTAATACCATGGTAGGATACAAGAGGGGCCATTTAATAACATGTCCTATCATATTCTGAGAAGCATAATAATAAATACTTTGCCCTTTCATAGCATTTTTATGCACAGATCTCAAAAAGATGGATTATTATCCACATTTTTTACAAATGGTAAATTGAGTCACCCTCTGGGACCCTCCCCAACTTATGGGGTCTCAGAGCTTGGAGTTCAGTTCAAGCCTGAACATCTACATTGCAATTTTATAGCCCCACAGCCCAAGCCAGGTGACCCAGGCCAGCCACAGGTCTTTTATTGCAGTGTAGACATACTCACAGAGGCCTGATTTTCTGAACTTCAGAAACCCAAGGTCACACAAAGTTGCTTATGACTGGGCAAATGAGTATGTAGGTATAAAGACAGCCAGTTAAACTGGCCATTTGCATACAAACATATTTGCATGTGTATTTGCAGCAAATGCACATACAAATTAGACATGCGATTACATCATATATATATATATATATATATATATATATATATATATATATATATATTTCAGGCAGCCTTAGGCTTCTGAAGTTTTGAAAACATCAAGCCCTAAATGTTTTATAGTTTACTTTCAATGACTAGTAGTGGGAGTCCAGGTCTGTATAAACTGTGTTAGGGTAAATGGATAATCCGCAGAGACCTCTCCCTCCTTCCTTTGAAACTACTGCTTTCACTCACAGCATAGTACACCACTTATAACACATGCTCATTTGATGCAGGCGGGATTCAATGGACTTAATATACCTATTAAATCTAGGGGAAGGGCTGAAAAAGGCTATTCAAAAATATATGTTTATTTTTTATATGCGTCCACTCAGGAAGCACTAGTCAGTTTCTGTATGTTTTATTTTGTATGGGTCCTCCAAGTCAAAACCCAACAAGGCAGCTGTCTGAGGTTATTTAAGTACCTTTGCTGGTACTGGAACATAAATTCTAAGATCAAAAGGGACCATTATATGTCCTTTAAACATCTGCCATAGAACTTCCCCCAAATAATTGCATATCTTTAAAAAAAATCCAATCTTGATTTAAAAATTGTGAGTGATGGAGAATCTATCTTGACCCTTGGTAAATTGTTCCCATGATTAATTACTCTTGCTGTTAAAAATGTACACCTTGTTTCCAGCTTGAATTTGTCTAGCTCCAACTTGCAACTATTCAATGATGATTCCTGATTTACAGTTACATTTTGAGACCTATCAGTTAGCCGTTTTTAAATCCATTTAATGTGTGCATATTATTTTTATATCGTTCTAGTTTTTAATCAAAATGTTTTTAAGATGCGTCTATTTTGAACATTCATTCAAACAAATAGGACATCAGGAATTGTTTGCAACAGTTGGCCAGATCCTTAACTGGTACAATTTCATGTAGTTCAATTAACTTCAGCAGAGCTACACTGCTTCACAGTAAATCTACAAAGCTAGGATCTGACCCGGTATGGTCAGCCACTTCTAACAAGTGTATCAAATTTTATTGGATGTATCTAATACATCACTGAACACACTTAATAATGTTGGCATTTAAATAGTAGCAATATATCATAATGATTAACAATAGCAATTTTGATCATTTATAAACATCTTTCTTCCAAAAGAATCCCAGATTTACAAACTACATATTCTTTTATCCATCATTCTAAGGGGTTTAGAGCTATCCTGAATGAAATGAAGGAATTCCACCGTCTGAATCACCAGTAACATTTCTTCCAACTAATGGAGAATTTTGCAAAAATTTCCCACCATCACTAATATGGGTTCAGCTTCACTGGCATTAGCAATTTTAAATAATCCTAGTATAGAAAAGGCTCTAAAGGTCTCTCATCCAAGAACTGTTCTCAGCTCCACTTAGTTTATAAGATCTGACAAAAACACAGAGCAAAGTGGTCTAATGTTTATAGGCTTTGTAGTTAACATCCTTTAAGATGAAAAGGAGAAGGTGGCTCAGATGCTATACTACTGAAGAGCATATAAAATGCCACAGGCAGACAACCATTTAAACATGTAAAGCTCATCTTCACAACTAGAAGGACGTACGTTTTTTTTTTAAAATAAAAACACAGGTAACAGCAAATATAGAAAAAATAATCGAAACATTCAAAGGGCCAAACTTTCAGCTCAGCCACAACAGCTGTACAGTCAAAAAGGCAAATGCACTGCTCACACCTACAACAAAGAGCATCTGTCTGTGCAAACTGGAGAATGAACAATATGATTTTCCTCTTTTGTACCTGAGCAGGTTTTTCAAAATTTAGACATTTCAATGAAATTTCAAAATATAGAAAAAAATAAGGGAAGTGGGAATTTTGAAACAAATATTTGTGATCCTCCCCTCCCATTCCCCCCTCCCAGATCTGATTTGTGCATTGTTATAAACTAGCTGGCCCTTCAAGGCTCGCCATACTCAGCCTTGCCTGGGACTTGTAACTAGTATAACACCAGCAGACCTAGTCATCAGCGGGCAGATTGAACCGGGGACCTCTGGAGACTAGTGCATGAGCCAACTGGCCATTAGCAGACTTATTTTCTCTCTCTCTCTTTAAGTTGTCTCGGTGCCACTAGATGGGACAGAACACCACACGCAGGAGGTGTGTGGGTTACATACTTCCCCTAGCTGAGGAAGCGCAACGGGAGCTTCAGAGTCTTCCCAGTTGAAATCCTGGATGAGCCCCCACTTGTAACACTGACAGACCCTAGTTGGTGACGGGCAGAATCGAAACGGGGACCTCTGGAGCTTAGTGCATGAGCCTCTACTGCATGAGTTAAAAGCCAACTGGCTGTTAGCTAAGGCTATAGAGCAGACTAAATTTCTCTGTCTCTTTAAGTGGTCTCGGTGCTACTAGACAGGACAGAACACCACACCCAGGAGGTGTGTGGGTTACACTAGCACCAGCTGGTGGTGATATGGCAACTTAGTGATAATTACTGAATCCAGCTGTGAAAGGGTTAGGAAAAGACTATACAGAGTGGAGAATGCAGTTAGGAAGGGATAGAAAGACCACAGAGAAAGCAGGACTCTCCTGCAGGTTGGAGAATCCTGCAGGTTGGAGCAGGCTCTGGCTCCAGCAGGTGGTAGCCCTGAGACAGAGCTTAAATAGGTAAAAAAGAAAAGGACTACTTGTGGCACCTTAGAGACTAACACGGCTGCTACTCTGAAACCTTAAATAGGTAGGAAGTCAGGTGGAAAGACCCATAGGGAGAAGCATAGGTTCAAGTGGGGAAAGCCCTGAGCTAGAGCCTACAAGGAGTAAGGAGATCCCTCATGGAAGCTGCCAGAGTCCCTGGGAAAGGGAGGCAGGGAAAGAAAGCCTGTTAAGACAAGGAGCAACAAAGGACCAACTCTGGAAAGAAGAGGGGAAGCCCTGAGGGAGGGCCAGTGAGAATACTTCAGTGGAGCCTGAGAGGAGTAGAGGGCTTATTAGTCTGGCAGAGAAGGGAGAAGCCAGAGGCCTGCAAACCAAAGAGATGCTGTGTTAAGCACAGGCTGTGGGGAAGCAGCACAAGTGGATTTAAGAGGCAGGAAGCAGTCCTGGGAAACAGCAGTGTGTCTAAAGAAGCACACCTAGCTGCTTAATACAGGATCCCTGGGCTGGAACCCAGAGTAGAGGGTGGGCTCGGAAGGAACATGCAAGCTCAACTACAGGAGCAAATTAGGCTCCTGTGTGGGAGGGGCAGTAAGAACACTTTAATGGAGCTTGAGAGAGGTGGAAGAACTATTATCTGGACATTTATTTGGATTTTAGGTGACTTGGCCAGAGGGCTGAGCCATGGAAGACCTGGTGAGAGGCAAATGGCCAGTAGGAGGCACTAGATCAGGATCACAGCCTGAGATAAGGGATGTGGGTGGCGAGTATGGTACCTTACATGTACATAATTTGGGAGTTCCACCACAGCTTTTATCTCCCCATTATTGTGGTGAAGGAAGTACTTTGTGCCTGACATGACAATCACGGCACATTTTACTGGGAGAAAGTGTCTTCCAACTAAGATTGCATCATGTTTTCAGTATTAGGCAGTGATATAGTGTGTCCTACCATAGTTACAGTGGGTCAAATAAATAGTTCTTTATTATTATTATTTATTCCTCACTGAACCAACAACATGCCCAGTGCTATACAAACATTTAAAAAGACACTACTCCTACCCAACAAGCTTACAAAACTAGTAAAAGCAAAACAGTTCACACACACATTACTGTACATCACAGTCCTGGAGAAAGGTGGTATAGGAATCTTGTAGAGATCATCATTGAAATGTGATGAAGTAGCAGTATGTCTTGAAGAGGGATTTAAAATTGGTGAGGCAGATCTCTTACTGAATAAAGGAAGGAGATTGTTCCAAGTGTAAAGAGAAGTATCAAAAAAGCATGAAGAGGAAGTAGAAGGATACAACATTGGAGAGAGTCTTGGGAGAAAGAAGGGGAGCAGGAAGAAATGATAGCAGACAACCAGGAGCATATTTATCAAGGATGCTGAAGCACCTCTAAATGCTTTGGCTTTCCGGTAATTGTTTGTCCTTTCCATTTTAACTATATATATGGGATCAATACAAATGTATTAAACGAATCCTTACCATCAACAGCCAATGAGATGACATCTTGGGTGTCTTCAATTCCATACATGACATCACAGCGGTACACACCCGCATCGCTTGCACGTAGTTTAACCATAGTCAGCGAAGCATCGCCAATATCCTCTGGGTGGGTTGGAACAGACACTTTGCCTTTGTAACCTTGCCCTATTTTGATGTTCCCATTTTGGGCCACCAGAACAGTGGTTTCTTTCACATCTTTTCCGGTTTTATCCTGTTCAACCTTTGACCATTTGATTCGAAGAAATTCACTTGTATTGTTGTAGCTGGGGGGTAAAGTAGGCAAGGTTGAAAAGAAGCAAGGTAGGGTTGCTCTTCCAGAAAGGGAACCCTTTACAGAGGGGCTTTTTTCCACTTTAACTAAAAGAAGAAGGGGAAAAATCACGTTAGTGGGCCAACAAAATAAGAACCAGTACAATTTCATTGCAATTTAAGGATTAAAGCTCATATGGGGGCTGATTCTCATGTCCTTTATGTTGGTGTAAATCAGGACTACCTTCATTTGAGTCAATGGAAGAAACTCAGAGGCAGTGTGGTCCACTGGACTAAGATTTGGGAGAGTTCTATTCTTGCCTCTACCTCAGCCTACTTGGGTAACCTTGGGCAAATCACTTTACCTCTCTGAGCCACAGTTTCCTCCTATAAAAAATGGGATTAATGTTACTATCCTCCTTTGTAAAGTGCTTTGAGATCTACAGATGGAAAAGGTAGATATGGTTGTTATGCAGAAGTAAAACCAGTATGAGAGGAGAATATGACCTATGGCCTTAAGTGCATTACAACTCTGAGAACCCACCCATCATTCTGTCAAAGGTTAACTCATTTTGATCTGTTAAACAATAGTCTTTCCAGTGAGATTCTCCTATTAGTTCTTTTTTAATTGTTTGCCTCTTTTCCAATTTCAGGCCTTATCATGTTCCTGAAACCGAATATGTTCAAGTAAAGGAGGCAATGAAGCACATGGAGGTCCCTCTTGGCTCAAACTTGTGATTATAGGACTTTTATCATAGTTTTATGACATCTCCAGCTGCAAATACTTTACAGGGAAATGCATCCACAAGACAATATCCTTAGGGGAAAGTTGGCTACTGTTCACCCAGCTTGCCTACAGCATGTGTCTGGAGAAAGGATTTCTGTTTGCTACCATTACACACCAGCTCTTAATCCTCATTAAGTTATTAGGTATGGTTCAATAACATCATATATGTATATTTGTCTCTTTCCTTTTCCACTGGCCAGCTCTATAACTCTTTCTATGAAAGGCTGAAGATAATGAATAATGAATAATTAATTCATTTTAAATGAACTAGGGTTCATAGTTTAGAAAGATAATATCTGCAAACTAATATTGACCACCAAGAGTGTGAGGGAAGAAACAAGTGCTGCCAACACATGGAAACTATTTAGTTGTTCATTATTAGTTGTCAAAAATGACTTCTATGCTCATACTGTAGAAGATTCTAAAGAAAGAAAGATAACACCTGGCTATTTCAAAAACTACTATGTTGTAAGCATTTGACTGTTGGTTAAATTATTTTTTTCAAAGAGGTATAGATAGCTATATACAACATATACTTTAAATGGTCAAATCTCTCTTTATTTAGGCGTTGATATTATACTCATCACCTTGGTATCTGAGTGTCTCAATATTACAGAAAGATACTGAGATTTAAACAAGTCACAAACTACAATTAAGGTCTAGAGACCATAGTTCTAGCAAGAGTGTATTTGTAAAAACAGTGAAAGACCAAGACATTTCAGATACAATAGCCAAAAAGAGTAAGGAATTGTTAGGATTATAGGTTGTTGGGTAAAAATCACCAAGGTCGACGTTCAAATGCACTTACTCATGTTGAGTATTGCCTTATTGCACAAATATTCCCATTGAAATCAATAGAGCTACCTAGTGAGTGAGGGACTACTCAACCTGAGCAAGGGTGTCAGAATCTGGTCCATCATGGCATCAATGGATAATAAACTAAGAGAGCATGATTCTAATCTGAAGTTTACATTAGGATAAATGTCATTGGGTCTGATTCTCCACTCCATTACACCAGCTTTGTGCTAACGTAACTGCAATGAATTACATGGCACTGAAATTGGTGTGAGAGACTGCAAAATCAGAACTCTCAATTTCAGTGGAGTTACAATAGAAGTGAAGTTAAGTTTATACAGGTGTGAGATCAGAATCACTCTCAAAATATTTCATATTTCTTATGATGTCTGGTTGCTTTATAAAAAAAGATGCATCTTCATTAAAGAGAATATTTAAAAGAATAAATACCTAGTTCTATTTATTCTGCCTGTCAGAATTTTAATAATCTTCAGAGACAGTTGGTGGTGGCTGCAGTGATCTGCAATATCCGCACTGATCCCCGAGGAAATTTTCTCCTTAAAATTGATATTTACATGTTGAGTTGACTGAAAGCTCTTGGCAGCAACCATATCATTATGATATACAGTTTATATTTGTTCTAATCTAGGGCAACATTTTGGAACGAAAGGAGACCATGTGGCCATAAATGCATCCATCTACTTTACAAAGTAAGTATCCCAAAGCACTTTTATAATAAGAGTACACTCTGTTCTGACTTGCAGGCTAATCAGCCTAAGTCTGCTATTAGGTAAAATAGGTTGTTGTTTTTTTTTAAAAAAAAGTTACTTTCCCCATTTGGGAAAAAAATGTTTGGCAATTAAACAGGGGTTAAGTGATGCTCCTGCACTGTTGCAAAAACTTTATTTCCTGTGGCAGCCCAGGCTAGCTATTCAAGCATGATTTATTGTCCACTGCTGAAGGCAGCCTTTTCTTCTTTTCTTAACCCTTACGCCCCTCCTGCAACTTCAGCATTTTCCCTCTGACTGAAAGCATAGAACGCTATCTCTTCCACGCTATCTCTTCCACAGATACTCGGAATGCCACTTTGCAGACCATTCCTTAATAAGCACAGGGCCCTCAAAACAAATGGTCACCAGGGACAGCAAAGGACAGGAAGAGGTTCAGTAACTGCCTGTTGTTTGTCTGAAGCGGAGAGGGGAAAATATTTGCCTGTTTGCCTAGGTCAACAGCTCTCCTAGAGCTGACAATAGAAGGTGCTATTAAACCTGGACACCCATTTTTCCAGCCCCTGCTGCCAACTCCATAGCCAGGTGAGACATAAAAGCACTAATGTCCTCTTGTGTGTATTAAAAAGAAGCATGGTTTTGAAATCACCAGCCAGGACAGTGATTAATACAAGCATTTTTCTATTGCTAAGTGGTATATAAAAAACTTCTCAATACAATTGGTTAATGGAGGAAACACATGAACGCACAGAGAGACTTAAGTCCAAATCACCACAAAGAGCCATACCTTGGAGTCCTTGCTCAAGCAAAATTCCCAGTTAAATCAATGGGAACTTTATCTGAGTTAGGACGGTGGGATCAAGCCCAAAGAATCACAGTGTAGTCAAGTTGGGGGCCTCACTAAGTAATCGGCCATAACTGTCTAGCCCTAGAATGGGTGAATGGGGAAGGAAGGCATAAGAAATCTTCCCACCCACTGTGACCGCCTGCAAAGAAATGTCAACCTCAGTCCCTGTATTTTGAAGACTGCACACACTGCTCCTTCCTACTTCCCTAAGGGTGCAAATCACTTCAAAGAGAGATGGAAAGAGGCTGAGCAACGGTTTCATCCCTTCCACATGGAGCTGATCAACTGCTCGGGCGGAGCAGGTGCACGTTCCAAAGGGATGGAGCATTTATCATGGAGCTGGGGAAAAGATCATGCCTTAGGATTATATCAGAGTGCTCCCCTGCTGTGGTGCCCATTGTGAGCCAGTGTCTTACAATGCAACATGGCCCCATGTTGCAGCCAATCCTGATCCTAATAAATGACAGATGAAGGTCTGTTTATTTTTCCTCCCACAAATTATCTGGGGGGTTCTTCCTTCATTTATTTATCCACACTGATGTACTGGATCATGTTAAGAGCCAAGCCTTGTGGATTTAGCTGTGAGTTTCCCTACATTTTGGTGGGTTTCTTGGAGCCCTCTAATTACATAAGGACAGGGGTTTTAGTGTAAGTATTTAAAAGTTGCAGAATAGTTTCATCTTGAACCTGCTATAATGTTCTACCAGTCAGTTAGTGTATCCTGCTGCCAGGCAGTTATAAAGATTGTGGGGCTGCATAATTAATTAAAGGGAGGTAGTTAAAAATAGGGAGCTCAGTGAGGCTATAAATTCCATACTGCTGCCTCCTGGAGCTCCCTGATAGAATTTCCCCTTTGTGAGCTTCTACCTTGAATAAAGCTGTTTTCCTTTTGATTTTAACCAGAATTCCAGCTAGCTGTTGTTTTGGACCTTGCTTCAGGTCCTCCCAGTTCACAGTTTGGGTTGTAAAAGTCAGCTCATCTTATCAGTGAAGTAGGGCTTGCTCTCTTTCTTTTGAAGTTGGACACAAAATAAAATATTTGTTCCCTGCCTGAAAACAAAGACTCCTTCCCCAGAATGTCTTGTACAATCCTTACTTTTGCAAAAGTTGCAAATCCCTGAAAAGTGAAGTAAGCAGAAAAAGGGCTATTTTAGGGTAAAAACAACACCACGACCCATTGGTCTGTATGGGGCAAAGTGGTCTGGATCCAATCAGAAGGAATGTCCTTCAGGAGGAGAAGGTGCTGAGAAGAATGGTCTTGCTGTGTAATTAAGTTTAAGAGAACAGAAACATTGACAGTGAGTAATCAGACAAAAATGTATTCTCATGGAATCAAAGATCCTATTTATGTTAAGCCAAGTTTACAGGGGAAGAACAATTAAAACCCTCTGTTGAGAGTTCATCAATAGTCTGACTACGCATACACTCTATAGTCCAGTCTAGTAACAGCCATAACAAATACCTATGATCTCATGTACTCTATTAAATCTGATTTCTTTATATACTGAGCCTAAGCAAACTCTGTTCATTAACTCTAAATCTTTTAAGAAGGAAATTTAATACTTAAGAATATAAGTGTTAGGTTGTTAAATTAAATTTTTTAAAAAAATCAGGACTACCTGCAAGAACATGTATGGAGCTTTGAAAATGGAGGTAATAAATTGAATCCCAACAAAAACTTCACTGTGTTCCTACCAGATGGTTTGTGGTCTGAGCTACTACAGTAAAGAGAGGGAGGATGTAAACCAGGCATAGAGTACTGAAGGATCAGTTACTTCTCATACTCTGTCAGTAAATCATAGAAAACCAGATAAATGTATATTCCATCTGCAGACCTGAATATTATAGCACACCCATATGTACAAACATATAATATACAGGCACAAACAGATGTTTATTATGTATTAGTCACAGACTCAAGTGTCAGACGGCTACTGAGGGGATTTTCTACTCTTTTCAGGTTTATAGGGTCTTCTTGAAATCACTCATTCGTGACATGACAAATGAATGTTTAAATCAGGGAGGTAAATTCCCACATTTATCACAGTCAGTAGTCCAGTTTGTAACCTAACATACTACACCATCAGCTAGTTCAAAAGTGAGTGAATGTCATGCTAGCAACCAATGTAAACTTTGTCCATTAACTTCTGTCATTAATCCTTTATGTGCACTAGAGCAAACAGCACAGGTCCTGTGATGGGGCATTCCTTTGACCCCACAGGCTTATGTGGTACTTCCTGCTGTTCCGCTCCCAAAAATATCTTATGGGAATTTAAAGGATCTTAAAGAAACCACACAAGAGCCTCTACAATTTACCTTTAAAACAAAAATGCTTTTTTTCTACATAAAAATTATGAGCTTGCATTGCCTGTGTGCTAGGTATATATGGATAGGGCCAAGCACGAGGATGAGAGAGATGATAAAATGAAAGAAAGGCTAAAACAATAATTAATGGTGAATATATAAAATATTGCATATCTGTAATCTGCTGTGTTACAAATAAGGTTGGAGTTTAGTCATGTCTATCATGGGAATCTTGGATTTAAGGACTTATATGTTAAAAAAAATCCTTATAAATATCCAAACCAAGACCTTTGGTGACTTTGGCATGGCAGGGGGCTTGGTTGGGGGGAAGACATGATGACAAGCAGTTGACTAAACCACACAGAGCCTAGGCTGCTGCAAACGTTTAACCTTGAGCTGAGTGACAGATTATTAGAAAACAAAAACACAGGACCACACCAGTGGATGATCAATGACAGTTTTTACTCCAAGAGAGATAATGATTCTTCCCCAGGTATACAGAGGGAATTAAATCGTGAAGAGTCCAGATTGGGTCTGCAAAGTTTGGGTTCCAGTGAAGTAACTCCAGCTTTCTAAAATGGCTTTGCACACATGAGCTCTATTCCTGACATTTGTTCTAGAATGGAAAATAATGGCGACTTGAGCTATAAACCAATCTGTTGACACTAGATCTTTTGGAAAGTATTTTCCCATTTCTTTTGCCCTCTTCACAATGGCCATTCTGTGAGGTTTTCTTCAAATTGCTATGATAAAACTACAGCTCTAAATGAATAAGATACACAGCATTCATACTGTCTTCCTAGGGGTGGGAGACTTTCCATCTGCTCCCACCAAGCCACACACAGATGATCACCAGCCAGAATCTGGCCCAATATTATTGTTATCTGCTTAACTGGATGTTCATTAGTGGGTTTCTCATGTACTGTAAATCCCATACTGGAGAATCTCTGAGCCAAATTAAGAAGTGTTAAAAGGTGGTGTAAATTATATATCAGTAGCTTGGTGTGCATGTGATTGTGAGTAGAATTACACAGTATGGGGCAGGAGGGCACAAAGGTATCAGGAACAGAAACTAATAGGAATGTATAATGAGGCTCAGAGCTGCTTTGTCTTCTACATTCTTCCTCCTGCTAGTTGCTTTTCCTGCTAAAACCTTACCCTTTTTGCCTCTCATCATGTGAATTACACCCCTTTACAGAATATAAATTACCTCCATTCGTGACACTTTTGAAGTTAGCTTGTTATGCTTAATAGTTCTTAGTTTCACTATAACTTATGCTAGATATTTCTATCTTAATGGAACAATACAACTCACTGGATAAGACTTCTAAATTCACCACTGGATTCTTTAGCATGTAAACTCACTTTGCAAATCTAAAAACCCCTTCCCATAATGATTTCCCTTGCCTAATATCCCTCATATAAACAGTGCACTAAATACAACAAGACCCAGATCTCTCCCTAGTATGCAGTACTATCAGTTACATTGCTAAGTAAAACTTGAAAAGAAGGTTGCCATTTATAACCAAAGAAGTCCCAGCTCTCTAGGGAAAAAAAACTTACAAATTTAGTTGTCTGCTCCTGACCCTCTCACAAAGTCTTTAAGTCTGTTGTCCCTGAGGACAACTCTGATCTCTCTGGCCTGCTGTGTGTTTAATGAAGGATAGAAAAAAATAAGGGAGGTTTTAAGTAAAATATAATGGTGCTTCCATCCTGCTCTTAGGAAAAATATATTTTACTTTTTATAATGGGTGGCATTTCATTTAGGCACCACAGCCATTCACTTTTCTCTAGAAAAATCTTTGAACAGTTTTGAAAGAGCCACTGGACAAGCTGGAGAAAAGAATTAGTAATTTTATATACAAGTGTTTGCCAAGAGAATAAAATCAGCTCAGAAGGCCCCTAAAAATAGATGAGTTTACCCTTTGCTGCCTTAATAAAATGTACTGTGTTCTTGTTCCGGAGAATCATAACTTTATTATTAGAAATGTTGAGGGGGGAAAAAAACCATTTTGCTCTGTCTGGTAATCTATATTATATAATCCTATGGCACTTTGCATCTTTTTTTTTCCCATTCCTGTAGCATCTAGAGTTTTCAAGGGAGAGTTTGAAATCCAAATACACAAGACAAACAAAGCATAGGAAGGGCACACAAAGGGGAGGACTCACACGAGGTCATTCAGCAAGCAGAGACAGAAAAAGAACCAGGTCTCCTGAGTCCCACAATATCAACCTCCCCTCTAGATCATGCTGCCTCTAACAGTTACTAAGGGACAGATCCAGTAAATGTTTCCACATCATACACTTACCTTTATGCAGTGCATATGTTACAACTAAGGTAGAGCACATCCATAAGACACTTTTTATATTTAATAACATCTTGACCTACAAATAAAGAAAAAATGAGTAAGTCAAAAGTATTCTAGTGTATACTTATAAGTGGTGTAGGTCAATACATCAATACCTGACCTTAATATTAAAGATGATGATATAATGTAACAAGCTATTTGTCAGGGGGAATGGATTAATATTAAAATTATTTCACATGTAAATCACTGGTTTGAATCTAATCCAGTACAGTAGTGACAGAAAGTCATTACCATCTGGTGGTTGATACATGGTCTTGGTGAAATGAGAACTAGTCCAAATCCAATTTTTAGTTGGTGTATATAGCATACAAAAACACCATCATTTAGAAACTTACAAACTGCCATACTGACCAAGGGTCCATTTCATTTCACAAAAGTTACCATCACAAATTGTTCATGAGTTCTGAAGGTGACTGAATGACAGCATCACAGTTCTTTCCAACATTTTGCTGAACACAGATTCTCTTAGGACTTGCCGCTTGCAACATTTATTCCTTGGTGAAATGTCATTGTAATGACAACGTGACCCCATTATTACAGAAACATGGTGGATTTTAGGTTTCTGTTTCCAAAGTGTGATTTGGATAATTCAGTGCCTTTGTGTATACTTCCTCCCCCTTTCTAAGCTATGAGCCCTATAAAAAACTGAAAGTGCTCTAAAAAACACAGTGTTTCCATAACAACACATTGCCATTTCATGCCAGTTCCTACTTAAATGTGTTGCCTGTATAAATAACATGAAAATCTGAGGTAAGTACACAAGTGAAATTAGAACGATTCCCACTAAATGATAGCCACTATCTCTTTATAAATATCTAGCAATCATGAGAAGTAGCTTTCAGTAACAGTAAAGGCTTGTGGGGCACTGTTGTTAAGAGGCTATTAGTTTGAGTTCATAGGAATTTCCTGATTTTCTTCTCAAAATATGCCACTCGTGATCTCTAATTAGAGCAGTAGCCAAAAGTGAGAACTATTTTATGTCCTAAATAGAATATAATTTAACGTCCTTTAGGGAAATATGGAGCAGAGATTTATTGGGAGTCAATCTACATTAGAACTATAAAATTATATATGCTTAAGTATTAAAAAGTCATCACTGGAATTAAAGCATTGACCAATGCAACAAGAAGTCCTCACTAGGCAAAGTGGACACTCACACATGATTGCAATAGACATAGTGTACATCCTCTGATAACAATGAGAGATACGCTCAACGTAAAGAAATTGTGTTACACAACCTACAGGTATGTCCTGAAAACCACATACCTGTATCTGGCCTGGGATACATTCCATAATGGGACAGTGGTTCAGAAAATAATGCAGAATATCTTAAATCAACCATTCACAATGTGGGGCTCTTGAATATCTGAACAGGACAATGTTATAATTCCCACTCGAAAGAGACTATATTCCAGGAGCTTTACATTCCCTGCAAATGGATGGCTAGTTTTACTCTGTTGCATAGGGAAACACATTGTGCAACGTTTTCCTAGAGCGTGTGGAGGAGAAAACCAGCTGCTTTCCCATGTAGCAGCCCAAATGCTGCCAAGCACACCCCATCCTTTTATCACTAACTGCACTGGGCTGGGATTACAATGTGATAATATTTATGTTGCAATGTCAGTGTTCACCCACGCTGAACCTTGTGTGATAGCATTGACATTGCAACAAAAATGCCATCACACAAGATTCACATATTTTTGTGGTTAAATCCAACAAGAATTATGACCCTAATGGGTTCATTCAACCTGATCCATATCTTCAGTAAGATTCATCTTAGGGGGTAAAATAGCAGTGCTTGATCTAAATCAGTTCACAGGGACATGGCTAGTCCATACAGTTTTAGCTGGCAGTGGGGGAAGAGGATAAGATGATTAATTTTATAAGTCTGGACAGTTATACCATCTCTTAGACCTTCATCTTGAAAGGAGAGCATGAGTGAAATGTTCATAAGAAGGTTCATAAGAAAGAGTTGCATAAGTCAGAGCTGATCATTTGCCCTTTATTATTCTACAGGGACTAATTTTCAAAGGTGGGTGTCTCCAAAAGTTGTCCATATCCTGCATTTGTATGCATAAATCATTATTTAAAAGAAATGATTCCTCATTATTGAATATCATTATTGGTAGACTTGGGGAAGAATGTGTTTGGTGCATATGGGGCTGTGCAATGCAGAGGATGGTTCAAGGAGCCTCTGCGTCCAGACAGCTTGGGATCCACCATGCCCAAGGACTGTTCATGGTTGCTGCTCCCTATGGGTACAACTTCTTCAAAGAGGGTATGGAAATGTTAAGACCAACAAGCTACCCAGCCACAGAGGAGAGCGCATTCTGTGCCCTCCTAAGGGGTTGTGTGATAGGTATTTTTCCCCAGAAGCTTTAGGAAACAGTGGCTTTCCCTGCAGCACAATATCTCCTAGAGTTTCCCCTTTTGGGTTATGGCTGCATCTCCTCCCTTTATAAAGGTTGTGCCAATGGCTAAGCGGTCAAATAACTTTAACTGAACAAAACAAGAAAAAAGTCTGTACTGACTTTGGACATTTCACCCCCAGGAGCAAGCCTTGGTCTAAGGGAGTAGGACCAAGAGTTAGAAAGGAATTCAAAGAGAGAAAGGCCTGAGGGGTTCACCTCTGGGAGAGAAATGTGCTGCTTCTCAACAGTGTTGGTTACGGATTGCTCCCCGCTTCCTACCGCACTATGGTGCACTGAGAGACTGAGTGGGAGTGAGGGAGCCTTCAAAGGAAGCAGTGAGACAGGAAGAGGGAGAAGTGCTTGCTCAGCGTATATAATCTCTAATAGTCAGGAGGAGAAGTGGAAACCTTGCTTAGTGCCTGCAAACTCTGCCTGCAGATGGGTGACACAACATTGTAATTCTGCAGGCCAGGGCTGTGTGCACAGATGCTGGCGTGGGGTCCTGCATACTCCTCACACATCACAGAAAAGTTCTCTATCCTGAAAAGCTCCCTGTAACAGAGCTGTGCCAGGGCAGGCCAGAGAAGGGACCATGGAACCCACATTTCTGCAGCTCCAGTGGCCCCACAACTATGTACAAAAGGTGCAGGGAGCCAGTGGCAGCTGTTTCATCTGTGGCCTGGCATGCTGGTTCCAGGTTGGGGCTGGGATTTCACCTCCCCACCCCACTGCATTTCACCCCATTACTTGGAATTCATGCCAGGGAATGGATTTCACTCTGATTGTTCAACAGTTACAGAATCATCTCAAAGAAATCTACTGTCAGATATTATTGCTGGCTAGTGATTGAAGGCTGCTGGAAATAGCACCAAAAATAGAAAAGTAAAAGAGAGAGGAAAAAATGATGAGGAAGAGTAATTGATAAGGGTCCTTGATTGTAGAAGTCCAAACGGTATTCACATGTCTTGCAGATGAAGGGCAGTACATGGGCATGAATGTTTTGGCATGTTTCATACACAACCTTCTATTTACTACTGCTGAATTTACAGTTGTTACACACAATGTTTTTTAAATGTTGTACAGTGGCTTAGCCATGCCCCACTGACTTTAATATGAAACACCCCCCTAAAACTCCTCACACACTCTGAAAATCTACCTCAAAATATATTAACTTTCAGACATCTTGCCCAAATCTTCTCTAAACTGTAGGACCTACCTAATCAATTTAACAGTGGTTGGTTCTATTTTCTCCAGATTCACGTGTGCGACTCCCATTGACATTAGCAGGGGACATTTTCATGCAGTGTGGAAACAATATTCTATACTGTAACTGACCCCAGTACAGGGTGTCCCTGTTATACTCCAGTCCTTACATGCCTGGTAGTATTCTGGGTGTACAACATGCTGAGGCAAGTTCTATAGCTGCTTCAAAATCTTGGCTCTTCAGACCCTAGCCCTTGGTGGGTTCCCTTAAACATTCACAGATTCTAATGAAATAACAATGGATTGCTTTACTGGGGCACCAGAAACAGAGGTGCAATTACCTTAGGCAAAATGCCTTTAAAACTAAAGATCACAACAATTCCTAACTCAGGCCCTATGGACAGTCCAGTCCAGAGATATGAAGTGAGGCTCCTCAGACCTAATACCAGGGATACTCTCTCCAGCAAAAAGAAAAGGAGTACTTGTGGCACCTTAGAGACTAACAAATTTATTAGAGCATAAGCTTTCGTGAGCTACAGCATCGAATGCATCCGATGAAGTGAGCTGTAGCTCACGAAAGCTTATGCTCTAATAAATTTGTTAGTCTCTAAGGTGCCACAAGTACTCCTTTTCTTTTTGCGAATACAGACTAACACGGCTGCTACTCTGAAATCTCTCCAGCAACAATCACTCACTGACCTTCAGATCCTTCAGCCAGTGTCCGTACTTTTATCCAGCACCTGAAGTCTCATTCAGACCTATCCACCTCACCTTCTGCTTGCAGGCCACTCCCAAGCATCTATCATGGCTCCCGCTGGCCCCCCTCACCAACTCCTCTCCTAGTCCTTTGGTCACAGCTCTTAAGATGACCAGCCTTCCCTCTCAGGTGTAGTTTGACTTCTATTTTTGGGAGGGCAGCTCCAGTCAGGCCAACGGAGCCATACATTGGCCGGGGGGGGGGGGGAATTCCACACCTGCCCAAGACTTGCAGTTTGGGGGGAAAATTCCACACAAAAATTACACCCATGGCCAGCTTCCACAATGCAGCCACCAGCCTCTTGTTCCTGTTCTAAATCAACCTCTGGCTCCCTTCTAAGTCAGGCTCCCTCTAACTTCAGTTTGTACATCCCTTCACTGTTACAACTATGGATTCCTCGTCTGGCTAGATGAGAGGTTAACCAATGAACATTAACGAGCCAGCAGGTGCATTACAGGACCATATTTTCCCATAGAGGGAACCTAGATGGGCCATGTAGCAGTTGACCTGCTGGGAAAGAATTCTTCCCAACTCAAGACTGCAGGACTTGGGCATATGTTTTATTTCTGTCCTCTATTGAAAAATGCATGTGTGACACTTTTCAACTTGAAAGAAGCCAAAACACTTGACAAAACTTAACATCCATAACAAGTGCTATAGACACTACACATCCAGCCTGAAACACTGCCTCCTTGGAGATAAAAGAACAGCAGTACTCTAACAGCTCACAGCAATGGTATCATATGTCTGAATACAGGAAGTGAAGAGTACCTTTTACGAATATTGCAGGAAGAGTCCAGATGAGCAAATATTACTCAAGTTGGAATTTGGTTAGCACATTTAGGGCTCCATTCTGATCTCACACCAGTTTTACACCAGTGTAACTGTTGATTTAAGTGGGATTATTCCTTATTTAAAGTGATGTGAGAACATAATCTCTGCTTCCCTCTAAGATTCCAGATCAAGAAAGAGAGGAAAGGTCTCCAGTGTGATACATATCTCTGGAACCATCAACGTTTTATCCAGCCAGAGAGATTGATGGTCTCTATCAAAAGGTGTTTGTCACTCCTATCCATTTCCTCTGAGGTGGCAGTGAAATAATGGTCTCCTAGGGGCATTCATTCATTATTTTCTTCAGAAGAAGCCAGGTGTCTGAGGCATTGTGATCTGACAAGTAACAACTTCCCATTGTAAAAGTTTATAGTGGTTATGTTTGTTGTGAGCAACAAAAGAATGACCAGAAGAATGAAAGAGTGGTTAGTCTCAATTTTTCCTTGACTCACACCTTGCAAAGAAATGCAGCTTAGTGTTAGTAATGGCACAACATGGATCTAAGTTAAATAGGGATTTACTGTCTCTTAGGAGACCACAATCCCAAATCAAAAATCAGTTTGATCCCCTCTGTGAGATCTAAGAGGGAACATCCTGGGGCTTCCTTGTGGTAGCAGGAAAAGGCAGCTCAGGAGCTATGACCTTCTGTGGCCCAGCCCCAGGACCTAGTAGGTTCCCCAGGATAGGAGGCTCTTTAGCATGGAGGGTGATCCTATTCTCCACGTCTCTTCTCCGCTCCTCCATCTTCCAAAAGCCCTGCTAACTTCAGGGTCATCTTGATTAGATCATATTGGCTCACAATTTTATCCACTGGGCTGCCTTTTATTGCCCACCCCATGCTGCTACCATGAGGAACCCCTAGGGAGCTACCTTTCAGATGTCAAAATAAAGAGTCTGGTTTATTCTTGGTTTGCAGTGAGGATCTTCCGGGAATCTAACCAGCCCTACCCACTGACCCTTCAAAATGTATTGTCAACCCCAAAAGTTCAAAACTCATGTTAGACCTAAAAAATCATGAGTTTGGCTCCAAAATCACAAGCATTTTTAAAAAAAAGATCCTCATGATTTTTGGTCTGCCTTTTGATTTATAAAAAGAAAAGGAGTACTTGTGGCACCTTAGAGACTAATAAATTTATTAGAGCATAAGCTTTCGTGAGCTACAGCTCACTTCATCGGATGCATTTGGTGGAAAAACAAATTTTCCACCAAATGCATCCGATGAAGTGAGCTGTAGCTCACGAAAGCTTATGCTCTAATAAATTTGTTAGTCTCTAAGGTGCCACAAGTACTCCTTTTCTTTTTGCGAATACAGACTAACACGGCTGCTACTCTGAAACCTGTGATTATGCAAGGCTTTTGATTTATAAACTCCCCCTGCCCATCATGTGTAAGAGTATGTGTGTGTGTGCGTGTGTGTGTGTGTGTGTGTGTATTTTTACCGTGTTGCCAATAAAAGTATTAAGTAAGTTGATTCTGACCCTTGCTGCAGGAGTTCTCTGGCTGACTGAAGGTGCAAAGATTCCAGCTTCTCCTCACATCCCAACACTCTAATTGATTAGTTATGGGCCCTTTGCAGCCATGTATTTGCCTGCATCCCTGACCTCTGCACCCTCTGCAGACCCCACATCAATTCGGTCCCCCAGCCCTATATCTGCACCTCACCCCTCAGTGCATCTCTGCTTCTCTTGGAGCTTCAGGGGTTCTTCCCTCTCCCTGCCCCGCCCCTCCACACAGCCTGGGGTCAGCCACTGTGGGGTCCTCTTCTCTGCCTTCCCAGGCCAGGGGGTGAGACAGCTCCGAGAGTTACACACCCTACTATCCTTTCCTAGCCTGGCGTTCCTGGGAGGAGCAGAGAAGAACTAATCCATTTTTCACAGGAGGGTGCAGAACCACCAGGAATGTTGAACTAATTCTGCTTCCTCTTCCCCTCCCCGACCTAAACTCCTCTCTGTTCCTGGGGAGGGAAAGGGGAGTAAGAGCTCTGCCTTACTCCTGCAAAAGATTGGCTGCTTTTTCCTAGGACACAAGGAAGTGGGGAAGGAAGCCAATCAGAGGGGGGTTTCCCCAGCAGTGTTAAAATTCTGAGAAAGCTGGAGCTTCTCAGATCCTAGTGAGGTAGGCTCTAGCTGGGATCCAAATGGCCTCATGATGAAATTACAAGCATTGGCACTGCATGCATTTTTGTAATTTGGCCCTTATTGTGCAATTACCCTCCAGGATGACATTTTTCTTTTAATAAAGTGAGGCTCAGCATTACAGCAACTCATAGGGAGAAAAAAATCTAACCAGCAGCTGCCTCCAGCCCTTAACAGGACTAAGCACCAGAGAAGTGAGTTAAGGCCACTCTTGCTATGGCTAAGGGAAACAAAGGGCCACTGCACATCGCAGAGACCGACTCCCCAGTGCTGTGTAGGCAAACTAGAAAAGCCCCATCCCAGGCATAACATATGTGCTGCCTCCAGCCCTCAGCAGGACTGGGCACCATCTGAGCTGTGCACTTTCATGTTATGGCTGGCACTTTCACAACTGTTAGCCTCCGTAATCTACAAGTAGTCAGTATTTCATATTTCAGAGTAGCAGCCGTGTTAGTCTGTATTCGCAAAAAGAAAAGGAGGACTTGTGGCATCTTAGAGACTAACAAAGTTATTTGAGCATAAGCTTTCGTGAGCTTTTCATGAGTATTTCATGTGCCCTTTTCTTTTACTTAATCCTGTCTTTCACCCTTTCATACCATCTGACTCACTGTTAATTGCTGACACTTATTAACTTTGCCAGTTTCTCCACATTACTTGCATTTGATTAATTGTTCCATTGCTGACACTTGGTTAACTTTGTTTAATTCTTCACTTATTATCACTTGCACTGTTATGTCCAGAGGTAGATTGAAAACTCTTAACTAGGGTGTCTGCTCCAATACCTTTCCTCCACTAACAGCCTCAGAGGGAATTCCTCTGGGCCACAGACCTAGAGCCTAAGAAGAGGGGTGTGCTGTGCTGGAGGCTGAAGAGAAAGTGTCCCAAGCAGGGTGGCAATTCTGGGCTGCAGAACAATCTTTTGGCAGCTGTGCTGAAGCTGCCATTAGATCAGTCCCGAGGCCACTTTGGTCCTTGAAGCAGCTTAGAATCTGAGAGATGCAAAGGTAGCAGAAAGCCTCCTTTCTACCCACCAAGGGCTGAGGTGCGGCACAGAATCTGCCTCCAGTTCTTTTATATGTCTTGCAAAATACTATGCACATGTAGGGTTAAACTGGAAAACAAGTAAGTGATGGTATTCATCCAAGCTCTCCTCACAAGCCCCTTCATGTCTCAAAGCATGTCTCCCATTCTTGGCCCAGGCTTCCTCTACCCTTGCCTCTCTCAATCTCATTTGTGTGGTGTCCTCTCTAGCATTATCATGGCGAAAAGGCGAAAGTAGTGAAGAGAGAGGAATGGGAGGGAAAGAAAGAGCAATGGGGAAGGAGAAGAAAGAGAAATTGGGGGTGGGGGCAAGAGGAGGATCTGGACCCCTACCCCAGCCTGGGAGGGGGAGGGGCAGGGAAGGAGATCCCTGGAGCTACCTTATCCCAGTACACCAAGGAAGGCAGTATGGGCTTGGGGGTGGGGCAAGGGAAACCTTGTAGCTCCCTCCCAGTTGTATAGAGCAGACTCAAATAGTTAGTCTTATCGGAAGGCTGAATTTGCTCTGTGCAGATTACTGCAATTAAATACAAACTATGGCCCTCACACTCCACAGGCAACAATTTGATTAGGTGAGCAAAAAGGGACGTATCCCCTGGCAATGTGAGCAGTAGCTGTACTAAGCTGGTCTCAGCTGGATGCCTCACTTTTTGCATATCTTACAGACTTTTCCAGCCGTGCTGGTTAGGAGCCACTAGGGTTGATTGGATTTGTGTTACCAGTTAGGTTCTCAAATACACATGCATATCATATACATTTTAAGATATCTACTGATGTCTTACATACCACTGTGAGTTTACACAACACACTCCAAAGACTCTAGCATGTCTGCGTCTGGGCTTCCACAAAGGACTTTGTGTTGCTTTTATCTTTTTGTAAAGCTGTCATTAGAAATAAGTAAATTATAAAAAGAAATCTGTTCAACCCCCTCCCTGCCATATGAATGCTCTGTGCACATTCAGAATAGCAACACATGTGTGGCCCTATTGTGCACCTATCAGCCTCAGGTTCCAGTTTGCTAGTATCAGTCCTGTATTTGCATGCCCTACACATGAAATTCCCTTTGACTTCAATGCACATGGGAATCTGAGGGCAGAATTTGCCCGTGTTAAGAATCATGGAGTCCTGAAGCAGGCCTCCAGGCCTCTGTGTCCACACTGGGCCAAATTCACTAGTGCTGGAGCCGCAAAGGGGCAGTGCAATCTTCTGCCATACTGCCTCATACTGTTCTTACTGCCATAAGAACCCCTCAAAGGGGCTGCTGAGCAGATGAATGGAGTTACCCCAATGTTGCCAGTTTTGGAGCTTCATTGGCCTCCTACGGTCCTTGTAGACACATTCCTGGCAAAGTTTCCACTCTTGAAGCTCTCTGCCTAATATCAGCATAACCCTGCCCTGAGTGAACTTGGCCCATTGGTTGGGTTGTGCCTGTGACACATACTAAACAAATGTATGGGAAAAGAATGAATGGGTCACATTTTGTTTCCCCAGTTACATCTCTTAAATCCAGAGTGACTTCAGTAGGGTCACTCTAGAGATTGTCACCTGAGATCACAATCTAGGCCAGGGTGCTGCCAATGAGAACCTGGGCCAATGTCCAGAGCATTGAAACAGGCTGAGTTCAGTGGGTAAAGGTCATGCTGTTAAGATTCCCTGTGACAGGCACATCTGGCAAGTTAGGATCAAGGTCACATTGATTCTAAACTGCCTCCGCTCGTGTCACTTTGTGGGATCGAGCCCAGCTATCGCTGCGCGGTATGCAGCTGAGTGAGAAGATACCTGTCGTGCTCTGGGCTTCCCCCCAGTTAAACAAAAGGCACCCCCCCCCAGGCAATTTCTTTGCCGTTTCTAGCTTAACGCGTTACCCACGCGGACAAAGAAACAAGCTGACTTCAGAGCTCCCCAGCCCCCCGATGAATTCCCCCGAGCCCACGTGGCTGTAGGGAACGAGATCTCCCCGGCCCCCTCCCCATGAGCCCGGGAAGCTCGACCGCCCTCCGATCCCAGATCGCTAACCCGGGGGAGGCGCTGCTGGCATCCGAGAGTGCTCAGGCAAACTGCCCGAGTCCAACTCCCTTCGGAGCTCATTGATGGCAGCAGCTGGTAACGCTCACGCGGCGCTTCCCTGCGAGACCCCCTCTGCCCGCCCGGCGAAGCCCCACAGCTGCCCTAGCGCGGAATTGAACCCAGGCTCCAGCCCTCCAGCTCCTGCCTCACTGCCCCGTCCTTGGCCTCCGAGCGGCTGCTTCCCCTTCTCTTATCGTCAGCTCCACGTTTCCAAACCCTGGCCGGGATTAGAGGGACTCTGAAAGCAGGCGCGGGTGGAAGAAACGTTATCTCTGAGCCGGGTTGGGTTGCTTTCCCGAGCAGCTCTGTTTGAGCCACATGGAGGAGCCTCTGCGTCTTGTCAGGTCACCGTAAGAAGTTTAGTGTTAATATCTGTTCCGTCTTGAAGCATCCAGCCCCTGGGAGAGGCTGGAGTGTCAGCTAAACCGATATTTAAAGCAGATCTAAGCACTTCCTGAGCAGGAAAGCTTTTCGGAGGAAGCGTTTTGGAGGCGAAGCTTAACCTGAAAGTAAACCTCACATTTAAACCAGGCGTCTGCCCTGATAATCGAGAGGAATCTCTACCGTACTTTAGTAATAACACATTGTTTTAATATGCACAGGGACGATGGAATAAAACAAGCCATTGCTGTGTGCAGGGGGAACGTGACCCTGGCCCAATAAACGCCTGGGTTAGGGATTATTTACCATTCAGTGCTGCTAACAAATAAGGTTACACAAATGCATCCGATGCAGTCAGCTGTAGCTCACGAAAGCTTAGGCTCTAACAAATTTGTTAGTGTCTAAGGTGCCACAAGTCCTCCTTTTCTTTTTGCGAATACAGACTAACACGGCTGCTACTCTGAAACCGGTTACAAAAATGTGAGCTTTGGTATTCCCCGTTTCACCAGTAGGGGGAGCCGAGGGTCTTCTCGAGGCCGGAAGATTCCTAGACATCAGCTCAGCCTTTAGCACCGATTAAATGCACCGCCCCCCACCGTGTATCAATGCTCAACAGGAGGACGGAGCCTGTTAGCGATTTTACACAGGAACCAAGCCACTGAAGTCCTATCCAGCCCATTCATTTATTGGCGGGATGGGGGAGGGGTTTCTGCGCACACAGACTTTCCTTGCTAGAGAAAATACCCTGCCTCTCCCCCGGAGGTTGTCTCAGCCACACTGCGTGTTTCATGGGAGGACGGATTCCTCTTGGACCAAGTCCCTGCAGTTCTCCAGCTTTTATTATTCCCAGTCTACCCAAAGAAATCCCCCTCGCTTCCCAAACTCAGTAACATGCCGATGTGCTAAGCGAACAGCTGGATTTTCAAAGCAATTACTTCCAGCTATGACCTAGGTTTTTCCTTTTCGCTTGTATTGTATTGTAAAGACGGTCCCACACCCGGTGACATTTAGAGAAATCTGGGCACGTTCTAATAGGATTGAGCAATAGCCACGGGCTTGAGGTTTGTAAATTTCACATTGCTTAAGTCCCCTGTATCTCCTAGCTAAGCCATTCCCCTGGGCTCGGAAACTCCCAGGAAGCCAAGTGAAGACTTAACCAAAAGAAAGAGAAAGTTCCTTAATTATTCTCCTTGGGTAACAAAAAAATAATAATAATGCGCGGCTCTTTCATTTGCCCTGCAGCATGCTTCAGAGAAACGCCACTGACCCTTACGTTTGATTTTAAAGTTGTTTCAGATCTGCCAAGTCTTACTCATTTGGTAAGGAAACTCCCTCTTTTGGGAGGAAAAAGCCGTGTTTAAAACATCTCCCTCTTAGGACGGACTGTGCAACGTGTTTCAATGGGACATTTCAAATCTCTCATTCCTCCAAAAAATCTCCACGGCTCCCTCATTAAAATTGGCTCCGCTCTGATGTATGAAGGCTAGATAAATGATAGATAGATCAGAGTGAACGTGACAGGTGGGGTAATGAGAGAGCATGTCCTCGCATCCTTCCTTACAATCCCTTTGTGTGCAGAAGTTTTAAACAAGGGCGGTTCAAAGGGGGAAACGGACAAGATCACAACAAATGCTTCTATCACTATGATTCTCCTTAGCAAAGGAGCTTTTTTTCCCGCCGCCTAAACTCCCTTAATTCCTTCCATGACGCTCGCTCACTCCCTTTCTAAAACAAAGAGGGGAACGAAGGACTAAGGAGAAAAGGCAACGTCTTGTGTTCCCGGGGAGCAAAGAAGCTGGCGGCGGGTGTAACGGGGGCGTTTTGCTCCACTAATCCTGTGATCCTTTCTGTCTCTCCCCCCTACGTCCACCTTTTACCATGAAAATGTGGCTTAGAGAACGCCTGCTTTCTGTCTTCTCTGGAGGGATGCTGTCTAAGAGGTCCCCCAGCCCCTCAGCCTGGGACTGCCCTGAGAGCAGCTTTCCAGGAACACCAAAAAAGCACTCCGGGCGTAAGAAACTGACCATGCTCTGTTCCACAGGCAAATAAACCTGGTGGCTAGAAAGGCTCCCCAGCCAGGTCCATCCTTCTACGGTGGTGTTTTGTGTATTTAACACCCCTACAAATAGTTCCTCATTTCTTCCTTCGCTTTGCCTCCTGAGCCCCATTACAAATCAAGGTGCAGCTATACCTTGCTATCCATTCAAGAACCAATACCAGAGAGTTATTTCACTGTCGCCACCCCCAAACTCCTCTATTCCCCAGATTTCTTTGTTCCAGTCTTTCCCCTAGTAAATATTGTGGGTCACCAACAAAATCTTTTCCTTTTCTAATTGTCCTTGAAAACTTACCCAGATTTTAAAAATTTACCAGATCTTCCGCCACCTTAACTTTCCAGTTAAATGCTTTGTCTCTGAAGGTACCAACAGCAAACAATAGCTTTAAATATTACACGAGGTGTTTTCTAGCAGCCAAATGTAAAAAGTGCATAAAAAGAAGCATAGTTACCTTAAAAGGTAGTTTATTGCAGAGACTGCAAAAAATCACAACGTGGTGCTAGGGCTAGTCCAGAGTTCCCAGTGGCCGCATGAAAGAGTAAATCCCCTGGTTAGTGCTGGAAGGAGATGCTGATTCCGGGGTCTCCAGCCCTCCCCACTGATGAGCACCTGATTCCAAGCTGCTGAGTCTGAACTGAGTTTTAGCAAAAGAAGGAGCAAGACAGCTTGCCTGCAAGTTCAAATGCGAGCTCTAACACCCATCATTACTATATCATTGTACCGTGAGAGCTGCAAGAGGAGGGGCCCAAGCTCTGTAAGAGGAGGGTGGACGCTCACACAAGCTCTTGAAGAAGCCCGCAGCGAGAGCAAAGAGCTCAGAGCTAGCTCTGTTATACAGGAAAGGGGGCAGGAGCAGCTAGCTCCCAGCGCTTGCTTCGCCAGCCACTCCTCAGTCCCTCCTGACAAAGTACGGAGGGAGGGGAGCTTCTTTCCCAGTTCAGCGCCCCACTTTGCACAGAGAAGTTGCTCCCATACCCCCGTATGCCCCGTACTGTGGGGGGAATATCCCTTACATGAACCCTAAGGTTTCAGAGTAGCAGCCGTGTTAGTCTGTATTCGCAAAAAAGAAAAAGGAGGACTTGTGGCACCTTAGAGACTAACACATTTATTTGAGCATAAGCTTTCCTGAGCTACAGCTCACTTCATCGGATGCATTCGATGGAATGCATCCGATGAAGTGAGCTGTAGCTCAGGAAAGCTTATGCTCAAATAAATTTATGAACCCTAAGGAGCCTGAGGGTTGCGGCAGATCATTTTGCCTGGCAGGGGAAACTGGACGCGATCTCTTGCTGTTAGAACCACACAAACAAATAGAACGCTGAATAAAATTGTCGCTCATACACCATCTTCCAGCCAGAAAGTGGCAGGCTAGGTTTTGTCCTAGTGTGAAAGCAGCATTGTATCCCTAATTAAATAATTAACTGAAAGAGAACGGAGGAACTCTCCTATCGTGTCTTCCAACACCAGTTAAATGGGGGAAGTGATCGGAATTATAATCACTTTAAAAAAAATCTCAACGGAGGTTTATAATAAAAGAATATATTGGTGGCTGTCTGTCACACTCACAGGCAGTCCCAATCCACAGCACCGAGCCAGGGTTTCCCCCATCCGAGATTTACTCATCTCTTTTGAGATTAGATTAGGCATTTGCTGTCCACATCTCTTTAAAACGGCACATGAAGTCACCTTTGCAGTGTAGTTGTAGTCCTGTTAATCCCAGGGTATCAGAGAGTCAAGGTGCACCCAGTCAAGGTAATTTTGGGGGGACCAATTTCTGTTGGTGGAAGGGACAGGCTTTGTAGCGTCACAGTGCTCTTCTTCAGGTTTGGAGAAGGTAACCAGAGTCAGAGTATGAAGTCATGGTCAGAAATATAAATGCACTGTTTTATAGGGTCTCTCACTAACTCCACCTTAGCAAAGGGTCTATTAGTGTTTCCATGGAAAACTTTTTAAAATGTATATTCATGTTTATCACAGGCATTTACAAGGCACACATCAATGTACAATCTGGGCACAATATACCTAGCAAAAACCATACCTATCTGCAGAGTGCCAATTCCCCTGGGCACCATGGACCGGATCCTGATCACATTCATAGGGGGTGTAAATCCAGAGTGAGTTGACTTGAGACATTGAAGGTATTCTGGATTTACTCTGGTTTAAATGTGATCACAGTCTAGGCCCATGATTTCAAAAAGAAAAAGATTAAGAGTGCACATTGACAGTGTACTAGATGAGCGTTTCTCAGCCAGGGATACCATACCAACTGGGTACATCAACTCATCTAGATATGTGCCTAGTTTTACAACTGGCTACATAAAAAGCACTAGAGAAGTCAGTACAAACTAAAATTTCACACAGACAATGAATTTTTTATACTGCTCTATATGCTATACACTGAAATGTAAGCACAATATTTATACTTCAAATGATTTATAATTATGTAATAAAAATGATAACATGAGCAATTTTTGTAACTGTGCTGGGATACTTTTGTAAATTTGTCTGATTTTGTAAGCAAGAAGTTTTGTAATGAGGTGAAACTTGGGGGTACACAGGACAAATCAGATACCTTAAGGGGTACAGTAGTCTGGAAAGATTGAGAACCACTGTACTAGGCAGTAGCACCTGAAACAGCATTCACAGAAAAACCTGGAGAATAGGTGTGTCTATTATTACATTGGCCAGGTTTGGAGTTGAGCAAATTCCTGGCAATGAATGCTATGAAAATGTGGATGGATTTCATGTAAAGCTTTCACAATTATTGTTTTGACTAATGCACCCCTTGAGTTTCTTTTCAGTTCGGTATTTAAGATCCCAAACCACACTGACAAACTAGGCCATAACTTGGGAGTATTTGGCACTTTAAGGGTCATGGCTACCTGAAACTGTCCAATCTTCTCAGGGGTGCCCAAAAGTTGCCCCTGGTTCATGGAAAGTTTTCACAGATTTTAGCAAAAGTCGAGACAAACCTGAAGCATCAACTGTGTAGCAGTATCAGCGTTTCTTAACAAAAAGGCTTGGGGTTTTATAAATTCTGACTGTGGTTAGTTACAGAGAGTTTTAAAGTCTGTTTAATGCTATTGGATGTAAGAACAGATGGTCTGTGTTTAAATATGACCTATGCCTATGTTTACACCATTTTTGTATATTGTGTAAAATAATAAAGGGTTTACTCTTACTGAGCACACCCATCGTCTATTAAAATTAATGAGAATGCTGGTCTGGTGGAAAGAAAAGACCCGCGAAGGGTCTAGTTTTTAAATCCTTAAAGCTACTGTGGTGTAACAGTTGTCACAGAGGTTTTAATATGTATGTCGATAGTCAAAGTAAACAGGGCGTTTGAATGTGTATGTTACAGACTTAAAAAGGCAAAGAAATTCACGCACAAGCGTTATATCTGGTCCAGTTTAAACCAGCAGAAATCAGGACAATCAGCGTTAGTACTAAAACTCTTATCTTCATTTCACCTTGTTTATGCTTAAATATTGCAGACTAGAGACTACCCTAGAGACTACCCTTATGATAGACAGTCGCCCTCTATACTGAGACTGCATCAGCTGCAATGCTTCAGCACAATGTACTGATTAAAGGAAAACCTTTCACCTTTCACTCTGAATTCTCTTGGTTATGTTGATTTAAAGTCCCACTCCCTACATCTCTCCACCCCACCTCCCTTTGGATCCTTGCCTGTAGATCAAACACTTACATGACATATGGGTAAAATATTTGCCAAGAGAAACCCAGTTCTCACGATGGGAATTTACTGTTCCCTTCTTTTGTTTCAGATTCATTAGTTCACAAGATGCCAACAATGCTCAGTTCCCTTTTCTGCAGCACCTCCATCGCAGACTGAGGATGAATGAAACTATTTTCCTACTGCCCCTTAACGTTTTGCTAAGCTTTTTATTCGCGTATGCAACAGGGAAATCACTTTCCACTAGGAAGAACGAGGACAAGAGGGAAGTAGTTAAATGGTACTCATTATCTTTACAATTCTGTTCGTAGCCAATCCCCCCGGGCAATTCAAATATTAACCATGGAGCTAAATTGGGTTATAAATGATCGAATATTACCGAGGTCAGGCCGCTCTTTATAGTCTAAACTTTTTCTCACCTGCCTGTTTTCGTCAGATCTTTACACTGTTGTCTATATTTGTCATACTGTCCTTCCCTGTCCCTAGGGAAGGAGCGCAGGTCCGGGGGGAAGGACCAGGTCTGTCTTTTCATCGCCTCTCGACATCATTGTCAATTGAAGATTAAACAATTGCTTTTGGCCGTCAGAGGAACCGAACGGAAGAAACGCCCGGGCACGCCTGCTTTTCTTTAACGCCTGGCCAGAGCTACCCTTCCCAGCTGTCCAAGAGCGATCCACTGGGGAGCACGAGGAATTACCCTACCGCAGCCTTTGGCTACGTTCATAGCAAGGGGGGAAACACGCAGAGGGGGAACCGCAGCCAGGAGGCGAGGCGGGGTCACCCACTACAGCCCAGAGCTAAAAGCGCTCTCCGCTTCCCCCGCCCATCGCTGCCTGGTAAGAGCTGGCCCGGCTAGGAAATGACTGGTGCCGCTGGAGAGCACGCCATGGCAATCCCCACCCCACCAGCCTCCCGTGGTGGCCGCGCACTTTGAAGGGCCGTCTCGCGAGCGGGGAACCCTTTATGCAAACTGCAGCGCCTCACAGGGGGACTGGGACGCTCAAGGGCTCCATTCAGGAGCGCCGAAGCAAGCCCAACGCGAGGAGCCGCCCCCTTTCCCCTCCCCCCTGCCTGGCCGCGGGAATCCACTGAGCGGGGCCACGGGGGCCTCCCGCGCCAGCTCGCTCCACCGTGGGGCAAGAGGGGGCTAAAGCGGCAGGATCCTCGCCCCGGAGGCGACGGGGCCCACGCAGCCCTCACTCCCTGCATTAGTTACTGACCTAGAGCTAGACCCCAGGACTTTGCCCCCGCTTGTAGGGGGAGAAGGGGCTCATTAGACCCTACGATCTTCCCTTCCCCTACACGGGCCACGGAGGAGCAGAGGGGGGCTCGGACTCCTGGGTCCCCCCCCAGCAGAGTAGGGGTGAAGGAGCGGGGTTACTTTGCCGCTCCGTCCATACAAACGATTCAGCCCCGGCGAGGAGAGTGGCCAGGGAAAGCCCCTCTGAAGAACCCGCTCCGCTCCGCTGAGACTCCAGTGGAAACACAGGCTCTGCCGGGGGGCCCCCCATCGCGCCGGAGAGCACTAAATGCTCAGTGGGGGCTCCGCGCGGAGATCGAGGTGCCGGGGACCGGACCGGCCCATCCCTGGCGCGGCCACGGGGGCGGCGGACTCAGGCCCTCCCGCCACGGGCTGCCATTTCCTCTAGCAGGGGGATTCGGGCGCGGCGGCTCGACCAGTCAGAGACGAGAACGTTTCGCTCCGCCCCCCTGCCTAGGGCGCCAACACTTGCCTGCGCACTGCGCCGCCTCCCCTCACCCACGGGGAGGCTTCCCACTTGCTAGGGCGGGCCCCGCTTCTCAGGGAGCCCTGAAGCGCTCAGGAGTCGGGGCCGGAGCCGGATCCAGATCCAGACAGAATCCACCCAGAGCCTCCTGAAGTGGCTACAACAGAACCCGGGCCACAGCCTCGCTGCGGGGCCCTGCTAGTTGAAGTTTCCCTCTGAACACAAGGAAGCAGCAGAGATCTTAAAACAGAGCGCTACAAAGACACATCAGAGGGGCATGAGGTTGCACCAGAGGGCTTTTGCTAGCATTTAGTCAATTAAGGCACAGTAGGACTGGGGCGGGGGGGGGGGGGGAGAGAGATTCCCAGCCTAATGAAAGGTAATTGCTGCACTGATTACAATAGGAGATTTGACTTTCTGCAGGTTGAGGGTGGGGGACTACAACACAAATCAAATGAACGAGACATTTATATACACAGCCTAATTTATCCAAGGAACAGTGTAAATGCAACAGGCAATAACTCCAGTTTTCATCTTAGTACCGACAGGACTCACAATTATATAGTGAAAAGAAAAGGAGTACTTGTGGCACCTTAGAGACTAACAAATTTATTAGAGCCTAAGCTTTCGTGAGCTACAGCTCACTTCATCACTTCGGATGCATGAAGTGAGCTGTAGCTCACGAAAGCTTAGGCTCTAATAAATTTGTTAGTCTCTAAGGTGCCACAAGTCCTCCTTTTCTTTTTGCGAATACAGACTAACACGGCTGCTACTCTGAAACCATTGATAACAGAGAGAGCTTCAGAATCTAGTGTAAAAGATCGGAATGGCTGATTTTAAAAGCAGAACTCTCTCCCACAAGAGGGTTTGGTGTGCTTTAAATTAACACCATCAACGTGTATTATCCTTAAGTGCTAGTAATAAAATATCTTGATTTACAGAGCATTCTGTAAATAATATGCCCTGATTTTAAAAAAAATCAATTAAATATTATAAAGAGGGCTTCTGCCTCTTTGCACCTGCCGCTGTCTTTTCAGCGAGGGAGAAAGTGGCTATAGGGAAACAGTGAAATTGACTATCCAGCGAACGCTATTGAATGCACAAAGAAAGTTTATATCTATCTATCAAGTGTCTCAACTTTCAGTTCCAGTAATTGTAGATATTATTTACAACTACAGTAAATAGCACATTTTAAACCCGAAATGAGAGTTTGGAGCTGATGTGTCCCTTTAAATTTAAACTGGGACAAAGGGGCTCAGAAGAGTAATATAAGTACCATAGCTTACTCCTGTTTCTTGTTTGCACAGTATACTTCAAACATTCGGTGAAACTTAGGGGGTGGGGGAGGAAGTGATCCACAATTTCGTCAGTCCAAGACGAAAAGAAAACAGAAGAAGGAAACTGATTTACTCTAGAGACCCCCAGGGTTTCTGAGACTGGTGAGCAGTAATGGGAAAGGTGAGGAGTTAGTCTGAATAGAAAAACAAACCTCCTCTACAACCTTTTGGTATTTTAATCCTGCTTTTATTTAGCGAACTTTTTTTTTCTTTGGGGCTTAGTTTTCTGCAACTGAATCAAAAGTCAGCTGAAGAAGGCGACATTTCCCTCACTACGAAACCCTCATTAAACATTCTATATAAATTAGAATGTGGATGTTTTAGATCTTAGCTTCTGATTCATTCTGAATATCAGTTATTTTGTTTGTCCTTCTTGCTGTAAATACTTTAGGAAGATTATAACTGCTGGTAGTGAAAGCTACAAGTTAGGCTGCTAAATGTTTCCCATTAAAAATCACTATTTTCAGACGTTCACATGATTTTTGTGAAAAATGTTCAGGAAAAGGTCTACAGTTTTTCTCAGCCCAACAGTGACATAAAAGAAGAGTTTGGGAAAAATTCTGTTCACAATTTTGCAGTTATGGGATGGTGGAAAATATTTTTTTCTCATTCTAAAAATACTTTAACCACAATTTTTATATCTGATTAAAAATGGTAGTCATTTGAACAGGAAGCCATCTATAAATGACCCTTTGTGAGCAGTGTTTATTTTGAAATTAGTTTTGATTGAACAAAGTTGTGATCATGTGAAAATACCAAACTGAGCATGTGCAGAGAAAATATCACCGTGTTTAAACAGGACACTATTAATGTGAAATATAATGAAGGAAAGGAAAAATATTAAAAGTAGTTTACTATATTAGATATTGTCCCTGCCAATTCCTATGGTTTTACAACCACATTTTCCTATTTTAAAAATGCTTTTTTCTCTTCTATGTTGGTGGGTGTGAAAGACACACAAATCAGGGAAAGGGGACAGTAAAAATGACTATATGGAAAGCAGGTTTCAGAGTAGCAGCCGTGTTAGTCTGTATTCACAAAAAGAAAAGGAGTACTTGTGGCACCTTAGAGACTAACAAATTTATTAGACCATAAGCTTTCATGAGCTACAGCTCACTTCATCGGATGCATTTGGTGGAAAAAAAACTGGAAAGCAGGGTCAAATGCACAATGCAGGATGCAAAGTCTATTGAAGTCAATGGGCATCTTTCTGTGGATTGAGATAGGCTTTGGATCCCATGCCCAAAGTAAACAAACTGGAAAAGAGAGAAAATACTATGTTCTCAAATCTCTTTTAGGTTTAGTAGTCTTACATGTTGCTTGTAACCTTAATAGGTAAAAAATATTCCAGAAAGAAGTGTAATTTTTAAGGTGATGTCCTTTTAAAAAATGTGTATGTCCTGATAAATGCATTGTACATGTCTATGCAACTCAGAAAGCACTCACAATTAAATAAATAAAATAAATGAATTGTATCTTGCCCATTAAAGGTTTGGCTTCTGGAGCAAAAGTCTTGCTTACCCTACTCACAAGCAGGCACAACAAAATCAGGACTATTCCCTTGAGTAAAGCAAACAGGATTTGGCCCATAAACTGAAACTCTGCATGCTTAGCCACAACCTGAATGGATATTTTCCTGGAAAGTTTCTAGGTAATATTTTCGGCAATCCTTGAATTACTTGAGCAGATGGGCCTGCATTTTTAATGTTTAACTCAAACATGGGTGAAGTGTCAAACTTCAGGCCTGGCACCTGGCTGTATCTTAGTGCAGGGGTGGACAAACTATGGCCCGCATCAGTCGGGGGCCGGACCACGCACCACGGCCCTGTTCTGGTTCCTATGTGCTCCAATGGGAGCTGCAGGGATGGTGTCTGCGGATGGGGCAGCATGGCCATGCCTCTGCTTAGGAGCTGGAGAAGGGACATGCCACTGCTTCCTGGAGCCACTTGAGGTAAGCATTGCTTGGAGCCTGCACCCCCGAGCCTCTCCCCATGCCCCAACCCCCTGCCCCAGCCTTGATCCCCCTCCCGCCCTCTGAACCCCTCAGTCCCAGCCTAGAGCATCCTCCTATACCCCAAACTCCTCATCCCCAGTCCCACTCCAGAGCCTGTACCCCCGCCCGCACACCAACCCCAATTTTGTGAGCATTCCTGGCCCACCATACAATACAATTTATATTCCCTGATGTGGCCCTTGGGCCAAAAAGTTTGTTCACCCCTGCCTTAATGAGAAGTAGCTGCTGCTGTAAATTTGGAAGAACTGAAAGAAAAACAATTAGCAACCGATAATCACTTTGTTGTATGCACCACTTTCTAGTTGCACAATTAGTCCTGTGTCCCTGGCAACATGGAAATGAGTTAGACTTTCACAGTGGAGTTTATAGTGCTCAGGGGGGTTTAGAACTTTTTCACACAGACTCAATTCCAAATGTAAACGCACCAAAACTGACATTCCATACCTCATATTCTTACATCCTATAGTTTAAATAATAGAATAAAATATACCTAGCTCTTGTATAGCACCTTTCATCATTAGATCTCAAAGCACTTTACAAAGATGGGCAGTATCATTATCCCCATTTTACAGATGGGGAAACAAAGGCACGGAAAGGTGAATTGACATCTCCAAAGCCACTCAGCAGGCCAGTGGTGGAGTCAGGAATAGAACCTGGCTCTGCCACTACTAAATAATAATATTTACATCCTTAGGTATATGCCCACCTTGCATATTACTCATGCATTATGATGTAATCTTTAATTACATGATCATATATGTTTTCTTCACAGGACCCTCCTCATTCAGTGTGTAGGCTGGATAGGAAGTAAGGCATTGCTGTGTAGTGAGTGAGGATGGGGCATAAAGCATGCTGGCCTGTTGGTGCATAGGGGCAAGGTGGTGCAGCCTGCTCCCCCGCAATGCAGCAGACCCACTCAACAGTCCAGTCCAGAGCAGGAACATGAGCTTGCATACTTCCCACCACCTGTTGGTTGCCAGATACCTCCCAAGGATACACCGAGGGAGCAATCCCTGTGTATACTCATAGCATGCTCCAGCAGTCACGCAAGAACCTGTCACAGTCTGGACCTTAGATTCTATAGACTTGTAGTCACCCTTTAGGAACCAAAATTCAATCAGATAGAGCATCAGGAATTACAAAGGTCAGTTCAAGCAAATCAGGGTTCCCTACGAGGCCTCCTGGCTCTATGGCCCACAATTCAGACGGCAGCCCTCTCCTGCCATTGTATTTTCTGCCAACTACTTTGCAGTGCCAGCTGTGGGGCGGTCATTCCCTGGTACAGAGGGAAATGAGCCAGATTCTCCTTCCAGTTATAGTACTGGCATAGTAGTATAGTATTGACCTTGATGGAGTTACTTCCAATTCATTCCAGTGCAGGTAAATCAGGTCTCCAGAATCGGTGTAACTGAAAACAGCAAAAACTTTCAAGACAGTAGAATTTTTTAAGTATACTCACTGTATGGTTTAATTTTGTTTTCCAATTTTGTGTTTTAAAAGGCCCTCCTTGTTAATACTGTATTCTAAGCTTTGGCTCAGAACACAGTTTTTACAGCCAAATAAGACACCCTGGGAAATATTCAGGCTTAATAATAGCAGTGCTTATTACAGCCGTCTAAGATGAAAAAACAGATGGCTTATGTTATTGTTCATGTTTCGTGCATGGCAAAATTATTCTTTACCTGTCTATTTTTACTTTGTATTTATTTGTTCGCACAGAGAACATTAAGTTATGAATGGCATGTTTCATCTGGTAAAACAACAAACCATAACTGATGGTAAACTTTTATTGCTGCATTAAATTTAATGATGCAGACACCAAATTATCTTAACACAGATAGTAAGTTTCCAGGACTGAGTTTATCAGAAGGAAGTCTGGGACACTCAGGCTTTACACAGCAATTGTCCATGGCTCAGACCCCTTCAAAGTGATAACTTCCTCAACAGCATGCTGGGGTTTGTTTGGGATTTTGTTTTGTTTTTTGGTTTGTTTCTTGGTATTGTGTTCTGTGCTAATTCTTCTGCTCCGAAGCTAAAGACCAGATGATACTTTTTCTCATGCTGAATAATATTTACTCTGCGAGTAGTCCCATTGGAATCTGTGGGATTCATGGAGTAAGGTCCCACTCAGTGTGAGCAAAGTTATCAGCTTTTGGCCCTGAATTAGGTTTATAAGGCAGCATGCTCGGCCAGATCTGAGTTTTTAAAGAATAGTGGCATTGTAGTTTATAGAGGGAACCTTTAGAGAGGTTCAATAGGTCACTACTCAGTTCCTTCTTCGCTCTGATTTGAATGAGAACAGAACACAGCAGCAAACCAAGGGAGGGAGAGAAACTTGTCAGTATCAAGCGGTCTCAGCCACAGTCAAGTGCTGTGTTAATCCTTACTGTCTCAGACTTCCTCTGATAAACTCCATCCTGGACACAAATTATTTTTGTTTTGATAAGTCAGCGTCTGCATCATAACGATCAGTTGTGGTTTTGTTCACTTGCTGTTACCACATGAAATAGCCTTTCATAACTTTTCTTTTTTACGATATGAAGGTACTATCATTGAGGAAGGAATAAACTGTCCAGGTCTGGTTCCACACTGATATGGCCAGCTCTTGAAATGGACTAAAAGAGATTTTCTCAGTACTCTTTTTCCTGAGCCTCTATCAGTCTCTGACTGTCTGACAAAATGACAACAAATGTGCACTATGGGCCAGACCCAAAGCCCATTGAAGTCAATGGAAAGATTCCCATTGACTTCAGTGAGCTTTGGATCAGGACCCGTGTCCTTATGTTCACCTCTTCTGCGAGGCATATATGGAGACAGATATCAATAAAATGGGACAGAAAAGCCCCAAAAGCTATAGAAGAGGGGATCAGAGTCTACTCAGCATTTATCCAATCTCTTGGCAACTATGGAAGTCTCCCCAGTGCACCCCACCTATTTCCAGGAATTCTGTCTGGCGCTAGAGAGAGCAGATCATAATATGAGAGGAGCAATTTGGGTAGCTGTCATTGGAGTTCTCACTGTGATGTAACACTATAGTTTGTGGTGGCAGGACACAGCAAGGGGAAAACAATGGAGCAAGAGAAGAAATATACCTGAAAGGAGTTAATGTCTCCAAGCAGAGCCATAACTAACCAACCAAAAGTGTGCATGTCTGCCTTTAGACTAGACCAGGTTGGAGGATCTGAAATAGAGTAAATATTCATAAACAGAGGGGTTTGGGATGCTTGGCTGCAGAGACATTTTGAAATCATTGTGATTTTACTACAAGTCTTGTGATTTCTGGTGGGTTTTCTTTAAAGCCCTTGCAACCAGAATCACAGTACTGCATGAGAACCTCAGTTTTCATTTAAAACAAAGAAGCAAAGCCTTTCTAGCCATCATTGTTGTAGAGACTATCCTAAAAATGTGAAGTAAGTGCACCTGAAAGGCACAAACACCAGAAAGCAAAGGGGGAAAATACACATTTATTAATTTTTTAAAATCTCATTTTAAACCCATCTTATGATTTGTGGGTGGGCTGGGCTCATGATTTTTGAACATTTGGGGTTGGCAACAGTGACATGGGGCAGAAATAGCAGCTGATCAGTTCCAGTTTCTGGGAACAACTCTTCTCTGAGGTGCTGCTGACCCACCCATGCCCCTGATAGCACTCCTTCGGAGCCCTCCTAAGCTATGAGTAGACCAGGAGCGTAAACAAGATTCCCCACACACATATACAAAGAAAGGAGGCTAGTCAGGTCTCAGCAGAAGGGAAGAATAGGCAAAAACAAGTGCTACAATCCCAGCTCAGTCGGGGGGAGAGAGGCTCTTCCCCTACCACATATGGAGAATGTGCTGCTGTTGGCTGCTCAAAGGGGAGGGGGGGGAAGTATGCCCATACACACACAGAATACTCTTTATCCCAATGAATGAGGGATCAGTAAAGCAGAGCTACTACCATAGATGCTGACTTTTAGTTTTCCTCTGGGGTGCTCCATCCCCTCTCCACAGCCCTGCCCCCACTCCGTCTCCTTCCCCCAAGGTCCCGCCCTCGCTCTGCCTCTTCCCACCCCCATTCCACCCTCTCCTGCGGTCCTGACCTTGCTCCATCTCTTCCCACCCCTGCTCCACCCCCTCCCTGAGACCCCTGCCCACCCGCTGGTCTCTGCCCTCCCTGAGCCGCCAAACAGCTGTCTGATCAGCAGTGGCTGGTGGGTGCTGAGCACCCACTCTATTTTTTTTCTGTGGCGCACCCATGGAGTTGCGGTTCAGTATCCATGGCTACTACTAGGGGGCTGGAGGTACAGATTTCAGCTGGGAGAAGGCACAGGGGAACACGGGAGCAGCCAGTCAGAGGTACAAGAGGGGAGCTGAGGGACAGGACTCCGGCAGCAGCAAGACACACGGTATATTGGAGGCAGCAAGGCAGATGTGCAAGGGGCTAGTGGAAGTTAGGAAGAGCATGAACAATACATAATGGATGTGGAGGTACAATGAGTTGGGGGCAGTAAAGCTGAGCTGCTGAGGGCAAAGTCATGTCAGAAATGTAACCTTCAAAGAACAATAAAAGTGTTTTGTTTACTTACCATCCCCCCACCCTCCCCACAATCATACTAGTATTTGAGGGGTGTTAGGAATTTCTAAAAAGAGGGTTTGTTGCTGAGCTGTTGCTGGTGTGGTTCCCTGCCCCCTTCCCCCACTTCTATCAGAATTTGAGTTCTAAACTGCAGAGTTATCACACTTTGTCCTTTGCCACCACTTATGTTTGAAATTCCTTCTACAGCAAATAACTTTTCTCTCTTTAGTCAGATCCCTCCTTAACCCCCTTCTTTTATTAAGATTTCTATAGTTATTCATAGTGAATAATATTAACAGAATTAAATGAAACTTAAATACCATAACTAACTATATCCATCATCTGCATCTGAACTTCGTTGTCTGATTTAGAAGACCGGGAGTTCATTGGGACAGCAGTTTGCCTCTCTGTTTGTTCCGTGACCACCACTGGCATTCAATAAACAGGTAATATATTAGGCTAGTAATGTGGGCTGTGCTAGAAAACTGCATTTGCATATTATCAGATAGCAAAGACCTCGGGCAAAATAAATTGTACTTCAGATACATCAAGCTCATACAATTAGAGCAATGACAGGATTCTTTTCCACTAGGTGGTGCTTGGATTTCTCTCTTACATATTATACAGTAATTACACTGTAATTGTGTGGTGTTAATAGTTACTGCCTACTTATTTAGGTAGGTTAACAAGATGCCACACAAAACTTAACTACAAAAGATTCACACACATTCCTTATCTTAGTCTCCTAGCTTAGTTTTGGCTTAGTTTTTCAGATCTTAAAATCAAATTATGAATTCTTGACCTCTGCATAGTTATTTAGTTGAAACTAGCCTGCCTCCTACATTATAACAAGGTTTGACTATTTCATTTAGAAAAAAGTTGCTGTTTGATATGCAGACAAATTTCACTCTGAGTTTTAGGAAACACTCAAAATCTTGAACATTGCTTATTTGGTGTTCTAATGCCAGAATCCACCAAAACACAATAGCAAGGAAGGAAGAAAGGATGGAAAGGTAATAGCATGCTCAGATTAGGTCCTGCCATCAGCCCTTTCCTGCCATCAGCCCACTGGGAGTTTAGCCCCAGTGAAGACTCAAGGACTTCAGCCTAGAAGATCCGTACGGTTTCATGGTAAGAGGCTACCAAAGTGATTTAAAAGATTACATGGCATTCATTTTGAGGTTCAGGTTTTCACAAAGCCCAGTTTCAAACTTAGCTCAGACTGCTGAGTTGTGCTTGATTTCAGGATGAAACTTGGCAACACTCAGAGTTTCATCTAGCTCTCACTGAAAATATAAAGCACCCAAGAGGTTCACTTGAGGTTCAAGTTTCCTCAATACTCAGGCTCAAGGCAGTGAACCTGACCTGACTTTCACATACACAAAATCAGAAAGCTGCAAGGGTAGGGAAGGGGAAGAGAAAAGAATAAGCAAGATTTGTCTTTTCCTTAATTCAGAGGATAGGACCCACCTCCAAATTTTGACAGGCGGTGGCAAAGAATTCTCAGTACTGAGTTTAGCTGATATTCAGTGGTTTAGCATGTTAGATGCAAATGGAAAAGTGATAGGGAAAGATTTAGAACGATTTTTTTTTAAGTGTGTGTGAATGCACTGATATTATAGAGCACATGATGCAGCTAGAAATATATATAACCAGCATAGATAAACACCTGCCCATATTATTTGTACCTTCATGTGCCATCCCCCTATTTTCCTTTCATCCAACCCCCTTTGTTTATTGCTTTCTTCTGTGACATCATCCTGCAAAGACTTATTCAATATCAGTAATTTTATGCATATGAATAGTCCCAAATGAGTTCCCTTTGAGTTTAATGGGATTACTCTTTGCAGGAGCAGGGCCTAATATCATACACTCCTCAGGGCAGGGGCAGTGTGTGTTAAGTGCCTACCACTCTGTTAAATAAATAAATACTCGTATTCATAACTTGCCACAGAGAAATCCCATTTTGAATTCGGGACTGATATATCAGCCACTTATGGATTCAAACAACAAGGGTTTGAATAAATTAGTTTTTCTCAGATGTTTTCATCTCAACATTCATTAAAAATTGAACCAAAAAAATCAGATTTGTCTTGTAGTAGGTGTTTTTTGAGGGGTGGGGGGAACTTGAAAGACTGAGACTCTAAGGAGAGTCTCTTTCTGGAAATAGCCTACCTTGCTTGTCACCGTGAAAGGTTTTCCTCCTTCCCCCCCTGCTGCTGGTGATGGCTCATCTTAAGTGATCACTCTCCTTACAGTGTGTATGATAAAACCCATTGTTTCATGTTTTCTGTGTGTGTATATAAATCTCCCCTCTGTATTTTCCACCAAATGCATCCGATGAAGTGAGCTGTAACTCACGAAAGCTTATGCTCAAACAAATTTGTTAGTGTCTAAGGTGCCACAAGTACTCCTTTTCTTTTTGTGAATACAGACTAACACGGCTGCTACTCTGAAACATGTCATTATGCAAGGCACTGAATTTAGCCGTATAGAGTGGAAATCTGTCAACTTCATGAAATAACTCGCACAGATACAGACAGACATCATCCTCCTCTCCAAATGCAAACAGATGGACATCATACCAATAGGACTGAAGGTAAAAAATCCATTACAATCTACATACCACACAGACTATGCTGACAGCTTGTGCCACACACTCTCAAAGAAACTGCGGAACCACCTGATCAACATCCTCTACAGCAAACAGGGAAAGATTAAGAATGAGCTCTCAAAACTGGATACGCTCATAAAGAACCAACCTTCCACACAAACTTCCTCGTGGCTGGACTTTACAAAAACTAGACAAGCCATTTACAACACACACTTTGCTTCTCTACAAAGGAAAAAGAACACTAAGCTATCTAAACTACTACATGCCACAAGGGGCCACAACAGTGGTTCCCGTAACCCACCCAGCAATATTGTTAATCTATCCAACTATACTCTTAGCCCAGCAGAAGAATCTGTCCTATCTCGGGGCCTCTCCTTTTGCCCCTCCACCCCCACGAACATGATACAGTTCTGTGGTGACCTAGAATCCTATTTTCGACGTCTCCAACTCAAGGAATATTTCCAACACACCTCTGACCAACATATTAACCCACAGAGACCTTCCTACCAACACTACAAAAAGAAGGATTCTGGGTGGACTCCTCCTGAAGGTCGAAACAACAGACTGGACTTCTACATAGAGTGCTTTCGCTGACGTGCACGAGCTGAAATTGTGGAAAAGCAGCATCGCTTGCCCCATAACCTCAGCCGTGCAGAACACAATGCCATCCTCAGCCTCAGAAACAACTCTGACATCATAATCAAAAAGGCTGACAAAGGAGGTGCTGTTGTCATCATGAATAGGTCGGAGTATGAACAAGAGGCTACTAGGCAGCTCTCCAACACCACTTTCTACAAGCCATTACCCTCTGATCCCACTGAGAGTTACCAAAAGAAACTACAGCATTTGCTCAAGAAACTCCCTGAAAAAGCACAAGAACAAATCCGCACAGACACACCCCTAGAACCCCGACCTGGGGTATTCTATCTGTTACCCAAGATCCATAAACCTAGAAATCCTGGATGCCCCATCATCTCAGGCATTGGCACCCTGACAGCAGGATTGTCTGGCTATGTAAACTCCCTCCTCAGGCCCTACGTTACCAGCACTCCCAGCTATCTTCGAGACACCACTGACTTCCTGAGAAAACTACAATCCATTGGTGATCTTCCTAAAAACACCATCCTAGCCACTATGGATGTAGAAGCCCTCTACACCAACATTCCACACAAAGATGAACTACAAGCCATCAGGAACACTATCCCCGATAATGTCACGGCTAACCTGGTGGCTGAACTTTGTGACTTTGTCCTCACCCATAACTATTTCACATTTGGGGACAATGTATACCTTCAAATCAGCGGCACTGCGATGGGTACCTGCATGGCCCCACAGTATGCCAACATTTTTATGGCTGACTTAGAACAATGCTTCCTCAGCTCTCGTCCCCTAATGCCCCTACTCTACTTGCGCTACATTGATGACATCTTCATCATCTGGACCCATGGAAAAGAAGCCCTTGAGGAATTCCACCATGATTTCAACAATTTCCATCCCACCATCAACCTCAGCCTGGACCAGTCCACACAAGAGATCCACTTCCTGGACACTACGGTGCTAATAAGCGATGGTCACATAAACACCATCCTATATCGGAAACCTACTGACCGCTATTCCTACCTACATGCCTCTAGCTTTCATCCAGATCATACCACACGATCTATTGTCTACAGCCAAGCTCTACGATATAACCGCATTTGCTCCAACCCCTCAGACAGAGACAAACACCTACAAGATCTCTATCATGCATTCCTACAACTACAATACCCACCTGCTGAAGTGAAGAAACAGATTGAGAGAGCCAGAAGAGTACCCAGAAGTCACCTACTACAGGACAGGCCCAACAAAGAAAATAACAGAACACCACTAGCCATCACCTTCAGCCCCCAACTAAAACCTCTCCAACGCATCATCAAGGATCTACAACCCATCCTGAAGGACGACCCATCACTCTCACAGATCTTGGGAGACAGGCCAGTCCTTGCTTACAGACAGCCTCCCAATCTGAAGCAAATACTCACCAGCAACCACACACCACACAACAGAACCACTAACCCAGGAACCTATCCTTGCAACAAAGCCCGTTGCCAACTCTGTCCACATATCTATTCAGGGGACACCATCATAGGGCCTAATCACATCAGCCACACTATCAGAGGCTCCTTCACCTGCGCATCTACCAATGTGATATATGCCATCATGTGCCAGCAATGCCCCTCTGCCATGTACATTGGTCAAACTGGATAGTCTCTACATAAAAGAATGAATGGACTCAAATCAGACGTCAAGAATTATAACATTCAAAAACCAATTGGAGAACACTTCAATCTCTCTGGTCACTCGATTACAGACCTGAGGGTGGCTATTCTTCAACAAAAAAACTTCAAAAACAGACTCCAACGAGAGACTGCGGAATTGGAATTAATTTGCAAACTGGATACAATTAACTTAGGCTTGAATAGAGACTGGGAATGGATGAGTCATTACACAAAGTAAAACTATTTCCCCATGTTATTTCTCCCCCCACCCCACCCCCACTGTTCCTCAGATGTTCTTGTTAACTGCTGGAAATAGCCTACCTTGCTTGTCACCATGAAAGGTTTTCCTCCCTCCTCCCCTGCTGCTGGTGATGGCTCATCTTAAGTGATCACTTTCCTTACAGTGTGTATGATAAAACCCATTGTTTCATGTTCTCTGTGTGTATATAAATCTCCCCTCTGTATTTTCCACCAAATGCATCCGATGAAGTGAGCTGTAGCTCATGAAAGCTTACACTCAAATAAATTTGTTAGTCTCTAAGGTGCCACAAGTACTCCTTTTCTTTTTTCTGAAACAGTTAACTAACATACGCCCTCACTGATTTTCTTCTCTCCTGTTTACAAGCAGTTATTTTCCACTTTGATCCATTCAGAACTTCTGCCTGTGACTCTTCACTAGTCTCCTGGATTAATTAGTTTTGATTTACTAAAATACTTCTCCCCTTCCCCCAGCCTTATTCTGCAGCTTTCAGCATAATGCAGAATGCCTGCCACACACCTCTCTGTGCAACATGATCAATTCCATAGTCACAAACACCAATTACTGGCTGTCAACATGCACTAGGATGCTTTTCTTGTATGCAGTCCAGCTGTGCAAGATGAACAATGGTGCAGAGAACAAGACGAAATGGTGGCTGGATGAAAGGTGAAGGCATTTCCTCAAAGTTGAAAAACCCCAGGATGGGCACATTTGTGAATTCCAGGTCAAATTTGGCCTACAGTGCACTAGTATAAATACAAATGGCTCAAAAGAGAGTTTCAGTTAAATATTTAAGGACAGAATTTGTCCCCTAACAGCAGAGACTACAAACTGTCATTGTACTTGTCACCATGACGGGAGAAATCTTTTCATAGGGTTGCCTCTTCTTGCAAAGTTTACCTACTATTTTATGTACACGTCTTTCTTGAAAATATGGACTATCTGTCTTCTTTCCTGACCCTCTCCTTTCCTTGTACAAACACTTTTTTTGTTTTGTTCTAAAACCCCCAGAAAAGCCGGATTCTTCATTTCTGTTTGAGTTCACACACATCAGTGCTTACAATATCCCAGGGCACTCCTGGAGAACAGGATCTTACTCCATGGCAATATCTTTTTTCCACAGGATCCGTCTTCAAAGTCCAAGTGCTAAAGAATAACTGGTTGTGTGTTTTGACTTTCTGCCTCACAAGTTCTATTTCTGGAATCATAATCCTTGTAATGCTACTAGCACCTTGGGGAAAACTTGTCAGAGTCAGGAGTGATTGAACTGCAAGTGCTGGTGGCTGCATTACCAATACCTTCCTTAATTGCTTGGTGTTATTGGGCCGTGATCTCTGGACACCACAATAAATAAAACTAGAATGGTGTGAGAAGAAGGAAAAAACTCAGCAAGAACAAGTGTGAAACAAAACAGAGGAGGGAGTCATTTGGGGAAAGCAGAGACAGGAGAATTTTACATTCATTACCCTGTGGCAATTTTTTTCTCGACACTTCCTTTGAGATGGGACTGGAGCTGATTCCATGACAAAGAAAGCAGTCGAGCCTGGCAAGTTCTCATTTTAAAAAGTAGGAGGGTTGGGAGAAAAGAAGTCCATGGGGAAATATGAAAAAATAAATTAGGTTTCATATTTTGTTTTCATCCTGCATTGGAACAAAAACCTGAGACGTTTTCAAGACGGGTGGGGGAAAGAGGACAAGACCTCAGAATACCCAATAGCCTAATGAATCAGGCAGAGCAGGAACTAGAATGTAGGTCTCCCATGTCCCAGGTGTGTCCCTGACCATCAGGATAGACAGTCTCTCGGCCCAACGACTATTTACTTATTTATACAAAGTAGAGCAAGCTCCTACAGGGAAGATTGAGGGAGATTGAAATTCAAGTTCCTGTGCCAAATCAGGCAGAGCACAAACTTTTGAACCTGGGTCTCCCCCTTAGGCAAGTGTCTAAACCATTGGGCTATTGACTATTTTAGTGTGGCATGCTCGCTCCATCCCAAGAACCTTCCCAATGAAGGTCTAATCAAAACCAATATGAACTTTCTGACAAAAAAAGTAATGTTGAAGAATTCCCACCCAGCTCTATTCAGCAGACTTCAGGGAGCTGTGGCACCCTTAGCTCTGAATTTCCTGATTCCCAAGGATTTCAGCCAGTTCCTTAATGCTAACTTCTTGTATATTTTTGTCTGAGTCTATACCTCTATCTATATACATATTATCTGTGTACTTTTATTATGTATATATGAAATGTATGCATATTTCAGAAACGTCATGAGCCCAATTTTCAAACGGTATCTTAAGGGGGTATCAAAATGTCACATATGAGTATACACTTAAGTGTCCATTTAGAGCCTTAGCCAAAACTTCCATTGACTGCAATGGGCTTAAAGTATCTAAGAGCAGATTTAAAATGCCACACATGAGATTTTGATGCCCTGATTATTGAAGACCCAGATTTGAGAAGCAGGCCAGGTGTAGGAGTCTGTTTATCTATAAAATTGAATGCACTCAAATAGAAAAACGTCATTTTGTAGAAAAATCTTTTAAAGGCGGATACTTATATTTTCCTAGAAGACTGCAGTTGCACCTCACACAATATATTAATTATTTTAATATGGCAGAAGTAATAATGGGGGTGCACTCACATGCACTCATGCTGTTACCTACTGGGGAAGTGAATGGCAGTCTCCAGGTCTCATTACTCTGTGTATTATTATAGAAAAAAAATACATTAGCATCCGTTGGCAGAGCTTAGCTCTCAACTCTCAATTTGAAAGTGGAAAGCTGAGCCCTGTGTTAACGTAGAGAAACTTTGATGAATGGCAAGATAAGCCAGCATTGATTTAAGGAAACTAGCTGCTCCTTTCACTTAAGGGTGGAGAATTCCCATGGGAAACTGGAGACCACCTGGGTTTTCATCCTATCTACCCAAGGAATCACTGTGTGTACAGCTGCCTATCAGAAAAGGTGAGAGATGTTTTCAAAGGGTGTGTTTGTAACCTGGTTGGAAATTGCATAGAAGATTGTTCCTTGTGTGAGCTGGTCACTAGGATAGCAGCCAAAATGTGTTTTAAACTAAAAAGAAAAGAAAAAGAAAAGAAAAGAAAAGAACAACAAAATAGTTTACCAGTACCCCTGATAAATATAAGCAAATGCAAAGTGTTTTTGTGTGGTGGGGGTCTGTAACCTAAAAGGGTTAAAATAGTGGATTATTGCTGCAGCCAAATATGAGTTTGTCTATATGCCAAGTTGCACCAGTTTAACATAATGTGTGATTTTAAATGACTTAAATCAGTGCAAAAGGCTGTGTATTTCAGTTTAAACTGGACTTATTTTGGTCTAGGCCTTAATTACATGGGAAAGTTGCACTGGTTTAATTTAAAATTGGTTCTTAAATGGATATAGTTAGACTGGTGTAAATCTATTTGGGTACTCTTATTTTAGTTTAAAGATGGCTTATTTCAGTTTAACAAGCTTGTTTCTATTCAATTTAAGCTAAATTGAAAAAGGCCATTCTTATACTGAAACAAGTGTGACAAAAAGGGTTTGCATTAGTTTAGCAATATTGGCTTAAATTCACATTAGATTATACTGGTGCAACTTTCCCATGTAGACAAGGTTTTAGTTTAAAATCAATTAGGAAGAAGTTTAAAATAAACTGAAATAAGCCATTCTTAAACCAAAATAAGTGTCCTTCCCAGAGTTTCAACCACGTACAAGTTTGTGTATTAATCATGTCTACCCAGTAACTTCCTGAAGATTGGTTTGTCCTGATGTAGGAAAAATGGATTATATTTTACTGTGTCCAGTTAGAACATGATTTTCAGAATCAGGCATAAAGGACTCAGTACCACAGGAGTCTGAATGGAACTGCAGGCTTGTCTACATGGGGAAGAATCCCACACTAGTGTGCACTAGCTACTCTGCACTTACTCCCCGTGTGGACACTGTTACGACACACTCAGGCCTTGTCTACACCACCAGGGTAAGATGACCTAAGTTACGCTACTTCAGCTATGTGAATAATGTAGCTGCAGTTGACGTAGCTTAGGTTGACTTATTGCGGAGTCTACAGTGTGATGCATCAATGGGAGACACTCTCTTGTCAACTTACCTTCATCTTCTTGTTCTGGTGGAGTACTGGAGTTGACTGGAGAACGCTCTACCATCAATTTAGCGGGTCTTCACTACACTCACTAAATCAATCCTGCTGCATTGATTGTAGCAGCGTTGATCCTTGGTAAGTGTAGGCCTTAGAGTGCCTATGTGTACAATAGCTTACTGCCCTTTGGAAGTGAGTTAAGCTAAACCACCCAAGGGCACTCTTAGTGCACATGAGGAGTTAGGGTGAGTAGCTGATGCACTTTAAATTTACAAAGCTTACTGCACACTAACATCCCCAGGAAGATAAGCCCTGAGACACTGCATCTTGCACCCCACTGGAATAAGATAAAATCAGATTGCTCCTAGGGAAGCAAATTTTTCCCTGGGTTAAATTCACTTAAAGTCACTGCAGTTAAATCAAGGATTAATTTAGTGCAGGAAATATATATATATCACTGAATTTGAATTTCATTTAAATACAGAAGGCCAGCTTTTGCCTCACTTATTCATGTTATCTAGCACTTTATTCAATAAATGGTCTCATTGATTTCACTGGGACTATCCATGGAGTAAGATACTAGTAAGTACAAGTAGGATTGGCAGAATTTGGTTCTTAAAGAACAGAGGGTACTTTTCCCAACCCTTATGTTACATATCTTTAGTTTGTTTTCACCGATCCTTGGAGTGGTTGAAATTTCTGTATATGCTTCTTTCCTTTCCTTTGTGTTTTATCCCACCATGGTAGCAATGCTAATGTAGAATGTCAAAGCAATAAGAAAAAATATCAAAGAATTTAGTAAATATGGTTTGCAAGAATAATTTTACTGTATTTTTTACACATATATTTTTCCCTACTTGAATTGCTAAGGGCAGAACCCTTCATGTGGCGGTAACTTCTGTTGTTAAACCAATTTCTTTCTTTCTTTTTGGAAAGTGAAAAGTGTCAGATAAACATACCTAGAAACTGGTGTTTTAAAAGGAAAAAAAAGTCTCTTTCCTAGCCTATTTATAGAAAAACATAAGCCTAGCAACTGTAAACTTTATCTGTATGTGTTCATTGGAAACAGTGATCTATCTACAATAGCCAATTGCTATTCAGCTGTGATTTTTGAGCCCAAGTTATGATGAAATTGTGAAGTCATTTCACTTATAAATTATGAACTAGCTACTTCCATTGGAAAGTTTTTAGTTTCTTTTATTTTCTCACATGAATATACGTACAGCTGCTAATTAACAATCCCATGTGATCACCTCAACTAACATTAATATTATATCATTTCAATAAACTGCCAGTGTCCAAAGGATAGTTTTATAAGGCTGTGTTTCTCAACTCCCATTTGTCTCTCTTCCACTGCAAAAAAAAATCTGAGAATGTAATTGTTGGCCAATGTTTCTGGAATCCATTTTTTCAGATTTTGTAAGGAACGGTAGCATTTGTCAGACAGCTTTGCTTGTACGTTCTGCATGATAAAAAACTGTAACGATAATAACAGTGTCTCTGGATAATAGGGCAGGATTAAAAATAGCATGACCATGATGGCATAATACTTTGATTCTTTCTCCGTTTGGTAGAAAAGGTTTGGTTAAGAGCCAGCCGCAGCCTTATAGCTCTGTTCACAATTTCTGAAAAGGTCCAGCTGATGTGTAAGTGAATGGCCCCGTCCAACAGGCCTGCTTATGGGCTGCATCGGCAGATGTTCTCTAGTTATAAATGATATTAACTCCGACCTGCCTTGTACTGTAACTGTTGTGATTGCTCGTCCTTATTGTGTATCCTGGTCACAGTCATTTTACCTCATGTTATATATATAAACATACTTTGTTATTTTTAACACTTTCCCGTCATATTTTAGAATGTTTTTATAGTGTTTCAAACTATAACAGCCAACTAACGGACAGCATGAAATATCTTGTTGATACAAATGGGGAAAGAGGTAAAAATTAAAGCAACTGTTTTAAGAATTAGCTCACCTGTGAGGCAAATCCCTGTCCCCGCCCCCACCCTTCCCTTGTGTATGTAGACGGCTTCACAGGCAGAACCAGGAAACGATATGGAAAGCTCACACTTGTCACTACTTCCCTCAGAGAACAGCTCAGCATCTCTCATCATGATAGAGACTAATAAACTTAGCCAGCATTTGGAAGTCCAGACTGAATTAGGCAATGGAGTAAATAATAAGATTTGATGGCTAGAGTTAGGAACTAGGCAAATTCAGAGTAGCAATAAGGCATACAATTTCAAGAGTGAGTAATTAACCACTGGAACAATTTAGGAAAGGTTGTGGTAGATTATCCATCAGTGGGAATTTTTAAATCAAGGTGGGATGTTTATCTATATGCTCTAGTTCAAACAGGAGTGAATTCAGGAAGTCCTATGCCTGTGTTATATAGGAGTTTGGACTGGATGATCACAATGGCCTAATACATTACACAGACCTGCTCGTTTTTATTTTCAGTTACAATTTTAAAGAAAGATAAACTTCCTAAGTTGACCTCCTGCTATCTTTCCTCTTGTTGAGTTGTGTTCTGTTACCATCCCTGCTGTTTTCAATTCCAATTACTTTATTATCATGGTAACTATGCAAACATAGCCAAAGTTAATAGAGCAGGGGATAGGAAAAGGTTTAGGATGGGATTTTCAAAAGCACACTCCAATGGCCTAACTCTGCCTCTTGGCATGTCTTATGTTGTATGCTGCATTACCCAGTTGATGGCAATGTTGGAGAGGATTGCACACATAACACACCTCTGATGTACTCCTGTTTTGACTTCAAAACTGAGCGCACTGTGATCAACACTGCATGTAAAGTTGAAATAGAAGTGTAATAGAGCCGGACTCACCCAGCAGCGCCTCCTGCTGGTTGTCCTTGGAAATTAGCTCGTCAGCCTCTGGAGCGCCCTCTGCCGTCTGGTGATCCGCCTTACTGCCGGACCCAGTCCCTCCCAGGACCCGGTGCCTCCTCCCACTGGGGTGCTGCCCCCTGGCAGTACATAGAGAACGTGAAACAATGGGTGTTAGCATACACACTGTAACCAGAGTGATCACTTAAGGTGAGCTATTACCAGCAGGAGAGCGGGGAGGGGGGGAGGGTCGGGGGAAACCTTTCGTAGTGATAATCAAGGTGGGCCATTTCCAGCAGTTGACAAGAACATCTGAGGAATGGTGGAGGTGGGGGATAAACATGGGGAAATAGTTTTACTTTGTGTAATGACCCATCCACTCCCAGTCTCTATTCAAGCCTAAATTAATTGTATCCAGTTTGCAAATTAATTCCAATTCAGCAGTCTCTCGTTGGAGTCTGTTTTTGAAGCTTTTTGTTGAAGTATTGCCACTTTTAGGTCCAGCTGCGGCCCGATTAGGGCATGGCCCAGCTGCGGCCATTTCCCGAAACAGCCTAGCTTTTCTCGCCCTCAGCCCTGGCTCTCTCCCAGGGCTGGCTTTTAAGCCCCACAGGGCAGGAGCTGGTAACCACCCGCTAGAAGAAGTTTTTGATGATGTTGATTATACGGAGAGGCATTCCATATGCCCTCAGAATGCACCATAAGCTGGTCCTGTGAATGCTATCAAAAGCCTTCTCAAAGTCTATGAAGTTTATGTAGAGTTGCCCTTGCCATTCTAAGCATTGTTCTATTATGTTTTGTAGAATGACGATCTGGTTTGTGTATCCATGCCCTTTCCGAAAACCGGCTTGCTCTTTTTTTGAGAATGTTATCAACTGCCTCTGATATACGCTGGTCTATGATCTTACACAATACTTTGCTCGGCACACAAAAAAGTGTGATACCATGCCAGTTATTACAATCACTGAGAGTTTCTTTCTTTGCTATCTTCTCTATAAACCCATTGGTCCACTCATCTGGCACTTTTTCCCTTTCCCAGACTGGGAACTCTGATGCATGTTAAATAGTTGAAGTGTAAATCAGGTGGAAATCTAAGGTACATCTACACTGGCAAAAAACACCTGCAACAGAAATTCTCGGAGTCCTGATCAACTGACTCAGGTTTGCGCTACGGAGCTAAAAATAGCAGTGTAGATGTTCACACTTTGGCTGGAGCCCAGGCTCTGAGACCTGCCACCCTTGCAAAATTTCACAACCCAGACTCCAGCCCAAGTGGGAATGCCTACATTGCTATTTTTAGCCTGTAGCATGAGCCTGAGTCAGTTGACCCAGGCTTTGAGACTCGCTGCCCCGGGTTTTACTTTGCAGTATAGATATACCCAGTGTGGCTATTCACACTAGCAAATAGCTTATTGGCATATACAGTTGTATTAATCTGTGCACACAAATCTTTGCCTATAATTCTAGTCATTGGTCTGTTTGAAAACCTGACCAAGTGTGTCCATCTTTTATTATTATTTCAAATTCCATGGCACACATTGTGAGGCTGTTTTTGCAGCCACTTTCCTTCTTGCCCAATTTTTTCCATTCATTGTCCTCACTTTTTGATGGGAAATCCTTTTTTGTTCCAGAGCTTGTTGCAGTATTTTCCTTCCTTGAATTTTCACTAGGGCTTTACGGGGGTTTGTGATCACTGCTGACGTGGTATCAGAGTAGCAGTCGTGTTAGTCTGTATTCGCAAAAAAGAAAAGGAGTACTTGTGGCACCTTAGAGACTAACAAATTTATTTGAGCATAAGCTTTCGTGAGCTACAGCTTACTTCATCGGATGAAGTGAGCTGTAGGTCACGAAAGCTTATGCTCAAATAAATTTGTTAGTCTCTAAGGTGCCACAAGTACTCCTTTTCTTTTTTGCTGATGTGGTAGTTTGCTGAAGGTGAAGCTTTTCTGTAGGGATCTGTAGAAATACAGAATGTATTTATGTTTCCTACTTACTTTTTAAGTGTTATTTGTTTTTTAGTAGGTTTGTTTGTATCCTGGGTCTGAGTGTTCAAGTGGTTGAAATCTGGGAGTGATACTATGCTTAGATGCATAGACTGTCGGTCCTTCCTCAGTTGAGACTGAGTCGATGACAACACGTCTTCCAATCTTCTCTCACTCTGGCCATCCTTCACCATGCTTGTCCATATCTCCTTGTTAGGAAGTCATCCCATCTCTTTGGAGGCCGACCGCGTGGCCGTTTCTGTTCTCGCGGATACCATTCGGATATAGTCCATCTGTTGTCACTGAATCAGGCCACATGTCCCGCCCATCACATTTTGCTGAGCCTGCTTTCGACTACAACGTCTCACACTCCAGACTGCTGCCTAATTATTTCACTGGGGATGTGATCATGGAGCGAAATGCCCAAAAATATTCATTCCATCGCCCTCTGTGAGACAGACAATTGATGTTCTTCAATCTTTGTCAGCGACCATGTTTCGCTGCCATATAACATCGCTGGAAGCACAATCGAATTAAAAAGATTTGCACAAGTTGTTTTGCTGATCTTTCCTTGGAGGATATCCTTGATGTCATTGAGTGCACACCATCCAGCTTTTTTTCTGCGTGACAAATCGCCTTTCTGATCGTGGCGCATGTTAACTTCCTGGCCCAAATAAATGTATTTATCAACCTCTTGGATCTGCTCTCCTCCAAGAGTTATTTGGGTTCTTGGCAGAACATCTGATCTCATGTATTTCGTTTTTGACTGGTTCATTTTTAATCTGACTTGACTACTTTTCGCATTCAGTTCTTTAAGCATTCTCTCAAACTGGGTTGTATTTTTGGCTATCAGCACTATAGCATCTGCGAACCTAAGATGGTTTAGCCACTCACCGTTGATATTAATCCCGCCCTTCAAGTCTGCTCGTCGAAAAACCAATTCAAGACAGGCTGTGAATAGTTTTGGTGAAACAGTATCTCCTTGTTTCATACCTTTCTCGATGGGGATTCGAAGGGGAGTATCGAACAGTGATATGTCTGTGCTGCAGCCAGAGTTCGCTTCCCTTAGTAATGTGATATATTTCATGCTGATGCCCTGTTCTGAAAGAGCTTCAAGAATGGCGTTAGTCTCTACACTGTTGAATGCCTTCTCGTAGTCCATGAAGGCAATGCACAGGGGAATTTATATTCCCTTGAACACTCTAGTAGTTGGTTCAGAGTGAAGATGTGGTCTATTGTGCTGTAATTCCTTTGAAAGCTGGCCTGCTCTCTAGGTTGCTGTTCATCCAGGTTTCACAACAGTCAAGTTGTTATTATTTTAGTGAACAATTTATAGATATGCAAAAGCAGACAGATTGGGTGATAGTTCTTTAGATTTTCTCAATCGCCTTTCTTATGCAGCAAGACTCTTTAATTTTTTTAATTTTTTTGGCTATATTTCTTTGTCTGCTCATGTTTATAATTAATTGGTTTGTATTGTACCACATAATTATTTTATGGTAATTGGAATCTTTCCAATTGGACAGTATTGTCTGGATTTCCAGATAGCGGTTGAACCTTTGGGCAAGAGCTTTCCAATGTTCTGACCTCCCATCTTAAACACTTCTGCTGTCAGACCGCCCTTGCCTGGAGCCTTCCCCTTTTTCATTTGATGGACTGCATGACGGACTCCGCTGATGAGAACTGGGAGTATGTGTTCATCAGTTTGTTGAAGTAATGCCACTGGGACGTCTATATGGGATGCAAACAGCTGGGTATAGAAATCCCTGCAAATTGCCTCCATCTCTGTTCGATCAGTTACTGATTTTCCATCCCTGTTCTTCAAAGCCAATAATGATGACCTGTACGACGCCATCCCATTTGCATTTTTTGAGACTTTTATGATCTTCAGCAGCCTTTAGGAGCTTTTCGGTTTGAAATTTCTCAAAGTCTTCCTTCAACTTCATTCGTATGAGTGATACTACATAGAAGCAAAATGTGTTTTATTAGTAATAAATCAAGATCAGAACTATATTCGGATTAAAATTAGATTTAGGTTTTGGGTACAAGGTAAATATCAGCGCTAGGGTTCAGGTTTGGATCGGGATTCAACAGCACCAAATTCTTACAAGATTTTTGCCTTAAAGGGAAGCAGCCTTGTAAGATCATTTGAACATTTTCACCATTTCTGGCTGAAATCTCATACATATAAAATGTTTTTGTGAGATTTCAGTTGTCTGAACTAAACCCAGGAAAATAGGCCTCTTCTGTTTTGGATCTCAACCAGAACCCCAGATTATAGGTGCATGCTGGATGTGTGATAATTTGCTGGTCAGGTTTGGGTTTCATAAACCAAAAGTATAGTGTGGTTAGGATCTGATCTCCATTTTATCTGGATTGCTGCCATTTGTCAGTGGCTTTACCTTCTGCCCATCTCATTTCTATTGTTCTTATCAAATTTGTTTATGGCCTTCTAGTCTTTGTGATAGAGGGAAAGACTGTTACTTTGATTAAGATGGTACCATGATCTGTTGACATCATATACATAATAAAATAATAATGCCCTTCTTAGCTCTTTAAAGGCATTTGATATACCACAGCAGTTGACAAGTTCCATAACTTTGCTTAGCTTTCATTTTAATACAGGAAAGTGGGATTAGAATGCCTATTCAATCTTTTTGTGCAAGCATAAATAGTCAAGACATCTTCTAGTCTAGTCTAATTTGACAAAGAAAATATGTCTGTATATTACGTCCGTAATATATGTAATCTTAGCACAGAAAAACATGGCATTTTCCATTTCACATATCTTAAGCCTGTTTTCCTCTAAAATAATTTGCAGAATCCTCAAGGAAGTTGTGTTGCAGCATCTAAATATTTTATTTGTCTGGTTTGCATTTAGTTTGTGGAAAACTGCACATTGTCAGGTCAATGGCTAACAGGCATTCTTTTTACAGCTGCCTCCTCCTGTTTATCTTTATCTGTCAGTAAAGTAAACTGTCTTGTGCTTGTTTAGAAACCGTTGCATCTTACACTGTCCCCTCTCTGTGCTTTTGTCTGTTCATAGGCAAGCAAGGGTTATACTCAGTTTATATTGGTACTTAAAGAGACCCAATTCTACATGAGTAAGTAAAACTCCCATTGACTTCAATGGGAAAACTTATTGCGCCAAATTTGGAGGCTCTGGTAGATAGCATGGGTTATCCTCCTTTCACCCAAATGGACTACCTTAGATCTGCCTAAAATGTGTAAGGGTGGGAACAATTTAATTTACCCTTTCTTGCTCCTTGCTTTTCTTGCTACACTCCTCTATGCTGGTCCTTCCGCATGTTAGTTACATCATCACAGATTGACTCTTGCAACCAGTTAGATTCAGTTGACTGAATTCAGAGGCAATGTGTAACGGAGGGGTGAATTATGTGCTAGTAAGTAGGTGTGAGGCTAAGTGGATCTTAGGGCCCAGTTCTTCAACCTTTGCTCACAAAGCATAGAGCTTTGTTGCAGTGAATAGTCCCAGTGAAATGTGCATAGTCCCACTGCGCTTACTCAGGCAAAACTCCCTCCTATAATGGACCAAATCAGAGGGGAGTCTAAACTGATATTACTCAGGATGAGACAGGATTGAGAGTCAGATCCACACATAAGTCAGTCTAAGGATTTGTCTACACTACGGGGGTTACTATGGTTCTAACCCTGTAGCGTAGATGCACACTGCAGGAACGTCTTTCATCACTGTAGTAACTATCTTCCCAAACAACAACAGAAGAATGCTTCTGTTGACCTCCCCACATCTACAGTGGGGGTTAGGTTGACTTAACTACACCTTCTGAGCCCTGTAGCTATATCAATCTAAATTTTAAGCGTAGACCAGGCCTTTGTGCATCTAAATCTAAGGTAGGCCTGAGAGAATCTAGAAACCGTAATTCACCTCTGAACCTGGCACACTAAAGAGGAAAGTTTTGCCTCAGTAGGGGCAAGATCCTATAGTCCCAAGTGTACCCAATTAAAGAGTTTCCTAGTATGTATATAAATCTCCAACATAATCTCTACATAATAGAAACCAAATGAATTGTCACTATTCCACTTAATGTGCCATTTGGAGTTTGCTCTTTTAAAATGTGTACACACTGTAAAATTTGGTCTCATGTTTTAAATGTGTATGCGATTGTCTAACGGTGCTTTCTTAGAATATGGAGATATCCAGAAAACGGGTTATAAATATTATCTTGATGGTAATTGCTCAAATTTGATCCATTTATTAGTCCAAAAAGTTTCTCCAACTTTTAGGCTGCAGGGCTAACTTGGTATGCGAACACTGAAGCTGTGTTTGCTTCATAAAATACATCCTCCGCAATGATCAGTTAGTCTCTAAGATGCCACAAGTACTCCTCTTCTTTTTGCAAAAAGATTCTGGAATCAGAACTCATCTGGCAATTTTGTTTAAGATCCATTAGGAATAATGTATGGCAGCTTGTTCTTCTGAAGATATTGGTTTTATAATGTTAAAGGCGGGGGGGGAGTCTCCTTTTAAGTAGAACTAGGGAACACATAGGGCCCGGCTGTGATGCTGCTATTGACATTGAGTAAAACCTTGTTCACAAAGGCCCATTGAGCTCAGTGAGACTATTCATGGAGTAAGATACTATCCAGTGTGAGAAAAAGGTATGATGCAGTTTGGCCTCTAAGGAGAGCAGAGGTAGAGTTAGCCAGGGACAAAGTCCGTGCTGTCTCTTACCCCTTTTTTGCTCCCTGATTTTGTGCTCCAAAAGCAGCACACACAACAAGTTCAGATCCTGCCCTAAAACTCACATCTCCCACAATGCTTATTATCTATAACCCTCCACTGAAACACACTTCATTTCTATAGTGATATGCTTATATATTTTATAAGTAAACAACAGCAGTAACTAGCAATGCATCTATGATGCAACCAGCTTTAACCGCTACTTCTGAAGGGCTGTATTCCTCCTCCTTTTATCTGCTCATGTGCTCTCCCCATATCTGTGTATGTGAAGATTCTATCTGTGGTTGCTAGTCCAGGTAGAACTGCAGCCATAAAGACATATTCCAGAATATCTTTAACACTAGAGCACCCTGGAAGCTGCATTGTAAGTGTCAGCTTCTGGCACCAGAAAAGCAGCAACTACTCTTGTTCCTCAGATAAAGAAAGTTCCTTAAAACACATTTAAGCTCACTGTGGGAGAACAATTCTCCTTACATGTATCAAAGAAGAGATTTGTTTGACAAAAAGGTATTTGATTTAAAGTCAGCTCTCTGGATAGTTTTGGCATTTATCCTCAGAAGAATATCACAGTTATGATGTAAAAAGAAAAGGAGTACTTATGGCACCTTAGAGACTAACAGATTTGTTAGTCTCTAAGGTGCCACAAGTACTCCTTTTCTTTTTGCGAATACAGACTAACACGACTGCTACTCTGAAACAGTTATGATACACACACTACAATATGTACATGTACATGAAACTAACAGGTTTTTGGAAGACAAAACACTTTTTGCCAAATCCTGAAGCTATAAGTCACTTTCTTACTCACTGACTGAAATGAAGTCTTTACTAAGATAACATTTTCAAGTTTTGGCCTTGCTCCTGCTCTTTAAGGAATAGAGTTTATCTCTCAAGACCTCACAAATCCTTACAAAGTCTTCAAAGTCTCAAGCTGAGGATTTTCAGTCTGTAATCAGCAGATGTAGACAGCCACCATCTGGGCATGACTAAGCTAGTTTTACACTGGATAAGCTCAAGCCATATTTAATTTTCATTTCACAATGTGCTCATATTTTAGTATGCTAGTGTGAGATGCAGACAGAAAACTAGTCCTTTTGCCCCCCCTCCCCAATCTCCCCTAAATTGCCAGGTTTGGTATGCTAATGGACACAGCTAACTATACTCATGTACTGGAGCAATCCTGCTAACAAATCGAGCAACAAAAGTTGAGAAAGAGATGAGGGGAGGGAACAAGCAGCTTCTGGGCATGTTCCCTGAGCCAATGACTATTATACATTTGTAATGAAATAAAATCATAATAATGGTAGCCTAGGAACACAGACATTACATCATAAAGCACTTTACTAAGAAGGTTAAATAACAATTCACTCTGGCCATCAGTGAAATGCAGCTAGTTCTGGGGTAGAACATGACAACTGTTTAACAGTGTATAACAACACACACAAAACAGGAAGTTAAGATGAAAGCCATTTGCTAGTGAAGCTACAGGGAGAAATTCAGGTAGGCAGAACATAATCTTGCAAGTTAGAATTTGGCCAGAACACTAGGGTTAACCCCCTCCCCAATCTTGTGAACAAGTAACAAGTATAAAATCGATAGGGCCTACTTTAAAAAGAAACTGGCTTGAGTTTGTGTCTAACTTGTTACCCAGTGTTTGCACATGCAACTAGCAAAACTGTCTGCAAAACTGGCTAGGTAGGCACTTAACTAGAACTTTGCATGCACAAGTTTAATATCTACATTTGCAATAACTGTGCACATATGAAGGCATACAATTGTAAGAACAATTTATCGCACAGAGACCTCAGGCTGTCATCTTTGGTTCTAAATGGACACAAGTAGTCAGGACCAAAGATTTGCAATTCATCTGAAACACAGCACCGCCAAAAGCACAGTGTCCTCTTAATAGTGGTTAAGTAGAAAGTGATTCAGAGCATGGAACTTTAACAGCAATACTGCCACACCTATTTGTCAGTGGAGATCTCCTGTTTACTCTTCCAACCCTCCTTCTCCTGGGCACTCAGAAGATAACACACAAGCATGGCCTTTGGAAACAATCCATTGATAAAAGGCACTCACTACTTACTGAGCAGCCCACTTGTGTTGTGTTACCTTATAGCCCTCTTCAAACATCACTCGTGTTCTGCCCCAGTTAAGTTGCCTCTGTTGATCTGACACCACTAACTTCAGTGGATGCTGAATTGGGCCTCAACATTTCTGCCCTGAACTTTGAAATAACCAGAGACTGCTTCCAGAGAATCCTTCCTGGGGTTTTATTCTGAACGCAGTGCATGCTGGAACAGGACTATGGGAATTAGTGCTGTATGGATACTCATGCAAGGCAGAAATGATCAATTAAACTCTCAGTTATGTGCTTCTCTGAGTGCCTTGACTTCAGGAACTCAGTAACTGTGCACATTGTCCATCTTTTCCTGATTTCTTAGGCAAAAAACTTCAAATGTGTGAATATCATGGGAGAAATTGCTGTAAAATATGTTTATTCCAAGCTTGGGATAAATGCATCAGCCAGAATATTCACCACATCCTTCATAATCACCTCTCAGCTGCTCCAGCACACTGCACCTGGAATTTGTTGTCCATCTGCTTAGCAGTGGAGACTCCCAATTTCAAATCTATGTGCTCCTAAGAACTTTTTAAAATGCTTGGGTCAAATCCCAGCCCCATTGAAGCCAATGGGAATTTTGTGGTTGACTTCAATATCCTATCCATTGTCTCTTTAGTTTAAGGCAATAAAATAATTATGTGGTACAATACAAACCAATTAATTATAAACATGAGCAGACAAAGAAATATAGCCAAAAAAATTAAAAATGCACTTTTGGCACTAATATTTATTGAAGCATTTTATATTAGTAAGTTTGGAGGCCTTCAAAGTGCTTTTATTTAATGGTTGAATAGCAATTTTCCACTCTAGTTGTAATTGGTAAAGAACTGGGTGTGGAATAATTTCTATTTGGCAACTAGTTCTTTGTGGGAGAAGGAGTAAGTGTGTTATGATTAAATCACATGTAATAAAAGAACAGAAAGCCTCCAATGAGCCTAAATGAGATATGAACAGTCAATTGCTCAAGTCCTTTCCCCCTGAGCAGGGAATCAAACTCATAACATCAGGCAGCTGATGGAGGGAGAGACCTCAGATGGGCCTCACTAACTTCAAGTTGGCATGTCTTTTTGGCATCCAAAATGTGTTTGTAAATTAGAGGGGGAAAACGTTATTGTGAAACGCACTGTAAAAATCTAGCTTTGTTCTTCTTGTTTTACTTCCATTTCATTTAACTGTTTACTGTGTGTTGAAAGTAGAATACCTGACAACATCCATTTGTTTTGGAGTTTCCAGTGGCTGTCATGAATGCTTTGGTGTTAGCAGCATCGTTTCTGGACTCCATTAACACAATGAGACCCAAGTCTCTCCCCAGGCTAAATAAATGGGCTTTGCAGAAGGCAAGTCCATGGGATTCAGAAGATGGAATATTCCCTTTAAAAGTTGAAGTTCACATTCATTATACTCTCCCCTGACACACATACCCCATGGGTTGGTTCCTTCTCAGTCCAGATACAGCTGTGCTAAAGAAAGCCTATCTACTTTGTAACTGGGAATGCAGGCCTGTAATCCATCTATACTGTGACTGAAAACAATCAATATTAGATGCACTAGACAGAGGAAGGTACATAACTCCCATGTTACAGATTGAGCTGGTCCTTTAAGAGACATTAGGCACACCTGTCAATTTTGAATCTTTCGTCTGATTGACCTCATGCTGCCTTTATATTCCCCAGCAGGCCTGGTGCCTGTCACATGCTCCTATTACAATTCATGGGCTGGGAGATGAATTAGTCAGAAGCAACCATGTACTTAGAACTTCCTTAAAGGACCAGCTCACCTGTGAAAGCCCATAATAGATAATTATGAAATAACCAGTTAATAGTAGTTGGCATATACATGGCAGCATGAGGATTTATGTAGGTTTTTATCCTATCTGGATAAATGATAAATAAGACTCTAGATCTGTGTTTGATTCTGACCCCCTACTTCTCAGAGTTCAGGTATAGTCAGGGGGATTTGGTGTTTTAGTGGGGGAGCGGCCCTCTGATAGCAAATCCAACATGGGAGTCCCTATATCAGTTCCATGTGCTGCAGTTATTAAAGCAAAACTTGAAGATATGCTACAGCCTGCTACTCTGTGTATTAAACTAAAAGCAAAGTCACCCTTTAAAAAACCAACAGCTTATAGTGGGCTTACTGCAGCTTATTACTGAGGAGTTACCATAAATCGTAATCGTGTTGGGCTGCTCTCTTCTCGCCTGATTGCTGCTCCAAGCCCAGTGAGACTAAACAAAATACTCATGATTTGTTAGTAGGAAAATTGCCACATCTTTCCAAAGTCTAGCTAAGAAGGAAAGAGAGAGAGCCTGCTAAAAAAGCAGAAAGGGAGGGAAGAGAATATTTTACTTCCTTCACACTCTTGCAGCGCAAGACTGATTGCCCTAAAGCAGACCAGATCAGTTTTTCATATATGTTTCATAAATATTTCAGTTGTTCTTGAAATTCCAGTCTTATTTTTCTAGATATTTATTTGTACAACTTGGAGACAGCTGATTTCATTTCCCATTTGTTTCTTTGCTGGCTGCGTTGCGGGAAATGCTGTGTCATAAAACTGAAATACACAGATTCAAGAAGCCAGGAATATGCAGGCATTTTCCCCATCTCACACTTAGATGTGGAACTGTTTGATTAGCAGACTTTATGGACAGACTATGATATAGCTGAGGGCTGTGTTTCGGGTGTTCCTTGCCTACGGACATTCTGCATGCAGTGATAGAAATGAAGCCAAACAAACAAAGTCCTTGGGTACATTCACTGAGTTATAGATGCTCTAACACAGATTGAATATTAGGATTTTTTCTTCCCTCTAAAAAAAGAAAAGGAGTACTTGTGGCACCTTAGAGACTAACAAATTTATTTGAGCATAAGCTTTCAAGCTAAACCTGTTCTTCCCTCTGAGCCGATGGTGCATATTGTAAACAACAGCATATATAATTCTGTGCCTCTCTAGCGTGTAATCAGGAAAGGATGTTAACATTGTCATATAGTCCATGTCCCTGTCTCTGATATTAATTCACTGCATCTTAGCTTCCTGGCGTGTAAATGAGATGGAAAATGACCTTGTAATTAGAGCCAGGGACTGGTTCAGAGTCCTGGGCTCTCTTCTATTCTGTGGCTGATCTTGGACAAGACACTTAATTGCCTCAGGTTACCCTGTGCAACACTTACCTCTCAGGGGTGTCGTGAAGATTAATTTAACAAATGTTTATAAGGGGCTTTGAAATCCCCATATGAAAGGTGCTGTAGATATGCCAATTTTGACTTCAATTTTGAAACATGGTGCCTAAAATTAGGCCCCTAAATACTTGTATTAGGCTCCTGAGTGCTTATTTAGGCTCCTACCTTTAGAGACCCAGGTTTTAGAATTAGTCACATGAGTACACTTGCTATAGTAACACCTAATATAACACTTGTGCTTGGCTTCCGTATAAACTGTAGAAAAGAGGGTGGAGTGAACTTTGCTTCAGCATGTCTGGTAACAGTTCCCCGCAGACTGTATCTAATATATTGTAAGGTTTTGATTTTCCGATATAAACTTACAGCAACTAATACAGATACAGAATGTTCTCTGTTCAGAACACTTCCCTCACACAAGGAAATCTCACTACCAAGGGGCCCAATCCTGTTAGCCTTACTCCTGCATGTAGTTTAGTTGGTTACAATGAGGATTAGATGCACCAGACAGGTGAGCAGGACTGAGCCATATTAGATTTCACAGGGCCGTGTGCTTCTGAACCCCCCAAATGCTACAATTGGTGTGCCTGGTGCACCTCCTGGGGGGACATTCAGGCACAAAACAGATCATATGGTATGCTGCAGAATGCCAGGACTGACACCTTGAAAAGGCTGAGTTAGCAGAACTCCGATCAGTGCATCCCACGATTGCCAAAACACCTTCCAGTAACAATAGAAGAAAGGGAGAAAAGTGACCTCTTCCCTCCATGGTTAAGGAGCAAGAAATGCTGTGTTGCACCCACTCTCTGAAAATCAGGCCCTTTTAGTGTGTCTCAAAATGGCAGTTTAAAAATAGAGGTACTCAAAACTACTAGTCACTTTGAAAAATCTGGCCTAGGACTCCTCTGGGCCATTGTGAGGACGTATGGATCTCAGTCCTGAAGCTTTCTGCTGATTCACTGTCTATGCACCTGGACTTCTGCGTCTGATTAATGTTCATTAGCTGTTTTGATAAAATCTTCCTGTTTGCTGTTTGGATTTACCAGTCTGGCTCTTAGAGAGACAGAATTGATCAGTGTCTGAAGACAAACAGAAGTATTTGTGGCACCTTAGAGACTAAAATTTATTTGAGCATAAGCTTTTGTGAGCTACAGCTCACTTCATCAGATGCTTTCGTGAGCTGTAGCTCACAAAAGCTTATGCTCAAATAAATTTGTTAGTGTCTAAGGTGCCACAAGTACTCCTTTTCTTTTTGCGAATACAGACTAACATGGCTGCTACTCTGAAACAGAAGTATGTTTCTATAGTGCCTCAAGATCCTTCATCATGGCCAGAGAAAGTTCATTATATGTCTTGTCTGTTGTAGTTCATGTCATTTAAGAACATGTGCTGTTCATTACATTTATATTGCATAATAAACACAATTAGCACCTCTCTGTCCATGTTTAATGCAGGAAAACAGTCTATCAGTCATCCCGCATACAGGTCTTTGTTGTTAACAAGCATTCTATTAAAACAACAAATCACAAATACATTTTAATCCAGAGAAATGGAATCCATTCTCCCAATGCTGTCCCATTAAAGTGTCTGTCCTGATTAACTGCATCCCACTTAAGTGGCTTTGCCTGTACAATGAAATCAATGTTTTTCTATTTGATGCATAGAATTAGGTACGTACGTCCTCATATCTTTGTTAACAAAACATGTTAAAGGTGTCCGGGCAGCCTTAATTAATTAGGGTGACTGTGTTGGGTATCTGTACTATTCATGAAGACCTGCAGAATAGAGAGCAGGAAATTCATTTTATTTATCAATGGGAAACTGGTATTTTCTCCAAGTACAATATGGGATTAGTATTCTTGAATGGAGAACAGAATCTTATTAGTTTCTTGGGCTAGATGGTGGCAGATCTTGTGTGATTATATTGGGATTGGGCACACAGAGCCTTTTCCTCCTTTGCACCTCTCTGCTCAGTGACTGACCAAATTGCAGCTTTTGTGCTCTCCCAAGTGCAATGACTACATAGGTCTACAACCCAAGGCCACTAGCCTCTCCAAAGAGGCCTGGAGGAGGCAGAGCAGAGCTGGCCAGATATGGAGGGGAGTGCACACTGCATTCTCCTCAGACGTGGCATAGCAGCTGCATTCCCCAGGAGCTCCCAGAGGCATTCTTCTTCTTGTGGCACATGGCCTCCCACAGCTCCATGCCTTACCAGTACAATCTAGCTGGTTCTCATGTTCTACTCAAGCCAATTCTCCGCACAGCATTGGCAAGAAGCTGTACAAGATGACCTAATAATGCAGGTCTTTTCCATCTCCAATTTCTATGATGCATATGACACTGGTTTTTCCTTGCTCCTTTAAAACACTAACAATATCCAAAAATTCAGAAAAAATCTTAGTAAAAGCTGTGGTTTCTCTCTGTTACAAGCAATGGGAGTTGTACTGAAATTAATTTATTTGGATAGAGATTTCAGTTACTCTCTGGAATAGGTCATCCATACAGACTATATGCCTAAAACAGTATCGGAAATATAAATTGCCTCATATCTTTCACATATTGAGCAAACTGATGTTCATATCTCAGTGAGTACAAAGCCTGAAAGCACAAATGTCTCTGGAAAACTGGTGTGTAATCCCTCATCTTCTTCCATTGTCCTGAAATGCTGCATCAACTGACACAAACACAACTGTGTGTACCTATCTTCCCCTTTTCAACTCCTGCTCTTGGTGAAAATAAAATTGATCTTTAAAGCTACACTTCAATCACCTTGTTAAATGAAAGAGGACATTGTACTGGCTCCGAAGGCAAAATGGAAACTAAGGGCTACAGGAGAAAACAAGGGTGAATGCTTTGATCAAATCCAGGGTTCACTTTTCAGCAGATGTAATCGGAACCATGTGCTGAAAATGGAAAACAGGATTTTCAGCTGTTCTTTAATTAACTAGAATAAAAATGATCGCTTAACTTCACTTTTTACCCAGCGGCACTTTCCATAGTGCTTACTTTTCATGCTTAATAGTATGCTAAGGAGCACTGTAGAAATAGCCATTACATAAAAATAAAACTAAGTAAAAATACTGAGGACCTGCAAACACTGCTGGAGTTGACCAAATTCTTCTGTTGGATATTCATATACAATTCCCAGTGAACTAGACAGGAGGTTTGCATGCATACGCAAAGGGAGATTTTGGCCCTTTGTAATACTACTAGATGATGACACAGTTGCCTGCATGATAAAACTTTAGAGGCAGTGGGAGCTTTACTATTAAATGTTAAAATAATCCATTTATTCCTCAATTTATTCCCTCACTGCCCCAGCGGACTCTTTGGCAAGGGTCCTGGGGCTCTAACCCTCATCTATACAAGGCTTGATCCTACAGAGATTTACTCATGCGCTTAACTTTACATACTGTGAATAATCCCATTCACTTGGGACTGCTTATAATGCAAAAAGTTAAACACATAAATAGATCTTTGAAGCACTGGGACATAAGTAAACCTTATTCATTCATTGTAGTCAGTGGGACTAATCTCACGAGGAAGGGCTTTGAAGCATTGAGCCATGGCTCTGTTAGGTTAAACAAACAGGAAGTGTGATCAAAAACCACCAGTAGTGGGAGACAAATTGAATTTCACATTCGAAACTCCCAATTATTTTAAAGCCTTTTGGAAGATGTGTATGAATTTTATTCTGTGATCAAGTTAAAGGAATCATCTTAAATATAAGTTTCTTCTAATGTATATTTTTGTTGAAAGTAACACAGTAAATATTTATAATATCAAATGCAATTCCATAGCAAAAATAGAACAGGAATAACAGTAAAAAATGGAAATATATCTATCTTTTCCTGTTACAGAAAGGAAATAACATGCTATTGTTCATCTTCTTTTTTTTTCACAGCATTAGTAAGCTACTCACACATCCATGCTGTGCAGACAGCTGTGACTTACTCAGTACATGGGAGTCAGAATAGAATCTGGGAAACTGATAAACTGCAATTTGTGGTTACAAACACAACATGTTCCTGGAATATGCATGCTTTCTCTTTCTATAGGCAACATTGTATACCTTGGGTATACAAGCCCCATCTGCTATGCCTAGGACTCATGGAAAGTAGGCAATCTTTTAGGATTCCTGCATTATTTCCAGTTTTTTCGGGGGGGGGGGGGAGGGTAGTTCCCCTCAAAGAAATGAGTTTTCGGGTGTTGGCCTTGAATGGGAGGGTGGTCATTTGGGAAATAAGGAAGAGGGAGTGAGGTCCAGATGTTGGCAAGCACTGCATGGAAAAAAGTTTGATGAAGGCTGGAAAGATGCCAAAGGGATATTTAGGAGAAAGGTTTGGTAGAAGCATAGGCAGTGGGAAGGGAGGACAAGAGAACGAAAGCAGAAATATAGTTATTGGCGAGTGGAGCAGAACAACAGAGTTGAGAACAAAAAGGCTGAATGAGAGGGACGTAAAAGGTGACAGGAAGTGGAGGAAGGATTCCAACTGAAAAGATGGTCCTAGTTTATGTAGTGTTTTTTTAATGAGGGCAGTCATTTCCTGGCTCTCCTTTTTTAAACTCAGTTTTGCTCAGAAAAACACTCGCAATTGTTGGGGCCCCTGAGTGTGTGCATGTATTTTTATCCACTTTTGTTTTCCTTCCATTTTCATTTCATTTCTTTTCCTCATTTTTTCCCCCTACAGTATGGTTGGCAAGCCTTTTAAAAGGCTGTTTTGCTAAATTTTGCAGCAATATCAGAATTACCGTGTCAAGGGCTTTTGAATTTTAGATCACATGTACTCCCCCTCACTCATCCCTATTGACGAATAGTCTGCTAGGAAGGCAATAATGCAAAACTGTCTCAGTCAACTGGATTGCATTTAGCATTTCAAGAGAGTCATGTATATACTCAGTAGTTTATATATTACAAGGTACAAAGCAAGAAGAAATAATATGTTGAGCATCTAGTGTATACATTGGTTTGTATATATTAGAAAGAGTGATGGTTTTTGAGAACAATAATGGGAAAGGCCAAAACATTATCTCAAAATCAAGGTAACCTTTCTAAAGGCATATTTTATGCAGCAATCATTCAAGAAAACAGTAACTATTTAGTTTATTACACTTCTCTCTCTCTTTAAAAAATGCTGTAAATCTTTCAAACCTTAAAGATTTGTTGAACAAACCCAGGTTTCAAATGATGAATTGTTATGCATAAAAACATATAATCTGAATAAGTAGTTATTTTTAAAGCATAAAACACTGCAGAAGTCCAAAAATTTAATGAAGGAAAGCATGTTTTCCCCACTGTAAAAGAATTACACATTTTAGCCTGCCTTAATGTACATTTATAAAGAACTGTTTCAACCAAAGAAAACACTTAATTGGGGAATGAAGGATGGTATTTGAGCTTTAATCTGAGTTTCTTCACTTTGGTTGCCTTCTTGAAAATTTTCTGTTTTTTTAATTAGATTTTCTTGGTCCTATGTTTTTGTGTAATCCCATACTGCTGCAGAATTTAAACTTTAATTTAAAAATTTATATATCTCTCTCTCTCTTTCTCTATTTCTTGCTAGGCTCTTATCATTGTGAAGAGAAACTGTGGATATAAATTGAACCAGTGATGACAATGAGATATCATGCACACAGTGGGAAAGCCCAGTGTAGGAATCAAGGGATGTTGTGAAGATCTGTTTGCAGAATTTCATCCTGTCATGGAGTGTAGCATTTTATGGTACCACAAGAAGACTTAGATTTTTTCCATATCTTATCGACAGCTATTACAGAGATCCCTTCTCCCAACCACCACTGATTAGATTGGAACAGCATTTGCTCAGTGTGGACTACAAGACACTGGATGTATTGGGCCAGATTTACTGCTGTAGTTATAGTGGTGGAAGAGTTTTGAGGATAAATTGGACCTCATAGCCTTTAGGCCAGAAGGGACAATCATGATCATCTAGTTTGACCTCCTGCACATGCAAGCCACAGAATCTCACCCACCTACTCCTGTAAAGACCCTAATCTCTGGCTGAGTTACTGAAGAGCTCAAATTATGATTGAAAGGCTTAAATCTACAGAAAATCCACTTTTTACTCTAGTTTAAACCTGCAAGTGGCCCATGCCCTATGCTGCAGTGGAAGGTGAAAACCCCTCCAGGGTTTCTGCCAATCTGACCCAGGGGAAAATTCCTTCCTGACCCCAAATATGGTGATCAGTTAGACCTTGAGCATTTTGGCAAGACCCAAACAGAGGGAAACCTGGGAAAGAATTTTCTGTAGTAACTCAGAGCCTCACCATCTAGTGTCCCATAACCAGCCATTGGGGATTTTTGCTGCTGGCAGTTGCAGATCCGCTAAATGCCATTGTAGGCAGTCTCAGCATACTATTGTGACAGTCTGTTTTTACTCCTATTTTTACCCCTTTTACAAAACTATATTACATTTTGTACCAAGTCTACTGTGTAAGGTATCTTCAAAAACTCCTGATTTGCTGATCATTACTGTCCTATAAAACATGTGTGGCAACACTGTAAAAGTTATAAGATTCCATTGTATGATATTACCCAGGATATGTTCCAACATATTCTGGAGGGCAGTCACAAACAAGCTGCCCAGAGACAAAAAGTTAGCCAATGCCTCAGCGAGGTGTCAACAGAATCAAATGGACCACCACATGATTAAGTGACCACTCTTCGGCAGAACAGAGGTAGTGGGCAAAAGATCTACATTTTGACAAAGATGCAGCTTAAGGTTCCTGGCCACACCAAATTTCTGTCTCCTGAATATCATCTGGAGGAGATTCTTGTGCAAAAGAGTAAAAGGCGCCCAAGGTTTGAGAACTGAGGGGGCACAGCTGTCCAGCAGTCCAGATTGTACCCTGCAGAATTTCACAACCATCCCCTCCATAAACTTATTCAGCTCAGTCTTTAAACCAGTTAGGTTTTTTGCCCTACTGATCCCCTTGGAGGCTGTTCCAGAACTTTACTCCTTGGACGGTTAGAAACCTTTGTGTAATTTCAAGCCTAAACTTGTTGATGGTCAGTTTATACCCATTTATTCTTGAGTCCACATTGGTGCTTAACTTAAATAACTCCTCTCCCTGGTATTTATAGAAAGCAATCACACCTCCCATCAATCGTCTTTTAGTTAGGCTAAACAAGTGAAGCTCTTTGAGTCTCCTCATATAAGATAGATTTTCCTCAGATCATCCTAGTAGCCCTTCTCTGCACCTGCTCCAGTTTGAATTCATCTTTCTTAAACATGGGAGACCAGAACTGTACACAGTATTACAGATGAGGGTTCACCAGTTCTTTCTATAACAGTACTAACACTTCACTGTCTCTTCTGGAAATACCTTGCCTGATACATCCTAAGATTGCATTAGCCTTTTTCATGGGTGCATCCATGGAGAGAGATTGATTTGTCCCCAGGTGGCAATATCTCCATTGCCCTCATCAAGAGATTCTGCCAGTGGAGGACGGCTTTAAATTCTGGCATTACATTTGGTAGAATTTCCAACTTTAAGTTCCATAGAAACCTTACCAGTGGAAGCTGGCCAGGAAAATCACTTCCTTCCTCACATCTCTTAATCACATCTCACATCTAAGCTCCACAAAGGAAAGAGCTTCTTTCATGCATCTTCACATGGGCCCCCCCGTGGAGATGGATACATAAAGAGTGGACCGGGTGCGGTAACTCACATGAGTGGAGCACTGTCATGATGGGTATAAACTGTTCAGGAAGGACAAGTAGGAGAGAAAAGGTGGAGAAGTTGCACTCTATGCAAGAGAGCGGTATGATTGCTTAGAGCTCCAGTATGAAACTGGAAAAAAGCCTGTTGAGAGTCTCTGGGTTAAGTTTAGAGGCGAGTGCAACACGTGTAATGTCGTGGTGGGCATCTGCTATAGACCATCAGACAAGGAGGATGAGGTAGATGAGGCTTTCTTTAGACAACTAACAGAACTTTCCGGATCACAGGCCCTGGTTCTCTTGGGGGACTTCAATCACCGTCATATCTGCTGCGAGAGCAATACAGCAGTGCACAGACAATCCAGGAAGTTTTTGGAGAGTGTTGGGGACAACTTTCCTGGTGCAAGTGCTGGAGGAACCAACGAAAGGCCATGCTCCTCTTGACGTGCTGCTCACAAACAGGGAAAAATTGGTAGGGGAAGTAGAAGTAGGTGGCAACCTGGGCAGCAGTGACCATGAGATGGTTGAGTTCAGGCTCCTGACAAAAGGAAGAAAGGAGAGCAGCAGAATACAGATTCTGGACTTCAGAAAAGCAGACTTAGACTCCCTCAGGGAACTGATGGGCAGGATCCCCTGGGAGGCAAATATGAGGGAGACAGGACTCCAGGAGAGCTGGCTGTATTTCAAAGAAGCCTTACTGAAGGCACAGGAACAAACCAGCCTGATGTGCAGAAAGAATAACAAATATGGCAGGCAACCAACTTGGCTTAACAAAGAAATCTTCAGTGAGCTTAAACACAAAAAGGAAGCTTACAAGAAGTGGAAACTTGGACAGATGACTAGGGAGGAGTATAAAAATATTGTTCGAGCATGCAGAGGTGTAATCAGAAAGGCCAAAGCACAACTTGAGTTGCAGCTAGCAAGGGATGTGAAGGGTTTCTATAGGTATGTTACCAACAAGAAGAAGGTCAGGGAAATTGTGGGACCCTTACTGAATGAGAAGGCAACCTAGAGACAGATGAAGTGGAGAAAGCTGAAGTACTCAATGCTTTTTTTGCCTCGGTCTTCACAGACAAGGTCAGCTCCCAGACTGCTGCACTGGGAAGTACAGTATGGGGAGGAGGTGAGCAGCCCTCAGTAAAGAACAGGTTAAGGATTATTTAGAAAAGCTGGACATGCACAAGTCCATGGGTCCAGATCTAATGCATCCAAGGGTGCTGAGACAGTTGGCTGATGTGATTGCAGAGCCATTGGCCATTAAATTTGAAAACTCATGGCGATCAGGGGAGATCCCGGACAATTGGAAAAATGCAAATATAGTGCCCAGCTTCAAAAAAGGGAAGAAGGAGAATTTGGAAAACTACAGACAGGTCAGCCTCACCTCAGTCCCCAGAAAAATCATGGAGCAGGGCCTCAAGGAATCCATTTTGAAGCTCTTGGAGGAAAGGAAGGTGATCAGGAACAGTCAACATGGATTCACCAAGGGCAAGTCATGCCTGACCAACCTGATTGTCTTCGATGATGAGATAACTGGCTCTGCGGAAAGCAGTGGACGTGATGTACCTTGATTTTAGCAAAGCTTTTTGATACAGTCTCCCACAATATTCTTGCCAGCAAGTTAAAAAAGTACGGATTGGATGAATGGATTATAAGGTGGATAGAAAGCTGGGTAGATCGTTGGGCTCCATAGGTACTGATCAACAACTCAATTTCTAGTTGGTAGCTGGTATCAAGCAGAGTGCCCCAAGGGTCGGTCCTGGGGCCGGTTTTGTTCAACATCTTCATTAATGATCTGGATGATAGGATGGATTGCACCCTCAGCAAGTTCGCAAATGACACTAAGCTGGGGCGAGAGATAGATACACTGGAGGGTAGGGATAGGGTCCAGAGTGACCTAGACAAATTGGAGGATTTGGCCAAAAGAAATCTGATGAGGTTCAACAAGGATAAGTGCAGAGTCCTGCACCTAGGATGGAAGAATCCCATACACTTTACAGGGTGGGGACCGACTGACTAAGCGGCAGTTCTGCAGAAAAGGACCAGGGGATTATAGTGGATGAGAAGCTGGATATGAGTCAACAGTGTGCCCTTGTTGCCAAGAAGGCTAATGGCATATTAGGCTGCAGTAGTAGGAGCAGTGCCAGCAGATCGAGAGAAGTGATTCTTCCCCTCTATTTGGCACTGGTGAGGCCACATCTGGAGTATTGCATCCTGTTTTGGGGCCCCCACTAAAGAAAGGATGTGGACAAATTGAAGAGTCCAGCAGAGGGCAATGAAAATGATCAGGGGGCAGGGGCACATGACTTATGAGGAGTGGCTGAGGAATTGGGTTTATTTAGTCTGCAGAAGAGAAGAGTGAGAGGGGATTTGATAGCAGTCTTCAACTAACTGAAGGGGGGTTCCAAAGATGATGGAGCTTGGCTGTTCTCAGTGGTGGCAGATGACAGAACAAGGAGCAATGGTCTCAAGTTGCAGTGGGGGAGGTCTAGGTTGGATATTAGGAAACACTATTTCACTAGGAGGGTGGTGAAGCACTGTAATGGGTTATCTAGAGAGGTGGTGGAATCTCCATCCTTAGAGGTTTTTAAGGCCTGGCTTGAAAAAGCCCTGGCTGGGATGATTATTTGGTGGTGGTCCTGCTTTGAGCCCCAGGTTGGACTAGATGACCTCCTGAGGTCTCTTCCAAACCTAATCTTCTATGATTCTATGACTGGGGGCAGGGCAGCAAAGGTAAATAGACCTAGAGTCCCAGAAACCAGCATAGAGATGCAGGTACCCATCCTGAAAAATGATCAGTTTCATATAGCACAAGACATGTTCAATGTCACGTTTTTCTGCCCAGCTCTCAGCTTGATTCTTCACACCTTCAAAAAAGTAAACATTCTCTAGGGATTTATTACATTTGTCAATTGGCTGCAACAGTTGCTATTTATATAACATATCGGTAGAAACTAACAGCTTCTTGAGAGAGGAATTTTGAATGACATTCAGTTTAGGTTAGCTAATTTTTTTTTTTTTGCTTCAGGCACAATTAATTCAAGCATTTATATTTCATGTTAAGTCATGGAACATTTAATGTTAAAGTTGAGTCTATATACAAACATTTGCTGAAAGCATTGTCAGATCAGCAGTGAAAGATTTTAAATCAGGCAATGTCTATGAATGGATGTATGAATGAGCCTTTTGTGGCCCTGTCATTTCTCAGACATAAAACTTTTGTAGCAAGCAAAATATGTTAGCTATTTATGTTTTTACTTTGTGATTTATAACATTGTTCTAAAGCCCATTGTGAGTTTCAAATGTTGTGGCAAAATTCTTCAAAAATGGGTGCCTTAAGTTAGTCTCTTAAACCCGCATTTAGGCTCCAGTGCTGCAAACACTTACACAGGTGATTAACATTAAGCACATGAGCAATTACTCATGTGCTTATAGTTAAGCACATGCACAAATATTTGCAGGATCAGGGCACGAGTAGCTAATTTTTCAAAAGTGCTGAGCACCCAACAGTTCCCACTGAAATTTGAAGCAGTGCACAGGCCTCAGTCCAGCAAAGCACTGAGTAAGTTCTTAATTTTAATCGTGTGAGTAGTCCTGTTGATTTCAGTGAGACTATGCACATCCTTAAATACTTTGCTGGATCAGAACCTTCCTGGGACAAATGATCTGGTCGCTGTTAACTTAAATGTGAGTTGGAGCAGGCCCTGCCTTTGCAAGGCCCAGCTCCTGCAAAAACTGAAGCCCATGCTTAACTTTGCACACTTGTGTTGGCCCATTGCCATGTAAGCATGCATGATCAGTAACGCAAGTGAACTTGGCTTTCTAGGACAGGAAAAGGTCGGCCATTTAACTTTGCCAACTAACCCCTTTATATTTATGGCTCCCAAACTGAAAAATAAAAGCAAGCAAGCAAACAAAAAAATCCAGGAAAGGTGTCTTTTTCTAAATGCATTTATTCTTTTTAGAAATCACCTTGAGAAAAATCAGTAAAGCATTACATAAATGACTATATTAAAAGGCTATGTCAGTGTCTCAGTATAGAAGAATAATTACTTTGACACTATTCAATATGTTAGAAAAAAATAGACAATATCAACTTACAGCCATTTCACTCCCAAAGCCAAAAATACATCTCAGAGTGCATACTGAAGTTATGTTCATGCTAGAAAGGTGGCCTTTGAGAGCTTTAAGGAAAGCCATAAATTAAACGTATACAGGTGTTTTCCATCACAAAGTACAATTTCTAAACTAATTCTTTTAGAATAAACACCTCAATAATGCAGAGAACAGTCCAGTCCCTGAGCTGTGCTTTGTGCAGCTCGGGAAAGGGGGTGATGGTGAGGTGTGGAGGGCAAGTATAAGTTGGCTTTAAGCCACCAGCAGGTCCCCACTGTAATACAGAGCAGCCAAGGATTGCTGGGGTGTAGAGATCTTCAGACCGTGCCCTCTTTCCCCAGACACACTCCCTACACTGGAGATAGTAGTATAGGGCCTCTGATTTTAAGACCTCACCAGAGTCTCACAAATCAATCTAAGGATCAGGTCCAAGAGCTGGAATGTCCAGAGTGAAAGATTTTGACAACTGATGTGATTATACAGATAGGCTAGAATAATTTGCCATTATTTACAAATAACCCTCTCTGAATAATGGCTTCAACTCATTGTGTAATTAATCTTAATGGTTTAACAGCTAGAGTTGAACAGGAATTTTGTTCTGATATTTTCTCAGCAAAAATAGAATAAAAAGCCTAGTTAGATATCATCAAAGAGGTCCTCTGGCTCAGCAGTGTTTTTCTGAGTTTCCAGTGATGACACATCTGACGGGTGCTTGCCTGATGCCTTTGATGGAGCAGGATCAAGTCTGGAAATGTAAAGAAAATAAATTTATTTGAAAGAAATTTAGCTACATAATTAAAAAAGCAGATACAAACACATGAAGGGAAGTTAATCCTTTAATAGTCTAGTCTAAGACTTTTTGTTAAGACTCAGCATAGGATGAATATATCCTTTGAATGTGTCCTTTGTAAGACATACTACTTGCTGAGATGTCATTGGCAAAACAAGCCGATGAAATATAATCTTATAATTATTTAATCTCTAATTGTTTTTCTGTTTAATTTGTCATGACACTAAGGACACTGAAAATTACAACTCCATCTGCAGAGCCAACATGAAGAATTTGATAGAGTCAAGAAAGTAAAGAAATATAGAGGCAGCTGTGCAGTATTTATGTCAGTTCCATGATAGGTCTATCGATAGCCATTCTTGCTATCACACAGAACGATGCAGAGTTAATTGCTCCCATCTCATTCCCTAATGTTTGCATTGTGGCTGTTGTCCAAAATGTTGGCATAACTTTTAGTCCCTGACCTCTACTTGTGTGCATTCCATGTTTGAAGTTTTATGTTAGTATGCAGGTGGTTAGACTTGTGAGCCATGGGTGCATGGACATTTTGCTCATGCATAGGTGGAAAGCCCATAGAGCTCTAGCAGAAAATTTAGGATCAGATTCTCATACTCTTACATTATTCTATTCTACATAGCTTCTTATACTGTCCTCATCATCATAGTATCTCATGACCTCTGATTAGCGCATTAAGTGATGTAATTAACATCTGCACTTCATTCTCTCTCAACCTCTCCCGGGGGGACAATTGTGTGTGCAATGTAATGTTTTGTTTTGGCAGTGGTTCTGTTTGTTTGTTTTTAAATGTATACACTATTATGCCTTTATGTTAGAGAAGACAAGCTCCAAGAATTGCACTTTGCATTTGCAATGGAAGGTGGTGAGGCTTGTGAAGGTACTTAGTTGCTGTTTATTCTCAGCCTCAGACCAGCTCCCTGTGAAAGTTCAGTCTTCCACACAGATGGTAGAAAGTTCCATTGTGCCTAAGGAGCAGAATTACTGACCACAGTCTTCATCCCAGAATTTCAGGAAAACCCTTAGATAAACTGGGCCCAGGTAGATAAGGACCAAAATCTTGAATTAAACTCAATATTCCATGGGAAATCAGCATAGAGAGGGAGGACAGGTTTGATGTGCTCATGGTAGCGAATGTTGCTGAGGAGAAATGCTGCAGAGTGCTGTACTTGGAGTTTCCTAAGTGCTGGTGGCTTCATGCCCAGCTATACTTTATTGCTGTAGTCAAGACAGGAGGTGACAAATGTGTGTATAACTGAGGCCAGATCATCATCTGCCAGGATGGGATGAAGACTTCTAACGAACTGAAGATGGCATAAAGCATTAAATGCTGTTATGTGAGAGCTTAATGTCAGCAAGGAATCCAGGAGCACTCCTAAATTACAGACTGATTTGGCCGATTGTGGGTGTGTAATCTTCAACCAAAGGAGACAAATCCATGGCTGTAAGCTCTTCAAAATATTTTTCTTTACCCACCAGCATCACATCTGTCTTGCTCAGATTTAGCTTCAACCAGCTATTCTTCATCCATGAGGTGACCTCATCCAATCATTAGGTTATCTTGATGGCAGTAGTCTGGTCATATGTGGTGAAGGACAGGCAGAGCTGTGTTTCAACAGAAGTCAGTGGAACTAATTGTAGAGGAAGGGCACCAGAATCTGGCTTTTAGCCCATAATCTCTGGCAAGCAGGATCAAGCAGTCAGATTTATTCAGATACCAGTTGTTCATTAGCAATCATCCAATTAGTGTTTTATTCCTCTTTATGTACACTGTGATATCCAAGTTTGCCTGTTGAAAATGCACTGTCTTTTCATCAGTGGGTTGGTTTAAACTATTATACCGCTAACTCCAGTATAGGACTGCATACCTGTTGAGTTTGAATCCCTAACTATCAACTACCCATATCTACTTTAAAAATTAATTTAAAAACTACAAGCTTGAAAATAGACCTTCTGTGTTAATTTCAGCAACAATTTTATGCTCCATATGTAAACTAATTGTTTTAGGCATTAAACATAAAATCAGACTTATAAATCCCTTCCAGAAATCTTTACGCTCTACAACAAAGAAAAGTGATATAAATTAGATTAAACAAAATAGATCATGAGATGAAGAACCTGGCTACTGATTAATTTTAAACTTAATGGTGCTACTGATGCCTCTGTGTTTTTGCAACAGTTAAACTGTTGAAATGATAATAGTGGGTCTGTGAAGCTAAGTTTGTAAACTGAAAGCATTAGCCATACAGAGGAAATACATTTCTTATAAGTAAGTCTCATACGGAAAACTGAATTTTGGCTTTAAAACTATGTGATTCATTTATACATTCAGATTATTTGTTAACTGCCTGCAGTATGCTCTGTGCTGGACACAAAATAAGGACTGGTCCTGCCCCAATCTGACAAAAATGGATAAAATAGTGAAGGACAGTCTGCCCAATAATACAATCTAAGGTGTGTAATGCAAAAATCTGAGCAATAACATGGACTGGTTTCTTCTGAAATCAAGCCATGGAGAGATTCTGACAAAGAGCAATTCATCCAATGCACTGAATGACCCAATAACAACTATGAGGGTGAAATGAGACAATCATTACACTTTCAAATGAACTCACATAGAAAATGAATAAAAGACAAAAACACCATATCACCTGTGAGTGAACATTTTTCACAAAGTGATCACTCTGTATCTGATCCGTCAGTCCTCGTCCTCAAAGGAAACCTGCACAACACCTTCAAAAGATGAGTCAGGGAGCTTAAATTCATAACTTTGCTAGACACAAAAAATAAAGACTTAGAGACTCTGGATTTATGGCTTATTACAACAATTTATAACCCACTGACTATCTACTCTCCTACTGCCTTTTTTCTTCCTGCGTAGGAGTTAACTAGCCACTTCACCTTGAATGGTCACTTGAAATATTATGTAACTACTGATGCTAAACAATCTGTTCCATATTGTATTTAGCTTTCAGACTCTGAGGACATTTCCCACACCCTAAGAAGAGCTCTGTATCTCGAAGGCTTCTCTCTCTCATGAACAGAAGTTGGTCCAATGAAACATATAACCTCACCCAGCTTGACTCTCTTAATATCCTAGGACCAATACGACTACGACAACATTGCAAAGAGCAACTAAATCAAATTTCAGTATAGTCCTGAATTTATGCAGGGATTAGGGACTATATTTACAACCTTAGGCAACTGGAGACCCTTATGTTTACATGGAGTCCCACTAAAGTCAGTGGGTCCTGCATTAGGCACAGGAGTTCTCCTGTGTGGTGAAGATTGCAGGACCTGGGCCTTAATTTTCCCAAGTTTCAAAGAGAGTGTGTGCCTGTTGGATCACTTATTGAACACTTGCCTTTTGGGAAACTTAAACTCCATTAACATAGCTGGAAAACTGCTGACTCAATGAGATAATTTCATATTTCCTGACATTAAATTCAAACAGGAGGCTAGATCTGCAGAAGGTGTAAATCAGCAGAGCTCTATTAACGTCACTGGAGGTCTGCTGATTTACACCAGCTGAGGTTTGAACCTGCAATTTGGAAGAAAGTAGTTGAATTACTGCATATTTCTTTCCACAGCTGAGGATGAGCCCCAAGAAAGAGAAGATACAGATGCACTACAATACTTGACATACTAGTGCAGCACTGCATAGCAGGGTGGTACAATGGCATTGTATAACCTGGTGATAAAAGTATATCCTTCCATGCAATGAGATTCAATAAATGCCATTTATTTCAAGTGACTTAACTATTTCTTTGTTCACACAGACCCCCACAGGAGATCCCTGCAAAACAATTCCTGATGGAGCACGCAGCCAATTTCATTTTGTAAGATCTCTGAAGAAGGCTGAAATAGAAAAACATTTTTTGTGTGACTGTTCCATTACTAAAAAGAGCTTTCCAGTGGCAAAGGATTAAATATTTTTACTTGCACCGGAATAAAATCAGGTCAAAGGCAGCCAAATTGGCACAACTGCCAATCTTAACATATCATTTGCATAGGCTGGGAACATGCAAAGTTCTTGTACTTAGCCATGTTTCAGAGTAGCAGCCATGTTAGTCTGTATTCGCAAAAAAAGAAAAGGAGTACTTGTGGCACCTTAGAGACTAACAAATTTATTTGAGCATAAGCTTTCGTGAGCTACAGCTTATGCTCAAATAAATTTGTTAGTCTCTAAGGTGCCACAAGTACTCCTTTTCTTTTTAGCCATGTTGGTTTATCCACCCACCAGGGTATGTTACACTTCTATTGATGGTTTTGTTCTGGCTTCTAACATGGGATTTGAAGCAATAAATATTGCAGTAAATTAATATTTTAAAACTCTTTCCTAAAAAATTAATCAATTTTGGAGATGTACTTGTGTCCTTGAATCCTGATGTTCTCAGCTTTTCCTTAGGTTATTGTCTTAACTACTTAATGTCAGAAGGTGACATTTTGCTAATAGAGGAGATGTCTTCCCTAGTCTTCAAGATGTGGGGTTGCATCTCAGACTGGGGCTGAAATCTTCAATTTCAAAGGTTTGGGGATGCCTTTTCTTTGTGTGTGTATGATGATTCATGACTGTTTTGCATAACATTTTATTTTTTATTGATTGACAAAGAATGGCCTCTTAAGGCATAAGAAATTAATAATATTAGAGGAAAATCTGATTTAATATATACTTTCTTTGGAGTCATCATAAAAAGTAGGTGGCAGTAGTAGCCCACAAACAGAAAATTAGTATTAATTTTAATATTAAAATTTAAACAAAGGTATGAAATCTCAAACAATAAAAATATAGTCACATTGCATCTAACAGAATAAAAGTTAGGAGCAAAATTTGTATTACAGAGATAACATTTAGTGCCAAAAGGCAAATTGATTCTTTGATTGATCAACAGGTTCGTGTCTTATTGGTATTAATGGTGGCTTCATAGATGGTCCCCTCTGGCAAAAACTGTCATTACTAAGGAAGGAGCATTAGGAAAGGAGTTTAGAGTAAAGGCATAGGAGAAAGCTTCCCAGCCCTTGTGGCTATGTCTGAGATCCTCAGCCTACAATGACAGAATCTCCCCTTAGTGTAAGTTCTTAGTTAAAGAAAACAGAAGCATCGTATTGATTGCCTGGGGCTATTCACCAAAAAGAGAGAAATTCAAAAGTGACAAGGAAAGAAAGACAATGAAGGGAGGTGAAAACATCTTAAATAAATACATGCATCTACAGTGCTATTCATAGCACATTTTTTTTCCATAGCTGAATTTAAAAGTGTAAAGTAGATAAAGTGGAGTTCAATGTAACTTATATATAATCAATTGTTCTCCCTGGTATAGGTTCCAAGGATTATAAGGTATAAGTCAGTCATTACAATTTTTTATATTTTTTTTAAAAGAAAAACCTCTCGAGAACCCTGTTTAGGTTTTGGCAGATCTAATGATTTCAGCACACTTCCAAGCAGTCATTTTCCAGATTTTGTCTGTTCTGGCATTCGTTCCTGGAAGGAGAGTATAAACTAAGCCATAAATTTCCAATTGACCTTATAAAGTGAGAAACCCTCTCCTGGAGTCCTGAGAAGCTAACTGGTTGAAACCAGCAGCCCCAGAATTTACTGTTGATGAGCTCTCCCCGCAACATGTGTCAGTAAAGAAACTGAACATTAATTCTACGGAGTTCAGTAGTCTTGGATGTAATTTCATCGGCTCAGGAAAAGGATGAACGAACAAGTTGGAAAAAAGCCCCTTTCTAGAAATTGTAGAATGATTAATGCATTAGTTAAGTCATATGACATTTAAGTTTTAACTAAGATGTTGAAAGCCAAATAATTGATTTCTGCTTAACTTTTACTATGAAAAAGAAGCAAAAAAGTGTATTTGGGGTATAGAAAACATACCAAGATGTTTCATTTAAACGTGGATTATCTCTAATTCAATGCAACTTTAAAATGACATTTTAAATGCTTGATTTAGCTTTCCTTTCATTCACACCAGTGTAAATCAGGAGTAACTCCACTGAGATATACTGGTGTGAGCAGAGAATAGCCCCTATATCTAGCTACTTTAGCATTCGTAAAACATCCATCACTGTAAGTTCTTGTCAACTGCTGGAAATGGCCCACCTTGACTATCACTACAAAAGATTTTTTCCTCCCAGCTCTCTGCTGGTAATAGCTCACCTTAAGTGATCACTCTCGTTACAGTGTGTATGGTAACACCCATTGTTTCATGTTCTCTATGTATATAAATCTTCCCACTGTATTTTCCACTGAATGCATCCGATGAGCTGTAGCTCACGAAAGCTTATGCTCAAATAAATTTGTTAGTCTCTGAGGTGCCACAAGTACTCCTTTCCTTTTTGTAACATCAAGGTGACAGGTTTCAGAGTAGCAGCTGTGTTAGTCTGTATTTGCAAAAAAGAAAAGGAGAACTTGTGGCACCTTAGAGAATAACAAATTTATTTGAGCATAAGCTTTCGTGAGCTACAGCTCACTTCATCAGATATTCTTTTTTCATCAAGGTGACAGTAACTCTTAGTAGAGACAAATGACTGGCAAATTTAATTTAAACTGCAGGTATATGTGTCCACTATAACCAGTTTTTTTTCCAATGGACAATCCAAATATTGTGGGCTCACTGAGCACCAGGGTTCAGATTGTATCCAATTCCAATACAATTACACAGGTGAAAGTTCTCCACACGGCCAGCACACCATCCAGCAGAGCTGTGATGGCATGGGAAAGTGGAGAGGAGTATGCTTTGCTCAAGAAATGGCTATAGCTAAATACTCCCACCCCAAAGAATTATCCATCTCCCTCCCAGAGCATTTCCTGGGGGGAGTGCATTAGCATGTCACCCCATACTTAGTGCCCTGAGAAAATATTCCATGTAGTCTCAGCTAAGGTCAGCAGAACAGATTATTATGAACTTGTTGAATTACATGGTTAATGAATAATATATTCAAGGCAGAAACCACAAATCTAATGTTCAGACAGGGAATCAATATCTCTTAATCAGCCTCAACCTTTGGCTGCAAGCCAGACTGTACCTGCATTCATCATAACCACTATGGAGAGTATGATAAATCTGGAAGTTTCCCAACAAATAAAACCTAAGGCAAGCCCTTGCATGAGCCACTCTTTATTCCATGAAATGGTAAACTATCAGTGCTGGAGCTACATTTAAATTATGCACGTAGAATGAACTTTCTATAACTATCCTTGTAAAGGAGGCAGGATGAGTTGGGAATCACTTCAAAATGATGAAAACAGATTTACAGGTTGCTGCAACAGCTAACTGGCACATACATTACACTAATATGACATTCATATACCTCTTAATTCTCGTCAAGATGGGTTCATATAACATTAATAAGAAGCTATTTCATAATTTAATCTGAAAACATTATAAATGTGTTAAGAACCCTACGAACTCTATACACTAGCTTTATTAATTGTTGTTTAGACAACACTTCACCTAAAAGAACAACAATGTCAATGCTTTTTAAAAAGACCGGATCTTGCTTGATGGCAAGATTCCCAATGACTTCACTGGTCCTTACTCAATATAAACTACAAATTAATAAATATCCAGGGGGTAAAATAAACATAGTGATGGATCTTTTATCTGATCAAACACACTTATGATTGCTTACTAATAAATGCTTGCTTTAAAAACTAAGCAATAGATGTAACAAATAAAAAGCTGAAATCATGTTTGTTTGAGACAAGTAGCATACATTTCTGTGGCTCACTTCTACTTAAAATCCTTTTTACTTAAATAAACTAGACCACACATCTAGTTTGAGAAATATATTTGCAGCCACTGTCTTCAGAGGAAAAAAATTAAGAATCCAATTCCTAAGTCATAACCACAAAAGTATATGCTGCAGGAAAATTTTAGTTTTCTTAGGAATTAAGAGCTTTTATAAAACCAGTGAATTATAAATTAATCAGTTTAAATTTTAATTTTATATGATTGGTCCTGTAGTTGGTTTCATCACATTTACATTTATATACTAATAGTAAAGGCCAAATTCTGGCCTCAGATTCCTCCGTGACGTAGAGGAGAAGCTGTTCAGCCTGGCCAGACATAGCACCTGGAAATCCTGAGATGGGGCAGACACAATCCCCTTGAGTAAACATGTAGCTTCTATGCACTACCCAAATATTTGCCTTGTTCAAGGGCAGAGTGTATGACCCTGCCTCACTGGGCACTGAGAGGTGATGCCAGGGAAACTATGAACAGACACAATACTGGTTGGTAAATGTCTGTCTGGCCAATTCACAATCAGCGGTGGAGATACTTAAAAGGTCCACATGGCCCAAAGATGAAGATTTTAGCTGAGAACCAGGAAGCACATGCAGGATCTCAAAGGTAAAGAACCGAGGCCATTTTGAGGAGGATAGAGGAAACAGGGCAAATTTCAGCACCCTGGTGGGGGTTACTGCAGCAGCAGCCTTCATGCTTCCAGAGCAGTGAAAAAGGGGCAGGATACACAGACACTGCTGTTCGGTAGTGGACAGGGACCACATTTATAGGAGACCTCCAGTCCCTCCAAGCCAATCCAGAACATGCACAGATCCACTCCATAACCCTTGCAGAGCAAGCTCAGCTGTTCCCAGAAAGGTCAGTGTGGTGTGCTATTGAATTGTGCGGCAGTGGGAAGCTAGCTAATCCTTGCTACTGAATAGATCAGTACCTGGATTTGGTACTGAAATATCCTTTACTGTAGGTATTTAATGCCTCATTATCACAGTTCAGCTCCTTACTGGCACAGATAACTTCAAACTGAAATTAATTACAGTTTTGATGCTGAAATGTCATTATTCACATGGGGATAGGCCATGATATTTAAGGCACGGGCCTCTGAAGAGACAAAATAGAGCTTTAGTGCCCCAGGACTGTGACTGAGTCCGCCTCCATGCACACTGAGGGTGGCCAGTCTGTTCCATAGTGGTGGATGAAATAGCTGCTGCCCTCATTGTGCCAGCCCTACTCCACAGGATAGGGCCATGACCAAGCCTCTTGCCCACCCCTGATTTTGGTGTCCTGATCTGGGGGGGAAACAGGAGTCCCTGTACTCCCCAGAGCACAGCGAGAGTTGGGAACAGCCCATGCCCAGCTGTGTGTGGTGAAGGGAAGGTTCATTGCATGCCTATCCGCTCCCATACACCTTCTCAATGACCACTCACTATCAGGCCCATGTTGTGCGCTGCACAATGTCAACACAACCGGGGGTCATGAGCACTAACCCACCCAATAGGAAAAGTTTTAAAATAAATTCTGGTTTTCATTGGGTCTTGAAAACACAGAATACACAGATGGCAGCTACCGCAGTGAAATCATGCCCAGTACAATCAGAGAAATAAAGCTCCCAAAGCTGCAGGAAATCCAGCAATAGGACTAGTTTTGAAATCTAACCTTGAAACTGCATTTCGTCTTCCATGCCTCAACCTTTTCTATTTTAGTTTGTGCTATCGAATCCCTAACTCAGGAAAGCACTTAAGCGCGTGTTTAAATCCCATTAACTTCCATGGGAGCTAAGCACATGCTTAAAGTTAAACATGTGCTTAAATGCCTTCTTGGATCGAAGCCTTAGACTCTAACTCTTTGGATAGAAATCATTTCTTCACACTTTCCTCTACAGTATTTAACCTACAGTTAACACTTTATAAATAATAATTTAAAAAATAAAAATAAATTCCCTTTTAAGAGCAGAAGACCAGTGTTTCTCTGATGTAAGGTCACTAGTACTGACAGAACAGGGTATCCCTATATCTATTACAAAATAATGGGTGGCTCAAAATAAACCTGCTGTCAGAAGGATGTAAACCCACAAACACTAAACTGAACTACAAGCTCCTTTAAAAAACAAAATCAAAAGAAAAAAAAGCCACTTAATACACACACAACTGGCATCTGTCCAAAACCTGTTCCTAGGTTAAATAAACCTGTTCATAAGGTTTGAATTAAGAACATAAGAATGGCGATAGTAGTCAGACCAATGGCCCATCAAGCCCAGCGGTCTCAGGCGGCGATTTAATGGGTCTTGGGCTTCACCCCCTGCTACCGCAGTGGAGCCCCGAGCCCTTTAAATTTCTGATGGTTCCGGCAGCGGGGCTCCAGCGGCAATTGAAATGGCCCGGGGCTGTGCTGCGGGTAGCAGCGGACAGGAGCACGTGGACCTTTAAATGACCGCTGGAGCCCTCAGCCGCTGCTGCTACCCCGGGGCTCCGGTAGTGGGGCTCAGGCAGTGATTTAAAGGGCCCAGAGCTCTGCTGAGGTAGTGGCGGCCGAAGCCCCAGGCCCTTTAAATGGCTCCTGAGCCCTGGCGCTCCCAGCTGCCTCCACAGCTGGTAGCTCCGATGGTGATTTAAAGGGCTTGGGGCTCCCAGCTGCTTCTACTGCTGCCGGAACCCCGGGCCCTTTAAATCTCGATTTAAGGACCCCAGGGTTCTAAAGGCCCTGCCTCTTCTGGTCGAGGCCCCACCCCTTCTGGTTGAGGCCCCGCCCCCTGCTCAGGACTTGGGGGCCTCAGTACGGGTAAGTCCTTTAAGTTACTTTCACCCCTGCCAATGTGATTTATAAACATATTTTTCACCAACACCATTCACCTGGATGCAGAAAGCAGCAGTGCATTCTTAATAAACCTGGAAGCTATTTAACCTGGGAGCAGAACTGATATAACATACAGCAGTTATATATTTTAACTGGGTCTGAATTCCACCGAGAATTCTTTTGGCATCCAACAGAATTGTACTTCATCTCTCCCCACTCAAACTCACCCATGCTCTTCCTGCCCTATCTTCAGCTACAGAAATAAATTTTTCTGTAGTGGGGAAATCAGATCTTTGACTAATCCTGAAATATGTATGATCATTCCTAGGGAGACTGACATCCTTATGTAAATTTCAGAAGTGAAATGTGATAAAATGGCAGCACTGGGAGGGAGAGGAGGGTCAACACACCGCATTCCCCTCCCACTCCCGAAAAATAAATTATATCCATGGAAAAATGTAAAATAGATACAAAGCAGCCAGTGGGTGGTGGATAGGAGAATGGAGTAAATAGCTGCTATAAGTGCTATACTAAGAGGGTGGCTTTTCCATCTTCATCACATTGCCACCTTTTCTTGACATGCCATCTAAGCCAGGGGTAGGAAGAGAGAAGGATAGGAGCCATTTCTACCATCTCTGCACCAGTTCAGAAATCTCTTCCACCTTTTATATCAACTGCCAATGGATCACGTCCCTTTCATGCTGCTCAGGTGGTGCAAAGGGGATGGAAGTGGGGTTGAGAATCTAGCTGAGTGTATTTAACCTGTTAATTGCCATAAGGCATTCTTCTTAGAACCTTCTTGTTCTTTGCACTTTTGATACTTTGCAAGATGTTCTAACATCTTTCCCTTTAAAAAGTAAACACACTAAAATGCCCATTAGATGAAGGAAGGGACTCACCACAAAGGATTCTCATTTATTTGCATGTGGAAAAGCAACTCTCTGGAGTTCCCAGTGCTGTACAACAATTATTTGCAAGACATACTATTCCACAGGTCAAAAGGACCACACAAAAAAGACCTCCATTCTCTTCAGAATGATCCACTTCTCTCACTCCAAAACTCTAATTGGCCCTCAGGCCAGTCTTGTTCCCTGTGCTTGCAGCAGGGAAGACAGCTCAAAATCAGCAATGACCATTTAACAGAAAAGTTTAACAGAAGACCAAAGAGCTGGGTCATCATTGTTTGGAACGATGCTGCAAAGAGTGCTGGACCCTAGGAATTTTAGAAAGGATTGTACCATCTCCATAAACAACAAAACCTCAACTAACCAGGACCATTGTACTTCTTTCATGAATTTCACATAATATATAACAGATTTATATAATCTTGAAGCTTACAAGAAGTGGAAGGTTGGACATATGACCAGGGAAGAGTATAAAAATATTGCTCGGGCATGTAGGAAAGATATCAGGAGGGCCAAATCGCACCTGGAGCTGCAGCTAGCAAGAGATGTCAAGAGTAACAAGAAGGGTTTCTTCAGGTATGTTGGCAACAAGAAGAAAGCCAAGGAAAGTGTGGGCCCCTTACTGAATGAGGGAGGCAAGCTAGTGACAGAGGATGTGGAAAAAGCTAATGTACTCAATGCTTTTTTTGCCTCTGTTTTCACTAACAAGGTCAGCTCCCAGACTGCTGTGCTGGGCAACACAAAACGGGGAAGAGATGGCCAGCCCTCTGTAGAGATAGAGGTGGTTAGGGACTATTTAGAAAAGCTGGACGTGCACAAGTCCATGGGGCCGGACGAATTGCATCCGAGAGTGCTGAAGGAATTGGCGGCTGTGATTGCAGAGCCCTTGGCCATTATCTTTGAAAACTCGTGGCGAACGGGGGAAGTCCCGGATGACTGGAAAAAGGCTAATGTAGTGCCCATCTTTAAAAAAGGGAAGAAGGAGGATCCTGGGAACTACAGGCCGGTCAGCCTCACCTCAGTCCCTGGAAAAATCATGGAGCAGGTCCTCAAAGAATCAATCCTGAAGCACTTAGAGGAGAGGAAAGTGATCAGGAACAGTCAGCATGGATTCACCAAGGGAAGGTCATGCCTGACTAATCTAATCGCCTTTTATGATGAGATTACTGGTTCTGTGGATGAAGGGAAAGCAGTGGATGTATTGTTTCTTGACTTTAGCAAAGCTTTTGACACGGTCTCCCACAGCATTCTTGTCAGCAAGTTAAGGAAGTATGGGCTGGATGAATGCACTATAAGGTGGGTAGAAAGCTGGCTAGATTGTCGGGCTCAACGGGTAGTGATCAATGGCTCCATGTCTAGTTGGCAGCCGGTGTCAAGTGGAGTGCCCCAGGGGTCGGTCCTGGGGCCCGTTTTGTTCAATATCTTCATAAATGATCTGGAGGATGGTGTGGATTGCACTCTCAGCAAATTTGCGGATGATACTAAACTGGGAGGAGTGGTAGATACGCTGGAGGGGAGGGATAGGATACAGAAGGACCTAGACAAATTGGAGGATTGGGCCAAAAGAAATCTAATGAGGTTCAATAAGGATAAATGCAGGGTCCTGCACTTAGGATGGAAGAATCCAATGCACCGCTACAGACTAGGGACCGAATGGCTCGGCAGCAGTTCTGCGGAAAAGGACCTAGGGGTGACAGTGGACGAGAAGCTGGATATGAGTCAGCAGTGTGCCCTTGTTGCCAAGAAGGCCAATGGCATTTTGGGATGTATAAGTAGGGGCATAGCGAGCAGATCGAGGGACGTGATCGTTCCCCTCTATTCGACACTGGTGAGGCCTCATCTGGAGTACTGTGTCCAGTTTTGGGCCCCACACTACAGGAAGGATGTGGATAAATTGGAAAGAGTACAGCGAAGGGCAACAAAAATGATTAGGGGTCTAGAGCACATGACTTATGAGGAGAGGCTGAGGGAGCTGGGATTGTTTAGTCTGCAGAAGAGAAGAATGAGGGGGGATTTGATAGCTGCTTTCAACTACCTGAAAGGGGGTTTCAAAGAGGATGGCTCTAGACTGTTCTCAATGGTAGCAGATGACAGAACGAGGAGTAATGGTCTCAAGTTGCAATGGGGGAGGTTTAGATTGGATATTAGGAAAAACTTTTTCACTAAGAGGGTGGTGAAACACTGGAATGCGTTACCTAGGGAGGTGGTAGAATCTCCTTCCTTAGAGGTTTTTAAGGTCAGGCTTGACAAAGCCCTGGCTGGGATGATTTAACTGGGACTTGGTCCTGCTTTGAGCAGGGGGTTGGACTAGATGACCTTCTGGGGTCCCTTCCAACCCTGATATTCTATGATTCTATGATTCTATGATTTCTCCTAACTAGCTTCTCTATAACTTCTTTGTAGATGGCCAAAATTCAGACTAAGATTCATTAGCACTCTCTCTCTCTCTCACACACACGCACGCACACACACACACACACACACACACACACACACACTTCTTTTCAATACAGGTATTTCCCCAAACCTTTAGTTATACGGATAGAACGTTAGATGCTCAAGTGGTGTAAATCAACATAGCCCAATTGCTTACAATGCAGTTATGCCAGCTAAGGATCTGTCCCAAAAGATCAAATGGAGGGAACTACAGCATGGGAGCTGGCCAAAACCACATCAGACTCCATGCTGGCACTCCGAGATTTTGATGTTTTTACACAGAGTCAACTCTTAGAAGAGAGACAATTTCAGCTTCCAAAGGGTGAGCCATAAACTTGCTAATGCACATTTTCTAATCCATTTGTAAATAAAATCACTCTGTAATTATACAGAAGCAATAGATAATGAAAGTATATATATTTTGTTAGATTATCTTTAAAGGCTTCAAGGAAATTAAAGTTTAAGAGCCCTAAAAATATCTCTGAAAATCCTTTTATGTCATTGCTTAAAGTAGTGTTTCCCAAACTTGGGACACCGCTTGTGCAGGGAAAGCCCCTGGCAGGCCCGGATGGTTTGTTTAACTGCCGCGTCCGCAGATTCAGCCGATCGCAGCTCCCACTGGCCGCGGTTCTCTGTGCTCAGCCAATGGGGGTTGCGGGAAGTGATGCGGGCCAACGGACGACTACTGGCCCCGCTTCCCACAGCCCCCATTGGCTGGGAACAGTGAACTGTGGCCAGTGGGAGCTGCGATTGGCCAAACCTGCGGATGCAGCAGTTAAACAAACCATCAGGGCCTGCCAGGGGCTTTCCCTGAACCAGCAGCGTCCCAAGTTTGGAAACACTGGCTTAGAGCATCCTGGATTGAAATTTTGGGCATTATGCAGAAAATATATCTACATAGAGTAATTGATTTTACAAGACATGAGTTGATATGTGTTGCATGCTGGATGACTGCAATCAACTTTTTTTTAAATTATGAAAGTTCCTATTATTGATTTTTTCTGTGACTTTAGTGTTCATAAATAGCGCTGGATTGATGGGCCTCAGAGCTAGACTGCAGAGAGAATGGATGCCACAAATGGCAGTAGCTGAAGCTTCTTCAAACTGCAGTGCCAATGTGCATCAATCCTGATTTGGAGAAGTCACAGTACAGATGAGCAGGCAGTTTGGTTTCCATGCCTATTCAGTGTTTGATGTCTCTTTTGTGTTCCAAGATTCAGATATCTATCACACTTATTTTACACAGGACAGCAAACAAACTTCAGTGATTTTGGTCACCGTGACCTCATCCAGATTCAAATTGGTGACCTAGCGGGAAATAGGTAGTGAAAGGAGATCACTTCTCAGGCCAATATGGAATCAAAGCAACATTACAAAATCATTCCAACACAAAATTAAGATTGTTTTCCTTACAAAATCTTCTTGGGTCTATGTGTTGAACCAGACTCTGATCTCAGTTATGAAACATCAGTGTAAATCTGGATAGCTTCACTGAAGTTCACCTGTACTAATTTGATATTAAAATGACAGTTCAAACCACTAACAGCAAAAGAAGTATCGATCTTTCGGAGTCTTTAACTCCTTGGTGATCAGTAACTGCAGTGCAGGATTACTTACTGCCAAACATGGACTGACTTTACTTTTTGCAAGCTTCAGCATGGTGTTCTAAAGGACGTTTTGTCTGTACAAGCATGTTAAGGAAGAAGGCAGCACCACACATCTGTGCAACTGGGACTTTATTAGGAGACTACAGATGTCAATCAAAGTAAAATAATCACAGTGCACATGTGAACCAGATGCTGCCTATGTAAAATAACCCAGGGTGTTATACAGATGAATCATTGAAAACATAATTACACATCAGTCTTAGGTTATTAGTATCAAGGCCACTTATTTGAAACCCATCTGGTTTCATCAACCCTGCAATACTGAGAAACAGGAAGAGAGGAACTAAAATTTTTCAAGTACAAGCTCCTCATTTGATGCCTTCACTTTCTTTCTCTGAAGGATAAATAAGTAACAATTGTATGTTCACAGTCCTCCATCTCAGAGGTAGTCCCCATCTGCTGTCTTTCATTAGTTAAGATTGTGTCAATGTTTATATTATGAATCCTGTTTTTGCAGAAATCTATATCTTTATTGAAAAAAAGAAGTGTTCCAAGCTAAACCATGACACACAAGGTCTTGACTCTGGGATGAACTTTGATGCAGAAAAAATTCAGAAAGATCAGTTCAGATATAAATTAATGTAGGTATCTAATAGACTTATGGTTTAAGAAGCATTTTTTAAAGTACTACTATAAATAAAAATGGCTATTTGAAAAATTAAATTTGGCACTCAGCTTTTTATACAGCGTAATCACTGTTGGCATTTGGGAAAATACAGAGAGTGGGATTTATAAAAAGGTTCACAGTTGACCTCTCTCTACTATCAATGAATCAACTTGTTTAGGAGCAAGGTTAAGTCAATGCTTACGCACTTCTGAAAAAAAATCCCACCCAGAATTAGCTTTCAGTGGTTGCTTGGGCACATCAGCATTGAGGATTCAGTCCCAGATTCTCAGAGGTATCCAGGGGCCTAACTCCCATTGAAATCCATATCAGTTTGACCCCTAAATACTTTTGAGTTTCTGAGCCTCCGCCCAGCAAGGGGCTGAGAGGTCCCATCTCCTATTCATTTCAATGGCAGCTGATGGTGCTCAATAGCTCCTTCAGTGAGATTCCCAGCATGTTGCAGCTTCAGTCCTCACGGACTTTAAAAAAAAAAAGTTTTATTACTATTAAGTATTTGAGGCTTAACCAATGTTTAAATACACAAGTAATTTTTACTTACGTATTTCCTGCCTGCTGGTTCAATACTATAGTTCTTACAAGCTGCATTCGAAGTCAGTGGGAGACTTTCCATTGACTTCACTAGGCTTTGGCTCCTAAGTACAGAATATACTTACATGAGACTCTCTCAAAGCTCAAGAGGGTGCCAATGGAGTCAGAGGTACTGGAACTAGGGGTGCTAGGAGTGCTGCTGCACTCCCTTGGTTTGAAGTGGTTTCTATCATATACAGGGTTTACAGTTTTGTTCAATGGCTTTCCGCCCCCCCACTATAAAAGTTGTTCCAGCACCAATGGGTGGAGTGTATTTTTAATCTGTATTTATTTACAGAACACACTTTGTTTTTTCCAAATGTCTGCAGATAGATTGACAAGAGAGTGCTGTGAAACTTCTCAAAAGTCAACTGTTGTACATATCAGGAAGATTTTTATCTTTTTAAATAAAATAAAAATAAATAAAGCAAACCACCCTTTTTTATGCACTATTAAGACTGTGATACAAACCAGAAGCAAGGAAATTCAGAGTTAAACCCAGGACATTGTATTTAACTCACCCTATCTGGTGAAATTTAAGGGTGATCTTTTGGTGTTCACTTTGAGTGTATTTGCTTGTGCTTTGCTGTGTTAGAAATTATAATTATCTGTATAGGAATATACAATACCAGTCACTATGAAAAGTAATAGAATATACTCATATGCACTGAAGGGGGAGAATGTAACCTCTACATCTTCAAAGGCCATAGTCTTTGTCTGGACTAGTGGGGAAAAGGCGAGTGACTCTTTTAAGGATCTCCTCTCCCCCAGGGCTTGCTGAAAAGGGAGGAAGGCATCACCTGGGGTGGAGGCAGGCTGGTGGGGTTCAGGTAAACCATTGGCCCCGTGCTCTGGGGAGGGTATATGAACCCTGACCCTCCCCCCCATGCCAGGATTAGAAATGAGATGTGTTCTTAGGAAGCAGTCATCAAATAATTGGGTATCAATATGCAAAACTGCAAACTGCAAAATTGAGACACAAGGTCAAAATTTAGTGGAAAGCCCTAAACTGGGAAATATTGAGACTACTTAATAAGCAACATGAGCTTTAATACTAATTTACAATCTAGAGCTAATCACACACTGTAAGAAAAATTCTATAATACTATATATTGGTAATTGTAATAAAATATGCAGGCAACAGCAATAAAACTCCTCTGAAATCTGGTTGGAACTGCTGAAAGCAATTAAGGAGTGGCTTGGAACTGTCATGCGTCAAGCTTAATGTAATTCTTTTGAGTTCGCATTTTTTTCCACACTCTGAGGAAATTGAGTTCAAGCCATTTTCTGGAGAGAATGCTTCTCAATGAGACCAGGAGAAATTGAATTGTGCAGTCCAGAAACACCATATAACGCACAAATAAAATTATACTCCGTGTCACAGCAATCCTTCAGGAAAAAACCCACATTGTGAATATCTTTGGTGGAAAATATGTGAGCTCAGTTTATTACACTGATCCAAAAGAGACTTTTACAGTGAGAGCATGAAAATTAATTCCTCAGGTCTGGTGAGCCCATTTTTTTTAAATTATACCAATTGTTTTTTGTTTTTCTAAGCTGGAGAAATGCTCCATTTTGGAAGAAACAATGAAATAATAAAAAATAATGAGTCACTGGCTTCAGCTTGAATACCGTCATTTATTAATGGAATAGATTCTGGCTAAAGGAAAGCCTACAGCTGAGTTGCCACTTTAGAACTGATCAGTACTGTAAAGCACACAGGACTTCAAGATCCTTTGGAACATGAGCCAAATGACCAGCAAGCACCCCAACAATTACCAAAGCCAGAAATTCATAGTTATGTGCTGATACGACATTGAGATTAAATAAAATATGAACAAACGTGTATTTATGATTTACTATTTAATGGCAACATTGAAAAGAAATTTAAAAATAAAGCAGAATTCCTAAATATTTTTAATGATGATTATTATTTGTACAGATTACACCAAGCCAAATTTTTTATTTATTTAATTAATGCATTTATTTTTAAAGTTCAGCGAAGTACATGGTCATGAAAAGTGCTAAATTATCAGGGTGGAAGACCCAGCCTAATTCCTTTATTTATCAGCAGACCAGGTACAACATGGACAGCACTCGTGACACTGGTCAGCTGACAAAGCGCCTGATCCAAAGCCCATTGAAGTCAGCTGGCATCTTTCCACTGATTTCAGCATGCATTGGATCAGCCCCATAATGCTTAAAGGGACTGTCCTTTCCGGTACCTGTTCAGTCTACAGTCTCTCAACTGAGGCTGTCCACAAGGGTGCTAATTAGCACAGTGTTTTCTGAGATGTAGATACCTATCTAGCAGGATCTAAAATGATAAAATTTACTTATTTCACATATGCCAACAACTAGCTATCAGATAACGATGACTTTCAGGCACTAATGAGCGGGGCTGGATTTGAATGGGTGGCACAGAGATGAAAGGCTCAATGTCCCAATACCACTGACTCTCTTACCGCTCCTCCACATGTTGAATTGCCACAGGAAAGGGGAACCTGCATGGTCTTCGAAGAAGACAGCAACAAACAGATTGGAACTATTACACCAAAGTACTTTTCAAAGTCCTGAATGTTCAAGAAATTTCAGATTATATGATACCAGATTTGATACACAACGGGCTATTTACTCCCAAACTATGGTCTACAGATCACTTGCAGGTGGTCAACCGAAGGCTGGCCAGTGACATGCTCCTTGCTCTTCCCTAGAGCTACTAAATTACATTCAAGACAGCTATAATACATTTAATACTTTCCTAATATTTTTCCAGGTAAACAATTGTTTCCAGGTAAACAATTTGTGAACCCATGCAACAGGCTATATTTGCTCTTTAGAGAGTGGAGGGTGGTCTTGTGGTTAAGGCAGTGAACTGGGGTTCTTTCCCCAGCTCTGCCACAGACTTCTTTAGGCAAGTCACTCTAATTTCTCAATGCCTCAATTCCACATCAGTAAAATAGGAATGATAAGACTTCACAGGGTTGTTGTGAAGTTAAACACATTAGTGTTTAGGTGGCACGCAGATATTATAATGATGGGGCTATAGAAGTACCTAGATAGATATAGAGATGGTATACATACGGTAATGGCAGGAGAAAATGATAGCTCAAGTATTAAAAGAGTGTTAATGTGCCTTCTAAACTGTTTATGTCACATCTGTTTGACTGGGGCAAAGAAGACGTGTACAAATTATACATAAATTAGCACAGTATATCAAGCACAAATAGGACTTTCATAAAACTTGCATTAATGGCTTTGGCTGGTGAAGCTGGCAATATTTCTTCCTTTTTTTTTTTAAACTTCCACTGTTAGCCAAAACGGTGACAAAAAGAGCAATGTGCTGATCTGCAGCCTAAGAGACAAGATGCTTAAGGAAATTAATTGAAATGAAGTTGCCAGACAGACTGCAGTGGCTGAATGCACTAAAGAAAAAAACCCAGTTGAGGGGTGCAGTCTCATCTGGACGCACAAGAATTTGATCCCTAAAACTACAATAGAGGATGTTACTGATGGACTCTTTGCAATACAGATGTTGATTATTATAGATGCACACAATGTTGTTTGGAAGCAGCTATATTACTAACCCCTCTTCCTCCCATTAGGAAGAAAATGTAGTAGAAGGTGGAAGGAAATGGGTGAGTTGGGAGCATGCAAGATACATAGAGTAAAACTACTTTGTTTGGTCAGTAAAGTTACTGTATGTTCTGAAATGAAGGTGAGTAGAAATGCCTGTACTTCTAGACTGAATATGGCCATTAGAATATTATCTTCCTTCTTGCAGGAAATGCAGGCCAATAGTCCAATATTATGATTAGGTATGAGCAACCTGAAAAAGACTTAGAGTCTGGATTGGGTGTTTATCAGACTCTCCCAAGTCCCCCCAAATGGGCTGAAAATCTAGCAAGAATAGATGTTCCTGTGAGATTTCCTGCCTTTAGAAGTGGAGCTCTGATCTAAAAATGAGTAGAGGCTCAGGAGAAGGGGAATTCCTATTTTATCTTCATGAGTTCATCCAGCTCTAATGCGGATTTGTGTGTTTATGAAAGGTATGTCTACAAAGCAATTAAACATCCACTGACTCAGGCTTGTGGGGCTCAGGCTGCGGCATTTAAACCTGCTGTGTAGAGGTTCAAGCTCAGGTCAGAGCTCTAGGACTCCATGAGATGGGAGGGTCCCAGAGCCCAGGCTCCAGCCTCAGCCTGAATGTCTACCCAGCAATTTTTAGCCCTGCAAGCCCAAGTCAGCTGATCCATGCCATTCGCAGCCAGGCTGTGGCTCTTTTAATCCAGTGCAGATGTACCCTAAGTGTCAGCAACCAGAGATAAGCCTAAGGAAGAGTGGTAGAACTTGGCCTATTGCACAAGGAAGCAAGCTGCAAGTGACTGCTCCTTGGAATCACTCTCTAGAGAAAATGTTTAATTTGGTGGTTTATGTGTCTTGTTGCTGTTATGATGTCTGTGTGTGTGTGTGTTTAATTATTGGTTAAAAAGATGAAAACTGTAGTGAAAATGTCCCCGGTGAACAGTTGAGATCAATATAAGACTAAGGGTGTGAATTAAAATCAATAAAAGGAATAGTGAAGCCAAAGCAGCTTTCTTTAAATCAAGAACACAGATGGCTCAAACTCCCTAGGAGATACTGTCCTGCTTCACTAGTGTGAGTTTACTGATCTCTCCAAGTCTGAAATCTGACTTCTCTTTGATTCACTTTATTGTCTAAAGAACAATGTAAAGACTATTCTGGCCCTGTGTTGCATGGTTGTGCTAATAGGGAAAAAAAGAGCTGTAGGGCAGGATTTCAATCTAGTACTTGAAAGTACAGGGATGGACGACAGGCTACTCTCTCAGCCTTTGTCCCACAGCCCCAAGGATATTCATGGTCTGCCAGCTAGGGAACTGACCAAGGTGTCAGAATCTGGTGCTAAGGATCACTAAAGTAAACCTCCCCAAGAGCATTGTGCCAGCACCCACTTCACTAAATCAACCAGTTATAACCTATAATTATAAAGAATAGAAATTGGAGTGCCTGGAAAACCAGGAGAGGGAAAGAAGCATATGGGTCTCCAGAGGACCATGAGGCAAAGAAGACATAGACAAATTTACATTTATGGAGAAGATAACATTGGCAGATTGAAGGTAGACACTGAAGAGACATGGACAGATGTGATGCTATGGTTTTATATAAAGATGTTATTGGCATGTGTTGGGGACAGCCACACTGCACATGTGTCTGAACCACAAGTGAGTTATGTGGCTTATCTCAATTGAATGCCAATAACACCTCCTTAACCACCATGCCTCACTATGTATTTTGTTTTTTGTTTCCACCCCAGACTTCTAGCAATATAAATGTCAGAATCTATGCACTTGCACTGCCAAAAAGTGGTAAGTCTGACTAGACTAGGAGATGGCTGGCATAGATCCAGGGTGGATCCAAGCCAGGAAAGGCCAGGGCCAGGCCAGATGCAAAATAGACAGCCTTTGGTGTCAGTAACCATAGCCATATGCCATACACTAGCAGAACCTCCAGGGGTGATGTATTGCCACCAACCTCTTCCAAGTGTGAACTCCCCTTATCATATAAATGTAGGGCTGGAAGGTACTTCAAGAAGTCATCTAGTCCAGCCTCCTATTCTGAGGTAGGAACATTTATACCTAGACCATCCCTGACAATGTTCATCTAACCTGTTTTTAAAAACTTCCAATGGCAGGGACTCCACAACTTCCCTTGGAAGCCTATTCCAGTACTTAATTACTGTTATAGTTAGAAAGTTTTCCCTAATACACAACCTAAATCTTCCTTGCTGCAGATTAGGCAAATTACTTCTTGCCCTACCTTCAGTGGATATGGAGAACCATTGATCACCATCCTCTTTATAACAGCCCTTAACATATTTGTTAAGTCTTCAATTCACAGGATTAATCATGCCCGGATTTTAAAATCTTTTTTCATAGGTCAGCTTTTCTAAACATATCATTATTTTTTTTTTGTTTTCTTCTGGATTCACCATAGCCACAGAAGGGTTTGCTGAGTTAATAAGCTATGGGTTGTTGTTGTTTTTTTTGGTCTTAGTTGATAAAGAATGTCTCCTTGAAAATCCTACAATGAATGAAACAAAAAATACTAAGACACAAAATTCCCAGAGGTATCTGTTGAAAAAACTGCGGAATGTTGGGTTCAGTATTCTGGTGGGTAAAACAACACCGATAAAAGTGTATATAAGAATATAATGTTAACAAAAATGAAAATGACAACTAGTATATACTGTAATGACAAGTGTTATGCTAGGCCAAATTCTGTCCTACACCATGCAAAGTCAGAATAAAGTAACCTTAAACAGGTGATATGAAAATGGAATCTTCCAACATATCTTGCTGCCAGGTTGCTAAGTAACTGTACAGCCATTCTGTGGTTGCTCTTGCAGTCCCTGGGCTATAGTAGTCACCACCTGCACCAGTCTATATCTATATAGTAGATATACACCACCTGCACCAGTAGTCTAGTCAAGGTATACTTGTGGTATATTTGTAAAGTAACCTTAAACAGGTGATCTATATAGTAGATATACACCACCTGCACTGGAAGTCTAATCAAGGTATACTTGTGGTGCATGGACCCACCAAGCATGTCTCCTGTGCATTACTTTAGTGAGAACTATAGAGAGAGCTGTGCAGTATGAAAGGTATACTCTAAAACCTGAAGAAAAGGAGTACTTGTGGCACCTTAGAGACTAACAAATTTATTTGAGCATAAGCTTTCGTGAGCTACAGCTCACTTCATCGGATGCAACAATGACAATCACATACTATCCAAAATTGGAAGCTATTGAGCAAATTTCACAAGGGTAAGTTATTGCCAACTGTTCCTGGAATAATTAAATTGTATGAGGTTACTTAGCTGTGTAGCCTGTACAGAGTTGCCTATCCACAGCTTTTACAAATTTTTCAGCGAAATCAGAGATCCATATAAAATATACATTGCATGGGGATTTCAAGTTGGGGCAGTAGGACTTGGGTCCATAATCCAACGACCTAATTACACTCATCTACTGTGACAGGGTTGGGCCAGATGGCTATAGGAGAGTAATAGAAGGCAGATATATTAGCCCCAGGTTAAGTAGGTCCATTTTCCCTGAATAAGGTAACAGGGAAGGTTCCAGAATAATCAGGAACCTTTTGGAGACAATTAAGACAGGCTGATTAGAACACCTACAGCCAATCAAGAAGCTGCTAGAATCAATTAAGGCAGGCTAATCAGGGCACCTGGGTTTTAAAAAGGAGCTCACTTCAATTTGTGGTGTGCGTGTGAGGAGCTGGAAGCAAGAGGCACTAGGAGCTGAGAGTGAGAACATAGACTGTTGGAGGACTGAGGAGTACAAGCATTATCAGACACCAGGAGGAAGGTCCTATAGTGAGGCTAAAGAAGGTGTTGGGAGGAGGCCATGGGGAAGTAGCCCAGGGAGTTGTAGCTGTCGCACAGCTGTTCCAGGAGAGACTCTAGACAGCTGCATTCCACAGGGCCCTGGGCTGGAACCCGGAGTAGAGGGCAGGCCCAGGTTCCCCCCAATGCCTCCCAACCCCTGGTCAGACACAGGAGGAGTCGACCTGGACTGTGGGTTCAGAAAAATGGCCAAAAAGCTGAGGGCTGCAGTGAAGCTCCAAGGCGAGCAAATCTGCCACTAAGCGCAAGACCCACTAAGGTAGAGCAGGAACTTTGTCACACTACATACACCATTTTTCCTATTTGTTACATGTATAATGTGAATAATATTATCTATTCACCTTTCTGAAACCTGATATGAAATGTTTCTGTCACAAATGGCTGCTGAATTCCTTCTTAGAGTTGTCTGCGTTTCAGTGATGGCTCCCTATACTGCACATATTGTCTGAAAAATACTTTGGGATCACTCAGAATTTAAACTATAAAGTCTGTTTTTAAAAAAAGGGAAAGTATGTTTTAAAATGCTTACGAGATGTAATACTATCTGAAACTATTTAACATGCATATTGCACACGTCATATTAATGAATACCTGACATCTTGAGTTCCACGATCTAATACATATATATTAGTGGGCCTGAATTTTGAAGTCTACACACAAACGCAGATGCAACTAGGCTCCTAATTTGAATACACAATTACAGCAGTTGATCATGCAACTGCAATAATAGTACATGCAAAATATGCTCTCATTTGCACCTGTGTTCTTGAAAACTTCCTCCCGTTTGCAAAATCAGGCCCATTGTGTCAGATATCTGATGATAAAAAGAAAAGGAGTACTTGTGGCACCTTAGAGACTAACAAATTTATTAGAGCATAAGCTTTCGTGAGCTACAGCTCACTTCATCGGATGCATTTGGTGGAAAAAACAGAGGAGAGATTTATATACACACACACAGAGAACATGAAACAATGGGTTTATCATACACACTGTAAGGAGAGTGATCACTTAAGATAAGCCATCACCAGCAGCAGGGGGGAGAAAGGAGGAAAACCTTCCATGGTGACAAGCAGGTAGGCTAATTCCAGCAGTTAACAAGAATATCAGAGGAACAGTGGGGGGTGGGGTGGGAGGGAGAAATACCATGGGGAAATAGTTTTACTTTGTGTAATGACTCATCCATTCCCAGTCTCTATTCAAGCCTAAGTTAATTGTATCCAGTTTGCAAATTAATTCCAATTCAGCAGTCTCTCGTTGGAGTCTGTTTTTGAAGCTTTTTTGTTGAAGTATAGCCACTCTTAGGTCTGTGATTGAGTGACCAGAGAGATTGAAGTGTTCTCCAACTGGTTTTTGAATGTTATAATTCTTGACGTCTGATTTGTGTCCATTCATTCTTTTACGTAGAGACTGTCCAGTTTGGCCAATGTACATGGCAGAGGGGCATTGCTGGCACATGATGGCATATATCACATTGGTAGATGCGCAGGTGAACGAGCCTCTGATAGTGTGGCTGATGTGATTAGGCCCTATGATGGTATCCCCTGAATAGATATGTGGACAGAGTTGGCAACGGGCTTTGTTGCAAGGATAGGTTCCTGGGTTAGTGGTTCTGTTGTGTGGTGTGTGGTTGCTGGTGAGTATTTGCTTCAGATTGGGGGGCTGTCTGTAAGCAAGGACTGGTCTGTCTCCCAAGATCTGAGAGAGCGATGGCTCGTCCTTCAGGATAGGTTGTAGATCCTTGATGATGCGTTGGAGGGGTTTTAGTTGGGGGCTGAAGGTGATGGCTAGTGGCGTTCTGTTGTTTTCTTTGTTGGGCCTGTCCTGTAGTAGGTGACTTCTGGGTACTCTTCTGGCTCTGTCAATCCGTTTCTTCACTTCAGCAGGTGGGTACTGTAGTTGTAGGAATGCATGATAGAGATCTTGTAGGTGTTTGTCTCTGTCTGAGGGGTTGGAGCAAATGCGGTTATATCGTAGCGCTTGGCTGTAGACAATGGATCGAGTGGTATGATCTGGATGAAAGCTAGAGGCATGTAGGTAGGAATAGCGGTCAGTAGGTTTCCGATATAGGGTGGTGTTTATGTGACCATCGCTTATTAGCACCGTAGTGTCCAGGAAGTGGATCTCTTGTGTGGACTGGTCCAGGCTGAGGTTGATGGTGGGATGGAAATTGTTGAAATCATGGTGGAATTCCTCAAGAGCTTCTTTTCCATGGGTCCAGATGATGAAGATGTCATCAATGTAGCGCAAGTAGAGTAGGGGCATTAGGGAACGAGAGCTGAGGAAGCGTTGTTCTAAGTCAGCCATAAAAATGTTGGCATACTGTGGGGCCATGCGGGTACCCATCGCAGTGCCGCTGATTTGAAGGTATACATTGTCACCAAATGTGAAATAGTTATGGGTCAGGACAAAGTCACAAAGTTCTGCCACCAGGTTAGCCGTGACAGTATCGGGGATACTGTTCCTGACGGCTTGTAGTCCATCTTTGTGTGGAATGTTGGTGTAGAGGGCTTCTACATCCATAGTGGCTAGGATGGTGTTTTTAGGAAGATCACCAATGGACTGTAGTTTCCTCAGGAAATCGGTGGTGTCTCGAAGATAGCTGGGAGTGCTGGTAACGAAGGGCCTGAGGAGGGAGTCTACATAGCCAGACAATCCTGCTGTCAGGGTGCCAATGCCTGAGATGATGGGGCGTCCAGGATTTCCAGGTTTATGGATCTTGGGTAGCAGATAGAATACCCCAGGTCCTGGCTCCAGGGGTGTGTCTGTGCGGATTTGTTCTTGTGCTTTTTCAGGGAGTTTCTTGAGCAAATGCTGTAGTTTCTTTTGGTAACTCTCAGTGGGATCAGAGGGTAATGGCTTGTAGAAAGTGGTGTTGGAGAGCTGCCTAGTAGCCTCTTGTTCATACTCCGACCTATTCATGATGACGACAGCACCTCCTTTGTCAGCCTTTTTGATTATGATGTCAGAGTTGTTTCTGAGGCTGTGGATGGCACTGTGTTCTGCATGGCTGAGGTTATGGGGTAAGCGATGCTGCTTTTCCACAATTTCAGCTCGTGCACGTCGGCGGAAGCAGTCTATGTAGAAATCCAGGCTGCTGTTTCGACCTTCAGGAGGAGTCCACCTAGAATCCTTCTTTTTGTAGTGTTGGCAGGAAGGTCTCTGTGGGTTAATATGTTGGTCAGAGGTGTGTTGGAAATATTCCTTGAGTCTGAGACGTCGAAAATAGGATTCTAGGTCAGCACAGAACTGTATCATGTTCGTGGGGGTGGAGGGGCAAAAGGAGAGGCCCCGAGATAGGACAGATTCTTCCGCTGGGCTAAGAGTATAGTTGGATAGATTAACAATATTGCTGGGTGGGTTACGGGAACCATTGTTGTGGCCCCTTGTGGCATATAGTAGTTTAGATAGCTTAGTGTCCTTTTTCTTTTGTAGAGAATCAAAGTGTGTTTTGTAAATGGCTTGTCTAGTTTTTGTAAAGTCCAGCCACGAGGAAGTTTGTGTGGAAGGTTGGTTCTTTATGAGAGTATCCAGTTTTGAGAGCTCATTCTTAATCTTTCCCTGTTTGCTGTAGAGGATGTTGATCAGGTGGTTCCGCAGTTTCCTTGAGAGAGTGTGGCACAAGCTGTCAGCATAGTCTGTGTGGTATGTAGATTGTAATGGATTTTTTACCTTCAGTCCTTTCGGTATGATGTCCATCTGTTTGCATTTGGAGAGGAAGATGATGTCTGTCTGTATCTGTGCGAGTTTTTTCATGAAGTTGACAGATTTCCACTCTATACGGCTAAATTCAGTGCCTTGCATAATCACAGGTTTCAGAGTAGCAGCCGTGTTAGTCTGTATTCGCAAAAAGAAAAGGAGTACTTGTGGCACCTTAGAGACTAACAAATTTATTAGAGCATAAGCTTTCGTGAGCTACAGCTCACTTCATCGGATGCATTTGGTGGAAAAAACAGAGGAGAGATTTATATACACACACACAGAGAACATGAAACAATGGGTTTATCATACACACTGTAAGGAGAGTGATCACTTAAGATAAGCCATCACCAGCAGCAGGGGGGAGAAAGGAGGAAAACCTTCCATGGTGACAAGCAGGTAGGCTAATTCCAGCAGTTAACAAGAATATCAGAGGAACAGTGGGGGGTGGGGTGGGAGGGAGAAATACCATGGGGAAATAGTTTTACTTTGTGTAATGACTCATCCATTCCCAGTCTCTATTCAAGCCTAAGTTAATTGTATCCAGTTTGCAAATTAATTCCAATTCAGCAGTCTCTCGTTGGAGTCTGTTTTTGAAGCTTTTTTGTTGAAGTATAGCCACTCTTAGGTCTGTGATTGAGTGACCAGAGAGATTGAAGTGTTCTCCAACTGGTTTTTGAATGTTATAATTCTTGACGTCTGATTTGTGTCCATTCATTCTTTTACGTAGAGACTGTCCAGTTTGGCCAATGTACATGGCAGAGGGGCATTGCTGGCACATGATGGCATATATCACATTGGTAGATGCGCAGGTGAACGAGCCTCTGATAGTGTGGCTGATGTGATTAGGCCCTATGATGGTATCCCCTGAATAGATATGTGGACAGAGTTGGCAACGGGCTTTGTTGCAAGGATAGGTTCCTGGGTTAGTGGTTCTGTTGTGTGGTGTGTGGTTGCTGGTGAGTATTTGCTTCAGATTGGGGGGCTGTCTGTAAGCAAGGACTGGTCTGTCTCCCAAGATCTGAGAGAGCGATGGCTCGTCCTTCAGGATAGGTTGTAGATCCTTGATGATGCGTTGGAGGGGTTTTAGTTGGGGGCTGAAGGTGATGGCTAGTGGCGTTCTGTTGTTTTCTTTGTTGGGCCTGTCCTGTAGTAGGTGACTTCTGGGTACTCTTCTGGCTCTGTCAATCTGTTTCTTCACTTCAGCAGGTGGGTACTGTAGTTGTAGGAATGCATGATAGAGATCTTGTAGGTGTTTGTCTCTGTCTGAGGGGTTGGAGCAAATGCGGTTATATCGTAGCGCTTGGCTGTAGACAATGGATCGAGTGGTATGATCTGGATGAAAGCTAGAGGCATGTAGGTAGGAATAGCGGTCAGTAGGTTTCCGATATAGGGTGGTGTTTATGTGACCATCGCTTATTAGCACCGTAGTGTCCAGGAAGTGGATCTCTTGTGTGGACTGGTCCAGGCTGAGGTTGATGGTGGGATGGAAATTGTTGAAATCATGGTGGAATTCCTCAAGAGCTTCTTTTCCATGGGTCCAGATGATGAAGATGTCATCAATGTAGCGCAAGTAGAGTAGGGGCATTAGGGAACGAGAGCTGACGTCTCAGACTCAAGGAATATTTCCAACACACCTCTGACCAACATATTAACCCACAGAGACCTTCCTGCCAACACTACAAAAAGAAGGATTCTAGGTGGACTCCTCCTGAAGGTCGAAACAGCAGCCTGGATTTCTACATAGACTGCTTCCGCCGACGTGCACGAGCTGAAATTGTGGAAAAGCAGCATCGCTTACCCCATAACCTCAGCCATGCAGAACACAGTGCCATCCACAGCCTCAGAAACAACTCTGACATCATAATCAAAAAGGCTGACAAAGGAGGTGCTGTCGTCATCATGAATAGGTCGGAGTATGAACAAGAGGCTACTAGGCAGCTCTCCAACACCACTTTCTACAAGCCATTACCCTCTGATCCCACTGAGAGTTACCAAAAGAAACTACAGCATTTGCTCAAGAAACTCCCTGAAAAAGCACAAGAACAAATCCGCACAGACACACCCCTGGAGCCAGGACCTGGGGTATTCTATCTGCTACCCAAGATCCATAAACCTGGAAATCCTGGACGCCCCATCATCTCAGGCATTGGCACCCTGACAGCAGGATTGTCTGGCTATGTAGACTCCCTCCTCAGGCCCTTCGTTACCAGCACTCCCAGCTATCTTCGAGACACCACCGATTTCCTGAGGAAACTACAGTCCATTGGTGATCTTCCTAAAAACACCATCCTAGCCACTATGGATGTAGAAGCCCTCTACACCAACATTCCACACAAAGATGGACTACAAGCCGTCAGGAACAGTATCCCCGATACTGTCACGGCTAACCTGGTGGCAGAACTTTGTGACTTTGTCCTGACCCATAACTATTTCACATTTGGTGACAATGTATACCTTCAAATCAGCGGCACTGCGATGGGTACCCGCATGGCCCCACAGTATGCCAACATTTTTATGGCTGACTTAGAACAACGCTTCCTCAGCTCTCGTTCCCTAATGCCCCTACTCTACTTGCGCTACATTGATGACATCTTCATCATCTGGACCCATGGAAAAGAAGCTCTTGAGGAATTCCACCATGATTTCAACAATTTCCATCCCACCATCAACCTCAGCCTGGACCAGTCCACACAAGAGATCCACTTCCTGGACACTACGGTGCTAATAAGCGATGGTCACATAAACACCACCCTATATCGGAAACCTACTGACCGCTATTCCTACCTACATGCCTCTAGCTTTCATCCAGATCATACCACTCGATCCATTGTCTACAGCCAAGCGCTACGATATAACCGCATTTGCTCCAACCCCTCAGACAGAGACAAACACCTACAAGATCTCTATCATGCATTCCTACAACTACAGTACCCACCTGCTGAAGTGAAGAAACAGATTGACAGAGCCAGAAGAGTACCCAGAAGTCACCTACTACAGGACAGGCCCAACAAAGAAAACAACAGAACGCCACTAGCCATCACCTTCAGCCCCCAACTAAAACCCCTCCAACGCATCATCAAGGATCTACAACCTATCCTGAAGGACGAGCCATCGCTCTCTCAGATCTTGGGAGACAGACCAGTCCTTGCTTACAGACAGCCCCCCAATCTGAAGCAAATACTCACCAGCAACCACACACCACACAACAGAACCACTAACCCAGGAACCTATCCTTGCAACAAAGCCCGTTGCCAACTCTGTCCACATATCTATTCAGGGGATACCATCATAGGGCCTAATCACATCAGCCACACTATCAGAGGCTCGTTCACCTGCGCATCTACCAATGTGATATATGCCATCATGTGCCAGCAATGCCCCTCTGCCATGTACATTGGCCAAACTGGACAGTCTCTACGTAAAAGAATGAATGGACACAAATCAGACGTCAAGAATTATAACATTCAAAAACCAGTTGGAGAACACTTCAATCTCTCTGGTCACTCAATCACAGACCTAAGAGTGGCTATACTTCAACAAAAAAGCTTCAAAAACAGACTCCAACGAGAGACTGCTGAATTGGAATTAATTTGCAAACTGGATACAATTAACTTAGGCTTGAATAGAGACTGGGAATGGATGAGTCATTACACAAAGTAAAACTATTTCCCCATGGTATTTCTCCCTCCCACCCCACCCCCCACTGTTCCTCTGATATTCTTGTTAACTGCTGGAATTAGCCTACCTGCTTGTCACCATGGAAGGTTTTCCTCCTTTCTCCCCCCTGCTGCTGGTGATGGCTTATCTTAAGTGATCACTCTCCTTACAGTGTGTATGATAAACCCATTGTTTCATGTTCTCTGTGTGTGTGTATATAAATCTCTCCTCTGTTTTTTCCACCAAATGCATCCGATGAAGTGAGCTGTAGCTCACGAAAGCTTATGCTCTAATAAATTTGTTAGTCTCTAAGGTGCCACAAGTACTCCTTTTCTTTTTGCGAATACAGACTAACACGGCTGCTACTCTGAAACCTGTGATATCTGATGATAGATGATGATACCTCTGTGCAACAGGGAGTGTGTGACGTGCAAGATGGACATTTATATTTTCATGTTTTCCAAATACAATGTCGGTAGCAAATACCAAACTACAATTTTTATGTAGATTCTTATGAGAGCAAGGCAGAGATTAGCTATTCTATCTATAGTTATGCAGATAGCCTTGTTATTTTGCTATTTCAATTTCTGTCATACTGTTCAACCCGTTACAGTATTTCTGGGCATATACATTTGATATACTCTGGAGAGTTAACAAACTACTAATTGACAGGTGGAAAATGTAAACTTTTTTTTTTTGAAGCATTTTCAAATTCAGAGCTAATGGTTTCAATACATTAATCCCACTATGTTAAAGGCTGCTGAAAACATCTTTTGGAGAAGGTGCATAAATGAACATGTTAGACTATTAAAAGAACCTAGTAGGGTTGAAGGATCAAATGTCTTTCTCTCTTTCTCTACAAGGCTAATATTTAAACAAGGACTTTGAATCATGACTGCATGAACCAACAGTTAAATAGCACTTTTGAAGAAACTAACAGTATCAAAACAATGTAAATGTACTGTACATTTTTATCATACAAATTCACTCAAGTGTTATCTCAGGATTTAAATAGCTAGTTTTACAATAGCAAAAGTACAGTATCTCAAGCTAAATATTGGAGACATACACTATACAGAAAATAATTTCAAATGACAAAACTGATTTTGGAAGATTGACATTCACTGCAGAGTTAACTGTAAGTATTCCCAGGCTTAGCTTTACCGCCATATGATCTGATCCAACCTGAACTATAAACTATTTCTTGGTTTACCAGCTCTATATAATATGAGTTTAACATGGTTGTGTCAAATATCCCAAGACTGAAGGCATGCCTATTTCCTTAGACTACTAAACAGCCTCTCCCTGTACTGATGTCATTGTGAGAAAAGCAAGACCTTTGATTGAAAGAATTAACACTTCATTGCTTAACAAAAAACACATTTTGGACCCCTCTGCATACCTACTTTGTGTTAGTTTTAATCTTGCATAATATATACTTGAGGTAGATATTTTGCTTCTACATATTGTATATATGCATCTCATAGCATAAGAAATGATTTTCCCATAGGAAATCTGATTTGCATATAATCCTTATATTTGAGTTTTTGCCTCCTGACACACAACTTGTGATTTTCCTCCTTTCTATCCTGATGAGTTCCCTGGAGATTATATATATCTCAACTAGCACCATGCACCATATCTCGACTAGCTCCCTTAAAAATGTATTCTCCATCTTCACTGTTCCTGGAACTGAGAATCTGAGCCATTCTTACAATCATGCTCTCCACACATCCAATCACCATCACATGCTCTCAGTCTTCACCAACATTAATTTATCAGAAGATAACAGGAAATGATTGATTGATTTTATGTAGATATCCACAAATTACACAACCTTCATTCCTTCCTTCCCTTTCAGCTTTTGATCCATACTCCTCTCTTCCTACTTTTCTTTACTCTGTCTTTCCCTTTCCACTTCTGTTACTTTCTTTTCCCTTTGCTACAGTTCCTTTACTGTTAATGCACAAACAGCTGAGCCGGATTTCAAGTTTCTCCTACTTAGTGGTCTGCCAAAGCTTGAGAAAGTCCAGCATGAAGAAGCAGTTCAGTGATCCAAAGTTCCTATTGCCTAATCAGTCCTTTCACCTTTGCCAAGAGGCAGCCGTGCCTCTGCTGTGGTTTTGCAAACAACATGAATTATATGGTTGTACAATGTAATATCAATTACACCCCAACTTTCTGTGCTGTGAATCAAATCCCAAAAAATCCAAAGGATCAAAGGAGGATTGTATGTTGAAAATTCAATTGCTGTATTTTTACTGGAACACAGTTTATTCCTCCTAAAATCTTCCACATTAACACAATACTTCCATGGTCTGCAGTCATTTAAACAAACCCCCACTTTGCAAATCAATGTTTTCAAGGAAATTAGCCAAGTAATGAGACAAAGCATTTTCTCAGAGTATTAAAAAAGTTTTGTAAATATAACTTTTGACCCTGGAGCCTTAAGCTCAAACACTTTGGAAATCAATCTTGGGTTTTGGGTATTAAAAGACTTTTGCAAGGCATTTTAGACTTAAATGGATGAAAAGCACTATAGAATCTGTTAGGCATTATAAAAGCAATGCAAATAATTTACTGATATGTAAATCCTACCATTTAATTTCTTGTGTATTTGGCCATTGGTATTTAAAAATTAATAACATTTCTAAATAAAACCCCCACATCAAAACAGGGAGAGATAGGATTTAATTTAACCTATAGAGCGAAATGTGAATTTAATAAGTCAGCTTAAGGACTGTCTATAACTTTCAGCCACTCCATTTTCATTCTCATATTTTCCACTCAATGTCTTATTGATTGAAAATCTGACTATGCATTGTACATATTGCTGGAAGTAGATGAAGTACAAACTTGCAACACTGGTGGCATAGCCAAGATTTAAATACATGAATTTGCTGAGCTCTCCATTTTGCTGAGCTACTTTCCTAGCTTTCACACAAATGCTGAGGTTCAAAATTAAGACTAGAAATGAAAGCCTATTGGGTTCACATTCCAATGAGGTTAACTCTCAGGAACAGATTAAGGCAAGCTGGGGTCCTATGCATACCATGCCATACATGCAACTTGTGGCTTTGGCCACACAGCCACCTCCCCACCTCACACTCAGAATGGTGGTGACAGAGGGTCCACCTCCCTCCCTTTTTGTATGGGCAGGAGAAGAAGGGGTCCCCCAGCATTTACCCCTTATAGCCAGGATGTATTTGCTCAGATGGGCAGGTCAAAGTAGCTCCACTCTCCTCTCATACAGAGTGTTCTTCTAGAGTAGACTTGGTGGGGTCCCCCAGAGCAGTGGGGCTTGGAGGTAACACCCCATTAAGAGCATTCTCTCTTTCTAGGCTATTATTTCAGGCTGTCTGTGGACTCAGACATGGATCACAGTTTCAAGCTTTCCTTCACAACCATAAGGGCTAGAAACTTTCACTTTGTTTTTTAAGTGAAAGCTGAATTTCTAAAGTAATTACATGGCTCCAGGAGCTGGGGCTCTAGGCATGTGCCTTAATCTGGCCCAGATAACCCTCCCAATAAGAGAGGAGAGGAGAGCAATTGAGTGCTGCCCCCAACTGACAACAGGGTTGGGGGGATTAAAGAGACTAATTGCCTTTCCCTCAACGTATAGCAGCTGGCAGGAAGGAGAGGCAGAGTGCCCCCAAACCAATAGGGACAAGAAGTGATCCTCCCCAGTCCACCGAAGAATCTGAGAGAATAGGAGAGATTGGACTAACCCAAAGTGACCACTTTTAGAATTTGCTATGAGAGTCCCCTTTTCAAAAAAGGTTTTCTTTTAATATTGAGTATTAGATACATATACTACAAGCAGAGCTCCCTAGAATCAGGGAAGAGCAATGAGAAGAATCTTCAAGTCTACCATTGGCTTTGCTGTATAGAGCTAATTTGCCTGCATTGCCAGTGATGGGCACTACAGAAAACTGATAGACAAGAATGCCACAGAGGTCTCCTTTAAGTATAAGCCCTCTATATGATAATGGGCTGCATGTGCAGTCCATAAGAGCCTGAAGTATGACTCTTATAAAGCATGCATGGCTAAGAGTCTGAAGTAGGAATTTGATAAAATGCACATTTTATTAGACATTAGAGCTTTTCCCATATTCAGCCAGATGTCCCTTACAGATCTTATATGATATACATGCCTTAAGATCCATGCTTTGCAGCTCTGACTCTATGCAGAAACCCTAGCAGCAAGTCTCTCTGTTGCTGCTTCTAAAAAGGAACACTTGAGAATGCTCTCGATCACATCTGCTTTCTCAGGGGAACTCCAGCAACGCTCTTTCCCCTTCACTCACTGGTGTGGGGAGAAAAGGGGACACTCAGACATCCTCCACTTCTTCCACAGGCTACTGAGTTGCTCCAATATGTTTATGAACTTTAAGTCTTGTGAACCCCGGAAAATATGAGAAGTTTGCAAACCCAAAATTCCATCTGGTTCACCCATCCCTATTTTGTAATGCATGAGAGACATTTAGTGAACTTGCCACTGGGTAACATTTTCAAAATGTACTTAGAACCTTAATCCCATTTTCAAAAGAGACAGGCACTTAGGAGCCTATGTCTCATTGGTTTATTCCTAAAATGCAGTAAGTACCTTACTAAATGTAGAAAAAAGTGTGTTTTTCAAAGTCAGCTCATCTCGCTTGAATCCCCCATCCACTTTTCAAAGCCCATGTAGACACAATTTAACACCATTAATGGTACAACTACACTAGAATAAAAGATCCGCAGCACAGCCACGGCTAGCCCAGGTCAGCTCACTTGGGCTCACAGGTCTCGGGCTGCGGGGCTAAAAATGTCTGTGTAAACGTATGGGGTCAGGCTGGAGCTGACACTCTCTCCCCAGAGCATCTATGCAGCAATTTTACAGCTCTGCATTCCAAGCTCCCAAGCCCAAGTCAGCTGACCTGGGCCAGCCGCGGGGGTTTATTGCTGTATAGACATACCCTAAGATTATTTCAGCTGGTTGAGTTGTAGCCTAGGTAAGATTATTAAGGGGCATTAATTGGTGGGGAGAAGGTGCTTCAATTGAAATCATTAATTCAGTTGAGCTAAATCCACTGAAAAACATACCTTTTCTGCCTGTATAAATAAACCCTTAGGGTATGTCTACACTGCAATGTAAGTCCAGAGTTAGCAGAACTCGAATTAGCAGACCCTGGTTTATTAACCGAGGGCTTGAGCATCTGCACTCATTTGTAACCCCATGTTAGGAATTGCTGAACTCTGGGTTCCAACGTAGAGCTGCAGTGTCTACACTGCATTATTTAGGGCTGAGTTCAACCACCCATATCCCAGACTTCCTATACTCTCCAAAAATGTGGAAACTCTACTCCTTTGTTTGTGATGCAGGGTGGGAAATTTTCCTGTACATCAAACTTGACTGTGAAGAGGACAAAGAAAGTCAGCCCATGGTATTGTGGATACTTTTGGAGGACTCTCACAGCATGAGTCTGGTGGAGCTGTGTCTATACTGCAAAGATATACAGCCTAAATCCTGGATCCCATGGGGTCCTGATCCCTGGGTTAGCACAATTTGTGTATAGACAGAAGGGAGGTAAGGCTTGAGCCTGAGTTCAAACCCTGCTCTTACATTGCAGTGTAGACTTCATAGAGTACTTCATAGAATATCAGAGTTGGAAGGGACCTCAGGAGATCATCTAGTCCAACCCCCTGCTCAAAGCAGGACCAATCCCCAATTTTTGCCCCAAATCCCTAAATGGTCCCCTCAAGGATTGAACTCACAACCCTGGGTTTAGCAAGCTAATGCTCAAACCACTGAGCTATCCCTCCCCCCTTTATATACCCTAAGAGAGCAAAGCATGGTTTAAGAATAAGACAGGGAGTCAGGAACTCATGGGGTTAAATCCTGACTCCACTGAAGTTAATAGGAATTTCCCCACTGACTTGAATGGAGCCAGGATTTCACTCCTGCATTCTAATTCCAGCTCTCACACTGCCTTTCTTGTTGGGCAGGTTACTTATCTTCTCTGCCTACCTCAGTTTTCCCATTTGTAAAATGGGTTTAGAAGTACTTATTCACCAGTGGTTGTAATACCTTGCAAAGGCTTTGTGAAGATGCATACCCCGTACAACTGAAATAGATATATTAAGCCATCTAATCCATATTCTGATAGTGCAGGATTGTTCCCTATTACTACTCAGGGCCAATTTACCTGTTATGCTCCCCTAGGCACAGCATCTTCAGCATTCTACCCTCCCCTGCCTCGCCTACAGCTGACCTTCATGTTGCACAGTTTTAGAAGGTAAGGTGCCCCTAATGTGTCGAATTAGAAATCCGGCTCTGTTACTACTAGTGTTTGTTCAGTGCAATTTTGAATGAAGCAAAGGATGGGGCTTCCTCACTTCTCTTGAAACATTATTCTACAAGCCAACAAATCCACTGTCAAACAATTTCCTGAATATTTAGCCCAAATTTCCTTTTCCTAATATCATTCCATCACTCCTTAGCTATATCCTCTTTTATTATGCTAAGTCCTCTCCCTCCTTGGTGTTTACGCTGTTCAAATATTTCTAGACTATTATCAGGTTTCTCTTTCGTTGTCATTTAGCCGGGCTCTACATGTTTAACTCTTTTAATCATTCCTTGTAAATCAGTCACTCCACCCTGTTAATCATTTTTGCTGCTCTTCAGTGAACTCATCAAAATCCTTCTGCTAATAAGGTTCCCAGATTCCAGGTGATACAAGGCCTCTGCTTATTCAGCCTAAACCTGAATCAGTTTTTATTGCTATCATATCACATTCCAAACTCATTTTTCATTTGCTGTGAGCTGCTGCCCCTAAGTCTCTTTTGGCATTACTGCTTTCCAACGTTTCTTCCACTCATGGAATATCTGCATCTCAGATTATTTCCCCTCTCCCCCAATACACTTTCCTTTAATTAATAAAAAGGAGTGCTTGTGGCACCTTAGAGATTAACAAATTTATTTGAGCATAAGCTTTTGTGAGCTACATTCATCAGTGAATGCATCCGAGAAGTGAGCTGCAGCTCACGAAAGCGAATGCATCTGATGAAGTTAGCTGTAACTCACAAAAGCTTATGCTCAAATAAATTTGTTAGTCTCTAAATTGCCACAAGTACTCCTTTTCTTTTTGCGAATACAGACTAACACGGCTGCTACTCTGAAGCTTAATGTTTCTATAATACTTTCAAGATAGAAAATACTATATAAATATTAAGAATTCTTATTTGTAACATGAAGCATGTTCCATTACCCTTATCACATGAATTTAACATGTACAGTCCTTGACCATGGACACTTGATTCCTTAAAAACATTTTGAACTGGACAAATTGATAGGAAATGTTTCTTTGTAGTATCTGTACACAAGGACTGGAGTATACATTGCATGTGTTATGCAAACAAAATAAAAATGCAAAAGATTCCATCATCTACTACATGTTTATTTAGCAGGAAGAGAAAGTTTAGGCGATTGCGCAGTTGTGTGAGTAATTCAGAAAGAACACAGAGAAATTTAAGGCACTTTCATTACATAAGTGTGGGAGTGTGTGTGTGCCAACAGTCTAGTAACTGTCTAACTACCAATGACTGGTAAAGGGCATTATTCAATATTTAGTGACATGACATCTTGTAAGTGTGCATGGCATTAATAACTACTCCAGTAAATGACACGGCAAAGTCTCACCTTCCAAAAATCCTTACTCTCAATCCCAGTCCCTTCATTGGTGTCCCTTTAAATGAATATCGTTCTTAGTGGTTTATTCCACAAAGACACTCAAAGTACATCACTACCTTTTTACCTTTAATCTGTAAGGTACATAAGGAAACTTCACTTCAACACTCTATTCTGTAAGGTCCAGCTCTCATTAAAGGGAGTTGATGATGCTCGCTACCTAACAGGATCAGGCCTTCATATATTAGTACCTAACGTGCAGTCTGAAAGAGCTGGAGAAATAGACAAAGGAGAGAAACTGGCCCAAATAAATAGTAAATTAAAACCAGAATAAGTCAGGTTTATAGGGCTCAGTCTCTTTGGTCTTGATCCGGTAAGGTGCTTAAGAGTGTCCTTAATTTTAAACACACAAAGTAATCACTGAAGTCAATGGGATTATTCAGATGCTTAAAATTAAGCATGTGTTTTGCTGGATCAGGGCCAGAGTATTCAGCTCCTTGCATGATCAAGCTCATAATTTGCCTAATTAGGCATTCAGGCTAAATCTTGCAGACTTTGCCAGTTTTAAATAAATAATTTTGGTTTTCATTTTTGCAATTTTTCTGCAAGCCTTTCTTCAAAATCAGGCATATGGGCCATCTCTTTCCACCTATATTTCCTTCAACAAACCAAGCTAGGGTGGACAATGCAAAGAAAATCTAGCTCTCCATTCATGTTTTAGCGATCTATTCTCTTTGCAACATTTCAGAGCAGTATCACAGTGTAGAATATTCTTGTACATTGCCTCTTTTTTATAGTACAGTGTCCATCTCAAGCTGGGCCAGAGAACAAATGGTAATATTTATTGTTCTTCTAGATCTTGTGAAAGCAGGTCTCATATCTGTTTCTTGAAAATCCATGTAACTATCTCTCGTGCAGTATGGTGTAATATGTAGAATTGCTCTCATTGTGTCTAGATACTGAATAATGTGTACATTGCAATTTATAAATTTCCATTCTTACCTTCTATGGTTAGTGGTCAATATGTCTACATCATGTTTTCAAAACTGTATTGCAACACACCTTCAGGTGAATTCAGCCAGCAGACTGCTTATTTTGGACATTATTTAGGCAGAACACCACACAGCCAATGCATGTGTCATGTTGCCATAGGATCAAAAAAAGGCGTGTTTGCATACCTTATAAAAATGCAAAACAGGGCTCGAAAGTCATATAAAATGTCTAGACTCTATATAAATAGCAACCAAAGCCACTGCTGCTGCTAGTTACTGAATTGCTGTGAAGAGAAAGTGTTGTTATATTCTGATTATTAATATCATTTATATAGCACTGTCTATTTACACGACATAGTGTTAAGACATATTCTCAGCCCCAGAGGACTCGCAGTCTAAAAGCCCCAGTCACGCAACTATATGAATGTGGGCAGGCCCTTGAACCACACTGATTTTGGTGGAGCTTTGCAGGGATCAGCCGGCTTACATCATATTGCTGGACTGGTGCCTTGGAGAGACATGTCAAAAGGTAACAGTTTGGGGTAAGATAAAAAAAGGCACCCTAATAGAAGTGTTTTATGCACAGATCTGGAAGGAGGAGAGTAGACTTGTGGCTTGATCCTATGAGTTTCAGAAAGCCCTTAATTCACATTGACTGTAATGGAAACTGTGAGTGCTGAGCACCTTGCTGGATCAGCCCCTGGGTGAACAGGAAGGGAGGTGGGAGGTAAGAATGAAAGAAGAAAAATGAGAGCGGGAGGAGACCAAGGGAGCAGTAAGGGGAGAGGACTGGGGAGAGCAAAAGGATAAGAAGGATCCAGCTCTTTGCTTCTCTCTCATTCTGTCTCTCTCTCCCAACAGCCTTACAGTTCTGATCATCTGTGTTTCGCCCTGGCAAATTTTCCTCATTCATTTGACCCAGTTCAGTGATTTCTTTCTCTCACTACTCTCTTCCTTTCCTCTTCTTAGAAAAGAAAACAATTCATCTTTAGTTTCCACAAGCCTTGCCTTCTCATCTCCCAGGGTGAGGACAAGGCAATGCATTCCACTACGCATATACTGTACCTGTATCTGCAGCTTTTCTAACTATCGTGAATATAAATTGCTTTAGTAGTTGAGAAAAACTAGGTCACTGAAGGAAAACACCCTTCCTTATTGAAACAACTGTTGTGTGTTAATGTAGAGTTGAACATGGCATTAAACTCAGGCATTTTGTCAAAGAATGACTTCAGCATTTGTTTACAGGCAGAACATAGATACCCAAAGAAATACCCATATGTTTTCAATGTGCCATCACCTCAGATTGCTAAGTATGGTAAAGATGTAATAATTAGCTGCTCCAGTAGATCTCTTTATTGTGCTGTCTTTGGAATTAATACAAAAGTGGGATATTCCTTTGTGAAGGAGGAAAGACTAAAGAGATTCCAAAGGCAGTCACATCACTAGATGCCAAAATACCCAGGTGACATATAGAAAAGAGAAAGTTCGGTGAGCTTTGCGTATTGTGAGAAAAAGATAGAAGTAGAAGCAGCATTGTCTTAAGTCTGCAAAAGAATAAATGCTTTGTTCCTAACCAGAAATGCTTCCAAATGACACTTTGTTCATTTAAAAAGAAGACACTACATAGGACACAAGAGCAAGCTGTTAAAAGCTAGTTGCTGATGTCCTTATGGACAAATGTCAGTGATCAGCTAATAAGTTATTCCAAAAGTTTAGAAGCCCCTGCAAACAGTTAGCAACTGTTTGGCTTCTGTAGATTGCATCATCTTGTGCTGTAGAAGTAAAAGCAGCTGGAATCTGCCAAAAGGAGAATTGTCATTTGTCAGTGCTTGCCAAGGGACCTAATGTGTATGCGGAAAAGGTATACATTGTCTAGCACCATAGTACCATGGAGCAACATATTGTGCTGTAAATTTACTGTATGTTATCATGAAGTATCAGCACATCTAGGATGTGCAGTTTATTGCTTTTGACTAATTCTGCAATTATTTTCTGACAATGTGTTTACAGTATATGTTAATAGTTTGACAATAAAAAGATATTTGAATAGGGTAAAGTATCACTTTTTTTTAAATATGTGGGGTGTGATTGAGAAAGGAGCCTCAACTTGAATTTCTTTAAGTGCCCCTAAAATGACACCCACATATCAAATAATTAGAATCTGAAAGACATACTTACACCCATACATAATGGCAGGCATTCTGCTGAGGCCACAAATTGCAGGCACAAAAAAGAGAGATGGGTTTTAAAAATCATGCTCTGAAAGGTCAACTTTTCAAAGGGCATCATAGATTGCATGTGGGATATTTGAAGGCACAAAACCTGCATTTGTGAGCACAGGCAGAGGTGTCCATTTTTATGTGTAAAAGCAAGTAATTGCAGACACTTTTTAAGAATATAATCTAGGAGGCCCTATGAAATGTTGATATTAAATCCCAATGAGGAAATTTTCAAAAGCACCCAGTGAAAGTCACTGAAACTTGAGCTCCTAAATATTTTTGAAAATCTCTGCTCAAATGTTCTGCTGTGAAACAGGAAAAGCATCAATTTTTAATTCTTCCCTCTCATAGTCATAAATTCATCCACGGACTTCAAGATCCTAAAGTCAAATTAAAGTGCAGTTTTTTTTCATTGACATAACTTAAAAAAAAAAAAGTTGAGTCAGGATAACTGACCCATCTTGATATTTAAAAAGAAAGCAAAACAAAAAACCAAAATAACCCCACCCTCCCAGACCATAGTGCTCGGGGTTAGAGAGGCAACTGAATTCATCTTTAACTTCCAAAGAAGCCCTGCTCAGATCATTTAAATATCGTTCGGAGATGGCAAAGTGAAGATGTAGCAGAAGCAATACCTTCCTGAAGGCAAGAGACTGGTACTGCTTCAGAGAGCAGCAGCCCAAAGCGGGATTAAGGGAAGGTAAAAGAGAATCTACAAGTCTACATCTAACAATCTGGGGAACCTCCATGCTCTTCAAGATAGACAGGGTAGTGGGAGCACATGTACCCCATCAAAAGATCTGTGGGATCTTCTCTGCCTGTGTTGCTAACTCTTGTTCGTTTCCAGCTCTTACTCGTGTAAGCAGTCCTGTTTATTTGTTTTTAAACAGGACTGAGATTAGCTATTTACTCACCCCAAAGCCAACTTAAAAAAAAAAGAGAGGGCCAGTTAGTTTTTATTTTAGATGTATTAGTGCACTCCTTAGGAGATAGCAGGCCCAATATCCTAGCTATGTCATTAAGGTAACGCCAGGACATATCAGACTTTCTTTCTTACTTGTGTGAATTTGCTACTCATGAATGTGAAGGACTAACAGCACTGGTCAGAGTGTAGACAAGGCCTGAGACAGACACATAGTGCTAGCTTCTCACACACATCTACCAATAAATTCATACTTCCCACACACATACAGCAGTCCCATCCACTCCAAATGGCAATATCAGAGCTAGCTCCTCACTTGAAAATGACCAGGCTGAATATTATAAAGTTGTGTTGGTGGAGTTTTGTGATGTAGATGAATGATCATAGGGAATCTGATAACATCAGATTCATTTTCACTTGGGATGTAAACAAGGATTTGAACTTGGATTACAGTTGTGAGAGGCTAGTGGAGAAATCCACTTAATCCTGCTGATATTTTGAGTTTACCAGAAGCACAAGCAGGCATACACAACACTTTGTTTTTATTGCACTGAAAGTCCTTATAAATGGCCAATTTCTCCCCACCACCATTTTAAAGAACAATTTGCTCCTGGTCAAAAATTTTGTATGCCAAATTTCAGCACAGAATGAAATTTTTACATCCAAGTTATACATTTTGGGAAAGTGGGTTCTAGGTACTAACATACCCTTAACTATTGCAATGATTGCAGGTGTCACCATAACAAATGATATTTAAATTCAATTTAAACATCACAGAACATGCTGAAATACTTTGGAAAGTGCCACAGCTCACTAACATTTTATATGAAAGAAAAAAAATAAATAAATCTGCAACTCCCCTCCCCAACATTTATTTTTTTTCCCCCCAGAAGGCAAAGTAAGGAAAACAGACACAAATTCTTTGTAATTAACGGGACTGTGGTTTTACAGCCAGACAAGAGCCAACATGTGAAAAGTTAACAAATCATTATACAGCCTACATTGCACTCTATGAGAACTGAAGCAATCTGCAAAATAACTTAAGATATATGAACATGAGGTCAACTATTTTCAATAGATAATTGCATTTATAAGCATCTTTATCTCAAGGATAAGGCATGAAACATAAGACAGGAACATTCTGACGGTTTCAAAACAACTATGTTTGTCTTCAATGTTGTTTTAACAAATATAGAAAGTAAAGTCACTAATCATATTTATGATCTAAGCAACCTTGAGTAAAACCCTTCAGCTTGCCATTTATTCATTCTTTTCCTATTACTTCCACTTTTCTGCAAGTCATCATAGTTTCCATAATAGCAATGCTATTTATCGTATATGGATTGGGGGAAAACTAAGACATTTTCTACCACTAATTTTTTCCCCAAATCTACCAAGGCCCTAATTCAGCAAGCACTTTAGCAACTCCTTAATGCAAAAATAAGAGTAGTCCCATGGAAGTCCAAGAGTTTAAGTGCTTTGCTAAATCAGGACCTAAAATACCTGAAGGGGGAGTCGGAGTGTAACCATTTATTTACACTCGGAATATTCTTAATTTTCTAGAATAGTTTTCCAATTAAGTTTCTTAGGGGACAATTGAACTTAGAACACTCTATCCAATTTTCACACTAGGAAAGTCCCCCAATATCAATTTAGTGTTATGAATTGAATTTGGTAGGAGATACTGTTTTGTTAATATCACTTCGTGAAGACAAGTTTCACATTGCATTTCAGTACAATAAAAGGTTCAGCTGCATTGTCGTCAACCAGCATGATCCAGCACCATTTGAAACACTCTTACTGAGTTCAATAGGAGCTGGATCCCACAGGGCAGCTTTATATAGACTTTGTGAGGTAATCAGCTCAATAGTAAGATCCTACAATGCACAGCTTTCTAACCTGCGCAGTGACAGACTGACTTGGATGAAAACTAAAACTCTGATGCTAGGGAAAGTTACGCTGTGCTAAAAACATACTGGGGAATGACTTTTTTTAAAACGAAATTTTATAAAAGTAACAGCTCAGTGATTGAAATAGTGTACCTCAAATTAACAATTCAAGTGTACATAATCACCATATCTCAGAACTCCTATGTATCCCAAAGACTTTCATTTTGTGAGCAGGTCTAATCATGATTATTGGCCAGGTTTATCATATATTTTACAGTAACTCAGTAATATACACACAAAGGGCCAACACCTGGCAACATGCCCAAAAGCCAACGCAGCTGCATGTAACTGGATACCAATGTGAGGTAAGGCTAGTGCAAGAGAAATTCTGCTACTACAGTGTAGAGTGCCAGTTATTGTGGTGGCTAAATACACTCCATTATGGTATTTTTACTGTATCTCTCTACAGGAACTATGTGCTCATGTCTACTAATTTTCTTCTTGCACTTGCTGTAGATGGCAACTTACAGTTCACTGTAAACTACGCCCCTCTTTCCTTAAGCCACACATACTAGTCAAGATGCACATCCCATCATGTTAGTGGGGTTATTTGCTAGCACACCCAGGCCTCCAACTACTTGGACATTCACAACATGCACACGCTTGTGCTTACACCTGTAATCATCTCACACTGCCCATCTGGGCCTTCATATTTTACCCTGTGCTCACACTGCATCTCTCATTGAGTTTCAGCCAGCTTCACCCACTGAAGTTATAGAGTTTCTTTGGGAGTTTTGGATTAAGACCTATAATTTTGATCCATGATCCACTTGGCTGCCAAAAGACCAATAAAGCAATATTGGGGGACCAAGTTGCCAGCACCTCTTAAATGAGTAATTCTGAGGCTCTTCATCAAGTCGCCATCTCTTGATATGGACAATATGATCTAGAAAGTACTGTACTATCTGATGGACAACTCTGTTGCCCATTTCCTGCTTCATGTTAAAGACTTCGGGCCTGCTCCAACACAGCACTTAAGCATATGTTTAACTTTAAACACATGAACAGTCCTATTGAAAAAAAATGCTTCAGTTAAGCTCAAGACTGAGACATGCATGTCAGTGTTTTGTTAGATTTGGGTTTAAATTGCAGGAAGAATTTCCATTCATACTTAACTATATAAACATCAACCCACTAACAAGTTTATACATTTGATTTAAAAACATTTTCTGATAGCCAACCTTTAGAGAAGCTTCAAAGCAGAGTATACAGATTTCCTTCCTTTGAAGGAAACTACTTTTAGCTAGCAATCCACGAATGAGGAGAGACAATCTACTGTAAAGAATGAGTGGTAATTTTTCTGCCAATCATAGCTGCTACAATGAAACCAAGAATTCCTCGTCAGTTTCAATAAATTAGATGATATTGTTTTGAAATATCTTTATACTCAGATGTGGGGGTTTTTTTAGCTTTTTCTTCATTCATTTTTTTTTCCCCAATGTGCAGTAATTCATGCCATCAGAATGCTCTAGACCACGCAAATGTCAATATGACTTATACATGTATTAAATCAACTGTGTTTTGCAGTTTATTTTAATACTATTTTTGTGGGAAACTATTATGATTTATATCACCGTCTTCCCCAGTGCATCTATAAAAAGAAACAAACTTTATACTGCTATGTTTTGAAAAAAACTATCCCAAATAAACATTTTAAATGGCAAACAAAAAGAATAAACTTGGTAAAAAATTTTGTATTTTAAACACTGTGGGCCTCAAGTGAATGAAGTTAACCCAATGTAAATTCAGAGTGAGAGGAAATCATACCCAGTCTGTGAGAAAATATTGTATTGTTTCACTTTAGTATCTATTAGGGTGAAATAGCCCTTGATGTTTTATACTATGATCTCTAACAATGGGCAGTACCTGGAAGCTTCAGAGAAATAGAAAAAGCCTGCATAATGCATGTAACCAATTATGTAATATTGTGTTTCTGTGGCAAAATTCATTCCTAACTCCCTCAGGAGATGTGCTTATGCACCGAAACATGAGATTTAATTGTCCATATTATTAAATGCATAGTTAAAAACATTGCATTCTTCTATCTTCACAAAGAATGTTACAATGTTAATTTTCAATGAAAATTTACTAGGCCTGGTTTATGAAGCAAAAAATATGTATGACAGCTATGATTTTACATTTCACTGGCCCACTTTCTTTGAGACAGTGGGTGTCATTAAAAAGCAATATTTATGGCACTGAAGTATTTACTTTATCAAGGTATTTGCAATATTTTTTTATGGAGAATAGATAATAAAGTAATTATAAGATGTGACAGGGTCAGGCCATATGGCTACAGGAGAGTAACAGAAGGCAGATATATTAGTCCCAGGTTAAATAAGTCCCTTTTCCCTGGGTAAGGTAACAGGGAAGGTTCCAGAACAATCAGGAACCTTCTGGAGACAATTAAGACAGACAGGCTGATTAGAACACCTGTAGCCAATCAAGAAGCTGTTAGAATCAATTAAGGCAGGCTAATCAGAGCACCTGGGTTTAAAAAGGAGCTCACTTCAGTTTGTGGTGTGCGTGTGAGGAGCTGGGAGCAAGAGGCATTAGGAGCTGAGAGTGAGAACGCAGACTGTTGGAGGACTGAGGAGTACAAGCATTATCAGACACCAGGAGGAAGGTCCTATGGGAGAATAAAGAAGGTGTTGGGAGGAGGCCATGGGGAAGTAGCTGTCGCACAGCTGTTCCAGGAGGCACTCTAGACAGCTGCATTCCACAGGGCCTTAGTCCGGAAACCGGAGTAGAGAGCGGGCCTGGGTTCCCCCCAAACCTCCCAACTCCTGGTCAGACACAGGAGGAGTCGACCTGGACCGTGGGTTCAGAAAAACAGCCAAGCTGAGGGCTGCCGTGAAGCTCCAAGGCGAGCAAATCCACCAATAAGCGCAAGACCCACCAAGGTAGAGGAGGAACTTTGTCACAAAGACTAAAGCCAAATGACAGGCTATTTTTTAAATCACCCTGCACTTTAACTTTTTCTGGCCATTATCATTTAGATTATATTATTTATTGAGCAATGAATAACAGGGTTTCCCCACTTCCCCCGAGACTCGACTGGAATTGAATAATGAAATTGGAGAAGAAAATCACTTAATCACCCATTAAATTATTTTACTAATTGAAGATCTAGCTCCCAGATTGGGAATATATCAGAAATTAAATTGATACTACATTTAATTTTAAGAAATGTTAGACCTTTTATGGCTTAACATGGAATGTGGGTTTGAAATCAATGGAAGTTTCATGTATTGAAAGTATGCAGAATCAGACTATAGCATCTTTAGCATATCAAGATACTTTCAAATGCTTTATTTAAAAGAGAAAGGTGTGATTATATTGGAAATAAAGATCTGCCCCACACACCTTGAAATATGGCTCTGGGTATTGCATATGGAATGCAGACCCAACCCCCTCTTGAATATTTGCCAGTTCAGTATGTGCAGAAATATCACAAGAACTATTTTTCTTATGAGATTTCTTTCATTTTTCATTGAAATTTTGCAAGCATGACTTGCAGGATTTCAGGTCCAATAAAGACTCTGCCCACAGTCACTGGTCTGTTTTCAGTGGAGCATCAGGATGACGAGGGAGCAGCAAGCATTGTGTGACTCACCTCAGGGGCAGTGATAGAAGAATGTGTGGAGGGAAATACTTATGGGACAAGAAACAAGGTGAGTGTATAAAGGAGAGGAAGACATGAGGAATGGTAAGAGAGTGTTTTCCCTGAAGCTGTCAGGAGAGAGCTGCCTGTTAGATATGCACTCTAAGAAGCCTCTACGATCCATCCTCTCTAGAGATTCAGACTCAGTGATATCCATACAGTAATCTGAGATTCAGAAAAATAAAATGAATTGTACTACTATTTATATGCACAGTACTCTGTTCACCCAGTGTGTAGGAAATAAGAGAGATTATCAGCAAAGTACTTTAATTATCAGAATCATGTATTGAATGGCTCAACTGATTAAAAAAGAATAGAATTTATTTACACATTAGTCTGTTACAGAGACCCATCAATAAACAAAGAGCAGTATTTTATATGCTTTAATTCATATCAGACTTGTCCATGGAGAAAACCATTATGATATTTTATTAATGTAGGTTCATAGGAGAGCCCTGGACTGGAACTGATTCCATCACCTAAAGAGTTTCTTTATTGTTAAGACACTTCCAGTGATACTGTGATTACACTGTTTATGGCCAAATGTAGGCTGCTAGGTAAGAGATTGAAGTCCAGGACTCCAAGATAGCAATCTCTGAAATGCTTCCAGTTCCATGGGCAGGGTGAGTTAGACAGGCAAAAATGCAGGATCTCAATGCATGGATGAGATGATGGTGTTTGGAGGAGGATTGAGGTTTTTTAGAAACTGGGAACCTTTTGGGAAAGGAGGAAGGATGGGCTCCATCTAAACAAAACAGAACCAGCAGTCAAAAAAGCAAATGGAATGTTGAGAACCATTAGGAAAGAGACAGATAAAATAGGAAATATCACAGCACACTATATAAATACATAGTGTGCTCACACCTTAAATACTGCATGCAGTTCTGGCTGCCCTATCTAAAAATGATATATTAGAGCTGGAAAAGGTACAAAGAAAGTCAACAAACATGAGTAAGGGTATGGAACAGCTTCCATATGAGGAGAGATTAAAAATACTAATACCGTTCAGTTTAGAAATGAGATCCTGGGGGAGATATGATACAGATCTGTGAAATCACAAATGGTGTGAAGAACGTGAATAGGGAAGCGTTATTTACCTCTTGAAATGACACAAGAACCAAGGGTCACCCAGCAAAATTAATAGGCAGTGGGGTTTAAAACAAACATAAGGAAGTACTTCTTCACACAATGCACAGTCAACCTGTGCAATTCGTTGCCAGGGTTCAAAAAAGAATTAGTTAAATTCATGGAGGATAAGGCCATCAGTGGCTATTAGCCAAGCTGGGCAGGCACACACCTCCATGCTCTGGATGTTCCAAAACCTCTGACTGCCAGAAGCTGGACAACAGGGAATGAATCACTCAAAATTGTCCTATTCTGTCTGAACCACCTAACACTGGCCTCTGTTGGAAGACAGGATACTGGGTAAATGGACCATTGGTCTGACCCACTATGGCCATTGTTACATTCTTATCTACTGAATTAATCTCTGTTAGGGATATACAGTATACTGATGCTGTGCTCCACCATTCCATACCAAGGCCTTTTCTGTTATAAAGTGCTTCTACAGATGCTTTGTTCCCAAGACCTATCTATAAAACCTTCTTTGTTATAAAAGACACTTTCAATCCAGCACTTACACAATGATGACACTTTTCTTTTGCTTGGATTTAAGTCCATCCGAGGTTTTAAAAGACTGTCATGTCACAGATGTTATTAAAAGGAAATGAAAAAGAGCCACCCAGTCTTTGCGGCCCAGTACTATGGAATCTTCATTTTCAGTTGTAGGTACCAACTCACGAGCACTGAGGACAGTGCAGCCCAACTCCATGCTCCATTGATAAGCTAAAATACAAGCCAGTTCCCAGGCCCTCCCCAAAAACCACAGCTCACCAATGTGGCAACGAGCCAGTGGCAAATAATCAGATTACAGGGAGCAAGGATATTGCCAGAGGTATGATAGGGAATAAAGAGAGAAAAAAAACCCTTACTCCACTTTTGCTTAATATACATGTGTTATATCACCAGAGAGTACATGCCGGATGTGTTAGCATCAACACAGACTCTGCATACATTCCTCAGTCTGTCAGAATGAGAGTCTCTCCTCAAGGTCAGCAAGCAATGATGAGGAAAGAGATCCTGTTATTTTCTGTGTGCTTTGCAAACAAAACAAAACTAGTAAAAACTAGGAATTTAGGATAGGATTTGCAGAAAGTCCGTGAGGACTTAGGAACACAAGTGATTTAGGTGCTCCTGCCTGAGATGCGAACATGTAAAAGTGCATTGTCACGGTGATGGCACTGGATGCCACTTTCAATGACAGCAGCAAAACACAGTATTCTGGGGTAAGAGAAAGGCCATCAGCTCTTTTTCTCGACAAAACACAGAATGCAGAGATGTTTACCTTAATGTGGAGACACAGAAACTAGACAGACATCTGCCATTCACACTCTCATAGTTCATTTATGTTATGACTTGTATTCACCTCTTTTACAAATGTGTAAGACTAACAGTCACATGATTCGCTGAGAGTAGCCCCCTACTTTTCTTTCAAATCAGTTAATCATACATCAATTTCCATTCACATTCGTCCGCCATTGTAACAGACTTTAATAAATGTGCATACGAGAGCTTGAAGGAAACTAGGTTTAATGATGATTAGCTAACTTGATGCAGAACACCATTTGTTCAGGGCTACACTGACTGCAAAGTCAGGTTCAGCATCACATCACTCTACAGCGTTCAAACATGGTGCCATTTTGAGGCGTAGTCCCTCTCTGAGAACAATAGTGACAATAACAGAGTTGTGCAAGTTTTCAAAATGGAAAATTCAGCACACAACTGCAATGAACTATAAGAGAAGTTGTGCCTTAGCAACCTATATACCATGCTGAAAATGTATTCCAATGTGTGACTTAACTGCCATAATTCAGAAGATGCTTCAACCTTCCACCCGTAACTCCACAGTCAGATGGCAAAATTAGAGACTAATCAGGTTTGATAAAGTGAAGGAAAGTTTCCAACTGTTATTTTATCATCTCATTTGTTGAACAAATATTTTCCAATTCTCACTAAAACTACATCATATTGATTCATGCAATAAACCCAGGTGAAAATTCTGTTCTGTTTTCAGTCTTGATGGTGATTTCAAATTGGGTAAAATAATATAGCTTTAAATAATTGTGTCAAACAACTTGTAACTTCCAGTTCAATAACATGTCTGCACATGTGTGTAGCTGTTAAGCAGTCTAACTACAAAAATAAAATAAAATAAATAAATCAACAATATGGACAATATTTGCAACAGATCCTTCCCAACAAACTTGAGACATAAAACCACCCTCCTTCACTTTTTCCATTGGCTGTTCTTGGATTAAAATTAGGGCTGTCAAGTGATTAAAAAAAATCAAATGCGATTGATTAAGTTGTTAAACAACAATAGAGTACCATTTATTTTAATTATTTTTGGATGTTTACTACATTTTCAGATATATTAATTTCAATTACAACCCAGAATACAAAGTGTACAGTGCTTACTTTATTTCTGATTACAAATATTTGCACTGTAAAAAACAAAAAATTGTATTTTTCAATTCACCTCATGCAAGTACTGTAGTACAATCTCTTTATCATGAAAACTGAACTTACAAATGTAGAAGTAGGTAAAAATCCTGCATTCAAAATAAAACTATGTAAAACTTTAGAGCCTACGAGGCCACTCAGTCCTACTTCTTGGGTCAGCTAATCACTCAGACAAAAAAAGTTGGTTACAATTTGCAGGAGATAATGCTGCCTGCTTCTTGTTTACCATATCACCTGAATGTGAGAACAGGCATTCACATGGCACTGTTGTAGCTGGCGTTGCAAGATATTTATGTGCCAGATGCACTAAAGATTCATATGTCCCTTTATGCTTCAACCACCATTCCAGAGGACATGCTTCCATGCTGATGATGGGTTCTGCTTGATAACCATCCAAAGCAGTGCAAACTGATGCATGTTTATTTTCATAATCTGAGTCAGATGCCACCAGCAGAAGGTTGATTTTCTTTTTTGGTAGTTCAGGTTCTGTAGTTTCTGCATCAAGAGTGTTGCTCTTTTATGACTTCCAAAAGCATGTTCCACACCTCGTCCCTCTCAGATTTTGGATGGCACTTCAGATTCTTAAATTTTGGGTTGAGTGCTGTAGCTATTTTTAGAAATCTTACATCGGTACCTTCTTTCCGTTTTGTCAAATCAGCGGTGAAAGTGTTCTTAAAACAAACATGTCCTGGGTCATCATCTAAGACTGCTATATCATGAAATATATGGCAGAATGCGGGTAAAACAGAGCAGAAGACATACAATTCTCCCCCCAAGGAGTCACAAATTTAATTGACGCATTATTTTTTTAACGAGCATCATCAGCATGGAAGCACGTCCTCTGGAATGGTGGCCGAAGCATGAAGGGGAATAGGAATGTTTAGCATACCTGGCATGTAAATACCTTGGAACACTGGCTACAAAAGTGCTATGTGAATGCCTGTTCTCACTTTCAGGTAATGTAAATAAGAAGCAGGCAGTAGTATATCCCATCAATGTAAACAAACTTGTTTTTCTTAGTGACTGGCAGAATAAAAAGTAGGACTGTGTGGACTTGTAGGCTCTAAAGTTTTACACTGTTTTGTTTTTGAGTGCAGTTATATAACAAAAAAAATCTGCATTTGTAAGTTACACTTTCCCGATAAAGAGATTGCACTTCAGAACTTGTATGACGTGAACTGAAAAATACTATTTCTTTTGTTTATCATTTTTACAATGCATATATTTGTAATAAAAATAATAATATAAAGTGAGCACTGTGCACTTTGTATTCTGTGTTGTAATTGAAATCAATATTGAAAATGTAGAAAAACATCCAAAAATATTTAATAAATTTCAATTGGTATTCTATTGTTGTAAGTGCAATTAATTGTGATTTTTTTTAAATCAAAATTAATTTTTTAGTTAATCACGAGTTAACTGTAATTAATTGACAGTCCTAATTAAAATTAACCACTATAAACTCAAAAGATGAGGGGATTAAATTTACAGCCTTTTTCATAACCTTGCAGTTAATTAGAAGACAATAAGGAACTGACAGTTTTCAGAGTAGCAGCTGTGTTAGTCTTGTTCCTAAGGTTCCTCCCAAAAGACTATTCAGTCCTCACATTTGATCTTCTCTTTTCATTGTTCAGAGTAGCAGCCGTGTTAGTCTATATTCACAAAAAGAAAAGGAGGACTTGTGGCACCCTAGAGACCAACGAGAGACTGCTGAATTGGAATTAATTTGCAAATTGGATACAATTAACTTAGGCTTGAATAGAGACTGGGAGTGAATGGGTCATTACACAAAGTAAAACTATTTCCCCATGTTTCAGAGTAGCAGCCGTGTTAGTCTGTATTCGCAAAAAGAAAAGGAGTACTTGTGGCACCTTATAGACTAACAAATTTATTAGAGCATAAGCTTTCGTGAGCTACAGCTCACTTCATCGGATGCATTTGGTGGAAAAAACAGAGGAGAGATTTATATACACACACACACAGAGAACATGAAACAATGGGTTTATCATACACACTGTAAGGAGAGTGATCACTTAAGATAAGCCATCACCAGCAGCAGGGGGGGAAAGGAGGAAAACCTTTCATGGTGACAAGCAAGGTAGGCTAATTCCAGCAGTTAACAAGAATATCAGAGGAACAGTGGGGGGTGGCGTGGGAGGGAGAAATACCATGGGGAAATAGTTTTACTTTGTGTAATGACTCATCCATTCCCAGTCTTTATTCAAGCCTAAGTTAATTGTATCCAGTTTGCAAATTAATTCCAATTCTGCAGTCTCTCGTTGGAGTCTGTTTTTGAAGCTTTTTTGTTGAAGTATAGCCACTCTTAGGTCTGTGATTGAGTGACCAGAGAGATTGAAGTGTTCTCCAACTGGTTTTTGAATGTTATAATTCTTGACGTCTGATTTGTGTCCATTCATTCTTTTACGTAGAGACTGTCCAGTTTGGCCAATGTACATGGCAGAGGGGCATTGCTGGCACATGATGGCATATATCACATTGGTAGATGCGCAGGTGAATGAGCCTCTGATAGTGTGGCTGATGTGATTAGGCCCTATGATGGTATCCCCTGAATAGATATGTGGACAGAGTTGGCAACGGGCTTTGTTGCAAGGATAGGTTCCTGGGTTAGTGGTTCTGTTGTGTGGTGTGTGGTTGCTGGTGAGTATTTGCTTCAGATTGGGGGGCTGTCTGTAAGCAAGGACTGGTCTGTCTCCCAAGATCTGTGAGAGTGATGGGTCGTCCTTCAGGATAGGTTGTAGATCCTTGATGATGCGTTGGAGAGGTTTTAGTTGGGGGCTGAAGGTGATGGCTAGTGGCGTTCTGTTGTTTTCTTTGTTGGGCCTGTCCTGTAGTAGGTGACTTCTGGGTACTCTTCTGGCTCTGTCAATCTGTTTCTTCACTTCAGCAGGTGGGTATTGTAGTTGTAGGAATGCATGATAGAGATCTTGTAGGTGTTTGTCTCTGTCTGAGGGGTTGGAGCAAATGCGGTTATATCGTAGCGCTTGGCTGTAGACAATGGATCGAGTGGTATGATCTGGATGAAAGCTAGAGGCATGTAGGTAGGAATAGCGGTCAGTAGGTTTCCGATATAGGGTGGTGTTTGTGACCATCGCTTATTAGCACCGTAGTGTCCAGGAAGTGGATCTCTTGTGTGGACTGGTCCAGGCTGAGGTTGATGGTGGGATGGAAATTGTTGAAATCATGGTGGAATTCCTCAAGGGCTTCTTTTCCATGGGTCCAGATGATGAAGATGTCATCAATGTAGCGCAAGTAGAGTAGGGGCATTAGGGGACGAGAGCTGAGGAAGCATTGTTCTAAGTCAGCCATAAAAATGTTGGCATACTGTCACAAAGTATGTGACAAAGTCACAAAGTTCAGCCACCAGGTTAGCCGTGACATTATCGGGGATAGTGTTCCTGATGGCTTGTAGTTCATCTTTGTGTGGAATGTTGGTGTAGAGGGCTTCTACATCCATAGTGGCTAGGATGGTGTTTTTAGGAAGATCACCAATGGACTGTAGTTTCCTCAGGAAGTCAGTGGTGTCTCGAAGATAGCTGGGAGTGCTGATAACGAAGGGCCTGAGGAGGGAGTCTACATAGCCAGACAATCCTGCTGTCAGGGTGCCAATGCCTGAGATGATGGGGCATCCAGGATTTCCAGGTTTATGGATCTTGGATAGCAGATAGAATACCCCAGGGCTCCAGGGGTGTGTCTGTGCGGATTTGTTCTTGTGCTTTTTCAGGGAGTTTCTTGAGCAAATGCTGTAGTTTCTTTTGGTAACTCTCAGTGGGATCAGAGGGTAATGGCTTGTAGAAAGTGGTGTTGGAGAGCTGCGTAGTAGCCTCTTGTTCATACTCCGACCTATTCATGATGACGACAGCACCTCCTTTGTCAGCCTTTTTGATTATGATGTCAGAGTTGTTTCTGAGGCTGTGGATGGCACTGTGTTCTGCATGGCTGAGGTTATGGGGTAAGCGATGCTGCTTTTCCACAATTTCAGCTCGTGCACGTTGGCGGAAGCAGTCTATGTAGAAATCCAGGCTGCTGTTTCGACCTTCAGGAGGAGTCCACCCAGAATCCTTCTTTTTGTAGTGTTGGCAGGAAGGTCTCTGTGGGTTAATATGTTGGTCAGAGGTGTGTTGGAAATATTCCTTGAGTCTGAGACGTCGAAAATAGGATTCTAGGTCACCACAGAACTGTATCATGTTCGTGGGGGTGAAGGGGCAAAAGGAGAGGCCCCGAGATAGGACAGATTCTTCTGCTGGGCTAAGAGTATAGTTGGATAGATTAACAATATTGCTGGGTGGGTTACGGGAACCATTGTTGTGGCATATAGTAGTTTAGATAGCTTAGTGTCCTTTTTCTTTTGTAGAGAAGCAAAGTGTGTTTTGTAAATGGCTTGTCTAGTTTTTGTAAAGTCCAGCCACGAGGAAGTTTGTGTGGAAGGTTGGTTCTTTATGAGAGTATCCAGTTTTGAGAGCTCATTCTTAATCTTTCCCTGTTTGCTGTAGAGGATGTTGATCAGGTGGTTCCGCAGTTTCTTTGAGAGTGTGTGGCACAAGCTGTCAGCATAGTCTGTGTGGTATGTAGATTGTAATGGATTTTTTACCTTCAGTCCTTTCGGTATGATGTCCATCTGTTTGCATTTGGAGAGGAAGATGATGTCTGTCTGTATCTGTGCGAGTTTTTTCATGAAGTTGACAGATTTCCACTCTATATGGCTAAATTCAGTGCCTTGCATAATCACATCAAATTGGATACAATTAACTTAGGCTTGAATAGAGACTGGGAGTGAATGGGTCATTACACAAAGTAAAACTATTTCCCCATGTTTCAGAGTAGCAGCCGTGTTAGTCTGTATTCGCAAAAAGAAAAGGAGTACTTGTGGCACCTTATAGACTAACAAATTTATTAGAGCATAAGCTTTCGTGAGCTACAGCTCACTTCATCGGATGCATTTGGTGGAAAAAACAGAGGAGAGATTTATATACACACACACAGAGAACATGAAACAATGGGTTTATCATACACACTGTAAGGAGAGTGATCACTTAAGATAAGCCATCACCAGCAGCAGGGGGGGTAAGGAGGAAAACCTTTCATGGTGACAAGCAAGGTAGGAAGAAAAGGAGTACTGGTGGCACCTTAGAGACTAACAAATTTATTAGAGCATAAGCTTTCGTGAGCTACAGCTCACTTCATCGGAAAAAAAAAATGCATCCGATGAAGTGAGCTGTAGCTCACGAAAGCTTATGCTCTAATAAATTTGTTAGTCTCTAAGGTGCCACCAGTACTCCTTTTCTTTTTGCGAATACAGACTAACACGGCTGCTACTCTGAAGCAAGGTAGGCTAATTCCAGCAGTTAACAAGAATATCAGAGGAACAGTGAGGGGTGGGGTGGGAGGGAGAAATACCCTGGGGAAATAGTTTTACTTTGTGTAATGACTCATCCATTCCCAGTCTCTATTCAAGCCTAAGTTAATTGTATCCAGTTTGCAAATTAATTCCAATTCAGCAGTCTCTTCATATAGTCTAGTTCTTCTTCTGCCTTTAGCTCTGCATAGGGTAGGGTTGACTTTGCTTGCTTGCATTTTTATGGTGGTCAGGCAGTTGGAGTAATAAACAATCTTTCTGGTTATTTCCCCATGTTTATCTTCCTCACCGCCCCACCCCTAACTGTTCCTCAGACTTTCTTGTCAACTGCTGGAAATGGCCCACCTTGATTATCACTACAAAAAGTCCCCCCTCCCCCGCTCTCCTGCTGGTAATAGCTCACCTTAAGTGATCACTCTTGTTACAGTGTGTATGGTAACACCCATTGTTTCATGTTCTCTATGTGTATAAATCTCCCCACTGTATTTTCCACTGAATGCATCCGATGAAGTGAGCTGTAGCTCACGAAAGCTTATGCTCAAATAAATTTGTTAGTCTCTAAGGTGCCACAAGTACTCCTTTTCTTTTTACACTGACAGTGAAAGGACTCTGGCAGCTGATTTTTTATACTTTGATTACACAATTTTAATACTTTTTCAAAGGGGCAGTTCAAATTGTTTTTATATTCCTTCATTGGTATCAAAATTGTATTTATTAGGCAATGGCATCTTACACAGGGGTGCTTGACCAATTTTTACAGAGGAGGTGCTAAAAGTGTAAACCATGTATTTGTTTGTTATTACTAGTTCAAGCCAGGGGGCTGCTGCTGCACCACCAGCACCCCTAGTTCGAGCACCCTGATCGTACATTTTTCCATTTTCCCCTCTATAGTATTAACCCCTAAATTCATCACTGTTGTCAATACTTGGGCTGTGTCATTCAGTTCACTCCCAACATTCTCAGTCACAGAGGGAAATCTAGTATCTATTTAAGTGTTTTGAACTGGTATCCATCACTGCAACATCTGAGCACCTTCCCAATTAACTAGCTTGGCCTGGCGATATCCCTAATAGACTTCATATAGTCTAGTTCTTCTTCTGCCTTTAGCTCTGCACAGGGTAGGGTTGACTTTGCTTGCTTGCATTTTTATGGTGGTCAGGCAGTTGGAGTAATAAACAATCTTTCTGGTTATCATGCAAAGATTTTATCAAATGAGAAGATTGTAATCAGGTGGCCATATAAATTCCTATTCACTCGATTATGTTTAAGGCTAAGATTTTGTCACGGATATTTTTAGTAAAAGTCACGGACAGGTCACGGGCAAAAAAGAAAAATTCACAGAAGCCATGACCTGTCCCTGACTTTTACTACAAATATCCGTGACAAAATAGGGCTCTGTGGGGCCCCACATCACCTGAAGTGGGGCAACTGCACAATGGTTAGGAGCTTCGTGTAGCAGCTGGTGGCTACAAGGTGCTCCTGCTGCCCATGGGGGCAGGGAGCTGTGGGGTGCCCCCACCTCTCCTGTCAGATGGGAGCTGTAGGATACGGCCTCTGTCCCAGGGGCCTGGGAGCTTGGCAGTTCCCCTGGGGCCACAGTGGCTGGTAGCTGTGGGGTGCCCCCATGCCCATTGGGGCTGGGAGCTTGGGGGTTCCCCCACCACCCACGGCTGCTGGGAGCTCAGGGATTCACCCACCCACAGCAGCCAGGAGCCCCACCGCCCACAGAAGCCAGGAGCCTGGTATCCTGCCATCCACGGCAGGTGAAGCTCCGGGGGCTTCCAGAGGCGGTGGGGGTACCTCACAGCTCCCTGCCCCTGTGAGCAGCAGGGGACCCTGAAGCTCCCGACCATGGAAGGCTGAAGTCACGGAGGTTGCTGGAAGTCACAAATTCCATGACTTCTGCAACCTCCGTGACTAAATTGTAGCCTTAATTATGCTCTATGTTCAGCCTCAAATTTAAAACAGCAGTATTTATAATGAATGTATACAAATACATGAGTGAACAGATTTATTTCTCATATACTGGAAATATGTATGGTATCTGGTATCATCTATGCTGGAAGTGGAAAGACATTTTTGGTCTTGTTTATAAATGATAATTATTGTGGAAGTAATATTAAAATCAATGTAATAATTGTCAGGATTCCCATTTCAAGAATTATAGGGACAGTCACGAAATCAGTCTTTAGCAATTTATGCTAAAGATAGGTAAAAATAAAATAGGTGATCCAAATTCTTTATATTATTGTATCATTTATTACAGGTAATGTTAAATATAGGTAAAGAATGCTCTTTTTACACAGAAGGTAAAGAAAAATTTTCTTGCCTCTTTACACTGGTTTTTATTCTTTTTTAAATGTAGCAGCCTTTTTTATGTGCAAATTTTGAGTTAAACCAGTAAAAATACATTTTAAAAAGTGCATTGTTTTCTCCCTCATCCTTCTCCTTCCCATGTTGTAAACTCTTCCTGTCTGTTCTCATCTTAATTTAAGTCCCAGTCTTGCAAACACTTACTCCCCAGGTGTATTGCTTATTACAATGAGTAATCCCATTGAAATCTGACAGGATTGTTAAAGATAAATGTGTCCCAGGAGACCAGTTCAGTCGGAACTAGATGGACATGCTTCTTCTAGGGTACTGTACAATGAATACAATAAAGACTCATATGACAGAGGTAGTTCACAATTTATAAATTAATTCTATAGAGTCTTTCACTGGAAAAAGTACGCACACTATTATAAACTAAATCTAAAGTCTTTAGAAAGTGTTAGAGTTATATTTATACTAGTCTATTATTATATTCAGACACTTGTAAATGTAAATTTTGGACTTAGATTTAGGATAAAATTTTTCTATTATTTAATCCTTACATTTTAGAAGCTCCCATATTTACCAGAATTGAACAATGAAAGATATTCCTGCATAGTTGCACTAAGGAAACCTTATAGAGAATGTTTCCTATGAATTAACTGAAAGCTAAAATCCCTAGAGGCCAGATTTTCAAAAGAACTCTGTGCTAGATTTTCTAGTTCTTAGATTTTCAAACAAACAAAACAAAACAAAACAAAAAACAACCAACCAACCAGTCAGCTCCCAGTTAGAATGAAGTGGCCAGATTTTCAAAACTGCTTAGCATCCAAACTGCTGAGCTCTTCTGAGAATCTGGTGCCTAAATGGGAGCTGAGTTTTTCAAAAAATGGGACACCGATTAGGTATACTAAGGATTTATAAAAATATGGCCCTGACTTTTTACTGTAATTCAGAGGACTAGATTAGCTATTTGTCTCCCATTAAAATCAATGCCCTGTGCACTACTTTGAAAATTAATAACCTTATTTTAAAAAGGAGAAAAGACAAAAAGAACATGTGACCACATGAATTTATTAGAGTTGGTGGGTGAGGAATACTGCTGCATCAGTAGTCATCACAACAGTGTGCATTGTGGGTGCAAAAAGACAGCTGAGAGTCTCCTGTACAAAATGCCTTTTCTTCCATTTGATGAACCCATGAGTATTGTATCACGCAGAATATAACGGGAATTGCCTACGCAGTATCCAAACAAGTAACTTAACTAAATACTCACACTGCATCACATACAAGTGTAACTGTTATGACTCACTATACTCCATCGAGGATAAGTAAGTGAACAATGTTTCTCTTTCCTTATTAGTTTGTAAGAAAACAAATCACATATGAAAAACAATAAGGAAATATAAAGGCAAGGAAACAATTACCCATTAGACAACTATGAAACAGGATCTTTCTGCTAAAAGGAAGTTTTTCTGAAAATATTTTATTTTACACACTTTCTATTTGTTATTTTAAATGTTAATAGGAATTTTTTTGTTGTGAATCACAAACAAAATGTACCATAATGTTTTATTTACAGCATCAGAAAAAAAAGTCTTCTTAAATGAATGGTCTCAGCAACCTAAAGGTACTCTTCTTACAGCAGAATTTCATTTTTTAGCAAATATCTCACAAATGTTCCTGTCAAACGTCCTTCATTTTGTAAGTCACTCATTTTAGATGCAAAGTCACCTGAGTTAAACACAAATTTAGTGACCCTGCACTTTTCTTATTGAAAATTATTTACATCAGCGATGCAAACTCACAGAATGGAGGTTATACAGAATTACTTACAATAAAAAAACAACTTGCACAGCATGAAGGATTTTTGCATGAATAACATTTTTGTGCCCATCATTTTGAGTCTTTGTCACACATTGCATCCAGTATTTGGCCTTGGCAGGCTGAGAAAAAGACTCACAAACAGCTGTGCAGAATCAGCCTCATCATCTCTTAAGGCAATACAGCTAATGGCCTATTTGGACCATTCTATTTCTACTTTCATTCCTTATAATGTAGAATGCCTCTCTGACCCATTCTACTCAGATTCTTTTATGACAAACCATAGACATTTATATTAGTATTCAGGATTCAACACTGGCCTTTAAGGCTTCCACAACCCACTCTCCCCTTCACTTGGATCCAGAGATACATTCCTTCTTTAAATTAAAGATGGAATTATCCACAAATTCCACACAGTGCCCTGAAATCTAGTGTGTATGTACGAACAAGCTTTGTTGAGAAAAAGGCAGGATCCTAAGAGGCCAGGTGAAATCACAGATATCGACTCAGACTTTTCAAGGGATTCACAGAGTGAAGACATGTAATATTAATAATAACCTGTAGGGCAATGATCAAAGAACTAAAGAAGTCAAGTAGAAAGAGGGAGAGAACAAAGAGATATGTTTTCTCTATTAATGAAGCTGGCAGCATAAAGTTAATTGATCAGATATGTAGTATTATGAAGATATTTTGTCTTTTTATCTGCTTGAAAATTGCCATGAACACTGGTGGACCTCTATTAAAATAAATAAATAAAACAAACATAAAAAACATTGTGAAAGTATGAAAAATACCAATCTTGCCAGTTCTTCTTATCTAATTCCCCCAGTCAGTCTCCAGTGGTGTTCATCTCTTCTATTGTTAAATTATTTCAAACTATCTTCAGGAAAAACAAACAACTTAATGGGCCAGATCCTCAATTGCGTAAATTGCTGCATTTCTGTTGACTTCACTGTCGCTACAGTGATTAACACTGAATAATGTTCAAGGATCAGACCAAATCAGTGTGTAAGTACTAAATAAAGTCAGATGTCTTCTATTTCCACTGTTTCAGCAAAAGATGTTTTGTGTTATCAAAATGGCACTGATAAAATGACAGGAAGTAAAATGCTACACAAATGCCTGACTACTGCATAATGTCACTTACATGCTTTCTTTCAGAGAGCACCTTGTATCATGTTATTTTTCATCTGATATATGAACATAAGTAACTCTCATTAATACTAAATATTCTCTTCTTAATAATTTATTACTCAAAGATTTTTTTAGGATAATGCAGAACTATTTCCACATAAATAATTAGCAAATTAAAAGCCAATTAATCCTGCTAGGGGAAAGAACCTCTCCAGATTCTCCAACCACAATCCAAAACCATGACAAAAACTACAGATCAGAATAGGCTATATAGGACCTGATCCCACACATTCTTATTTAGCTCAATGGGACTGTTCAGGTACATAATATTATACAGGTGCATGTTTTGGAGAGTCAGACCATAAAAAACCCACTTCTAGCATGAAGAAGGGAGCTGAATAGAAAACCTTTAAAAAACTGAAGCAAAACATATATTTTCTATGTCTGCTCAAGCAAGTAATAAAGAGTACTGGACTAAGACTAAGCAGTTTTTACACATACAATCAGATCTGCAATTACTGTCTCAATCCATTCCAGCGGGTTAGAGAATGAAACTTATTACATTTTGATTGTTTGGTGGCCTATATAAAATGAACTGATTGTCCCAACCAGAGACCAGTTGGGCAAAACAAAATTCACCATCATAATTGCACTGTCTGGCACACTGCTTGGCAACCTCAGCAGTCTCAGAATCGAATAGGTCTGTACAACATTGGGGCAGAGTGTGTATGATAATAGCCCGTGTTGTTCCTGTTCTATAGAGAAACAGAGGATCTCAATTTCTGTCCAGATGGATCCTCTCTCATCATCTCGGATGACGACTGTCCCCAAATCCCTGGGCAAAGTAAATGTGTCTTTCAGCAGAAATCATCAGGAGACTATGCATCAAATTATTGTCCTGCATCTTCTGTAGTCATTTATACCAATGATAAGTGAATGCAAAGAGATGCATTCTGATCTGGCAGTGTTTTACCCCAATTTTTACTGGTGTGAATGACTACACAAAGCACAGGACAGCAGTGAATTAGGTCCTAGGCAGTTTAACAATAGCCACAAGCAATGGGAACATTGTTGGAAAGATTTTAATCTTGTCCTTGTGCATAGTTTTAGCCCAGTCTCTGCTTCCTGTCTTCACTAGAACTCTTTATTTTTGCTAAAAACTGTTCTACTGTGTTAAATATTTAGAAGAAGTTCGCTGATTACCTTTATTGTAAATGTAGATGCATGTCACAGGCTAGTAGTATATTAATATTCATTGCATACACCAGGGGTATGTGTAAAATCTAAAGTGTATCTCCTAACAAATGGAGGATTGCCAATTAAGTTAATACCTTGCCATGTTCTGAAGATTTACACCACTAAAGCCTTAGTGATATTTTCATATGTGCATTTCATCTCTTTTCATTCATCTGTTCCCATCCATTTCCTCCCCATCAATCCTGCTAGCTGGGGTCCAAGTGCTATTGGAAAAAGTGATTAAAAATAGCAAAATAAAATGTCAAAACTCTGACCAAATACTCTTTTATTACTGCATTAATTTTGTATCTTGTTCAATTTCATTTACAGTAAGGTTTTAGCTGATATAAATTTAATCTCCAGCCTCAAAGACTTCACCTGCTCTGACTTCTCAGTCTTATTCCTTGGCACTGAAAGAAAAAAAAAAAAACCCACTCCTGAATTTGACTGCAGCTTTCCCCCTCATGCTGCTGTGGAATAAGGTGGCAAGTTTTTCCCTAGGTGGGCCTAAATCTGCATTTGGAACATGGCTCACAGGGAGAACCAAGATATGATTTAAGACAACAGTAACTTACACCCTCAGGGGAAGCTTATCTAGACTCACTGATAATACCATGGAGAATGACAACACTTTAGAGTAAACATACTGCTTGTCAGTGCATGTCTGTTAAGAGATGTCTTTTCCCATAGTACTATCTTTGTATCATGATATTCTCAACTAGCTAAACTGACACAAGTAACTGTATTTTTGTTTTAAACTTTGCCTTTGCTGAACAGTATCAAATAGAGTAATTCACTTTTAAAGTGTGATGATATACTGAAAATGACTAAAAATGGTAATGTGGAACTGAGGGATGAGACAGATTTGTTTAGGACTATTGGTTTCATGTGAGTAAAACTGTCCTAATCTGGGGGCTCCCTTTTTATGTTTGATTACTAATAAAGGGAAATAAAGGAAGCTCTAGTGAGGCAAGACTGACCAGTCTGCTGTAGGTCTGGGTTTCCTCTTTTGGGGGTGAGCCACACCATGACTCAGAGATTTCATGACAGCATATGGGGAGCTGAAGGCCACACAGTCTTATTGTTCTCTTCAGACAAGGTGTGTGACCCAGTCCCTGCAGTGCTCTAGTCTTAATCACCAGATGGATTTAGATATGGAAAACAATTATCCAGATGTACTAGAGGGATAAAGAGAGCAAGAGATTGCACTGAAGCCACAGGAGAAGGTATATAATAGGCAGCTTTTTATAGATACATTGGCTGTAATGGCTGATACCTAAGAACAGTTGACATGAAGCATATCTAGATAAATCTAGTCATGGCCTTTCTGATCCAAAGGTGCGATTAGTTTTCAGTCTGGGTCATGGCGTACCAGAATATCCAGTGTCTAGAACTTCACCCTGTGGTGAGCATTATATTATTAACCAGGAATTAAGAGCTGGATCCTTATGCTAGTCTCTAGAGAAGCATGCCAGGTGTTGGGTATAAATCACTGCTCCTCCATCGTAGACCTCTAATAATTCTGACAATAAAATTGCTTGTGTGGCAGGTAATGTTTCCAATTTTGATGAATCAATTGCAATGTTCCAGGAAGGTGGAGAGAGGGCAGAATGAATTGCAATGTGCCTCCATCTATGAGCAGATCTCAATAGAATAAAGCCCAATGGAATTACAAGAATGGCCATAAAATCATACTTTTAATAAATGAACACTGTTTTTTTACTTAAAGGTTTGCTTTTAAATCTCTTAGGCTGTCACAAATGGAGACTGTAAAAAATAAAACTAGAGAAATTGAAAACTCGTACCAAATAGAGCACTACTACTCATAGGGCTTGTCCTGCGTGAATAATGTTCAGATTTTTGGCAAGAAATATGATTACTAATAAAGTGAGGGTTTATGTTGTTCCTGGCAACAGATATCTACTTTTCTGCTGCCCCTCAATTATACCCTTTACAAAATCCACACTCAACATACATAATTGATGCTTTTCTAAATACAGCATGTACCCAAAATTCAGTTACTGACTTACAAAGATCTCTTTCCAGAACAATATCAGGAAAATAATTAAATAAATATTAACATTTTAGTTCTATGGTGTTACCATAAAAAGACAATACTTTGAGTCCAAATTCCTATGATAAGCATAAATCAAGCGAACAATCTTAAGTTGTGAGGCTATATGAAATTAACTTTTTTGTCAGTGATACAGCTTTCAACATACAGCATTCTAGCTTCTATTTGATACCATGTAAATGTGGAAGGAAACTACCACAAACTTTATTTAAGGTAACAGAACCTAGAAAGAACCATCTAAGTTTGACAATAAGATAAGACTATAAATAAATATAAAGCTACATATTAAAACTCTTATAAATTAAATTTGGTTTTATATTACTATTATAATTATTGCGTTCATCACTCATTAATTTTATCATTAGTAATTAAACTGAAGAGTTCCCAAATTTTACAGCATGCTACTAAATTAAAAACAGTCCACTGTGCAAACACCTAGAAACGAAACCACAGATTTGCCAACGTGTTTTAACTTGTAGAAGTAAATCCAGCTGTTACTTTTCAAAATCCAGCTAAGACTTTGGAGAATATAACCATCCAAGCTTTTCTGACACTTAGAAATTTTGACTAAAGCAAAATAACATTTGTGGTTGTATGAGGTGAAATGACATAATTTTCCATCCAATGCACAGGATGCTTAGATCAATAGTAATAGCTAGAATGGAAAGGAAAAGGGGTTGAGAAAAATTCAATAACTGTTATCCTTTGTCTCACTGATAGATACAAACTATTCACCTGAAAAAAAGAAACAAACAAACAAAAATGTGTGAAGATCTCTACAGCCCACGCCAGTGTGTCTAAATAGCAAAAAGGAAAGGAAGGGTAACACAAATGCCGGAAGAAAGGAAATTGTGTGTTATCAAAGGACTATTAATTGCTCCCAAAGTAAGAGCAAATTATGATCTTCTTCCTTTATTTACCCAGAGTTTCAGCTGTACAATCAAAGAAACATTGTGTTGGCTGTGTTAAAAGCTGTGGCTTTTGTTTCAGTTATGACCAACAAGAACTTATGGGCTTTCACTCGATTGATTTTATAGCTTGTTACTATAGAAACAAGGAGAATAGAAGACAGCTCACATGGTTCGTAAACAGGAATAGGATTCCAAAGCACCCCACGCAGCTCACTGAGGTTTTGTTGGTACTATTGATTGACTAGCCTCTCATGCAAGAATGAAATTTGTCTTGATGGCAACTTCACTGTACTTCAAAATCTGACATCCAATTTATAATTATTTGTACCTTTACAGACAAGAGATCAATATAGTAATTCTAAAAACAAAAGGCTCTCTATTGCCTCCTGGGTGATCAATGGGAGGCTAGGGCCTTTAGCGTAGAGGCCATGTGTTTCTGTGCCAAGTCTATGCCTCAGTAGTACAATTCCCATTCCTTGGAGAATGGCTTGACTACAACTTTACTGCCAGTGCTCCTCCTGCAGCCAGCAGCTGACCAGGAACACTTAAAGTGGGTTTCCAACTACAAAAAGGGCATAACAGTGGCCTAGAGTGAATTAAATTTCTGTTCTCCTGACTAATGGGTACAAGAGGTGGAGGAGATGGAAAACGATGCACATCTACCTCCTCCTTTTGCCTGCCCAGTACTGGCCTTCCTTCACGTGAATCTCCAGGTGCACAGACTGTCCTCCACAGTCCTGATGGATTGGAGGAGGGCAGTGAATCCTGCTAGAAGCTGTCTGAGTCCCCATTCCACAAAGAGAGGTGTGAGACCCATGTGAAGGGTTGCCTTTGAATGAAGAACAAGGTGCATGATTAGGCTCAAAGGTTCTTTAATGTTTCTGGTACAAAAACATCACTTGAAGTTGATGTTTTCTTGAGAAAAGGTTTTACACACACACACCCCTTTGCAGATAGGAAAGATGTTCAAAGTGCCGTACAAATAGAGAGCTCTATTACTAAAGTGCAGATTCTTCATCTAAATCTGTTCTATGCTGTATTCTTAAGCCTTGTTTAACTTGAGAAATGTACCTGTTTCTAATAATGGGTGCCAGCAAACAACACAGCTGACCTGCACTGAAAAAAACAACAACAAGAGTATTTCCTAGCCTAGACAAGCCTTTATATTTACTTTTATTTCTTTTATTATAAGGACCACATACATAAGTGGCATTTGGAAGCAACAGAGTGATGTTTTTATCAAGAGAAAAAACTATTTTTTCCTGATATTGCTTGGGTAATGCAGACCTAAATAGTATACTTTAGGGTTTTTTTTGCATCTTTAGGGACTGACACTAACAGGTCTAATGCCTGCAGTCCGGACTATGGGGATGCTAATTGCAGTGCCCATTAACATGTTGCATTGTGACTGCCCCGTGCCGACCTGTTAGCATGAACTAAAAAGTACCGAGTTCATGTTAATGTAGCCCTGTTTAAAATTTAGACAAGCCTTGAGATTGCTGTTCGAGGAGCAAACATTTGTATATGATGATGATGATATAGAATTTAATTGGTGTACTCTAAGAAGCATTAAGATCAGGAGAAAAAGCAAACAATGGATTTACATGAGGATGGATTAGTGAATTCTGTTGTGCCTAATTAGGTTTAAGAACTAATAATAGCATTTGTACTATACATATTTATGACTGATTTTCTTTTGCGAGTTAAAATGATCTACCAACATATATCTTTTTAAAACAAAGGGTCCTTTGTGAAGTTCCTCAAATGTTAACATGGGAGCCTCATCTCCTATTTGGTTTCTTAAAGAAACATTTGAGGAAATAATCAATAAATAGTTCTGTGAAGAACTCTATTGACCTAACTTAACCTTGCTTATCTTCTGCATTATCTGATTTTTGGGAACTCAGCACAGCGTTTTACCTGGAAGCAGATTACCGACTGTGATTACAGTGACAACATCCGTTGCTGCAAAGTGCAGGCTTGTTAGTCATTCTAAAAATATTCTGATTTTTAACCCTCATCAGTTTGTAATCCACCATTTTTGCATTATATCTATTATTGGATATGTACTTATCAAAAACTATGAAGTTGAACAACCCTGAACTTTGGGAAAATGTGGATCTGAGCCAAAGGATGTACAGTATTCACACTCATGGAGATCTGAGTTTGGTTTAGATTTTCTTGGGGACATACAATATAATTTCAAGGAACCCCTTGTTGAGTAAGGATTTTAAAAAAATGGATTGACACCTTTTAGGAAAAATAAGGGAAGAGTTACCTAGAAATATAAGGACATATGAATATTGTCCAGCATGTAAATACACTAAGATCATCAACTAAAGAGGTAGTTAATTTATAGCACATGACTTTGTGATTGACTAGCTTTTCAAATGTTGCGCTCTCTCAGTTAAAACATAGCCTCAACAAGCTGGGCGAAGTATGTGGAGGAGAAGAGAAAAGTTGATACACTCCTCTGACTGTGAGGTTGAAGGCTGAGAGCCTACATACTAATTCAGAGCTCAATCCTACAAGGTGCTGAACACTGTGGCCCTGATCCAGCAAAGTACGCAATCATGTAATTTTTATTTAATTTATTTATTTAATTTTAAGTACAAGAATAGTCCCATTGACTTCAAAGGGCAAGAGATGTAGAGGTATTTAGGTACCTAAAGATCCAGGGAGGTGCCTAATGGGATTTTCAAACATGACTAAGCCTAACTTATTGATTTCAACAGAGTTAGACGCATAGACACATTTAAAAATCCCACTAGGCACCTTTAGGCACCTAAATACCTTTACAAATCTTGCCCAAAGCGCTTAAAGTTAAGCACAAGCTTAAGTGCTGCGGTAGATCAGGGCCACAGTTCTCAGTACCTTACAGGACTGAACCCTAAACAGGGAAAGATGGACAACTCATGGGGCAGGTTTTGCAGAACAGTTCCATTGCAGGTTCACCAGCTTCTGTTAGTTTACAGCTCAACCCCTGATCTCTCCCAAGGGATGGCTGGTGAGATGAAAGGGGAGTAATTAAGTGCTATAAAAGCCTGACTTAGCTACCAGTGAGGGAGAGAGGCCTTCTGGCTGTAGCTGTAATGAGAAGCAACTCCTTGAGCCAGGCTCTTCCTCTTTGTGTTTCAAACCTGTCCTGACAAAGGCTACCCTAATTATCCTATTTACTTTCTTTTGGTTAGTTTTGTTTGTATGTTTAATAAACTGGTAATTTTAACTATCACAGTTAGCTCCTCTGAGGAGTCCTCCCGCCCCCTCCCCCCCTCCAAAGTAGCTTGAAAACCATGCACACAATTCACAGATTCCTAGGGTTCAGATAAGTGCAGTTCCATGAAGAACTCTTCATAATGGTTTAGGTACTTTTAAGATCATTTCTCCAACTTTGTTATATAAAGTCTCATGTTAAGAAGTCATACAAATACTATCCTGTAGCTTTAACTAAAGCTGGCTAAGGCTACAAGCACGGAGGGTTGGGCAATGGAAATATTAAATAATTCAGATCATCTATTTAGTAGAATGCCAAATAAAGTATCAACCATAAAAGCAGCATTGTACTGTCACAAAATATTGCCAAAAATTAAGTGCAACAGCTCCTGTGATGTTTTTTGTCTGTTTCTGTGCTTAAGATATTTCAGGGAAAAAATTAATACACTTATATATGCTTATTTTTCAGTTAATATATGCACTAAATAGAAAACGGGACCAATTTAATCCTGTATTGAAATAAAACAAATTACAAAAGGGCTGAATTTGTCTCACTTAGCTCAGAATTAATGTACTCAAATAGAAGTCTCAAATTCATTAGCTTTCATAGAATTATCGAATCATAGAATATCAGGGTTGGAAGGGAGTCCAACCCTCTGCTAAGCTAGTCCAACCCCCTGCTCAAAGCAGGACTAATCCCCAACTAAATCATCCCAGCCAGGGCTTTGTCAAGCCTGACCTTAAAATCCTTTAAGGAAGGAGATTCCACCACCTCCCTAGGTAACCCATTACAGTGCTTCACCACCCTCCTAGTGAAAAAGTTTTCCCTAATATCCAACCTAAACCTCCCCCCCCCTGCAATTTGAGACTATTACTCCTTGTTCTGTCATCTGCTACCACTGAGAACAGGCTAGATCCATCCTCTTTGGAACCCCCTTTCAGGTAGTTGAAAGCAGCTTATCAAATCCCCTCTCATTCTTTTCTGCAGACTAAATAATCCCAGTTCCCTCAGCTGCTCCTCATAAGTCATGTGCTCCAGCCCCCTAATCATTTCTGTTGCCCTCCGCTGGACTCTTTCCAATTTTCCCACAACGTTCTTGTAGTGTAAGGCCCAAAACTGGACACAGTAGTCCAGATGAGGCCTCACCAATGCTGAATAGAGGGGAATGATCACATCCCTCGATCTGCTGCCAATGCTCCTACTTATACAGCCCAAAATGCTGTTAGCCTTCTTGGCAACAAGGGCATGCTGTTGACTCATATCCAGCTTCTCGTCCACTGTAACACCTAGCTCCTTTTCTGTAGAACTGCTACCTAGCCACTCAGTCCCCAGTCTGTTGCGGTGCATGGGATTCTTCCATCCTAAATGCAGGACTCTGCACTTGTCCTTGTTGAACCTTGTCAGATTTCTTTTGGCCCAAACCTCTAATTTGTCTAGGTCCCTCTGTATCCTATCCCTACCCCCCAGGGTATCTACCTCTCCTCCCGGTTTAGTGTCTTCTGCAAACTTGCTGAGGGTGCAATCCACATGATCCTCCAGATCATTAATGAAGACATTGAACAAAACCGGCCCCAGGACCGACCCTTGGGGCACTCCGCTTGATAGCAGCTGCCAACTAGATATGGAGCCATTGATAATTACCCATTGAGCCTGATTATCTAGCCAGCTTTCTATCCACCTTGTAGTCCATTCATCCAGCCCACACTTCTTTAACTTGCTGGCAAGAATACTGTGGGAGACTGTATCAAAAGCTTTGCTTAAGTCAAGGAATTCTTTAATTGGCACCTTCCTTCTATATCAACACTTACAAATTATCTCCATCTCCCACCAATGAAAAAGTTAAGCAAAGTTATTGAACCCCTGATTCAATAAAAGAGGGAAATATTTTCAAAGAGGTTGGACCACTGAGTAGAGCCTGGAATAAAAGGGCTAAATAGCTGCCTATACTCAGGTTGCTGAAAAACTTTGCAAAACCAAAGAGAAAATATGGAACATATCTATAAATGCTGGTCAAGATTTTTAGAAATGCATATCCAGAGGTAGGCACCTAAATCCATATTTAGTCATTGAAAGAAATCTGAGCACCCACCAACTCCAACTGACTTCAGTGATGCTCAATTCTTGAAAATCAATTCTCTTATTTAGGTGCCTAAATATGGATGTAGGGGAGGAGGTTTACAAAGGCACAAATGAATGTAAGTCAGTCATAGAAGCATAGAATATCAGGGTTGGAAGGGACCTCAGGAGGTCATCTAGTCCAACCCCTGCTCAAAGCAGGACCAATCCCCAACTAAATCATCCCAGCCAGGGCTATGTCAAGCCTGATCTTAAGAAACTCTAAGGAAGGAGATTCCACCATCTCCCTAGGTAACCCATTCCAGTGCTTCACTACCCTCCTAATGAAAAAGTTTTTCCTAATATCCAACCTAAGTCAATGGGAGTTAGGTCCCCAATAGCCATTTGTACCTTTAAAATTTCCCCCATCGAAGCCCAACCTTGGGCAGCCATTTTTAAAGCTTTATAGTTGTGAATAATTACATATACACATTTTCACAGAGGTTCACTGATGACCCTCAACTGCTACAGTTAAAACGTTCGATCAGCTCTAACCAGGTTGAAATACTTGTTAAAATACAGATGGTAATTTCTGTGTACCGAATGTATTATTTCTCTGTTTCTGCCTAGGCTCACATATGGTATCAAGGCATTGCCTCTGGCACACTATTTCATTCAAAAAGCTGTGATAAGTTCCTCCTCCTATTAACTGGGCAATTTTGCAGCACACTACCTCCGGTCAGTTAAGCAGGTGAAAGACCCCAGTGCTAACCCATTGAATTCATTGAGGTCCTGCTCGAACTCGTATTAATGACAATGTGAAGGCTCCTATTGATTTCAATAGGAGTGGTCTCAGGCTCTTCAGGAGCACAAGGCCAAAGAGAGGGAATTTTTGAGCTCAGTATTTTTTCATAGCAGCACAAAGTATTATTTTTCCTCAGCCCCCCGAAGCACCTATCATAGTAGTGTCTAAGGTGCTGATCTTGTAAATTAAAGCAGTGGTTGTGACCCTCATCACTGCACAGAGTCCCATTCAAGTCACTGAAGTCAAGGGAACTTCACATGGGTATCTGAGTCTTCACCAGTGAACCAGCTCACAGAATCATGTCTTATACACTGTTCCTGAATAAACCCAGCTGGCTGTTTATTTTTTTAATAATACTTTGTGCCAATTTACACCAGCAGAGAATTTGGCCCATGTTTTAATAGTATAAGAACTTCTTGGCTAGAAGCTTCATTTTTTTCAAAATGGCAAATGTTTCCTATAGAATCTGAGGCTTGTAATAATAGTATGCTCCAGGGATTCTGTGAAGTTTTGCTGAGAAATTACACAAAAGAGCTAATGTTTTCATTTTATATTGTGGCTAGACTCTGGCAATCTCTCAGTGAGCCAGGGGTATTTCAAGGCTTTTTGTTTTCCTTTTGCTATCATTCTATTTGAAGGGACTTTATAGGTATTGAACATTAAATTAGATTGCCCCCACAGTTATTCTGATTGGGTTAAACCTGCTTCTTTTATGAAATACATCTTCATGAAAGCCCTAATGGGCCACATGACAGCAGAGCCTGAGATTATTAAATATATTTCCTCTTGTTCTTTTGTATTAGAGAACAAAAATGCCTTTATTATTTCCATTGAAATTTTTTTCAGGTTATGTAAAGTTAGAAAATGCTGATGAAACTCTGCCTAAATAGGAAGAGGAGGCTTTAGTTTAGAGATTTCTTTTTCAAAAAGCATAAATATTCTTTAAGAACTGTGAGCTTTCTGGACCCAATCCTACTTTCCTTAGCTCAAAAATCTCCCACTGAAATCAATGCCTAAGAAGCGTAAGATCAGAATCTGGTGATGGTTTAACCACATGGATCAAATTCCACTCATTTACTCTGGTCCAGTATGGTTAAGTTAGTGCCTGTCGAAGCTACTGAAGTTAACAAGGTTGCATCCTGATAAAACAGAGAATTAGGTCCCCAAAATTTATATTTTTGTGTACACTCTATTTTTGATAAAACAAGTGCCAATATTTAAAATTGGCATCTATTCTAGAGATTTTGAACTCTGACATACTGACATTTTAGATATCCTCTGCTAATTAAACTAAAGGATTTTCATAATTTATTTTATTAAAAATGAGTTAAGCCATTTTCTAGTTTTTTCTTACTTGGATTTTACCTTACATGAAAAAACAAAAAATGCAGCATCTATGAAGAAAATGGAATTCAGCTCCTATTTAATTGCATGGAATCAGGGCAAATAGCATCTACCAGAAGAGATGAAAGCAGAAATATGTTGCTGAACTAATCTGTTTACAGGAAAACAAAGTATACCGATGCAGTGTGATTTTTTTAAAAAATGAAACAAGCCCTGAGCAAAGCATTCTGGGAACTGCATTCATAACAGAAGTTGTGCATGTAGTGTGATGTATGTGCAAACACATTTGCAAGTGCAAGTTAAGTGCCCACATTTGAACAATTTTCACTATCTATATGACTGTGGAAGTCAACACACTGGTTCTACACATGAAAGTAAAATATTTATTTCAAATATGATCGAGAGCTGTATCTGTCCATTAAATTACAGCAACTATCTATTTGCTATGGATTTTTGTCCCTAGGCAATTTGAGTCCTTTTTTATTGGCCCATCTTTTTTAACCATCCAGGTTCTCTGTCTCCCTATCCATTTTTTCCTTCTTTTAGGCTGGCATTTGTATGTAATTTAGGTTGTAATGTATGTAATTTTTCACCTCTAGATGAGAATGGGGAGTGATATAAAACAGACCCCAGAATAGTTTTAAATCCTACTCACTGTTTCATCTGTACTCACTGATGCGAGCACATCACTTACATAATAATTTTGCAGCCTAGGAGCCAAAAATCCATCATTTGAAATCTCAAATGGTTTTCCATTTGCTATTTTACTAAAATATACAGAACCATCAGACTCACCTGGAATCTATAGGACGTATAAGAGAACCAATTCTGCTTTCATTATTTTCCAAATGCAAAGAAAGAACTATAGGTTGCAAACAACCAACCTTCTGTGTTGATTAATAGCTCCAGGGACCAGATGTCGTGCATACAATATTTATACATTGTCCTTTAGTTTTCATAGGCAGGTATATAAAATACCTAAAACAATGTAGCAATTGTCAGACTGGCCTTTGGAGATTTATGTGAAAGAAGACTCTATTGATGGGAATGGTAATATAAATAAAAAACACATGATAGTTTTCATTGATCTAACCCACTGAAAATGTATCACCCATCAGGGTGTTTGAGAACATTTAGATGCCTTGTTTCAACAGTGATCCATGTCTGTCAGCAATTTGAATTTTAAATTCATATACTTGCTTCAGGAAATAGCAGTGGGATACTTAGCAGGCTGGAGTATGAGGATGAAAAGATATGAAACCCTTATAAAAAATCCCCTCACCAAAGACTGTCTATTACAGTGTATGTACTCTGAATTAATGGACATATCATTGATTATATGCTGAAGAGAAAATGCACAAATATTCCTGTCATGAGGTTTTATCTCCTCAGGTTTAGAAATACATTAAACTATACTCAAGATGGAAAACATTTGTTAGAATTGTTTTCAATCACCTGCTTTATTTTCCATTTTACATAGTATTTTACTGTGGTTTTAAGAATTCAATTCAGACATTCTTTATTTAAGGATAAAACTTCAGATCTCCTTGTCAAAAGCCATAATAATTTTGTTGTGGCCAGTTCCTACCCAATTATTTCCAGTGATACACAGAATTAATAAATCATTTTTGAGGTGTACAGAACATAAAATTTATTCTGGACTAGGTACAAGGCTGCATTAATCAAAACATGAAACAACTCAGGTGGGAGGGCAAAAGCATACTATAGGGAAATAAACAATGTTGGCTACAGTGATACTGCATTGTCCCAGTGAGAGCTTCAGGAGGCATTGTGTCTCTTGGATGCACAATGGCTCCTGGAGCTTATTGGTACACAGTAGCAGTGTGCTCATTGCACAACCGCTTATGATGGAGCAGCATGCACTTCCCTCCACAGCAGCTCTGCTTATTGGTCTATGTGTGGTGGCGGGCCATTCCATTTTGGTATGACTAACAGACTGGTACAGTACAGGGACTACAGTTGTATCTGTCTTCTGCAGGGGAAGTGAGGAAGAGAGGGGGTGGAGGAAGGAAGTCCAAAGACAGAGAAAGAGTTCTTATGCACCCAGTTCCCCCGTGTACTCTCTAAGACCAGGCAGCTACACATCACACATATTGCATATTAAATTAAATACAGGGAATACGTGTTGTATTAAGCACTGCACTGACTGGATAGGTTTACAACCTGTATTTCATAATCTACCTAGGAAAGTATCTTCGTATTTATAAGATATAACAGGTGCCTTCTTTCCAATATATTTTCTGGGATCTCTTTCTCTTCATTTTCAGTTGCCTGATATTAGAGATCTCTCTTGCTTTAATTAATAACAAGCTTTCACTACAACCTGGAATTCACCTCTCCAGAAAATGAGAACTTGTTTAACAAGTACTGTCAATTCTGTAGCCACATTATGTGGGAACTCCCATCTAAATTTCGGATACAGTTAAGTCTTCTGTACCCAGTTAAGTCATCTGTCCACTAGAGAATGCTGCTTTAGGTTAAAACTGCAACAACATACATTTAGCTAAATTTAGGAAGATGATGAAAATCTGGGTATCTATTGCTGGTACTCGGAGAGGCAGGCATTGGCCCGCCCAAAACTAAGGGCCCATTCCCTCAACCAAGGGGGATGAAAATCTGGATAGAAGTCTCAATCAAACTTTTATAATAAAACATTAACTTGCCACTTATGTCTTAAAGTTCCCCCGTCATTTGCTGTCTCTCTGTGCAGATTCCCCCTCCGACTTACTAAAATGAATTTTGTGTGGTGTATAAAGGGTGGGCTTTGCAAGACGACTTATTTTCTCTTCTAAATAGGATATCAATTTTCAGCTATGCCTGAAGATTTATGAAAAGGATAGTGAAGAAAGAATTTTAATATCAGATGTTAAATAAACTTAAAAGAACTTAAAATAAAGACCTTGATTGTGATTTCACATCAGTTTTATTCAGGTGTAATTCCACTTACAGCAGTGTAAGTGAGAAGAAAATCAGGCTTTAGATTGTACTTAAAGGATAGAGTCATCATTTTTTTGCTACTCATCTTGAACATTTGTACCTTTTCTTTCTGAAGTGATTCATCAAAATGCAATGTCAGGTTGTCATGGTGATTTAACATACTACATTGGTAATAAGAAAAGGAGTACTTGTGGCACCTTAGAGACTAACAAATTTATTAGAGCATAAGCTTTCGTGAGCTACAGCTCACTTCATCGGATGCATTCTTTTTGCGAATACAGACTAACACGGCTGCTACTCTGAAACCTGATTACATTGGTAATATGTCAGTTCTAGTTCAGAGATGCAGTGTTTAAGTCCAAAAGCTAACCCAAACCACTAATAGCATAGTTATGAGGTAGGCCAAGAAAAATCTGTAGACGTGGATTTCCTGATGTTCCTTCTTTTATTTCAGAGCATTTGTTAGAGAACTTTGCCTTTTCTTCTTGCATCCCTCATTTCTGTGTTTAAACACACTTCTTAATATAGCAAAATAGTATGTTATCAAATGCACTAGGCACTGATACCTGACTTCCTCTCCCCCCCCCCCGCTTTCTGCATATTCAATAATCTATGAAGTCACGTTTTTCTCTTGCACACAATAAAGACTGTGTAAAGCACACAGTGTACTTTTGTAAGATTATACAATGGAAGAATAAGATCTGAAGATGTCAGATGATGGTGAATCAATTTATATACAGGTGCACTTTTACGTAGATAATTATGTCAACCTATTCAATCTGACATGAATTCAAAAGTCAAACTACATTTATTTTTGTCAGCCCCACAACTGGAAAGTCCAGAAGGTAAGTATCACTTGTCAGCATGACTCAATGTAGCAATATATTTAAAAATTGAGAACCTAATTACATTTGGTATGGCTGATCCTCCTGGTTGATGTCACCGTATCAAAGATGGGACAGTAATTGCGGCATTGCCAATATGGGAGTCCTACCTAAGACTCAGTTTTCTGGATAAATTGAATATGGTTTTAACAATTATAAGAACCACTGGAACGTTTTAAAATTAAATATTACATAATACAATTTTTCTTCTGACTAATATTGGGTTTAAATAAAGAAGTTAGGAAACTGGATTAGACTCAGACTAAGCCCGAACTCACAGCCATGAGAAAAGGTTTGCCTTCAGTCCTAAGTCCAGATGAAATCAAGCAAAATTCAGGGTTATATTTTATCATCTACAAATTTTAACACACTGTTCCTGATGTACCTATGTGCCTCAATCAGCAATTTAAACCCATCAGAGATTCCTTCTAGTGTAGGAAATACTGCCATTAAGTTGATAAGCTGTGAAGCCTAAACATTTCAGGGGAGAATTTTGGAATTTGGCCCTGGGTTCTGACATGAAGGGGAAAAAAAAGATGATTTTGAAAATGCTTTAAAGTGTAATTTAAGAACCAAATGATCCTCCCAGGAGTTATGGGGGGACAATACCTTTGAGAAGGATGGGGATTCACGAGCACTTTTCTTCCTTTTATGAAAGCATATTTTTGAACCAAGTGATTGTAATAAACATATTTAATATCTTCCTGTGTATGTGTCTTTGTCTCATGTATCTATGTCTCTGTAAGTACTCCAAAGCCCTTTCTTTGGATCAGTTATTTTTTGAAAAAAATCACAAATTGCTTTAGTTCTTTCTTCAGACAGCTTGGTTTTTCAACAATCCTGCAAGACATTATTTTCCCAGGAAATTTCCAGAGAAACACAAGCTTGGGAATGTCAATTGTTTTATATAAACAAAAGATCCTTTATCCTAATGCAGAATTCTCCTTTTCACATCTGTATAAATGGCATAGAAAGTATGGAGGAAATATATTTATGCTCTTAAACAATTGTATTTTTTCTTAAAGTAAAACAACTCACATTCAATTAGAGGAATCACCCATTTCTACTCTGGCAGAATTGAATCAGTCTTAGGAAACAAGAGTAGTGATGTTCACATGTATGTTTTTTGTGCTTTTAGTAAGTTTATTATTATTATGGCTCTAAAGGTATTGGGTGAAATCCTGGCCCCAATGAAGTCAATGGCAAAACTCTCATTGGGTTTGAGTTTTTCCAGTAGGCAGTGTTGTTTGAACCTGTGCATTTACTTTGAATAAGAGCCTCTTTAGGCTCCACGCAGCTTTTCTTTTTATGTCATAGCTATGACTTATTTTCTTTCCTTCCCTTTGAAAACTTGCATTGAAAAAATATATGTTTTGCTTTAAGTTTGTCTTTAAAGGTTTTAGCATTTTCATTTAGCATTTACGGTCAGGTCTTTAGGACTCCAGATTAACCTGAGTTTGTAAAAAATTCTAAGCAACTAATACTTGTACTTCATTCCAATTTTATTTTATTTATTTTTGCTTTCCTATTTACTGATTGTATGTGTGTGCCTGAATGATGTGATGTAGGCATGAATATTTTTTGTGAATGTGTTTGATTGTTGAACTAAATAAAGAAGGATTTATTTGTTGTTAAATAATCAAGATAATTCTCTAGCAATATTTCATGTAAACAAGACCTATGTATGTTTAAATCTGTTCTGTTGCAGGTTTTAATAAACCATTGTTTGCCCTCAAGGAAGGTAGGTTAAAGTTATTAACATCATTGTACTAAGTTATGAGCATGAACATAATAGTGTAATTTCTCCATGTTTCTGTCATATTTTAAATTTTTCTTTAGAAACTTTCCAAAAAATGAATTACATTCAATCCTATTGACAGTAGAAAATAGCAGGGAAGAAACTGAATACTATCAGCCTGAATCTTGACCCCAATTGACAGAAACAGATGAGTCTTCCCAAAGGACCATGAAAGTACATTTATTCATATTGTATGGACTAGTCACACTAGAAAAGTTAATGAATATTTATCCATATTAACCAGATCTGGAGATTTTCTGAGTATTATTGATGACAATTAAACTATACGAGACTTAGAAATATTTGATTTATTGCATTCTGGCTCCATCTATAAGAGTAATAGAAAGGCAAAAACACAACCCAGTGCCTCATACCAACCTTGCCACCATCTGCTATCTACCTGGCTAGCTGCCATCTCTGTTCCTTTTCCATGTTGCCTTTTCTATGCAGAATGACTTCCCTGGACTGAAAGCCCCTCTTCGTTTCCCCTTCAAATCCCTTCAAAGGAACCACTTATTTTGTGAGGCTCACACACAAGAAAGAAAAGAAAAAGAACCAAGGATTTAAAAAAAAAAAAAATCTATGGTCAGGTCTTCCTCTGATCTCCCGGAGGACCTGGTCATGGTATGTTTGTGTTCTAGTCTGTAAGCTCTTTGGAACAGGAACTGCCTTAATATTTGTATCCCATATGGTTTTAAGTACACCATTGGTATTTAAGGAAAAATATAACAAATAATGACATTAGTTTAATCAGTTCTTCAATCGCCTTACACATGTATGTCTACAAGCTGTTGGACTCGTAACAGAGTTTTATTTTGATACTCATCAGTAGTTCAGTGAAGAACTGCTTGAGGGCGAGGAGGGAATTTACAAGGGAAAGTGAAGCACTGTTGTCTTAGATACACGTCATTCCTTTAAAGTTATCTACAATTTGATCAAAGGTTACTCTTTGAAAAAAATGACACTGAAATGTAATACACTGAACATCTGAGAGCCATCACGTCATATTTAGCAAACATGACATGGAAAGCTTTCATATAAATAGTGATGAAATCCATAGTAATGTTATAACTGAATCTACTCTGTATTGTATTACATGTAGGGACTCACAAAACAATGCTGGAAGCCATGTAAGAATCTATATCTAAAGATACATGGCACAATCCCGATTCTGTTGTCTTGTGCTGTGAATAGTCACTTTACAACAGTATAAAGAGGGTATGAAATGCTAGTAATTCAGAATGGCAGCATTTTACTCCCACTTTGCACACATGTAAATCTAAACCCCTCGCTACACACTTACACAGATCCTAGGTAACGGTTAATATTGTTCTTTTCCCCCCCATCCCTGGTTGCCTACCACCAGTAATATAAAATCTGCTTAGATGGGAATCCCATCAGCAGAAGCCAACCACAACCTCTTCTCTGCCAGAGGCCTTTCAGCCAAGAAGTGCAGACCAGAAAATGAACAGATCTGGCTAGGGATTCAAAGGCACCCGGAATTATTTACCACACCTGCCAGGCAGCCTCTACTGAGAAGCCTCCTATGGTGATCCTTGCAGGAACTTAAAGGTCCTCCTGTCTGGTGGAACCCTCCACACGGAGAGTAGTAGCCAAATCCTCATCTATGCTATCCAGGGGAGTTACTCTTCCTCTGGCACAGCTACTGCCAAGGATGCTCAGAGATGCACATTATACCATTGGGGGGAGGAGGAATCAAAACCATGGGGATCTTACAGTAGTACTGCTTAATGTATATCTGACCACCTCCTTTTTGTGATAAAATTTCTACACTCCTGTTGCATCTTACCACAATAATAAATTGAGCATTAAATAAAAACATTGGTAAAATAATCTTTCCCAAGATAAAAAAATAGTTTGTTAGAGAGAGAGAACAATTACAACCATTACATTTTGGTTTTGCTTTTTAAGTCCATTAACGTGTCTTTCTTCCCTCCCACTCCCAGCTCCCTATTTAGGTTTTACTGCCATTGGTTCCTCACATAGGCTCTCACCTTACACCCTTTTATTATTTATTCTTTAATGGAAAACAATCAAAAACTGCTTGTTTTTCCAACAGAAAAGGAAAGTCAGCAGATAATTGTGCCTTTTGTGTTTCACTCACACAGTATTACACTGAAATGCATGAATGTCATGAATTAATTTGCAAACTGGACACCATTAAATTAGGCCTGAATAAAGACTGGGAGTGGATGGGTCACTACAAAAACTAATTTCCCCCTGCTTATATTCACACCATCTTGTTAACTGTTAAAATGGGCCACCTTGATTACATTGGCCTCATTAGCACTACAAAAGTGATTTCCACACCTTCTCAACTGTTGAGAATAGCCCATTTTCACCTTCGTTAGCACTGACTCCCCACTTGGTAAGGCAACTCCCATCATTTCATATGCTGTGTATTTATATCTCTCTAGTGTATTTTCCAGTCCAAGCATCTGATGAATTGAGTTTTAGCTCACAAAAGTTTATGCCCAAATAAATTTGTTAGTCTCTAAGGTGCCACAAGGACTCCTTGATGTTTTTACTGAAATGCAAGTGACCACTAACTGAGTCTCCTTTATCTCAAGCATTTAAATAACTAACCCTCTTATAATGTGCTGTATGCCTAGATATCACATCTTTAGATGAGTGATATCTTCTGTTACTAGCCAGGATTTTTTCCATGTGAAATATATTGGATTTGATACACTGGGTGCCAGTAAAAGCTAGACATTTCCCAGATGGAGTGGTTAAAGCTTCATTCCTCAAGTACATAGTGCATCATTTTCCATCGTGAATCTAGTTAATTGTTAGGGAACTTAGAACATTTTTTGTATGGGTCTTTTTGATGGTTATTTAAAACAACAGAATAAAATAATATATCAGTAGTGCAATATGACTGAAAAGGTAAATATTTTGGCGCAGTGGCCCCAGCACAGCATTATAGGAGCAGACCAGAAGAAAGAGTCTAACAGGAGCATTTTCAACTATCTGCAAGTGAACCATTAAAAATTTTTTTACAGTTCAAAGTATTTTTTTCATGTAACATTTTACATCCTATAAGACATTTGATCCAGAACACTCACTGAAGTTTATATAAAGTTGATAATTTTTAGGTTAGAATGACAATAAAATTACGGGACTTCACTAAAGCATGGTGTTACTGGATTAAATTTTGCACCTAGACTGATGAATCAAAACAGATTTTTTAAAGCTATTTGAAGCAGCCCCATCTCATTAATATATCAAAGCTTTAGTATCAAATTCCTGAATGCTGTCTATTTCAGTATCATGGCTCAGCCATTGGAGCATGGTAGTATAGGCTTTCTGTCAACCTACTCTAATCTCCTGCCAAAGCACATAATGAAAATCATAGGCACCTACATTGCCTGTTTCATCCTATTAGGAGCAATGTGAAAAGAATTCTGCTTGAGTAGCTGTTTTAGAAAATGTAGGTTTAATTAACGGCTGTTGTAAAGAGAATTTTATAGAAATTTTATAAAAATAGCACATATTTCCTGCTGTATACAAGCGTAAGGATGTACAGGAAAGGTTATTAATATGTCTTTCTTTGTTGTTTTTTAATGAGAAATTCTTCTACCCACCCTTCCCCCCAAAATACTGAAAATATTGCAGTTCGTTCTCCATCCAGTAGCATAGATTAGTTCAATTGCAGAAGGTCTTTCTTCTTTCTTACTTTAATGTACTCTGAAGGACAGTCCCTTTGCCTGACACACAAAAATAAACCTATAGGGATCACAGTGTCCAGATGAAATCAACCCATATTGCTACGATTTAAACCACACAAGCCCACTGGTCACTGAACAGCTGGAATACAAATACAAATTGCATATTAATATACAAGTCCTGTTACAAAGGCAAGGAAATGAAACTAATTTGCCAAAGCAGCGAACAGGAGGAAATACTGTTCAAACTTTTTAAGGCTACCTATTACTACTATACTACAGCTACTAACCCCAGTGAAATCCACTATAAATTAACCTTTTGGGGCATATAGCTTACCAGATCTATTATTATTGTAATTGGGATGCACTATGCTATAGAACATTCCATCAAAAAATGAGCACAATTTTGCCAATCTTACTCATATTGAGTAAAAAGAAAAGGAGTACTTGTGGCACCTTAGAGACTAACAAATTTATTAGAGCATAAGCTTTCGTGAGCTATAGCTCACTTCATCGGATGCATTTGGTGGAAAAAACAGAGGGGAGATTGATATACACAGAGAACATGAAACAATGGGTTTATCATACACACTGTAAGGAGAGTGATCACTTAAGATAAGCCATCACCAGCAGCAGGGGGGGGAAAGGAGGAAAACCTTTCATGGTGACAAGCAAGGTAGGCTATTTCCAGCAGTTAACTGGCCTACCTTGCTTGTTAAATCCCTCCTGGCCAGAGGAAAAACCCTTTCACCTGTAAAGAGTTAAGAAGCTAGGATAACCTCGCTGGCACCTGACCAAAATGACCAATGAGGAGACAAGATACTTTCAAAGCTGGAGGGGGGAGAAACAAAGGTTCTCTCGGTCTGTGTGTTGCCTTTGCCGGGACCAGAGCAGGAATGCAGGTCAGAACTCCTGTAAAGGGTTAATAAGCAATCTAGGTAGATATGCGTTAGATTCTGTTTTGTTTAAATGGCTCATAAAATAAGTTGTGCTGAATGGAATGTATACTCTTGTTTTTGTGTCTTTTGGTAACTTAAGGTTTTGCCTAGAGGGATTCTCTATGTTTTGAATCTGATTACCCTGTAAGGTATTTACCATTCATTTTACAGAGGTGATTCTTTTACTTTTTCTTCAATTTAAAATTCTTCTTTTAAGAACCTGATTGCTTTTTCATTGTTCTTAAGATCCAAGGGTTTGGGTCTGTGTTCACCTATGCAAATTGGTGAGGATTTTTATCAAATCTTCCCCAGGAAAGGGGGTGTAGGGTTTGGGAGGATTTTTGGGGGAGAAAGACGTTTGTAAGCGGGCTCTTTCCTTGTTATATATTTGTCATATGCTTGGTGGTGGTAGCAATAAAGTCCACGGGCAAAAGGTAAAACAGTTTGTACCTTGGGGAAGTTTTAACCTAAGCTGGCAAAATAAGCTTAGGGGGTTTTTCATGCAGGTCCCCACATCTGTACCCTAGAGTTCAGCGTGGGGAAGGAACCTTGACAGCATGCCATTTAGCCACACTCCCATTGGGTCACAAAAGGGTTAGGATATAACTTTAAATGTTTGCATGTTTAGAATTTGGCTTTCAAAACAGCGTTCACACTCTGCAATTAGAAATGTATTGTTTCTGGCAAAAGTCTTTGGATAGTTGGTATTTTTTTCACTTCAGCTTTCCTTAAAATTAGCAGGAATCATTTTATTAAGTGATTAACAGAAATGGGTGAAATCCAGAAGGTTCAGGGCTCACTTCAACTTTTGTACAAACATTTGGGCTGGTTCTTATGTTATATGAATCTACTTGTCCACCTCTAGTGATTTCCTAACCTGCTGATGTTCAAACCTACATGAATATTTTTGACAGCTTTCTAAAAACTCCATTTTATGTGTTTAATTTGATAGGAATCATTTTATCATTCTGTTTTACACATGTTACGGTGAACCCTTTGTGAGGTACCAGTAACTGTAGCACTTTGTCACACTATGTAGGACTGTACAAGTTCTCTTTCCAATTACATTAAATAAATACATTTAAAGTATAGAAAACATGTTAACATGTACTTTCAAAGGAAAATAAGATCAATTTTTTTTAAAAAAGGGTGACTGTGGTATAAACTTTATACTCTCATTGGGTCATGATAGGTTATGGTATCATTTAAACTGGAATCTAATTTCACATGGTTACACTTTTATTGGAAAGAATTACTTCATGTGTGAGACAGTAATACTGATGTCTGCATGCCCCTCTGAGAAAGCTGAATTCCAAGATAAACCTATGCTCTTGCTACCTGAATCACTGGTGGTGGCAAACCGCATTTTAAATAAACCTTGTGTTAGAACTTTAAAAATGTGAACCACAAGCTATAAATTAAATAAATGCAGAGACAGTCCCAAGAGGATTCCTGACACACCACAGGCTCTCAGTGTTTTAAAGGAGCAACGGATTATCAAAAGAAGGCCGTCTAGCTACTCACAACATTAATATAAAACTAAGCAACTTTTTTAACAGAAATGTAGAATTCAAAATGATTCCTGCCTATCTAAGGTTTAAAACTCTTTTGAAAGGTACAAGAAGAAAAGATGGTGTGAAGGGGAAAGGCCCATTTTTAGTTACCATGCAACAAACTATATGCCTGATCTCGCAAACAATTACTTGCATGAGCAACTTTAATCAGGCAAGTACTCCCATTGAGTCAGAAATGGGCTCCATGTTTGTGGTTTTTTGTCCAGAAATTCTTTGAAATTTTGCTTTTGGATCAGATTGTTGCAGTACAGATTGTACAAAATATCATACTCCCATTTGTGATGCTTTCAAAAACACAGTTAACATTTTGTCAAGAAACAGGATTCTTTTTCCTGACTCTGACTCATTGTGTGACACAGAGTAAATTAGTCTCTGCGGGTTATATTCAGAAAGGGACTTAGGCATTGTGACAGTGATTGTTGGAAGACCTCACTTTAAGATGTCTAGAAAATAATGGGAATACACTGTGATTAACAAAGCCTGAGTTAGGTGCATAGGTTGGGAAGATAAATGTGGTGATCAGTGGTTTCTTGTAATAGTTGTCGATAGGGTTCCATTGTTTGTTGATTCTGACACAGAACTGTTCTAGAGAGATTTTGATGGATGGTTGGCGGTTCTTGAAGTCGTGGTGGAAATCTATGATAATTGACAGCAGCCCTTATTGGAGGAATATCAAGACTCATAGAAAACATCCTCAAACCACTTACCACACAAAGGACCAGCTTCCTCCAGGGCACAGCAGAATTCCTCCAGAAATTCTGCAACATTACCAACCTCCCTCACAACCCCATGCTTGCCACAATGGACGTCACCTCCCTATACATCAACATCCCTCACAACGGCCTCGCTGCCTGCCTCAAATATCTACAAGACAATGGACAACACTCAGATATCCATTCCAGACACATCACCAAACTCATCCATTTCATCCTCACCTGTACGAATTTTACATTCAACAACAAACAATTTGTGCAAACCATGGGAACTGTCATAGATACCAGAATGGCTCTCCAATATGCCCACCTCTTCATGGGCCACAATGAGGAAGAACTTCTGGACAAAAACACCACAAAAGCAATGATATACATAAGATACATCAATGATGTTTTCATCCTCTGGATAGAGGACCTAAACTCCCTGACAGACTTCCACCAAAACGTCAATAATCATCATCCATCCATCACTCTCTAGAACACTCTCGCACCAGCATCAACTTCCTGGATACAACGATCAGCTTCAACAATGCAACCCTATAGACAACTACGTACAAGAGCCGACGGATCACCACACTTATCTTCACAGTAACCACCCCAAACACACCAAGAAATCTGTTATCTACAGCCAGGTCCTCGGATACAACAGAACATGCTCTGAGGAGAATGTCCAGGATATATACCTTAACACATTTAAAATCTCCTTCACCAAACAAGGACCTCCATCAGAGAAGTAGATCGCATCATGGAATGGGCTACACAAATATCCTGAGAGAACCTGCTTCAATACAGAAAAAAACCCCCTCTGATAGCACACTCCTAGTTGTCACCAACCACCTAACTCTGGAACCTATATGAGGTATGAGCAAACAATTACAACCCAAACTCACGGGGTACACACACTGAAAGAAATCATTCCTGAACCTCCTCTTCTGACCTTCAAACAATTCCCCAACCTCACCATGCCCATCATCAAAAGCAAGCTCCCCACAGACCAGGACACAACAACTCAAAATATTACCAGACCATGCCAGAACAACAGATGCAAAACCTGTAGACAAATCTTAACTGCTACAATGATCAATACCTCCCCAACACACCTTTCAAGATCTAACATCCAAGCCAAAGCCTGAGCAACTTAGCTTCACGGGGCCCCTGGGGTATGGGGCCCTGGGCAATTGCCCTGCTTGCCTCCCCCTAACACCAGCCCTGAGAGTAGGAATAGACTGAGGCTGTGTCTACACTACCACTTTTGTCAGAATAATTTACGTTGCTATGGGGTGTGAAAAAAAATCATCTCCCCGATCACCATAAGTTACATCGACAGAAGCGATGCAATGGATAAGACAGAGTCCGTCTGGGCAAAAATTACATTGGGGAAGAAAACTAGTAAAGCCTCTCCTACGATAGTGCTTGGGGTGTGCTACAGACCTCCGGGATCTAATTTGGGTATGGATAGAGCCCTTTTTAATGTCTTTAATAAAGTAAATACTAATGGAAACTGCGTGATCATGGGAGACTTTAACTTCCCAGATATAGACTGGAGGACCAGTGCTAGTAATAATAATAGGGCTCAGATTTTCCTAGATGCGATAGCTGATGGATTCCTTCATCAAGTAGTTGCTGAACCGACTAGAGGGGATGCCATTTTAGATTTAATTTTGGTGAGTAGCGAGGACCTCATAGAAGAAATGGTTGTAGGGCACAATCTTGGCTCAAGTGATCATGAGCTAATTCAGTTCAAACTAAATGGAAGGATTAACAAAAATAAATCTGCAACTAGGGTTTTTGATTTCAAAAGGGCTGACTTTCAAAAATTAAGGAAATTAGTTAGGGAAGTGGATTGGACTGAAGAACTTATGGATCTAAAGGTAGAGGAGGCCTGGGATTACTTTAAATCAAAACTGCAGAAGCTATCAGAAGCCTGTATCCCAAGAAAAGGGAAAACATTCATAGGAAGGAGTTGTAGACCAAGCTGGATGAGCAAGCATCTTAGAGAGGTGATTAAGAAGAAGCAGAAAGCATACAGGGAGTGGAAGATGGGAGGGATCAGCAAGGAAAGCTACCTAATTGAGGTCATTGAGAGGAATGTAGGGATAAAGTGAGACAGGCTAAAAGTCAAGTAGAGTTGGACCTTGCAAAGGGAATTAAAACCAATAGTAAAAGGTTCTATAGCCATAAAAATAAGAAGAAAACTAAGAAAGAAGAAGTGGGGCTGCTTAACACTGAGGATGGAGTGGAGGTTAAAGATAATCTAGGCATGGTCCAATATCTAAACAAATACTTTGCCTCAGTCTTTAATAAGGCTAAAGAGGATCTTGGGGATAATGGTAGCATGACAAATGGGAATGAGGATATAGAGGTAGATATTACCATATCTGAGGTAGAAGCAAAACTGAAACAGCTTAATGGGACTAAATCAGGGGGCCCAGATAATCTTCATCCAAGAATATTAAAGGAATTGTCAACTGAAATTGCAAGCCCATTAGCAAGAATTTGTAATGAATCTGTAAACTCAGGAGTAGTACCGAATGATTGGAGAATCGCTAATATAGTTCCTATTTTTAAGAAAGGAAAAAAAAGTGATCCAGGTAACTACAGGCCAGTTAGTTTGACATCTGTAGTATGCAAGGTCCTGGAAAAAATTTTGAAGGAGAAATTAGTTAAGGACATTGAAGTCAATGGTAAATGGGACAAAATACAACATGGTTTTACAAAAGGTAGATCGTGCCAAATCAACCTAATCTCCTTTTTTGAAAAAGTAACAGATTTTTTAGATAAAGGAAATGCAGTGGATCTAATTTACCTAGATTTCAGTAAGGCATTTGATACCGTGCCACATGGGGAATTATTAGTTAAATTGGAGAAGATGGGGATCAATATGAACATCAAAAGGTGGATAAGGAATTGGTTAAAGGGGAGACTGCAATGGGTCCTACTGAAAGGCGAACTGTCAGGTTGGAGGGAGGTTACCAGTGGAGTTCCTCAGGGATCGGTTTTGGGACCAATCTTATTTAATCTTTTTATTACTGACCTTGGCACAAAAAGTGGGAGTGTGCTAATAAAGTTTGCAGATGATACAAAGCTGGGAGGTGTTGCCAATTCGGAGAAGGATCGGGATATTATACAGGAGGATCTGGATTACCTTGTAAACTGGAGTAATAGTAATAGGATGAAATTTAATAGTGAGAAGTGTAAGTTTATGCATTTAGGGATTAATAACAAGAATTTTAGTTATAAGTTGGGGACGCATCAATTAGAAGTAACGGAAGAGGAGAAGGACCTTGGAGTATTGGTTGATCATAGGATGACTATGAGCTGCCAATGTGATATGGCTGTGAAAAAAGCTAATGCGGTTTTGGGATGCATCAGGAGAGGCATTTCCAGTAGGGATAAGGAGGTTTTAGTACCGTTATACAAGGCACTAGTGAGACCTCACCTAGAATACTGTGTGCAGTTCTGGTCTCCCATGTTTAAAAAGGATGAATTCAAACTGGAGCAGGTACAGAGAAGGGCTACTAGGATGATCCGAGGAATGGAAAACTTGTCTTATGAAAGGTTTCAGAGTAGCAGCCATGTTAGTCTGTATTCGCAAAAAGAAAAGGAGTACCCGTGGCACCTTAGAGACTAACAAATTTATTAGAGCATAAGCTTTCGTAAGCTACAGCTCACTTCTAAGCTCACGAAAGCTTATGCTCTAATAAATTTGTTAGTCTCTAAGGTGCCACGGGCACTCCTTTTCTTTTTGTCTTATGAAAGGAGACTTAAGGAGCTTGGCTTGTTTAGCCTAACTAAAAGAAGGTTGAGGGGAGATATGATTGCTCTCTATAAATATATCAGAGGGATAAATATAGGAGAGGGAGAGGAATTATTTCAGCTCAGCACCAATGTGGACACAAGAACAAATGGGTATTAACTGGCCACCAGGAAGTTTAGACTTGAAATCAGACCAAGGTTTTTAACCATCAGAGGAGTGAAGTTTTGGAATAAACTTCCAAAGGAAGCAGTGGGGGCAAAAGATCTATCTGGTTTTAAGATTCTACTTGATAAGTTTATGGAGGAGATGGTATGATGGGATAATGGGATTTTGGTAAGTAATTGATCTTTAAATATTCAGGGTAAATAGGCCAAATCCCCTGAGATGGGATATTAGATGGATGGGATCTGAGTTACCCAGGAAAGAATTTTCTGTATTATCTGGCTGGTGAATCTTGCCCATATGTTCAGGGTTTAGCTGATTGCCATATTTGGGGTCGGGAAGGAATTTTCCTCCAGGGCAAATTGGAGAGGCCCTGGAGGTTTTTCGTCTTCCTCTGTAGCATGGGGCATGGTTGACTTGAGGGAGGCTTCTCTGCTCCTTGAAGTCTTTGAACCATGATTTAAGGACTTCAATAGCTCAGACATGGGTGAGGTTTTTCATAGGAGTGGGTGGGTGAGATTCTGTGGCCTGCGCTGTGCAGGAGGTCGGACTAGATGATCAGAATGGTCCCTTCTGACCTTAGAATCTATGAATCTATAAAAGTGACAGCGTTGACAGCGCTATGTTGGTGGGAGAGCTTCTCCTGCTGACATAGCTATTGCAACTCATTGGAGATGGTTTAATTATGTTGATGGGAGAGTTCTCTCCTGTTGGCATAGAGCGACTACATGAGAGATCTTACAGCAGCACAGTTGCATCTGCACAGCTGTGTCATTGTAAGCTCACTAGTGTAGACATGGCTCAATGTGGAGAAAAACTTACTGGTTGCTGAAGCTTCACTGCCTCCCACAACGACAAGGCTCACAAGTGAAAAACAGGCTCAAGTATCACACTGAAATGTAAGTACAATATTTATATTCCAATCAATTTATTTTCTAATTATATGGTAAAAATGACAAAGGAGGAAATTATTCAGTAATAGTGTGCTGTGACACTTTTATATTTATATGTCTGATTTTGTAAGCAAGTAATTTTTAAGTGAGATGACACTTGGGGAACACAAGACAAATCAGACTCCTGAAAGGGGTACAATAGTCTGAAAAGATTGAGAATCACTGAGTTACAGAATCTAGCAAACCTAAAAATCTAATACTTAGCTGACCATCTATATATTTCTTTCCTTTTAAAGAACTATCTCAGCACATCATTATATTGGATATTTAAGTGAATTTTGTGCCATAAATTTCATCTCAGCTGTTGCAAATTCCATTTCCATATCCAGCAGTATTTTCTTGTAGTTTAAGAATGTCCATATCACTTTTTCAGTTTTCCTTAACAGTGTCATTTTATTGATTGGCTATACTGTACATTAACATATGGTAGACAGATGCTTTAAAGGTGATATTCGTTTTGCACTAATTTCCATATCGCTGACACCTTTTCTTCCTGTCCAGCTCCTTCTTTTCAGTCTCCTTGCTCAGGTTTAAAGGTATGTTTTCATTCCAGAGGTCTGGATTGTTACTATATGACCAGTCTCAAAAGCCAGAACCCTAACACAGTTGGTGGAACCAGGATGCTTTCATTCTGCATGTCCACACATTTGTGCTTATGAAAGGCTCTCCCACCTTTAACTTAATTTAAAATAATATAAAATTAAACAATTGACTGGCTGTAGGGCCAGTCTGGTGGTGTAAACTGGTTGGTGAGCAGAGTTACACTGCTGGAGAAACTGGCCTATATTTAATAAAATTTCCAAATTTTCTTAGGGGCTCACATTAAGATCAAATATTCTTACCAAACTTTAAATATTTTTTTTAGAAATTTCCTTATATACTTATTATTGTGCAATTAAATAACCACACATTTCTTGATAATAAGAATTAGGATAAAGTCTCACTATATGATCATAAAGACTGTGACAAAAAATACTATGCTATAGTTCTAAAATTTTTTGAGATTTGGGTTATTTTATTGTAGAAAACATTTTTAAATTTCTGCATCCATTTAAACCAATATTGAAATATTATTTCATGACTTGCATTCTGAAGTCACTGTAATCAAAAGTTTTTTGATATGAATAAAGAAGAACAAAGATCAACTCTTTTTTGGCTGTTTTTGTTTGCTTCTTATGTACATAAAGGAAGAAAAATAATGAATTGAGCAGAGAAGCTGGAATGAAAAAAACTGCTCTTTGATTAATGATAAACATGGAGTCACAAATAGCCTTTTATCTTTTAACTTAGTAACTCAACATGTGTTTTTTATTTTGATTTGGGATCTTTCCTGTACCAACTGTCCTATATTATGAAAATTAAGAGGCAATATAAAGCACTTGGTGTGGCATGTATCTACTTGTTAATTGGTTGAGGAACATGAAACATGCATTGATGTGATCATCAAAACTTGTAAATGGAAAAGAGCACTAAATAAACTTGAGTGTACTGGGGATTTTAAGGGATTGGGATAGATGGGAAAACAAATTAAAACATTTACCCATATAACAGCGTGCCAAAATCCTTTAGCTCTGTGAAGTTAGGAGTATGTCACTCATTTGAGGATGACATCACAGTCTCTATGCCAAACATTTGCTCTCCTAATGTTATGTTATCCTCCCAAAACCTGAACATTTTCCATGTTTAAGATGGTGCATCTCCAAAAGGTGATGGAATTTGGAGGCAGTTATTTTTAAAAAGGGTTTTATTGCAGAAATAAAACATTCCCATGACAGAGTCTGAAATAAAGATTTGTTGCCAGTTTGGGTTATATTCCTACAAGTTGCCAAGTATCATCAGCTCAAAATGAAGCTTCAAAAGGTGCTTAGCACCATGCAGGGTTAAGCCTGTAGTGAGTATAAATTACAAATGGTGAAGAACTTTAACAATAATAGATAATGGATCAAATATAATCAGTTATATTGGGAAGCTGGATAATTATATCAAATCTAGGTCTTCACATCTACATTTGGCACACAGAAGTGAAATAAAATTATTACCTGAGCAAGCTGACTGACCATTCAGTCAACAACATTATGAAGACTCAAAATGAAGTTCAAAGAAACCAGAACTAGTCAGCAGTGACAGCAAGGAAAAGCTTCTCAATACAATGGAAATTACATTATTACGGTTTTGTTCTTGTAACTCATCAGATATAAAGGTAATATAGAAACATAGTAACTGGGCTACATGATTTAAAACAACAACTCATTTTCAGTTAAGTTAAGGATTCAAATACATAATCTAGCACCAAAGGAGATCATGTGGATTTGTGATACTCACTTTGGGTTCAAAAATAAGCATGTGGAAATGTCATCATAGGTATACCTATCACACTATTGGCAGACATGCCACATATCAAAAAATGCTGCAATCTCTACTGCAAAACAATTGTACTATAGATATGCAGGTACTATGTGTCCTGTATTGCTGAGCTACATTCAACTGGGATTGTAAAAGATAATAAAAGATTGACAGGCAGATGTTGGTAAGGAATGAATTGGAACATTTCTTGTCATGTGATAGCCAAGAAAACTACTCACACAGGTTCATGGAAATCAAAGACCAGATGTCTATCATAACTTGCTCTACAAACACAATACACACAATATGTAACGTCCAAAATCTTTCCCTGTCTAATATTTGTATTTATTAGCTAAAGAATTAAGAATAAATAATATAACAATCATCTCAAACCTTCTCCCCAGGCTTGGCTTTTCTCTTCAGGACTGCTCAGCCCAAAGCCTAGATACTCTCTTCCCCAGAGCACTACTCTTCCCCCATTCTTTATATCCACTCACCTACCTCAGGGAGTCCACTTCAACTTTGCCCAGTAGGATCAACACTTGCCAACAGGGAGGGATATTTTAGGCAAACACAGCCAGCCTGTTACAAGGACACACTGACTGTGGCTACCACAAGTACATACAACTGGACACCAAAATTATCAACCTATGTGCTCAGAACTTCAAAAGAACAGAACAGCAGACTTTGGCTTTGGTGAATATGGAAATGCTGAAAATAATATTTTTTCTCTAATAAAATAGAATTCTAAATTTAAACAAGCTTGTTGGCATCAAGCCATAGCTCTCTACATCAAGATAGGATATTTGCTGAGTGATTTAAAATAGCAAATCCTCTTTAATAACAGGAAATGTCTTTGTAATGTATTTGTTTCCATATCTGTTTAGACAGTTTATTATTTATTAAATATCACACATGAAAGGAGAAAATTAATATTTTCAAAACTAATTTACCACAGATCTCAAAAGAAGATCAGTTTTTGAAGCAAACAACTCCAAACACTTTCAAAAGCCCTTACATAAGTCCCATATACAATTTCATCCCTCTTGGATCATGTGAAAATATTTCCATAAGTCAGTATCAATATTTAAGGAAACATAAAAACTTTGCTAACTGTTTATATTACAAAATTTGAAATATCTTAAAGCATGAATTATTTTTGCAGTGATCATCACTTTGTCAAAGATAGATTAGTATGAGTTGCAAACCATGCTTGGCCTATTAAAAATTCTATTAATTTTAATTTTTCTTTGTTTCAGAATCACCACTAGTTATCTCAATTTCTTTCTACCAGTTCAGAAGAGTTCTGAGCCCTGCTGTTATGCCTATTTGTCATATGATGTTAACATCAAGGAGAGAGAGCTAAAAGTGAGAAGAACCTCCATGATGACTCCTGCAGAAATCTGCCAGTTGCACTGGAAAAAAAGGTGTTAGGGGATGCCGACATGCCTCCCAAAGACATTTTCCAGCTAGGAGTCTAGGAATAAGAGATGGGAAATAGAGAGAAACCAGGAAGTGAAGACACATGAGAATAAACAATGATTTTTTAAAAATAATGTTAGAAAAGTTTTGGATCATTTGGAAAAAAAAAAGTTTTTGTTACTGCTGGTTCTTATCTGATCCAGTGCATCTATCCCTCTTAAACATGTGATACTATAAATACAGTACTAATGCTACTTTTTCCTGTGGTGTCAATTAGTCTGTGTCCCTCACCTTAATTTAATCCTTATTGCTAACACACTCTTTTTTGCTTTCATGGAAATATGGTAATTCATAGATTAAATTTTAGGCTTATTTTGTTTGCTTGACCAAGTGAATGCCTTTCTTTCAATGGCTTCCTGCAAGTTTGACTCTGAAGATTCATCAAACTTAATAAGTCCTTGGGGCTGATTCTTCACTACCTTGCTCCTTGTGTAGTCATTTACAACCTGTGCAAAATGGGTATAAAAGGCTACCAAATCAGAATGCCAGCAACTTTACACGCATTTTGCACAGGTGTAAATGACTGCACAAAGTGCAAGATGATAGAAATTAGGCATTTGTGATCTTACAGTGCTTGTAATGAATGCAATTAAAAAAGGGAACCTCTATTACTCAGAGAGAGATAGACAGACACAATGTTATATCATTACTTGAATGAAATTTCAAAACTCCCTTACTTTTCCTTTGCCAGTAGCTGGGTCTCATATGTAGCCACCTTAGGTTCTACTCCAGCAGGTTTTTGTATCCTTTGTCTCCGTTTTCTACTTGGTGCAATATCAATGACATCTGGGCTGTTGAGAAGAGAATCCCTCCTTGGTGGAGCTGCTGAAGTGAAAGCAAAAAGACCAAAGGTTGACAAGATGCCCGAAAGGACAACATTATAAAATAATTTCCCAATTCTACATATTTTCTGTGAATATCTCTTTGCTGGTAGCATGTGCTTAGAAACCATGTTAATGGGAGCCATATAATAACCTAGATAGACAGATATACAGACATCAGAGTTACCTACAAAGATGATAGCAAAGGACTCGGAGTCAGGACTTATGCATTCTAATTCTGACTTTGCCACTTACTTGCTGTGTGGCTTTAGGCAAGATATTTAACTTCTCTGTGTCTCAGCATCCCCATCTGTAAAATGGGATAACAATACACATCTAGTCACAAGGGGGTTCTAAAGATTAATTAGCTACTAGGCTCAACCTTTGAGAGGAGCTCCTTTGCTGACCATGGCCAAGAAGGAACTGACTGGAACTTTCAGATAGCAGCATTTCTGCTCAACAGAGTTTGATATGCAATGGCTGATATTCAGCCTGGGTTACATACCATCCTGCTACCTCTGCCTTCAAGGGTCAAAAACCGTAAGAATTAAGGGAGTTCTGCTAATACTGCAGTAAGGAGCTAAGACCCAGACTGAGACTCATGCATAATAGTGTCCTTAGAGAAATAGGTCTTACAACCTCAACAGCAGAAATACACACATGGGGCCAATTCTTGGCCCATGCATTGTTGTGGAGACTGTGCATCAGACTTGGCCCAGAATTTATATTAGAAAACCCCTTAAATTCCTAATGGATTCATAGAGTTTAAGGCCAAAAGGACCATTACATTGTCTCCAACACAGGCTATAGAATGTCACCTAGTTACTGAGGCCAATAAATTGGGTTTGACTCAAGCTAAAGCTAAAGCTAAAGCTAAAGCCAGGCCTGCCGACATCAATTCTGGGCCCCAAGGCCAGGGCCATCCCTAGGAAGGTGCGGGGCCTGGGGCGGAAGTGACCAATTAGTCACTTCCATGTCCGTCCCACCACTTCTGGGACCGCAGTCCAATAATACAGCATTCCAATAATTTTTGTCTCTGCCCTTTTCTGAGCCTTTCCCATTTTTTAACATCCTCTTAAATGTAGAAACCAGAACCAGATGCAGTATTCAATTATCAGTCTCACCGATGCTCTAAACAGAGTAAAATCATATCCCTATTCCTGTTCACTTCTCCTGTTTATATCTCTGAGGGCTGCATTAGCCCTGGCCACAGCATCACACTGAAAGCTCATTTCAACAACATTTTTGATTAAAGTTTTTTGGAACAATTAAAAAAATTATTTTATTTCTTTTTGACTTGACTTAACTGTCGTTCATTCATTTTAGGTCAAATTCAAAAGATGATCCCTCCCGCAGCTCCAACAGCTATACCGATTATTTAAAGTATGCATGCGAAGACTCACCTCTATATATACACATCCAATGTGCCCACATTTTTCTACAAGTCTTCAACAGTCAGCAGTGCACTTTTATTTAACAGGCATATTTTTAATTGTAAAAGCTTTCATCATCTTTAATTTTTAAGATAGCACTATCCAGACTAGCATGGTTTTCAAGGGAAATGCAACAAATTACAAGTTGGTGACTGCGAGCAGTGGTGCTAAGGTAACTTTCCCTGGCTGTTATTCCCCCCTGTTCATCTTCAGAAGAGTTCATTTCTGTGTGGATGAAAGGCATGCTTGAGAATGAAGATTTTTACATGAAATTACACAATTTTTCTTACTTCTTCATGGTGTGACCCTTTCTTCACAAAAACAGCACACGAACAAAGGAAACCGGAGAATGGTTTTTACTCCCTTTACTAATCTTGCAACTGACATGTTGCACAATCTTTTCCATTACTTCTCTCAAAACTATGATTCTGATTCAGCACAGCGCTTAAGCACATACTGACATTCAAGTACATGAGTGGTCTTATTGGAGACAAAGGGGACTACTCACACATAAAATTAAAAGCGTGCTGAAGTGTTTTTGCTGATTCAGGAACTAAAAAGCTGAAAACAATGTGCATTTTATTTAATTAAAAGAGACTCACAGATCTTGTCTAGGTATGAAGCTAATGCATTAACACGTTTTCAAAATCTAGTATAGACAAGTTTCAGAATAGCAGCCGTGTCAGTCTGTATTCGCAAATTTTTATAACGTCCAGCCCTTTAACTCAGCTTTACATCTGAATATCAGATGTAATTCTTTGCACATCATCACCTATAATGAAAATTCTACAATTGGAACTTAGTTAACAACTCCGTTGATGTTGCATGAGCCATAGCAGAATCCAGCTCTCTCTCTCCCATGCTGCACTGGCTCTGTGGTGTTAACGGGAGTAATAAGTAGTAAAAACTTAGCTTGGTCACAAAAGTAAGTAAATATTACTTGGAATATACACAGTGAGCAGATCTTTTGAGTAAGAATGTTCCAAATTTAAATACTCTATTTTCCTACAATAACCACACTTCAAATGTGTACGATGAGAACTCTCAGTACCTGTATTTGTAAAAGTTGCTGTGCAAGCAAAGAGGAATAACTTTTTGTGAGATCTGACCAGCAGAGAAAAATGATCATGGAGACATAACTCTTTATTTTCCTTAGTGCTTGTTAAAACATGAAGCCTCAAGGAGTAACCAAAGATAATCACTTTGATGATTTCAGTTAATTCATTCATTTCCAAAACATCTGCTAAAGCTGCCAGATGTGCTTCTTTTATATTTAAACAAACTGCCCCTTATAGAATATGTTTTAGAATATATATTTTAGAAATGATCTAAGGCCAAATTTTGTTTTGATTTAAAGACCACTGACTTCTGTGGGAAGGGCATTGTGTAAATGAGCACAGCATATGGTTATTGTTTATCCATATTGTTGATAAAATCCATTTATCCATATTGTTGATAAAAACAGTACTGTTGTGGATTAGAAAAGGTGTGTTGATTGTGTGTGTATACGTATATTTACTAATATACATATAGCATCATCAAACATGCATAGTCCACTGAGGACCATTTCACCAGCAGAGTGACTACGGTTGATGGCATCATACCAGGCATCATAAAGTGAAGTTCCCAGATCTGTCTTAATTCTGTGAATTCACAAATCTTGGATGGCCTTGGCGGTGATGCCAGGTAGGAAGAAGGCATTCTCCCCTTCTCACATTGATGGATAATTTAAAAGCACAGTGTGCTGGGGTGTTTTTTGTCCATCCTGGTGACATGGCTGAAAAGCATGCAATGCCACTTTTGAATGTAGTGAGCGACTGGCAGAAGGCCAGATATGTGTGAGACTATGGCATTTTGCACAAAGTTAAACCTCTTTATGCTCAGGATTTGGTACTGACAGGACATATGGAATGCCTCAATAAGATAGTCCAGATTTCTGACCCATATGCAGTACACAGATTTGACAGGATTGTTTCAGCGCAAAGACATACTGTATCCACAACCAAGACTCAGACTTCATGATGGTGGAGGTCATCGGACAGCTGGTTTGCTGAAACTGAGCTCTGTTTGCAGCCTAGGCAGATGAACTTGTCAACATTTTCCACCTGCCTGCACCTAGCGTCCGGTGGCCAAGCTCCAAGATTCTGGACCATGAGCCATTCAACCCTATAGTGTGGGCAGTACTTTGGAAACCTTGAGTGGCAGGGCTGAAATTCTCTGGCTTCTCCACAAGCAAGCAAGGCAGCAGCATCAGTATAGTCTTGCTCAGTAAACTTCTTGAGCATCCTTGCTTCCGATGTGTGAGTGGAAAGTCATAACATCTAGTCACTAGCTTGACAGAATAGTGATGGGGTGAGAATGCATTCCTGTTGCACACCTGAGATTCTGTAGAAATGTGGCGAAAGCCATGAATCAATATGCACACTAGTGTGAGGATAATGCACCACATTTAGCAATACATCTGGGACACCAGCTCCCTTCAGTCAGAGCCAAAGTGCTGAACTGTCAACTGAATCAAAAGTTGCTTTGATGTCCATATATGCTATGTGAAGTGGACAGTTAAATTCTCAGTGCAGCTCAGCCAGAAGCCAGAGGGTAATGACAGGGCCCATTGTTGACCATCCAGCAGTGAAACCTGATTGCTGTGGATGACGATGTCAGTTAAGGACTGGCTGCATCCTGCAAAGCAGAACGTGAGCGATAATATTTCCAGGGACCAATAGCAATGAGATCAGCCTATAGTTGCCACACGTGGTATGAGATCATGTTCCCTTGTACACGGATGTTATGATGCCATATTTCCATTCATCTGGTACTCTGCCATATGCCCACATCAATTGATGTGGGCCAATACTCACTAGTTCCAAGGTACCTTTGAGCATCTTGGGTGGAATACAATCAGCATGTCCATTTCACAAGGTCTGGATGGCGATTCATACTTTCTCAAGTCACAGAGGATCAGTGTTCATCCCTGGGTCTACAGTTTTATAGTTTGCCAGGTCACATGGCTCTAAACAGTCATCAACAGGCATGTCATTCAGCACACTTTCATAATATGTTTTTCATATATAGAGAGGAAGTCAGATATTTCTCTTGTAAAAATATCACAATCTAACAATAATTAAATTCAGGGGATTAGTTCTGCTATTTACTAATATTTTAGTTCCATTCTAGCCTAGTCAAATACCCTAATCAATAAAAACACTGTGAAGGAAAACATATGTAAATAACTCTATCATAATCATATAAGACAAATGGTCAATATGCAAAACAATCAAAAAGATATGATAATTCTAAAGCTAATTGACAAGAACAGTTAATTCTGTGGAACAATTAAACTCATTAAGACAATAACCAAATAAAATTTTGTTATCCGATGCCTGTTTTTTGTTCCCGATGAGGAGCTGTAAGATAAGATAGAACAAATTCTTGTCCATCTACAAAAGGCAGGTGCCCTCTTTCTGCTGGATATTTCTATGGGGAAACACTGTGGCAGAAATAGAGATTTATATAGGACACAAGCACTTTACTGTCAAGAACAGGTCAGCTTGGCTTTCTGAATCACTGATTTTAGGGGTACCACAAATGTTTAGAGAGAATGTTACAAAACCTATTCAGATTTGATAGCTATTCCAAGCTACTGAAGCTCACTTGCTCCTTCCTTCTTTTGGATAATCCAAAGTAGTACAAATGTATTAATGGTATTATGGAGACTATTCAGACTATCATCAGATGCACACACTTCAGTCTGCTAAATTTCTCTCCAAATCTGGCTGTTGACTGATCAGAAGCTTCCAGCTGAACTTGTTACTGTTTAATCTAAACAATGTCTCTTACTCTGTAAAGTTAGTTGACTTCAATGCTCCGCTGTCTTTCTACAATGAGAGACAGCTATTTAATTTAAAATAAGTCCCTTGGATAATATTTATTTTATTCAGTTTGGGGAGCTGTTGTTCAGGAGGTACAATGAATGCTGGCCTATCTTGGTTCTGTCATCAATGCACTATAGGCAGTGGTAAAAGTAGATTGAAAGGGACAGAAAACTCTCACTGCCATCATCCAAGGAGTGGGAGCTAGGGGTGAGAGCTGCTCCCCAAGCTGGGAGAAGAGAGAGAGTTCTCCCTGTGGTTTTTAAAGAGAAAAAGGAGCTGAACTCCTCCTTACTTAACGCTCAATTATAGTATATAATTTAGGTAGCTATATGACAGACATTGGTTTGTAGTCTCAGTCCAGTTCCTAATGGACCATTATAGTTGACAATAATTGGCACCTTTGTTGACAATCTCAGTGTGGAGGCTATTAAAGGAATGGGTATGGAAATTCATATCTCTCTCACTGTTCTAGGCAGTCGCTTTAAATTAAGACTAGGGGGTATTAGCAAGGCAATTTAGGAAGTCTGCCAAACTCCACGGTATAGCTGTTCTGCAGATATAAGCACTTCAGCCAGAAATGCCATCAGTCTAGCACTTTTCATGACTGATAAATGCATAAAAACATTCAATGGTCTAAAATAAAACACATATTTATGGCTCATGAATATTCTCCAGTAAAAGTAGCAGAAAGAAGTCTCTATTTTAATTTTAGGAAAATAGTAAGTATCACAGTTCCTTCCTCTTGCCACATTTTCTGACATATTTCATTCTTTGTATAAACACATACGTACAGTATTGTAATACCCTGGTGTCTAAAGGAGGCTTGAGACTGCTGTATTATAAATTCTGTGACAGTTAATTATTAACATTTATTTTTATAAGTAATATCTCCATGGAAAGAGCTTACTAAGACACATGTTAAAAAAACTGGAGCAAAAAGTTTAGATTCATCTGTACAAAACTGTATAAATTGTATCCAGTTCAGTAAGGAAGTTTACATTTACACAGTAGTGGACTGTGTTACCATGGCATCATTGGTAATGTGTGCTAAGACATAAGTACTAGCCTCTCAAGTTTGCATAGGCAATGCCTAGTCTTTTTCTGAGGTCATCTTTTTTAAACAATTCTTTATAGAGACGTAAAATATTTTTATTATAATTAAAACAGCCCATCAAGCCCTTGCCTTCCACTGGAGGGGAGGGAGATAACCTCAGGGTAAGACAGAAATTTGGTGAAAATGTGTTAAAATAATTTTTCCTCAGCATTTATTTATATAGTGATCATTCCAGTGCCCATCTGCCTCCTTTGTGTTCTTCAAATTGACTGGTACTCTTGCCAGATAAACTGTTTGGTACCAAAATGAATACTGTGGTTGGGTGAATGGGAAAGAGGTCTTTTCATATATCAGTGGGGCTTCAGAAAGAAAATAAACATCCCTTCACAAATAGTAGCAAAAGGTCCCTGAACCCTGCTTATATATTATATATAAATACAAACTGCCAAAGGAGCTCAGCACTTGAATCCTGGTACCCATGACTTGAAATCCATGTACTATTACTCTTTTACTCTTTAAAAACAATGCAATGATAATGTGATATTTTCAGTGTCAACAATGCATGCTTCGTTGGGTGAAATATTCTCTTTCAGCAATCCATAAGAATAATGGCTGTGATTTTTTATTTTACTAATGCCATAATTCCAACAAAGTACACCTATTTTTAACATTTCCATAAATTGTGATTTATAATTATCTAAAAAGGAATCTTAAAAATCCTTGTTGTATGGCGCATGAAGAAATGTCACAAAGTCCCTAGAAGTTAATTCCTGCTTTACAATACAACAATGGAAGCTTTATAGTGTATTCAAAATCCTTCATGACATGGGTCACAGGTAGAGGCTCCATTATGAAGCCGGTGAAAGCTAAAAAACGGTAATTTTTGTTATTTGAAACCTATAAACCATTAAAGCTGCTTTCCCTGGTTTATTATTTATAGGTGCTTGACAGAACGGTTGGTAATATTGGTGGCTCAAACATTCTTGTTTTGTTTCTTGACTAGCCAAAAGCAGTTCAATGAACAGTCAGACTGTTCAGCAGCAACATGCTCTGGTCTTTCAATGTTCTATTGAAAGTCAGATTTATTACCTGCAACCTTTTCCATCTCTGATTTATGAATAATTTCAATAATTCGCAATAATACCAAGCTGGTGGAGTTAGTTCACTTCATTGAGCTGTCATCCAGCACACCAGCACATTCAAGTTCAGCAATGACTATGTATTATGAGGTCCTGATCTGAAAGAGTCTCAGATGAGCTCATTGCTCTGAGTGTTACTATTTGCTGCATCATTTTCTGGAACCTGTTGCTGGAACCAACCTTATTTGGATCCTCCATACCTACCAGGCTGGAGGTAAGAGGATTTATTAGTGATTTCCTCGGGAGAAACTAAAGGGATTGATATGTATGACAAATAATCAAAAGAAAATTAGAGTTGTCTTAAAATGAGTAACAAACAATCATGGGAATAAAGGAAATGAAGCTAAAAAAAAGCTTTTGGAAATTTTCTTAGGTGCAATCATTCAATTTCATGTTAAGGAAACGTAGCTGAAGTTTCTACAGGTAATATAAAAACAGGCAAATGTTAGTGCTTAGAACTCATGCTTATTATTGCCACCTTCCAATGTTTATGCCTTGAACTCTTCTGGTAACGGTAGTTTATCTTTCCCAGCCCACCCTGGAGACCCTGCCCCGACACTGTGAGTGTTGGATTTCCAAAGATCACCTCAAGGGTTATTCTAAATGTCAGGTAGTATTTCTCATTATGTCTAACCTCCAGCTGTGTGGAGTCTGACTTCTGAAAAACACTCTTAAAGAAGATCTTGCACACTGGTAATTGTATTAATTATTTACAGATTGAAGACCCCTAATAGCAAGATGGTCATTACCACTGCTATTCACGTTAAGATGTGAAATCATGCTTTGAAACTGGACTTCTGGATTAATAATAAAGGAAAGCCTAATGGTTCCTAGGAGAAATTATTATCCTAGAGTATTGTTAACTTAGAGTTGGAGTATTAATTCTAACCCAGAAGAATGCGTTTAGAAAACTGGAAGCCTGAGGTGGGTAACTACTCCTGTGTCAGCTTCTTTGCTCAAAATCATTATAACCCTGACAATGAATACTAACAAAAACAAAAAGGATTTGTAAACAGTAAAGACTTTTGATTCCTTTACTGGAATAAGTATTTGAATCCCCTTATACTTTAGTAGTCTTATCATTTTGTACGTTGGTTCCTGGAAACCTCTGTAACTGCCTATTAATTTTAGGACAGCCCTGGAAAACTGCTATTGAATTTTTTTCAATATATTATATTTCTCATTGGCCCCAAGATTGTGGGTAAGTCACAAAGCCTGAGTAAACAAGAGTCAGTTCAGGAATTCTTTCCTCCCACCCTTCTCTTGAAGTTGGAGCCAGGGTGCTGGGCACCCTTGCAGCTAGACTGTAGCTGCTTTTACCATTATGATCTATTGGCTATAGTAGCAGCCATGGCCTATTGACATCAGCTGACTTACACTCATGTAAAACCAATATGAGATCAGCATCAGACTCACAGAGTTTCCAGCATATGGATCCATATTGTTCACAAATCCACTGGCTATGCTCTTGCTTGCCCACCCCCAGAACTCCTCTCTGAACTCCCATAAAATTAGCCACCACAGAGCTTAACTCCTCGGTGTACAGGGCACTGAAAAGTCCACCTGCATAGCCTTGGACACATTCTGGCTCCCTCATGGAGTGGATGTAAAGTAAGACCACTGCACTTTGGGACATCTGGAGCCTGGATATATCAAGGATATTTTTTTTAAATTCTAGCAAAATCAATAAAACTGAATACATTTAGGTTAATAAAAGGCATAGAAACCTGTCCAAAAACACCACATATGGTGATGAGAACAAGCAGATGTTTCACTTGGTCCAGATCTAGCACAAACATAAATTTTGTTGGACAGTTCTAACTGACTTCACGGCAGAAGCTGAAAGTAACTTTGACAAGCATATGGAGTCATGATCCTGGCATTTTAAAATGGATAAAGTACTGAGCCGTACTTATAACAATATTGTGTACTCTGTACTAAGCTACCCTCACAATTTTTGAATTACATAATAAATACCAAGTTTTCAATATATAATCTTCTGGGTTTTTTTGAATTTTGAGTGTCTTTCTGGTGCATTCCAACAAAGACAGCAGAGTCCAATGGACACTGCACTGGACTAGAATTCAGGAGATATGGGTTTTATTCTTGGCTGTACCGATGACCTACTGTGTGATCTTGAGACAATCACTTTCCCTTTTTGTGCCTCACTTTCCTCAATTGTAAAATGGAGCTAACAATACTTATCTTTGTTAAGTACATTGGGATTTAAGGATCTAAAGCACTAGGAGAGTCTGAGCCAAAGCATGTTAAAGTAATTGGGAGAGACGCCACTTGCCATATCAAGAGCTAGGTACTCTTATTGTAGGCACTGTTATAATAATTAGGATTTACTAGATCAACTCAAGTTGTGAGCTCAGTTGGTGGAAGGTGGGTGAAAGTGTATAAAACATTACAATAACCTATGGCAATGAATGTTGATGGAAAGCATATGAAAAGAAACAGAAAGACTGGAGTAGTGCAAAGAAAACAGAAGCTACTGATAGCACCCACAGTGCTAAGTTGTGATTTAAAAACAAGATGAAAGTAAAATCAGAAATAAATGGACCAAAATCGGTGTCAGAAATTAGACCTAACTGATGAACAAAATAATGAGGGAATAACCGTGGGTCCTTAAAGGGGGCACACTGAGGGTCAAAATGGCCTAACAAACTCCTGGAGGATTCCTTTGGAAAAAAGCTGACAGGCATCTGCTTTGCTCCTAAGATTCTTTAGCATCATTATGACACCCAGACCTCAGTGCACAGTGGAGATGATTGACCATCACCAGTAGACTAGCAAAGACTCCAAGGTTATACATGCAAGATGCATCTCTGTCCTCTCTTGCCTTGTGTGTTCCTTTCCATCTCATTATCTTCCTTCTCCCCCAAGATTTTGACCTAATCCTGAGACCAGCTGCATCACACAGCACTAGCACAATGAGATAAGGTGGCTCACCCAGCTCTGCTCAGCCTTAGAAGGACTGTTGAAAGAGTGCCCACGCCTGTCAAATGGGGTCTCAGACTGGGTAAATCAGCCAGGCTCCAGAGCAACAGTTGTCATCACGAACTTGCCAGCCCAGAGCATCTGTCCATGACGGACCACTTTGTACTCTGAACATGTACACAAGAAGCTGTATTTCACCCACTTTTACAAACCTCTCTCTTCTCCCTTTGTGTCTATCTATTTTGTCGAAAACAGGAAAAGTAACCACCAAACTCACAAGGTCTGTTCAAAATTCAACCACCAAACTGGCCCTTTGTTTCCCATTACAAAGGATAGTTTGACTAGCTGATATCCTCTTTGATAAAAAAATGTTGATTATGTTTGTGTTGCATAACTACTCAATTTCAAAATTAGGGCTGTTGATTAATCGCAGTTAACTCATATCATTAACTCAAAAAAATTAATCACGATTAATTGCACTGTTAAACAATAGAATACCAATTGAAATGTATTAAATATTTGGATGTTTTTCTACATTTTCAAATATATTGATTTCTATTACAACACAGAATACAAAGTGTACAGCGATTACTTTATATTTTTGATTTCAAATATTTGCACTTTAAAAATGATAAAATAAATAGTAGTTTTCAATTCAGCTCATACCAGTACTGTGGAGCAATCTCTTTATCATGAAAGTGCAACTTACAAATGTAGATTTTTTTGTTAAAGAACTGCATTCAAAAATAAAACAATGTAAAACTTTAGAGTCTACAAGTCCACTCAGTCCTACTTCTTGTTCAGCCAATCACTAAGACAAACAAGTTTGTTTACATTTACGGGAGATATTGCTGCCCGTTTCTTATTTAGAATGTCACCTGAAAGTGAGACCAGGCATTTGCGTGGCACTTTTGTATCTGGCATTGCAAGGTATTTACATGCTAGATATGCTAAACATTCATATGCCCCTTCTTGCTTCGGCCACCATTCCAGAGGACATGCTTCCATGCTGATGATGCTCGTTAAAAAATAATGTGTTAATTAAATTTGTGACTGAACTCCTTGGGGGAGCATTGTATGTCTCCTCTTCTGTTTTACCCGCATTCTGCCATATATTTCATGTTACAGCAGTGTCGGATGATGATCCAGCACATGTTCGTTTTAAGAACACTTTCACAGCAGATTTGACAAAATGCAAAGGTGGTACCAATGTGAGATTTCTTAAATAGCTACAGCATTCGACCTAAGGTTTAAGAATCTGAAGTGTGATCCAAAATCTGAGAGGGACGAGGTGTGGAGCATACTTTAAGAAGTTTTAAAAGATCAACACTTCGATGTGGAAACTACAGAACCCAAACCACCAAAAAAATAAAATCAACCTTCTGCTGGTGCCATCTGACTCAGATGATGAAAATGAACATGTATTGGTCTACTCTGCTTTGGATCGTTATTGAGCAGAACCTGTCATCAGCATGGACGCATGTCCTCTGGAATGGTAGTTGAAGCATGAGAGGACATATGAATCTTTAGCAGATCCGGCACGTAAATATCTTGGGATGCCGGCTAGAACAGTGCCTTGCAAATGTCTGTTCTCACATTCAGGTAATATTGTAAACAAGAAGCGGGCAGCATTATCGCCTGCAAATTGTAACCAAGCTTGTTTGTCTTAGCGACTGGTTGAAGTAGGACTGAGTGGACTTGTAGGTTTTATAATTTTTATTTTTGAATGCAGTTATTTTTTGTATATAATTCTACATTTGTAAGTTCAACTTTCATGATAAAGAGATTAAACTACAGTACTTGTATTAGGTCAATTGAAAAATATGATTTCTTTTGTTTTTTACAGTGCAAATATTTTTAATAAAAATAAATATAAAGTAAGCACTATACACTTTGTATTTTGTGTTGTAATTGAAATCAATACATTTGAAAATGTAGAAAACATCCAAAATATTTAAATCAATGGTATACTCTTATTGTTTAACAATATGATTAATTGTGCGATTAATCGTGATTAATATTTTTAATCGCTTGACAGCCCTATTCAAAATGCTTTATTTTTTTAAATTCTTTTTCTCTTGTGTGTCCTAATCAATACATTTCCAAACTTTGGTATGAATTTCCTAATATGCTTGCTGTGGCACAAAGCAATTAATCTTGAAACCGTGTTTCATGGTTTAGTGTTGCACAGTAATAGGGTCACTTTGACTCTCTGAGCCCACTTATTCCATCAAAATTAACACACCACCACTGCTAAACCAAGTGTACACTTAAATACTTTATACAAATTTCTATCAGCTACCTACTTTTTTTTTTTTTTGATGTGCAGTGATTTCCAAAAGGCTTTTTATACTGTGAATTTAATGACAGCATTTAAGATGTCATTATGGCATATCTGGGAATATATTGCTGACATTAAGTCTTAATAATGGATTCAAGAGTAATGTACATAGAAGGTGCACGTGTCTTGATCAGAATATGACATTAACACTAATGTTTTTATGGGAGATGTGCTGGCACAATTTCAATCAACATTACAAGAGAATTTTTCTATGGAAAAAAAATTACAAGTAACTTTGTTCAGTCTAAAAGTTTTTTTCCCCTGATAATGTAGGTATATAAAGAAAGAAACTTGAAATTATTGTTCTAAATGTTGGAAGATAAAGGGAGCAATATCATTATTAAAATACTTATTGAGCACTGTAAGTATACTGTACCTATCCAGTAAGGTCACAGTTTATAAGGTGTTACGTGGCTAACTGAAACTTTAATAATCAATTGTTATGGACAATTCAGGTTCAACAGGATGGTTATAAGACGGGTTTATAAACATCTATCATATCTTCTAATGATGTGCTTATAACTATCTATACTACTGATTATTCATGCAGTATCCTTTGTGACAGGGTCGGGCTAGATGGCTACAGGAGAGTAATAGAAGGCAGATATATTAGCCCCAGACTAAGTAGGTCCCTTTTTCTTGGTTAAGGTAACAAGGAAGGTTCCAGAACAATCAGGAACCTTCTGGAGACAATTAAGACAGACAGATTGATTAGAACAGCTGCAGCCAATCAAGAAGCTGCTAGAATCAATTAAGGCAGGCTAATCAGGGCACCTGGGTTTAAAAAGGAGCTCACTTCAGTTTGTGGTGCGCTGTGAGGAGCTGGGAGCAAGAGGTACTAGGAGCTGAGAGTGAGAACGCACACTGTTGGAGGACTGAAGAGTACAAGCATTATCAGACACCAGGAGGAAGGTCCTATGGTGAGGATAAAGAAGGTGTTAGGAGAAAGCCATGGGGAAGTAGCCCAGGGAGTTGTAGCTGTCACACAGCTGTTCCAGAAGGCACTCTAGACAGCTGCATTCCACAGGGTCCTGGGCTGGAACCCGGAGTAGAGGTAGAGCCCAGGTTCCCCCCAAACCTCCCAACTCCTGGTCAGACACAGGAGGAGTTGACCTGAACTGTGGGTTCACAAAAACGGCCAAGCTGAGGGCTGCTGTGAAGCTCCAAGGCGATCAAATTGGCCAATAAGCAGAAGACCCACCAAGGTAGAGAGGAACTTTGTCACACCTTATAATATTTACTAATCATGTATTAACCCTTCATAAATGGAAACTTAATATAAGGTTGAAGCCTGAGGAGTGTACAAGATGACAAGCAGAGACCCCTTGTGCAGATGCAGATTCCCACTGATCTTCAAGGTATATACCCTGACCTTTATGGAAATTTACATACGTACAAAGGTCAACATTCGTGGATCAAGATGAAAAATCAGGGCCTTGAACAATAAGTTATTTAAGATAACAGTGCAGACACAAAATAAGTGAAAAGATCAGATTAGGAACACTTCGTCTATGTCATGGAATTACCTATGAAACCCATTGTCACTGATGAGTTTAAAATCTGTCAACCTTTCAAGACCAATGATGAAAGTTAACTACAAAAGGACTATATCCTGACCCCAAGTTAGTCATATAATAACTGAGTAGTGTTATCAGAGTTAAGGGGGAGGCTTCCAGGGATCACAACCAGAGTCGGTACACAGAACTTACACATAGACTACTTTGGTTTTCTGGGGCTTTACCAGATTTGGGACAGCCTTTCCACATGTTAAACTCAGTGCCCAGTAGGACAAAGTAGAATAATCTCAGCCTGTATTGATGTTCCAAAATGGGAATAGCAATGTTTTGACTCCCAAAATCATGAAGGCCCACAAGACATAGCAAAATGTGATCTATCCTGTTAAATTAAGCACACTATCCTCTTCCACTAAAGAAAATTTTATTGACAAGCTCTGTTGTCTGCTGACTATCCCCCTGCAAAAGTGTCACAGAATTGGGAAATTTTTGAAGGTAGGACATGATCATCCAGATAGCTTTTCAGTGGAGAGCCTAGTTCCATACCAAGCTGCCACTGAAAACAGACACGAAGGACTAGGTACTACATGTCCAAAGATAAGACTGTTTGTAGAGTAACATTTCATGAAAATTCAACCAATGTTTGACAAGAACAAACAACTCTTTGTGTATTTTTTGTTCAGAAATTTTATTACGATAGCATTGTTGAGTTCCCCTGTGTCTTTACAACCAGAAAATACATATATATTATTATTAAAGCTCTGTATGGAGGCTTTAAACACTTACACCCTCCTTCATAGCAACATGTCTCCACTCGTAGCACCATAATAGGGAATCCCCTTTGGCCATGGTGTCTTCTAGGGAGGTTCTACTGAAAAACTAATACAGTCTTTCCTGTAAATTGTGTGGGTCTGGAAAGCTCAGGGAGTGGATGTGCATACTCTCCTAACCCGACCTATGCACAGTTTCATCCAACTGCACAGATCCTGGGCTACATGGACAGTCATCTATAGGGACAGTGGAGGAACCGAAAAATGGTGCCAGGAAAACAACTGAACCTCCTATCCACACAAAGTCTCTCAGTGGGGAGAGATGATATTAATTTCCATATACATGCCTCTAGCTTTCATCCAGATCATACCACATGATCCATTGTCTACAGCCAAGCTCTACGATATAACCGCATTTGCTCCAACCCCTCAGAGACAAACACCTACAAGTTCTCTATCATGCATTCTTACAACTACAGTACCCACCTGCTGAAGTGAAGAAACAGATTGACTGACCCAGAAGAGTACCCAGAAGTCACCTACTACAGACAGGCCAACAAAGAAAATAACAGAACGCCACTAGCCATCACCTTCAGCCCCCAACTAAAACCTCTGCAACGCATCATCAAGGATCTACAACCTATCCTGAAGGACGACCCATCACTCTCACAGATCTTGGGAGACAGGCCAGTCCTTGCTTACAGACAGCCCCCCAATCTGAAGCAAATACTCACCAGCAACCATACACCACACAACAGAGCCACTAACCCAGGAACCTATCCTTGCAACAAAGCCCGTTGCCAACTCTGTCCACATATCTGTTCAGGGGACACCATCATAGGGCCTAATCACATCAGCCACACTATCAGAGGCTCCTTCACCTGTGCATCTACCAATGTGATATATGCCATCATGTGCCAGCAATGCCCCTCTGCCATGTACATTGGTCAAACTGGATAGTCTCTACGTAAAAGAATGAATGGACACAAATCAGACGTCAAGAATTATAACATTCAAAAACCAGTTGGAGAACACTTCAATCTCTCTGGTCACTTGATTACAGACCTAAGAGTGGCTATCCTTCAACAAAAAAGCTTCAAAAACAGACTCCAACGATTGACTGCTGAATTGGAATTAATTTGCAAACTGGATACAATTAACTTAGGCTTGAATAGAGACTGGGAATGGATGAGTCATTACACAAAGTAAAACTATTTCCCCATGTTATTTCTCCCCCCCCACCCCACCCCCCACTGTTCCTTAGATATTCTTGTTAACTGCTGGAAATAGCCTACCTTGCTTGTCACCATGAAAGGTTTTCCTCCTTTCCCCCCTCTGCTGCTGGTGATGGCTTATCTTAAGTGATCACTCTCCTTACAGTGTGTATGATAAACCCATTGTTTCATGTTCTCTCTTTGTGTATATCAATCTCCCCTCTGTATTTTCCACCAAATGCATCCGATGAAGTGAGCTGTAGCTCACGAAAGCTTATGCTCTAATAAATTTGTTAGTTTCTAAGGTGCCACAAGTACTCCTTTTCTTTTTGTGTAGACTATGCAAAGTCATCCTTCCCCCCATAAACATTAAGGACTTTCAAACATTTATACTAGTGTGATAATAGTTGATTTCTTTTTTCCTGCAGCCTATGAAGTAACAGAGAGGAGGAAAGCATTTCTCTGAATACTATCTCAAACATTCTCTCTTAATTTGTTAATCTTTCAGTAACAAATTATGTCCATCCCTGAATCTTGTCTATGAGCAGTAAGGAAGATTATGGTGGTTTCTAGATTGCCAGTAACCATACGTTTTCACAGTTATTTCATTTCAGGCAATACATCTTTTTCAAGCTTGAAAAACGTCAAACTGAGTTGTTTGACCAAAGGTTAAAGATCAATCTTAAGAGGACATTCCCTACTGCTACTAAGGCCTTCCAGTTCTTGTAGCTGGTATCTGTTTTTCTGCTAGCCTACATGGTTGCACATGAAGAGATTCATTTTAGAATCTCTTATTTCAGTCATACAAAAAATACTGCATATTCCAGTGATTTACTCTCTTAATGGCTCTTTACTACTAAAACACCTGTTATTTTCTCCTAAACTATTTTCACTAATAACAAAACTGTTGATCTTGTTACCCAAGCATATCAAAAGATAATAAAACAAACTCTTCTATAACAGGAACCATGTTCAGATTCTCTTGATATAAATCACCATCTAAAGCAAGTAATCTAGCATGATGCTTTCCCTCAGATTAGGATTTAAAATGTGTTGGGTTAATATTTAAAGCAGGCATGATTTACAAATGAATGCTGTTTTAATCATAACAATAGTGGTATGAAATCAGCTTAAGTAGTTAGGACAAGCATATGCAATTCAACTTTGTCACACAAGAGTGCTGGTAAGAGGCTGTTTTTTATATTTCCTGGTTACATTACAAGGGTCAGGGGCTACAAAAGGCTATGCCCTATCATAAGGCATGGGTCAGTATCCATTGACTCCAGTGGCTACTGTTACAGGCTAGATTTATTTTTTTCTATAACTTCACATTTTAGCAGGAGAAATCAATATGGGGGGAGAGGGGAGGGAAATAGTTCCCAATCTCATTAAAGTGATATCCACATTTGGTGTTATTTATTCCACTTCGTTTAAACAAAACAAAACAAGGAAATATAAAGTTTTTCTCCTTCTTTCAGATCCTTGTTCATAATCCACTTCTTTCACAAAGCTCTGGCAGTGATTTCACCAACAAAGGTTCTGTTCCTCTCCGTATCTCATGCATATTTGCCTATATTAAGCTTTAAACGTCTGGGGAGGAGGGACTTTATACTCTTATTGCTTTGACAGTCCACGCCAGCAGAGTTACAACCCCATGGAGTAAAGAGTGAGTGGTCATGCATGGTGAAAGCAGTGGGAGCAGCGGACAGGGAACCCACTGATTCAAGGTTACCCAGCTGCATTGGAAGGTACTGCTGCACAGGGGCCGCCCTAACTTGAACTCACCGCAGTAATGTCCTTCAAGGACCTGTGTTAGTGGAGGATTGAACATAGAAAAGGTCAATTCTGCCAGGCCCTCTTCTTCTCTGTCCCACTCACTCCTCTCCACCCTCCTTTGCACAGCTTCCACCCACCTGGATCTTTGGACTTAGGTGGGGGAGGCATCAAACCATCCCCTCCTCCCACTAGACTTCTAAGAACTTATGTCCCCTTTACACACCTTCTCAAGTCTGTAGCAGGAGAGAACATAGGAACAGCCATAGTGGATCAAACAATGGTCCATCTAGCCAATATCCTATCTTTCGACGCTGTCCAATGCTAGGTGCTTCAGAGAGAATGAACAGAACAGGCAAGCCTTGAGTAATCCATCCCGTCGTCCACTGCCTGCTTCTGGCAAACAGAGGCTAGAGACAATCAGAGCATGGGGTTGCATCCCTGACCATCTTGGCTAATAGCCATTGATGGAGTCTATCCCCCAGGAATTTATCTAGTTCTTTTTTGAACCCTGTTATAGTTCAAAATATTATTTTGCTTGGCATCCTTCAAATAAAGGTAATTGGCTTTTTCTTTCCTGAAGATATAATGGGAGAGATGACTGCTCCTTTTCCACAAAAGGATGTATGAATTATCCACCAATTGTACTGATGAATCTTGACACCTCAAAGCTGAGCAGAAAGCCTTTAGCTATTTTAAACAACTTTGTTACACTCATGTGATTAGGTTCATGGTTTTCTTTGACATAGACGATCAGAAAGCTTAAGCACAGTCACCAGTTGAGGAATGAAGCACCCGTAGACGTTCAGTAACCCAACAAAGAAGCATAATTCACTCACACAAAGCCTCCACCTATAGCCTTGACCTTACTGACACTTTATGAAGACCACTGACACCAATCTTATGGTCTACATACTCTAAGGAATGCTTGAAAAACTCTTATTGTACTTGAGAATTCTCAGTGATAATGCTCCAACCTTTGTCATGCATCACAGATGACAGAATCCTGTCTTGACTGATGGCACAAATTTGTATTCACCTTTTGGTCTGATGATGCAAATATGTCGTTGCCTTGCAACAGCTGGACTGAATGTCCATCTTAATGATTAGCTGTCTTGTGATGTCTTTCATGCTAAGCATTTCTTCCTTGAAAATTGGATTTCAGAGGCAGGCAACTAAGTTCAAGGTCTCCAGTGTCTCCACTTTCAAATCACCTCCACCTCAACCCACAAAGAAGAGGCAAATTCCCTTCATTATTGCTAAAGGTCTTCACCACATCCTGGGTTCCTGGAACCACTTCCCATACTTCTTTGGATGCCAAAAGTCCTAACTGTTCCTCGCAGATGTAAACCTTAAGGGCAGGAGCAACAGAGGAAAGAGCTTTTCTACTGCCCTATTGGTGAAAAGGGAAAAGTACTGCCAAAGAGAGATTAATTTGTATAGGCTATCTACCACAATTCCCATAGTGACACTTGGTGAGTCATAACTATACATGAACTCAGATTTTGCAGGGTAATGGAAGGGGAGATTGGAGAGGGGAAAGAGCTCTTGTTTTATGGCAAAGAATTCACCTCCAAGCAGCCAGGACTCTATTCAAGGGTCCTAAGTGCTCTTGACTCCTCTCCCATGGGAACTTCATTGCAAGAGATAATGTGGACAGAGGACTTTGTTGCAAGAACTGTCACAGAGGACAACAGAGCTGAGTGGATTTCAGTGAGGTCCTGCCTACCCAGCACCTTTATAAAGATAAATTCCTTAGTTAGGTGGTGGCAGGACCAGACAAGCAGCTCCCATGGGACGGGAGACCGACCTGCAAAGACACACTTGAACTAATGCTACTCACTGATCCAAACTATGAGTGGAGTTTGGGGGATGGTGAGTGGTGTGGCCAAAGGATTATCATCTGTTGGCATTCTCACTGGTGGTTGGAAGGGAGTCAGAAGGACTATTGTCAAAGTTACTGGAAGGAGTGGGGGATATTTTACTTTTTGCATGCATGTATATTTTGTTGTTGTGTTTTCTCAAGCTTATGACTGAGTTCCCTGTCCACTAATAATGATTTTCTTCTTCGTATGCAAGTCTCAGAGTGCTTGCAAGAAGGAAAGTTGTGCCTGTTAAGGGCACCCAGGGAGGGTGCCTTCAGTTTTCAGAGATTTCAGGATGGGGACTTGAGCTGGTTTAATTATTTGTCAAGAAGGACCATAGACATATTGAATCTGGCTGAAGGGTTATACACGGATGCCACTTTTCCCTGACAACTACCACAGTGCATTTATCTTTAGTCAATGCATAGATTTGTGATACATTTTAAAAAAAGTGAACAGCATAACATCAAAATCAATACAAATAACACTATGCCAATTGCATATGCATTTTTATATTTCAGTTAAAAACCCACTGATTTTTAAATCTACCCACAACTTATAGTTTTCACCAGAGTACCATGGAAACCAACATGTCTTGCCACAGAATGCAAATTCAGCTTAAAACAGAGGGTACAGGGCCTTGTCTATCAAACGATGCATCTGACATAAGTGATGCTGCAACATATGCTTCCCCATTCATCCAAAGTGGTTGTACTGCCAATAACAAAGGTGTCATAAGGTGATCCCGCACCTGGAGTTCCCTCCTGTGACAGGCCATTTCAAGATCAGAATGCCTGCCTCAATTTCCCCTCCAATGGTTCCCAGAAATAGTCTACACAGTCTTTGACTATAAGTAGCTCTTGTGGCATTACTTTATTACAAAAGAAAATCCTGTGTGTATAAACCACACAAAATTAAGTCCCCAACAGTACATCAATGTACAGTTCATGTGTCTCTCACCAGGCTTAGGCTTTCTTCAGCTCCAACATTTCTCACCATGTCTCATCCCAGCCTTGAGCTATCTCTGGCCCTCTGGTTTCAGCTATCAGGCTCAGAGAGCCAGCAGGCATCTCCCTCTACTGCTCTTCAGAGCCTTCAGCCCTCTCCAGCATTCTCTGGCCATGGCTCTCTGGCACAGGCAGGTCAGTAGGTATATCCCTCTGCTGGCTTCCTGGCAATTCCTCCATCTTTCCAGGGAAGCCTTGTAGGGCTTTCTGCAGTCTCCCCTGCCCCCACCCAAGGTAACTCTCTGATGTTCTTTCTGTTTCCCTCTAGCCCATGTGCCCCCTTTTAAGCCTAATGGGGGGTGCCAGATGACCAGTCACAGGTAGACTAGAGGGCCAGAAGCACCCTGCAACAGTAGTCATTCTTACTGAGAATCTGTAATGAATACTTGGCCTAACATAAAGCCTAATCCAGTCATTTGAAGTCAATAGATTTCTATGGTAGTTGGAATAGGCCTGTAGTAAGACTGTGTGAAGTCATTTCTTCCTCTTCTGTGCTATTGTCTCTGTGTTCCTCCTGGCCCTAATGAAGGGATGTAAACACTTTTTCTTACCATGACATTGTTTTATTATTTTTTTTAACTCAGTTTACCTGTATCAGATTGTATTGCAGTCCCTTTCTTCGGTGTAATGGCACGTCTATGATATCTCTTTTTATCACAACCGCTGTATACCACAATTGTTTCAGAATGAGCCAACTGCCACCTTGGCTCCTGAATAGCTGACATTTTGCTTTTAAGTTCCACTATCTATCTTGTGGACTTCTGTAGGTGTTGAAGACCACATCCTCAGCTGGTATAAGTCAGTATCGCATCATTGTCCAAATTATACCAGCTGAACATCTGGCCCCAATAATGCTGCCAGGTTCTTAACTTTCACAGTATTGTTAGGTGCTGTAAAATATGATTATAACTAAACATTTAATGATTTTTTTTGTTGAGGGGAGGGCTAATTTATATTAGTCAGTATATTCTAGTCAAGGCAATGGTAGATGGCAGAGCTTGAAGGTGACATCATATAGGTTTAAGGAGCTTTTTGCTACATAAGACCACAAATAGAAATCAGAAGGATTTAGTAAACAGCTTCACTGGGGGGTGAGGACAGCATTTTTAATCTTCTATAAAGTGGGTCATTTCTGCTGAACTACCATACAAATAAAGCAGTGTTGTTTTGTTGGGAGTTTTGGTAAGCACACCTTATTACACATTATAAAATTAGTTAGCACTGGGAATTGTGACTCAGATTTGCTGTTGTAAAATGAAGGAACAGGCAGCCTACAATTAATTATACTTAATGTAATCGGTGAATAAGTGGCAAAGATTCTAGCCAAGGAACAAGTAATGAATAGAGTGCTTTTAATACTAATTTGGACCAAACAGCAATGTTTAAATAAGTGTTATGATGCTGGTTAATGGACAACAAGCAGTATAAACCACACTTTATAGTGCAAAGATAAGCAGGTGATTTTGCCAAATGCCATAAACTGCTAAGCTCTGTTTAGCACTGTGCAAAAACATAAAATAAACCGTTATACATTATTACTATGTTATGCCAATGAAAGCAGAGTCAGGTAATTACTATAAACATTTGACATTAAAATAGTATGCTTTAAATTTTTTGAACACACTGGCAAGTACAATGATTGTCAAAAAAGCTTCTAGTTCATATTATACTCCCAATTCGTCTGTTTCAAATAGACTAAAACCACATGCCAGGTAGTACATTGTCTTACCAATATTTCTAGGCTAAAGAACTAAGATAATAGTAATCTCAATAACAGTTAAAATTGCTGTTTCTTTGCTTTCTGCTTGTGGAAAAGTACTTTAGTTAATAAAACTAACAGACTATTTGTATTTGATGGTGCAATAAAATAGTTTTCCTCGGCTATAGAAAAGTAGGTTTCAGAGTAGCAGCCGTGTTAGTCTGTATTCGCAAAAAGAAAAGGAGAACTTGTGGCACCTTAGAGACTAACAAATTTATTAGAGCATAAGCTTTCGTGAGCTAGAGCTCACTTGAGCTGTAGCTCACGAAAGCTTATGCTCTAATAAATTTGTTAGTCTCTAAGGTGCCACAAGTACTCCTTTTCTTTTTATAGAAAAGTAGGATTTGAATGAGATAAATTAGACTCTCATTAGTGAAGCTCTGTGTTACAGGCTGCCTGAAGGGTTCCTCCCTTTTCAATCCCTGATAATAGTGCAAATTAGATTCGCTGATATAATTTTACGTGCGCTCCTTTAAATGGTGACTAGTTGCTTCATTAACATTTTGTTTGGCTGTCACTTATGCTGATCGGTGATGCAAGAAATTAGCATCTCAGGTCACATGGAGTTGTTCCAGGTCTTCTCCGTTGTGCTGGCAGTGACACATTTCTTTCAAAACACCTTCTGGGAAATGACTTGGTGTTTTTATTATACAACTCTTAAAGAGAAAAATAAAAGCTTCAAAGGTATTTCTTACCATCGGAATTAGGAAGTTCTTTTTTAAAATTAAGAGCCACATAGCAATACTTTTATACACTGGTATAAATGGGAGTGATAAAGTTACAAGTGAAGTGTTTGTTTAATGATACACATTTTATAAAAACTATGTAAAATAACTGAAGGTTTTATATATAATTGAAGAAGTTAATATTTGAAGAGGTGTATTGGGAATTCAACTGTTTTTAACAGGGAATTAAATTTTTTTATTTAGTCATATTTTACATCTTGGCATTGCTTGATTTAGTTTTTATGCTTAAAAACCTTAATTAGTTAAGCTTTTTTCTTGATATACGAAAGGAACTGAATACATAAAGATACAAAATTATGAGGAATAAGTAGCCCCAGTACTGCAATATATTCTTCTGCTAGAATAATTTAAGGTTAAAATGGGTTATGTAGGTTGTTTAGACTAATCTGACAACTATATAACTGTTAAAGGGAGCTATTCTTTCATTGGGAAATATTTATTTTACTGTTATTGGAAAATATTCTTACCTTGGAGACACAATGGTAGTTGAGAAATATACATATTACGCTCTGAACTACTAATATATGTAAATATATGTATATGCCAATTTCTCCCATTTTATTTATATTATGCCCCAGGTAATCTTGAGTGCAGTTGATAGACACTGTCGCTCTCTAAAGAGCTTGTCCTGCATTCCTTGAAAACCAGAACTCTCTGGCCAAATTAAAAAACAAACAAACAGGTACCTAAAGTCACTCCTTATATAGGCACCTCAATAACTGACTAGATTTTCAAAAGTTTTGGGTATCCAGCAGCTCAGTTAGGTGCCCAATTCTATATACCTGATTTTTTTTTTAAATCATAGTCCCAGAGATCAGAGTAGCAGCTGTGTTAGTTTGTATTTGCAAAAAGAAAAGGAGTCTTGTGGCACCTTAGAGACTAACATTTATTTGAGTATAAGCTTTCGTGAGCTTCAGCTGCATCCGATGAAGCTCACGAAAGCTTATGCTCAAATAAATTTGTTAGTCTCTAAGGTGCCACAAGTACTGCTTTTCTTAGTCCCAGAGATGTGTCATTGGGAGTTTTGAGTGTATGAGGAATACAGAATTAAGTCCGAGGGTTTTAGCATCTTGGTTAATCCCAGGTGAGCTAAATCAATCTAATAACTCCTATCTGCAAAAAAAGAAAAAAACATTTATTAATTTATAATTATGAATTGAGTAGGGAAAAGTGCAGAAAGATGTCTGTAATCATACTTTGCCTTATACCCATCATTCTTCAAGCACAGCTAGGTTCTCAATTTCTAAAGCAGTATTTAGCAATGTTCTGGATGTACAGACCTATATTATCATTCTGTCTGACCATATACCTGCCAAGTGGAGACTTAATTCATCCTTAGTGAAAGATTCATCCTTAGCTGAATATATATTATCAAATACCAGAGAATGTTTTGTGATAAATCCAAACTGCTTTTCCACATGTAATTTGTGAAGCTTGGAATCTCATGAATTAACACTTAGCTATTAATAGAGGCTTTGGACTTGTCACATTGAATATGTGATACTTGAATGAAATAAACAGAACAGATAAGTAACCATGTATAAATAGGTTTTTGCAACAAAGGGATCCTTTTCTTTCCTCAATATCACGTACATTTGATTCTATTTCTCTTTTTGATTTTAAAAAGCAGAATGTGCAGTTTATGATACTCTTGGTTTGGCTTTGTGTCTTTTCTTCCTTTTAATTTATACAGTAAGGCAACGCTCTAATACTAATACCAAAGCCGCTGCTGCCAACTCCAATTTTGAAAAGTGCTTCCTTCTTGTAAAGTTACACATCAGTAGATGTTTTTCAAAAGATTTGTTATATGGAAATATAACATGTGATTGCCTGGCACAAAGGTTTTTGAAGAAACAGTTTCTCCTTGGAGCACTTCTGTATATTAGTCAGAAATGCACACCTTAAATATGTCATATTTACTTTTAGAAACAACTAGGAAATAGTTAGGAGTTTGTATAATAGAAGATGAATTTAGAATGACTTTTACAGAGCAGCAATTTTTGTTGTTATTTATTGCTGCTGAACTGTTTTATTTTAGAACCCCTTTTTCCATCTTCACTATGTTTTACAAAACTTTGATACCCAACCTCGAGTGTGTGCATGTCATGTTATGCAGATCTAGGGAAAGTACCCTGTGGAGAGTTTTTCATTATGAAGCTGAAAGAGAGCTTCCAGGCTTTCCAGCATGAAGCTCACTGTACCTGTTTTTCAAAGATAGAAATTGTCTGGTAATGGCAGTTACCAGTGCATCTTGGCTCATGCCAAACCATTCCTGTGGATTTTTTTCATCACTGAGGACTGACATTAATTAAAGCTTCCTTTTAAAAAATTTAAATTTATCTACTTCAGTACTTCACTGTCAACATCTTTCATACTGATGTACATGCTGCTTCTTTGAGGATAAGAACTAATAATCCTTGGGACAAAGAGGTAACTAATTTTATGAGAGAACCTATCATCATTGATGAGAACTTAAATTCAAAAGCAGTAAAATGAGCTAAATAGTAAAAAGTTGAAACACATTAATGGATTTTGGGTGTAAGCCAAACCCAAGTGAAGATAAGGGAACCTTTCCATTGACTTCAGTGGGCTTTGGATCAAGCCCTTATTATATAACAATTTTCTTTATTATTATTATTGTATGTATTATGGGGCTTTTGAGTTCATATACATTTAAATGAAGTTTTATATATATCGCCTACAGTGCATCACAATACCAACATTTTTCTTTAACGTCATGTTTCTATTATTCTTATTTTTAAAGGGCTTCTACAGCAAATGAACTATAAAAACTGTACAACACTACTCGAGTTAGAAAGAGTTAAACAGATATTTTGGAGCGGTCTCAATAAATCACCTTCTTCCAGGTTTCCTACTCATGCACTACACTGGGGAAGATCATAGAATAAACTGACAAATTCAAAAATTCCTATTAATCCTTTGTAGCTCAAAACTTTACAGTTTTGCTTTGCAACTATTGCAATAAGGTAGAAAAAAATAGCAAAACATTTTTCTTTCTTTTTCATTTTTGCATAACTTGCAATCAGACTTTCATTTACCCCAAATATATGCACAAAGAGGCATAAACTTTCTAGGGTAGTACAATTTGGATATTCATTAAAATAGTCACTAAATTCAAAATTTGAACTAAAAATTAGGCGTATACTCCACTTCCCCCCTCAGCTTCTTTCAACTGGCCAGAAGTAAGATACCTATTCCTCTTCCCTATTTTAAACACTGATCAAAATTCATTAGAAAAAATCTCCCAAACACTTTTAATTTACTTGACTCAGTAGTAATGCTTGGCATTTATATGGTGTTTCTCACATCCAAAGCACTGTATGAATATTAACTAATAAACCCTCACAACATCCCTGTCAGGTAGGTGGATAAGTATTATCCCTTTTTACACATTGGGAAACACATGGAAAGATGGAGTGACTTGTCCAAGGCCAGTATAAATACATAGTAAGAGATTACTAGAACTCCTGACTTCTAACCCCATACTCTACTCTCAAGCCACCTTATCTGATTCTTTTCTCATCTATTAGCCCCAATGTACAACCCTTCCAAAATTGACAAAAGGGCTTGATTGAACATGACTTTATAGATCAGTTCAAGGAGAGTGTTCTATGAAATAAAATATGGTATGTAAAGAAGCACAAAGATGTTTGTTGGATGAGCAGGTAAACTGGTATCAACGATCAGAAGATCTTGTTTGGAAGAATGACTCAGAGAACCCAAAGTCTGGCCTGGAAGTTCTTTACTTTGTGAGATAAATCAGGATAGAAACAAGTGGAAAACACTCGTTTCCACAGTTCTCTATCTGAAACAGACTATATCACAGGAGTCATGACAGAGTGCATGCAAAGCATTAACGCTGAAATCTAAAAAGACACCATATCAAGGATTAATGTTAAAAATCATTGTTTTTAAATTTGCAATCAGTTGCAGGCATTATGTTCATCCACCAAACTATAGTTAAGTGTGCTGCTCTTCAAAAGGTCCCAGATTTCTAGTCTGTGAAATCTAGTCTGGCTTTGTTGATTGCATCTCATATGCAGCCTTCTTCAACAGCTGAAAATAAAGGCTTTATCCAGTTGCTCAGGATTATAGAACCTTGATATCAGCTCTTCTCAACTCCTCTCTAACTCAAGAACTGATTCTTTCCATTGATGAAAGGATACTTCTGCAAGTGCTAATTCTGTCAAAAACTAGAGGTGCTCCCTCCTTCCTTGGAACATGAATCCTGTTCAAGAGTTTAAGGTTTTTCAGATCCAAAGTTTTGATTCAGACCCAGGTCTATTGTAAAACAACCCACTTGGACAGCACTAGCACTCAGGAGACGCACAGTGGGTCAGTACATTTTCAGTTCAAAGTTCTTTGTGAAGTATGACTTACAGCTAGGTCTTTCTGGCTTTATTCTTCCAGATCACTCTCAAATATAGTCAACTAGTGCCTAGAAGAGCCATTAGCACTGTTTGTGCATTTGATATGATAAAGGAAAAGGAAAGCTACTTACATAATCTTCCTTCACCCTCCTAAAAAAAAAGTTATATTACTTCTTTATTTGAACTGCTCTTTTATTTTATTATCATCTTAAAATAGGCAAAATTAAATGTATTCATGGAAATACATCAGGGTTGGACGTTAGAATCCCATGAGTTCATGTTTTTTTCCAAATACAAATGTAAGTGAATATAAAAATAGATACTGCAATAGAATCTCGGCAACTAGTGCTTTATTAATATACCTGATCCCATAATTTACATACAAAAAATCAATGGCCTCTCCCCAATTTTCTGAAATGTAACAGGATAGTGCTGTAGTGAGATGCTGAGTCATCACAACAATGTACTAAGCTTTAAAAAAAAAAACTACAGAACATTTGCTAATACGAACCAATGTAGTCACAACTAAACTACAGTTGTCAAATAAAATGCATGTTGTGATTAACTGTTTTGCTTATTTGCTTACTCATAAAATTCAGTAATCCACAATGGTTCTGTCAGTCATCTCTGCAAATTATTGATGTTCTAGTAGATTTATTCAAAAAACTAATAGCTCATTCAGAGATTAGGACTTTCAATTATACCACAATGTTAAGATCAATATAATAAGGAATGTGCAATAGAAGTGACAGGTGTATGCAGAGTAGGCTGTTTTAAAATATTAATATAGCTATTTTATATTAACCCCTTCCCTAATGCAATATTTGGAACAATAGGATTGTGAAAAGAAAATAACAAGTTTGTGAAAGCAGTGTGTCTACATTTTGAATCAAAGACCTGGTGTACTATACAGATGGGAAGCAGTTTTACAAATGCAAACCCAAAGTGCCTTCAAAATGTCAGGTTACAGAAAAAAGTCGATTTTCACTACAATTTAAGGGAAATGCATCTAAAATCATAAAAGAAAAAATCTGATTTGTTTCATTTAAAACAAAGAAAAGAAAAGACAATTCCAATTACATTGGGGGGGGAAGTCATTTCAGCTTGAAATGAATTAAAGTGCCCAAGTTCTAAACTCCTTAAAATAGGCTTTAAGAGAGAAGCCCTGACAGACTGCATTTTAACTGCAGCAGCATAGTTGGGTGCTGTTATAACAGACATTTTTTTAATAACTTGGATGAAAGCTTAATAGCCAGCAGCATCAAGCCACTGGTGGCTTGGACTACACAAGAGAACTAATTAAATGTAAAGGGCCTCAGCCTCAAAAAGGCACAACATGTAATCCCCCAAATGGGAACCTGAGTAAGACGGCTGAAAACATTTGCACTTCACAACACTGGAAAATGACAAGAGGCTCTCTATTATTTATTTGGGGCATTAGACTAAGTTTCTTACAACCACCTCCCAATGTGTGCTCATAAGCAAATTCCATAGAAATTTACAGGTGTGGAAAATATGAGGATTCAGTGGATACAGGTTCTTTCCTTAGAGCTGGCTGTTTGCTGCAGAATAGAAGCTTCCATTTAAACATGATTGTTACTCCCATAAGTAGTTTCTCTGATTTCAGCGGGACGGCTTATGGGAGTAGCGGTTCCCCAATGTGAGTAAGGGGTTCACAATCCAGACCAAAAAAAATATTTAGCCCTTCTAGTGATAGAGATCATGTTTACACTATAAATCAGTGCACTATTGTCTCGTTTCCTCCACAGCCAACTAAATAGGATAGCACCATCACAGATCTGAACCTCCCCTTTCCGTTCAAAGGAGCATCACTTCAAAGGAGTACTTGGCAAGTGGAGAGCATGGAACAATGTTATGTTGTGCTCTGAATTGTCCATGTCTAGAAGTTGGGCTAAGGCACCAGGGGTATGTGTACCACTCAGGTACGCAGACCTCTTCCGGGGGTACATCAACTCATCTAGATATTTACCTAGTTTTACAACAGGTTACATGAAAAGCACGAGGGAAGTGAGTACAGACTAAAATTTCATAAAGAAAAGGACTTGTTTATATTTCTCTAAATACTATACACTGAAATGTAAGTACAATATTTATATTCCAATTGATTTATTTTATAATCGTATAGTAAGAATGAGAAAGTCTCAAAAAATGAGAAATTTTTCAGTATAGCATGCTGTGACACTTTATGACTGATTTTATAAGCAAGTAGTTTTTAGTGAGGTGAAACTTGGGGTACACAAGACAAAGCAGACTCCTGAAAGGGGTACAGTAGTTTGAAAAGGGGTACAGTACTGGAAGGGGCTGCAGCTTCCTTGTGGGCCTACACAGTTAGTCTCTGCTAGAGTGTATGATAATAGTACAACCTGAAGTTGATCACTGTGGATCAATACACTTGGTCCTAGTCAGAGAACAAGCATAGTCTCTTGGAAAGCCAAAGATGGAGAAAAAAGCTTTTTTTTTTTTTACCACTGTTGCTATCTGCTAGGAACACTAATAAGTGCAAAAAGATGCTGAGACTATATCACCTTGTTGATCATAAGTAAGGCTGTGAGTTTGTCATGGGGCTCATGGAAGTCACAGATTCTGTGACTTTACGTGACCTCCATGACTTCTGCAGCAGCTGGTGCACCTGGCCTGAGGGCAGCTCAGGCAGCCCCTGCACCAGTCGTACTGGCTGCTGCTGGGACAATCTCAGGCCACTGTGCCACACCGCCCAGCAGCAGAAGAGTTTGGGTGCGGGGGACCGGGGATTGGGGCATGGAACAGGGTGAGGCAGACTCTGGGAAGTGCTTACCCAGTGGGCTCACTGGAAGCGGAGACATCCCCCTCACTCAGCTCCTAGGCGGAGGTGTGGCTGGGCAGCTCTGCATTCTGCCTCCGCTCAGAGCTCTGGCTTCGCAGCTTCCATTGCCCAGTAACCCGAACTCTGCTGCTGCTGGGAGGGGGAAGGTGTGAAGCCAGGTAGGGAGCCTGTTGGCCCCGCCAACCTACCCCACTAGCACCAGCAGGGGTCCGAGGCCATGCACCACCACCCAGCCCCCTCCCCCAAGTTTTAGTCAGGGGTACATAGTAAAAGTCATGGACAGGTTACGGGCCATGAATTTTTGTTTACTGCCCTTGACCTGTCCATGACTTTTACTAAAAATATCCATGACTAAAACATAGCCTTAGTCATAAGTCCTTTAGAGGATAGATTCTGAAATATAGCCAACAGCTTAAAGTGTTTCCTTTTTCCAACCAACATCTCTTATAGTTTACCTTGGCTGATCTTGCACCATCCATGTACTTACATATTATTATTATTTATTATTTTATTACTGTGCACTTAGAAACCCTAGTCATGGACCCCATTGTGCTAGGTACTGTACAAACAGAACCAAAAGGTGGTCCCTATCCCAAAGAGCTTACAATCTAAGTATCAGACAAGAGATGGATAGACAGACTGATGGGGGGATACCAGGGAACAATGAGACAATATTGGTCAGCATCGTAGGCAGTGGTCTCAGCTCACCAGCAGCCTTAGCACTGGGTCAATAAGGTGCCAGATTCTCATCGCATTCACTGATACCTAATAGCTTTGTGAGCAATAGTAGTGAAAGTGACCACAATATTGTAAATTTTTCTTGGGTGCAGTTGGAATTCTATGCAGTTCAGAAAAAGCAAGTAAACAGACATTCATTATTCCACTGCTGCAGTGCTTTGCAATGGAAGGGGAGACTTAAGTCTTTTTCTCCTTCACAGGTGGAGCATTTTGGAGTAGCACCACAGTGAAATTTGCAAAACATTGGTCTGTGTAATACAACTGCTTCTCAAAAGCTGTTGAACCCTTATGAAACTGATGATCTTCTCATTTTCTGTCTGCTACATTCACCAGGGACAAATGGGTGGATATATTTTTGCAGTTCTTGTTTAGCAAGTAACATAGAATGTTTTATGAAGCTATACTTCTCAAATATATCTGATGTTTCTTTGTTTGTCTTATATTAATATTCCTTCTAATCCAACTGTAACTGTCAGTCACTTTTTTAAACACAAAGTGTTAACGTAATGGTGTGCAAATTTGAGGAAAAACATGTGGATATTTCTTTTGATGCTGGCCAGGAGCCATAAATTAGGCACTGCAGTTATAAAATATTCCATAGATCATACAGGCTTGCAGTGTCCAATATTTTTATTGCAAACAATGGAAAGACTTAGATTTCTACAGGTTATCAAACTGTTGCATGGAAGGGACCCTGACACAAACCTCACTTGAATTTGTGCACGATCAATACATCTTATATTTTGTGGAAGATACTTGACCACCAAGAGCTTGTTTTATTCTGTGTTTCTACTGTTACCCATGCAATGTTAAATTGCAGATCTAAATGGAACGAAAATGTAAATAAATAAATAATTGAACAGGATGTAGTAGAGAGCCTGGAGCACTGGGCCTGGTGCAAAATCTGGTGCCTAATCCACAGGCTGTGAACCAAAGTCAGGTCATCTATTAAAGCAAATGCTTACAAGTTCACCATCCGATACATGAACTTAGCAAAGTTGCCTCTAGCATTGCTAAAATATAGGTGTTCCTAAGAAGTACTAGGCACTAGATACTTACATAAATATATTTCAGAAGGCTAGTACAGATACACCCCAATCTAGTACAAGATAAGATGGTTTGATAGAATAATGAATTGGGATGTTTTGTCCAAGATATCAGGACAAGGTACAAGAGAAAGTAACAAACAAATGCCATGAAATATGTAAGGTGCTCCATAACTTGTTTATCCCAGTTGTTTGTCTCAGTCTATAAATGACAGCGTACCTTGCCTTAACCCTTTGTGCGGCCGAGTGGACAGCAGAAACTACCACTGCTGACTGTGCCGCTCCTTGCCATGGGGCACTCATGGGTGAATGTACTTGTACAAGATATGCAAGTCGCTAGAACTGTGCCTTAAGGTCAATAAACCTGGCTGAGTCCCTTTGTCACTGAAGCGTGCCTGTGGTCTTTCCCTTGGAGTAACATTGAGGTCTGCTGAATTAGCAGTCTGTGCTCTCTGCTAGTGCTGATAACACAAGAGCTCCAAGGACAGAAGCCCTAAGCAGCTGTAACAGCTTAGGAGCCTTGACAGTGTTGCAGCAACAACATTCCTCCCCAGCTACACAGGAAACATAAAAGCAATGTTATTAACAAAATAAACAAAGGTGTTGTTTGCTCCAAGGAGTGAGTGTTATAAGGAGAAGATAATACAGTCTGGGACGGAATCATCTTTTAGGCCTAAGGTCTGTGGAGCCTGAAAGTGGACTGTGTGCATCTTCCCCTTCTCTCCCCAAACCTCATCCCTGAACCACTCACCTCCTCCCCACGGTTCATTCAGTCCCCACCCATCCCCCAGCATAGATCCTTGGAAAGGTGAAAAGGCCTGAGTAGGGCACTGGGAAAGGAGAGCAGTATTGCAGAGGAATATGTACACTTCTTCCTGTGGGAAGGGAAGACTATTTTATGAAGGAAACCTGTTGTGCCCAGAACCAGGAAGCATTATCTGGCCCCAACTTTACTACATGTTTAGTGCCACAGAGTTAACATTACTATGAAAAACTTGACTTTTTAAACACATTGGAACAGTTGGTCTGTTACCTGAACATCACGTTCATATTACTTTCTCTTATAGTCACAGAAAGCAAATCTGAACATATCTGACTCTCACAGGCAAATGGAGTAAACATGTTTCATAGCTAAAACATTCAAAATTCATGCTTTTCTCCCTCTACAAATTCAGGAATCAAGTTCAGTCTCTCATGCTAGGCAGTTAAAGGAAATGCTACACAGATGTCTGTCATAAAAATGCTATCTAGCAACTTAATTATTACTGGATCTAGCAAAAAGTTGATAAATGAAGTTATCCCTTCTCCGTGCCATTTTACTAAATGAAGTATTTCTCAAGACATTGTTTGTGCCACTGATGAAATAGAGATTGAAAGCAAAGAATTATCAACTAAACAGATACTTTACCACTACCGGCTGGTCAACAAAAATTATTTCTTTGGATAGTGTCTGCACTTCATATTCTTTCTTCACTTAAATGTATGCTACAAGGCTGGCTACTTTTTAAATCTATTACCTATGTCAATTGTGTTAGAAGGTCTTCAAAAAACCCATACCCGTACTACAGAGTTGGAGACTAATTATGCTATGGTGCTGAGAACCTCAACTTCCACTGAAGACAACAAGCATGTGCGCTAAGTCAGTTATCTGCTTATATCTTTCTTTGATTATCTTACCCTATAGTAGAGATAAATGGCTCAGGTGAGAGAAACCATACAAAATCAATAATCCTGAAGGGAAATCCTTAAGTATGTGGTAGCTGTCAGTGTAAGGCAGTTTTTATGCCCTGACAGCATTCCCTCTACAGAGATTTGCACACACAGCATTTGGCACACCAAGCTGAAAATTCGCATGATGCGAAGTTTTATACAGTGTATTGTGAAATGGGCAATCCCTATGCCATGTACTCCCACTTCTCCAGTCTTAGGCGAATTAATCAACTTAATTTTCACACTCAACTACCTGAGACTAAGAGCATCCCAGTAAATTTCAATGAATTCTGCTGGATGTTATAAAAATAGTTTTGCTGCATTTGTGCACTGCATTTGTGCACTAACTCCTGACTGCAGTTAAAACCTTTTTTTTTTTTTTTAAACTACAGACTATGAACTGTCAGCAATTACATTTTAAATCCCAGCAATCTTCATGTGTACATAATGATTCCTGGAATTTAAAATGTAATTGTTGACAGTTCACATACTGTAAAAAAGGTTCAGATACTGTAAAATGGCTATTAGTTATGCAAAGTATGTAATTTGTCATTTCATAAACAATGACATTTCCTTCATTTACGCTACATGCTTTTTAATACTTCCTTTAATTTGAAATGTCAGCATTATACTCTGCTTCAATAGAGGGCTTTTTTTTTAAATGCTTGTAAATTGGCTTGTCACAAAGCAATTTGTCAGGTAGTGTTTTGTCGTCATTATAGTTTATTCATGTAAAATAATTGGCCTGCTCGCAATATCGCCAATGAGAACAACATATTCTGTCTTACCTGATGCTAATGTAGAAGGCTGTGTTAAATTTTCACATTCCTCATCTGTGCTGCCATCATAATCTCTCTCTCTTTCAACAGCAGTTTGGACTGTAGCCATGCTATCCCTAGAACAACAGAAAGGTAATTTTCCATCTGGTATTCCTGCAACAGAGCTGCTATTTCTACAGCACTTTACAGACAGAGGTCAATACTAGGTCCCTATCCTGAAGACTTCACAACTTAGATAAATAAACTAGATAGATAATGTCCTAAAAGGAAGTGGGGTCAGACCAGATTAAAACAATGTCATTGATTTAACGTGTGTCTCTTGGCAGTTCCATGATTTTTTTTTGGTTTGGATTTTTTTTTCTAAGTAAGTGTTATTTGCTTCTTAAATAAATATTTCCAATCACCTCACTATTAACACTTCTTTAAGGAGGAAAGGCATTTTGGAAGAAGAGAGTTTTTAAGAGGCACTTGAGGAACTAGTGAAGGCAGGTTGGAGTGGGTCTAGGGATCAATTGTACTCTGACACAAAACACTATCCATTTTCACTCCTGCCCCCCATCCAAGAAATAATTTTAAATATTTCAGGAAACATTTACAGTTAAGTAAATCTCTGCATTCAATTTTAATTAAACAACTTTCATTGAAGCCATACCACTCAGAAACTTAGCCCCAGTCAGTGCTTTGATAAGAGACATTCAGTGACATCTCAGGTAGTTGCTAGTTTACTCTTCTTTTTGAGTCTGTATTTAACAAAGCACCCCATAACATATGATGGTGCACGTGCTGTCTGAGGTGCCAGCAAACTGACATTCCTCCTGCAGGTTCAATTCAATATGGTGTTGTTTCTGTCCTGAGCTATTGCTTCATGTAACAACACACTGCTGAAGAGCTGTCCAAGTAAATTCCAAAGTTGTCTGCTCTTTAGAGATGAGTGAAGTATCCCTTGTATATATTTACTATATTATATTTAAAGCACTTGGAATCCTTTAGAATCTAAAAAAACTTTATAAAGATGATTTATTAATTGTTATTACATTGAAACAATGATTATACTACCATCTATTAAAACTTAGTAAATACAAATGAAACTTACGTATGTGTCAGGCACAACAAATAACTTGAGCAAATTAACAAATACCTTGCATGTGTTGTATCCTCTGCAGGTTCCTGAGCTTCTTTTAACAACTTTTGTAAATTTCTTATCTTTGCTTTCTTTTCATTGAGCACAAGAATAAATCTTTTGTAAAGATCTGCCTCCAGTTCTTCTTTAGCTTCCACACATTTTTCCAGCCTAAAATATAACAATAGTTAATATCTTCACATTTTACTAACAATGTTCTATAGTAACACCAGCCCTCCTAAAATATAATTAGGAAGAGAGGTACATAAGAATTGCCATTATGGATCACAGCAACTGTCCATCTAGTCCAGCATTTTGTCCCCCAAAAAGGTCAATAGAAACTGCTTTAGAGGAACATGAAAAAAGCCCGACAGGAGGCAGTTATATAATAATCTGCCCACAGAGAAAGTTTCTTCCTAACCCGTTTCTTAGAGGTTAGCTTATGTATATACTATACAGACAGCTACATGTTAGATATCAGAGTTATTTAGAGTCAATGGTGAATTCAGCATAGCGTCTATAATTTAGAAGGATACACTTACCGAGATTATAAATAGAGAGTTATAGTCAAATTCCATGGGCCCAAAATTTAAGCCTATTCATTCTCATTTGCATTTTTAATGTATATTTATATACAGGAAAAAAAACAAGCCCTCCAAATGTGTTGAAACTATCTTAAAATTCCAGCTGATGTTCCTGGCAACTCATGCAAAACCACTTAATTTTTGTCAGGATTCAAGAAGCAGGTGTGTAAGTTACATGAACATTTGCCCACTCACTGTCCCTTTGGTCCTCTGAAGTCTTTGTTCCTCTGGAGCAGCAGGATATTGAAATTGATTCAGCGGAACAACTGAAGCAGGATTTGTGGCAATTTCAATTTCCTACTGGAATACAAACAACTAAAATGCTAACAAATCCTACATTATGGTGTTTGTTTTATTTGAGTTGTACAGCGAGACAGCTGAGATTTTTAAGACACTCGCAGCCCTAATTTTGGAGAGTAAATGACTTTTTTTCTGTATCTAGTTTAAACTACTTTTTAGAGGGATACCTAATTCTATATGTAAAAATCTTAAGAGTTCTGCTGAATGACATCTTGGAATAGGGTCAACCTCAAGTTTTTATATGATATCTAAATATAAGGGGGCTAGTTTGTTTTGGTTTTTAAATAAAAAATGGATTGACCTTAAATTTCAACCAAGAATCTAAAATCAACAAAATAAATAGTGTATTAATAAATATACAGTGTCCAGTAAATAAGGAATGGGGCCACAATATGAATAAAAAAGTCCTGTGCATTGAATGTAGCAGAGGTCCTGTGAAAAACATGGTAATCTAACAGGCAACTTTAATGCTGGTATTTCTTAGTTTTTTAGTTCTTGACTTTGCAACCTTAAATGTTTTTAATGTAGATTTGTGTGTGTAATATATAAATAAATATACAAACTAGTAATGATCTTACTGCTCATTGCAGACTTCAGAACATAGACATGGTAGGTAAATTAATAAAGCAAATGATGCTTAAATACCACAAATGTATGGACAATATCAGAACAATGTCAGAGATGGTCCAGGTGTACTTAATCCTGCTTTTGGGGGGGAGCTAGGGGGCTGGACTAGATGGACTCCTGAGATCCCTCCCAGACCTACATTTCTATGATTCTATCTTCCATTGTACTGATATATAAGAGAGTTGTTATGAAGAGGCTGATTCTAGAAGACATGTCATTTTTCACAGTAAGAACATTCAAAAGCATTGTTCAAAAATGTGTAGGTTTTTATTCAATAGCTATTGAAAAACTACCGGTAAGTTATAAAAACAGAAGTGTCAACACTGTAAAGCATTATATTTTTTCAATGTGTATTTAAAACAAATATTGGTTATTTTGTCATTTTTATATGAAATGTCTATAAAATGAAAAAGACAAAAGAAAGGAATCTTATGAAGTATTAACTTAGTCTGCTGTGATATGCTTTTGGGATATGTTTGATAGTTGATAAATAATTCATCTAATTTAAATGCAAATGATGCTGAACATCATTACCATATAGATCGGTTCAATAATTCTTAAAAGAAACATCATGTGTACTAATCAACTACCAGGAGACTTTCCATCTATAAATGGGAATTTTAACCGTTTAATGGAACAATATATACCAAAATATTAAAGCACAGTACAAAGAGTCACAAGCCCTAGCAATGACATCTTTATCCAGTTTTGGGGTGGAGGGAGAGTACCAAAACCACTCCCTGATTAAATAAAGATTCAGCATAAAAGCAAGATGATTTAAAATACCAAGCCAAATTAATCTTTGGTGTAATATCATTGACTTTAACAGGGTTGAAATTAACCATTATCTCCATTTACATACATGAACTGCATATACAAGTGGAAAATATGACATGAAGTGTATCAAATCCTTTAATGAGGAAAAAGAAGACTCCCTTCCCACAATGGGAATAGTAACCAAATAAAGGGTAAATCAAAACAACACTAGTCAACAAAAACTAATGTTGTTTGGTACCATAGCACTGAGATCATCTGAGTTATTCAGTTTACTAATAGCAGTCTCCTGATTTAACCAAAGGGGGGTTGCATGCAATGCAATTTCAGTGAAAGACCCTTGATTCTGGAAATCACTTTTCCCCTTAATATCGCAAGAGCCAAAGGGCCCAATCCTGCAAAAAGTTCTACTTGTGCAGACCCTTACACCTGTGAGAACTAAGCAAAGGATTAAATTTAAGTATTTCACCAGCTACAAACACAACCTTTCATTGCAATTTGTCACCCACTGGTGCCTATATGGGATTTGTTTCGCAGAAGGCACATCTCCACAAGCCTATGTACATAAGCTACTCATCTCAAACAAAGCTTTTAAATTTAATAAAAAAGTGAAATCACAAGTGAAAAAAGCTAATGGCCATAGACATTTTTATTAGTCTTATTTGCACATGCTTTTCAAGTTCATAATCGAAGCCATCTTGGAGTTAATAGAAGGATGATACTTTTAATATGTCAAGTTGAGATGATAGTAGTCAAAACACAACCACAACCTACTGAAAACAACTGGTGTTAGTAATGGTTGCCATTTGTAAACAAGTAATACTGGTGACCTAAATCAAGCATTAATTGTCCATTTCTCAACCACTTCCATTTCTGAAGAGAGAGACAGCTATAACACAAACTAAAGAACTTGTGGCAACTATACGAGTTATATCCAAAGCCTGGCTGAAAATGTAATCTTATATGTATAAGGTTGTCTGTGTCTTAGAATGGTTCTGGCATTTACATCATCTCCTTCTTACATTTTAGCTGCATCCTATTCTCTTTTTGTTCTATAGCAGTGGTGCTGAATGCTGAAAAGCTAATGTTGATGAGTCATTTTCAAGTGATTTATTTATATACTAAAACACCGAACACTCATTTTTATGCATAATTTATGGTTCCAATTTTCTGTCACTACATTTGGACATAATATAAATTGACAGTTTACTTGACTATAAGTCATCTATATTAATTTTATATTAATTTTAGTATAAAAGACACACTACATACAAAACAGAAAATTATATTTTCTGGGATTTAGGAAACTTTGCTATTAAAGATGATTAGTATTGCTCTATATTTATCAATGTAATAATCTGTATAAAACAAAAACATTGTCTATTCTAGTTTGGTATTTTAACTCACCTGCCCAGTGTGTGTGTTTGTATACTCATGCACAAAGGATATTCAAGATAATCCTTACTGAATTTTCTATGTATGTTAAAACACAAGGAAACTGAACAAATTCATATTTAAAAAACAAATGTTAACTAGATTCCAAAGTTATTATGCAGCTAAAAGCAGTTAGGTGGCAAGAACTCAGTTCAGTCCAGCTCCTAATTAATGGCAATGGTTTCCATAGCGTTCGTTTCTATATTTGGATATTGCCAATTAATGACTCGGGGTGGCAGTATTTTATTTATTTAATTTTTTTTAAAAATTAGTGCAACAGTTCACACTTGTAAACTATAATTTCTCAACTGCTTTCAGCATATTCAACTGTAAATTAGATGTTTCAGAGTAGCAGCCGTGTTAGTCTGTATTCGCAAAAAGAAAAGGAGTACTTGTGGCACCTTAGAGACTAACAAATTTGTTAGTCTCTAAGGTGCCACAAGTACTCCTTTTCTTTTTGTAAATTAGATAGGTTTGTTGATTAATTTTTAACATAAGAAGCCTTGCAATGACACCATCTATATGGCACCTTTAAAACAGGAAAACTGCTTTACAGTTGAATCCTGCACTTAGCTGTTGGCAAGTAGAAGGCAGTTAATTAGATGGGAATCGAGGGCACCCAGCTCCTCACTGGAGATGCTCAGCACATTTTGTATGCTATATAATTGTGACTAGGTATTTAAATAATTTAAAGTTAATTATGTATAGATGTAATAATTACTGTTTTGGAGGGAAACCCCTCCTGTGAGTTTGTTGTGGAATTATCAATTACAAGTGCCACAGCACTACACAAAACAAAATGGCATTTAATGCAGTGCAACACATTAATTATAAAAAGTCGTTTACTACACTGTTAAACTATTAAGTAGTCAAACACTACTAGTGAGGCTGTATATTTGTCATGACAAAACTTTCAGGACAAACTCTGATCATTTTTTATTCTTCTTTTTTAAAAAAAGATATGGTCTTTGTCGCTCTACCCAGCACACCATTGAGTTAATTTCTTCCATGAATAATTCTAAATTTGGCACTCTATTAACGAATAAAAATATATTGCTTAAAATAATGTGATTTTGTGCAATTTTTTTTTAAATTTGTGTCTTCCTCCCCGCTCCCCTGAAAGACATTCACGACCCTTCTGATACTTTGACAATATAGCTGCCTTTAATTACTGTCAAATTACATTCTTTCCCCCTCTTGCTCCCTATGGCCCCAGGAATAATCTAGTTTAAAATGTAAATCACAACTGAAATAGAAATCAAGACAGGCAAAATAACGCTCATCATTAAGGGACCTATGCAGAAGAAAACGCACACTGCATTCTGCAGAAGAGGGAAAGGGAGAGTGAAGGTATTTTTGACTACGTAAAGCTACAATCAGGATTATATGTTAGCAACTCAGTTGCCTGCCACCCTGAAATAAGAAGAAGCCTCTACAGCTGTGTAGCCTATAAGCTGTTATGGCCCAAAACACTATCAATAGGTGCATTTCATTTTGCAAATATCTTAAATATACAGTGCCCATCAGTATAACCTACACTTTGTTGCATAGGTAAACTGCAGACACTGAATGCATCCGATGAAGTGAGCTGTAGCTCACAAAAGCTTATGCTCAAATAAATTTGTTAGTCTCTAAGGTGCCACAAGTCCTCCTTTTCTTTTTGCTGAACATTGTATATAAAGAACATCTTATTGATGCATTTTTCAACCTACAGTCCTTGCACGTCATTCCAATCACTTAGAAGCCTTTCATTTTCCTTTTGCAGATGCTCCTTTTCGGCATGTAGTTCTGCTACACAGTCGAGGCAGTGGCAAATCAGCTCTTTAATGACTTCACTTGGACTTGAGACTTTTTGTAGCTTCAGTGATCCTAGTCTAAACTGGGACAAAAGGAAAAACGGAGTTACTTTGCTGAATCTAAAAAGGTCAAAAAACCCAGCTTCAATCAACTCCAGACATGCTCTTAACAGACATTAGCATATTGTACAATTACAATCCCTTGAATACTTTCCTGTTAAAATTACAACAGAATGGCAACAAAAATAAACCTCTTGAGTAAGTATGTGGCAAGTGGGATAAAGCATCATTTGCTTATATGTCTAACTTATCTACATTTGTATACAGTCTTAGGTGCATATAGGGTGTCCATTATCACCGTATCTACACACTGATAAATCAGTACCAAGAGAGCTGAGTATATGCTACACTAACAATCTGCTCCCTAAGGAAGAGAAAAAATTAACTGCAAGAAGATGCAACAAGATGTCTCAGGCGCTGAGCAAAAGGCAGTTTTAATGTAGTGCAGAACTATAGGAAAAGAATTCTGTAAGGCATTTATAACATTATTCTTATTATACTAACTGATGAAATATCTAGAAAGCTATTTGCCACCTATTGCAGGAACCAGAAGAGCCATATGACAACAGAAATATGAAGAAATCCAATGAACATTATGTAAATTCATAATAAAGACCTTTGGGCTTAATGTAGTACCACAGGTTTCTTTGGTGCTTTAAAGATCTATAAGAAGGGAAGAAGCCCACCCCAGGAGCTTTCCCTCCAGGGACCCTCTCCAACAAACCCTTAATAATGCAAGTAGTCCTTTAATCATGCAGACAGTTCCAATTATTTCAAATGGGATGACTCATATAAGTAAAGATTTACAAGATAGGGCATTTTGGCAGCAGTGGAGTTTCTTTGCTGTTGAAGATGCTATGGAAAATGTAGAAATGGTGTTGTAGAAAGAAATGGTTGAAAATGTAGAACAATTCTTACTAATGTCAATGTTCCAATATAGAACAAATTATTAGTTTTTTTATTTTAAAGTAAACTATTTTATTTTATATTTGGACACATTGTCCTGTGGAGAATCCTGACCTCTATAGGATGCAAGTGATTCTGATATGGCTAGCAGTTGCAACTGTGGTGAAATGACCTGAACTAAATGAAGTTTGGCTAGACAAAATTTCATTCAGATCTGACAAGTCCTTCTGAGCTTTTTCTAGAAACTCACCAAAAAGTTTTATCCAGAAGTTGGTCTGTATCTGGAGCCCACAGCCAAATATTTCTCCATGCAAGGGTGTGGCACCGGAGAGATCAAGCAGAGAATCTAATGATGTCTCAAGAAGTATCATAGATGAAGGCTAATACTTTTGTAAGAGAGTTCTTGAAAGAAATCAGCTTTTTCTTATCATTGCTCTCCTAGTCTTATGGCACCTCTTCTGACAGTGCAAGATGAACTTCCCCAAAATAATTCCTACAGCACGTCTTTCAAGAAAAACATCCAACCTTGATTTACAAATTGTCAGTAAGGAAGAATCCACCATGACTCTGGGTAAGTTATTCCAGTGGTTAATGACCACCTCCGCTTTTAAAAAATGTATACCTTATTTTCAGTCTGAATTTGTCTAACTTCAACTTCCGGCCATTGGATCGTGTTATACCTTTCTCTGCTAGATCCAAGAGCCCATTATTAAATATCTGTTCCCGATGTAGATATTTATAGACTGTGATTGAGTCACCTCAACGTCACTTTGAGGTAGCTAGTATGAGGAAATGTGAGCCATCTTAGGAGGTGTGAGGTGCTCACTACTAGGAGCATCCATAGGACTTACCTTTGCATAGGCATGGCCAAAGGGATAGTAAAGTCAGCCAAGGATATCTGCAAAGAGTGTAGATTCTGCATAGTCTCTTGGAATTCTTAAAAGATTCACAAGACTGTTTTGGTATTTTGTAACATTATTAATTAACAGTCCTCTTTTACAGCTTAAGGAAAAATAAAAACAATAAGTCTTCAGAAAACACCAGCAATTTTACATGCCAAGGAAGGGTTCAGTCTGCACAGCATATCTTGCTTCACAAAGAAAACAAGACTTTAAGAGGGGTAGGTCATCCTGTCTATCCCATTCTCACTTTTCCTCTGTTTTCTCTCTACTCTACTCCACCTTAATCAGGAGAGGCTGGCAGGTAATATAAAAACAGTCATAGGGGAAAACTGACAACAGCATTATATTAATTCTTCAGTCTAGATTTAACTTTTACTTAATTAGTCATTTCAGGTGTGCAACTTACTATAAACAAGCAATGAAGCGATCACAAAATCACTGTCTTTAGTAAGTAGAAGATCATCAGGAAATGTGTTGAAAATGAAGGTTTAGTCTAGCACTGAACATGTGAACCTGTTCTAAATGTAAATGTACACTTCACAATACACGGTTTCCTTTATGTTGTACAAAACTGCTATTTAAGGTTAAATAGAACAGATGACAAGATGAGTTATTTATTTTTAGAAGTTAGATTACATTATCAGTAACCCGCCAAGTGACATTGTATTCCCTGGATATCCTACTTGCCCGACAGCATTAACAAAGATAGACTTGTGTAAAGGAAACTGTTTTTCATCACTTGCAAGTCACACCAGGCCAAATGGATAAAGAATTCATGCCACACTGATACTAGACAAAGATGTAAAAATATAGTAGCACAGATAAATGAAATGCAACCTTTCTGCCCTCTTAACTTTGATTAGAGAGAAAAGATCTAGTAAGTTTAAAAGCTTTCGCCGTATAATTTACTTGGAATATAATGAATTCAGATAAATTAAATTAAAATGTTTATTCAGAACAATGAAATGTGGTGCATCTTACAGTTTACTTTCTGTTATGTGTTATGTAATGAATTCTGATTACAAGACTAACAGGAAATGAAATTTATTTCTACAAAGCAGACCAATAATGAAATATTTTATTTGTAAGATTCCAAGATAGCAAATAGATGTGATTATACTGATGTAGCATCACTCTAACCCATATTTTTCATGAACTATGTAATCCCACCCTGACTAGTACAATGAGGTAGAGATGAGATTCAGCCAGGTACCTCCTTTCCTTCAGGTATTCTACCTGCTATGGAAGGGTTCCTTAGGGCAGACAGGGGAGGTCACACTGCAGAAAACAGTAGAGGAGCAGCATTCAACCTAATGAGCTAATCAGCTAGGACAGAGTGCTAGACATATCTCCTGAGCTGCATATTGCAGCTCCTTGGAGATGAAGTGCATTAGCTAGAGCACTAGCTGGCTCTCTCTTTTTAAGTGTTTTTTTGAATGCTATGGGAGATTCTGCTGTGATCTTTGAATGAACGTTCGGGAAGTGAAAGAAACGCTCTACATCCCTTTCCCTGCTGTAAATCAGTGCAGTAAAGGGCAGGATTTAGCTGTATCACTTTAATAGTAACTGGTCATCATGGTAAAAGCAATGGGTATTGTACATCATCTTACGTAAAACAAGCTTAAGACAGAGTAAAGCATAATACATAAAAAAATATATCATATCATCTATATCCTTTTTCTTCAGCTTAGTTTTAGGTAGCAGGGTGATAAGAACATTCATCTGGTCTACATTACAGCTTCCCCTACTCCTACCATCAGTAGAGATGCAGCAGTTCAGAAAACACTATCAAGTTTTTCTAGAGTACATATGGCCCCAGTAAGATAAAAATGTCACAACAGTGACTATATGCCTTTGGTTAGATTAAAGCAAATAAACCTTCTTCTTATAGACACATATACCAAGTATGCTGAAAAGAGCTCTTATTGTGTTTCCTGAATATAAAACTATTTGGTTCAATGAGCCATCATACTGTCAATGTAACAAACATAGAAAATGATAACATGCACTATCAATAGTAACACTATTATCTGATTAAGATACAAACTGGTTTCATTTCTCTACTGTAAGGAGGCTAGTGCTGAGTGAGCTCACGAAAGCTTATGCTCAAATAAATTTGTTAGTCTCTAAGGTGCCACAAGTACTCCTTTTCTTTTTGTGAATACAGACTAACACGGCTGCTACTCTGAAACCTGTCATTATGCAAGGCACTGAATTTAGCCGTATGGAGTAGAAATCTATCAACTTCATGAAAAAATTCATACAGATATAGACAAACATCATCTTCCACTCCAAATGCAAACAGATGGACATCATACCAAAAGGACTGAAGGTAAAAAATCCATTACAATCTACATACCACACAGACTATGCTGACAGCTTGTGCCACACACTCTCAAAGAAACTGCGGAAGGAAGAGAGCTGTAGCTCACAAAAGCTTATGCTCAAATAAATTTGTTAGTCTCTAAGGTGCCACAAGTACTCCTTTTCTTTTCACGTTACTACAATACAGATGCCAAATTAAAAACAAAACAAATGATTTTTAAGCTGACATTGATCCTTTACATTCATATATATTTTTTCACCACCTATGTAAAATATTGGTATATGATATATCTTAAAACTATTTCAAATATTCAAATATTACAAAGCCCTTAAGGGAGATTAAGGCCTCAACAAGACATAGGGCCTATCCTGGAGAGTTTACAGTCTAAATAGACAATATCGCTCAGTGGTTTGAGCATTGGCTTGCTAAACCCAAGGTTGTGAGTTCAATCCTTGAGGGCGCCATTTAGAGATCGGGGGCAAAAATTGGGAATTGGTCCTGCTCTGAGCAGGGGGTTGGACTAGATGACCTCCTGAGGTCCCTTCCAACCCTGATATTCTATGATAAGAAATCAATGGGAGAAAAAGGGAAAGGGAAACAAAGGCACAAAGTGATTAAAGCACTTGCAAAAGCTGCAATACTCGGATTAGAATACAGGAGAGTTAGAGGTTTTGCCACTGATTTCAGTGGAGCCAGGATTTCCCTCCAGGCATCCTCATTCCCAGCCCAATGCCCCAAACCCTGCTGCTTCCTTACATTTATTTTAAAATGTTGCTGAATCCAAAGCAAAAAGAAATAGAAAGAAACTAGTTCTATTACTAAGAGAAGAGGGGACAAAATCATTGATAACTGTAACTGAATAAGATTATGGACTGATATTTTTTCAAATCTGATTTAAATATGGAAGTTGGGACCTTGCAAAACTAGCTAATGATTAAAAAATGGGAGAGCAAATATATGGAAAATATGCAAAAGCATCTTTATACAAAGAAAAGGAGGGATTAGTCTCTCTGCGAATAACTATGGTGAGACCACAGTGGAGTAAGTAGTTCAGACCTTTGTTCTTCATTGCCAGAAAGACGGTGAAACTGGAGAGAGTTCTTGGAAGATCAACCGAAGTGATTAAAGGGAAAAAATGTGCATACAAATATGGAAGCTGGGGTAAGATCTCACTATAAATCATGTCCTGAATTTTCTGACTAGTATGTGATTGAAAGCTCAACTTTAACCCTGTATTAATGCAGTTTTGTATGGCTTGGATCAATTTTCCCCTTAAGAGTATAGATTTCATTTTTCCATATTGAATCTCACTTGTTAATTTCTGCATCTGAAGTCTCTCTAGATCAATTTGTATTTTCTTGCTATCATTCCAGCTGGTTGCAACTCTAGCTTTGTATCATCTGCAGATGTAATTAATTCACTTTCTACTTCCTCTTTCAGATCATTCATGAAAACATTAAATAAAAAAAGGACTCAGCATTGAACCATTAAGCACTTCACTCAAACAGGGACTGACCAGAACTGCTGGAGGTCCCAACAGACAGTGAATTGCCTGTTGCTGATTCATCATTTCTGTCATCACCCTCTGTCTTTGGTGGTGGTGCTGGTTTTTATTTCAGAGGCAAAGTGACAGAGAGTGAGAACTCTTTAAGAACATGCCACCTCAGCTTCTCCTGATATTATGCTCAGCCCCAGACCAATATCTTCTAGTCTATTAGAAACTTAAGAGTGACACTGTCATTTCTCTCATACTTCCCCCCACCTGCCCAAATCTCTCTTCTGATTTATTAATGACAGAAGTTCTGCTATTAGCTAACTGTAAGGGTGTGGTACGGATATAGGCTATCCTTTCAAGTAAGCTAGATAGTTTACAAATATTTCATCCAACTTGCCTTTAAGTAAATTCTTTCTAAATTACTGAATGTTCAAGGGACTACATTTATTTGAGGCAATATCTCACGTCAGTTGAGCATGATGCAATGCATCTTTGAATGAAAAATTTGCAAAATTGCACCAACAACAAAAATTGCAGAATCCTATGATTCTCTAATTGTCCTAGGATTAATTCTTATGTGAACTTTAAAAAGATACCTAATTAGTATATCAGGATGAAAATTTGCCATTGTTGGAAATTACCTTGAACAGATGAGGTGGCTACAGTAGTCCATGCATTCATCGTTTCTAGGCCCAACCAGCTCCTATCAAGGGGAGGAAGAACAGTTTGGGTTTGTCCACTCCCATTGCTATGGTTCCCACCATTAGGCACCTCTGCTTCGTGCTTGAACCCTAAGGTAATAAGACTTAGATCGCTATAAACTATTACACCTCTCTCTATCTGGCCTGGACTAGAAATTTATTGAAGAAGCTACAACTGGTACACAATATGTTATACCAATAAAATAAAAATCAGCAGGATCTTATTAGAGGGGAAAAGGCAAAATGCCACATTTCATAGATTCATAGATACTAAGGTCAGAAGGGACCATTCTGATCATCTAGTCTGACCTCCTGCACAGTGCAGGCCACAGAATCTCACCCACCCACTCCTATGCAAAACCTCACCCATGTCTGAGCTACTGAAGTCCTCAAATCATGGTTTAAAGACTTCAAGGAGCAGAGAAGCCTCCCTCAAGTCAACCATGCCCCATGCTACAGAGAAAGGCGAAAAACCTCCAGGGCCTCTCCAATCTACCCTGGAGGAAAATTCCTTCCCGACGCAAATATGGCAATCAGCTAAACCCTGAGCATATGGGCAAGATTCACCAGCCAGATACTACAGAAAATTCTTTCCTGGGTAACTCAGATTCCATCCATCTAATATCCCATCTCAGGTGATTTGGCCTGAGTATTTAAAGATCAATTACTTACCAAAATCACATTATCCCATCATACCATCTCCTCCATAAACTTATCAAGTAGAATCTTAAAACCAGATAGATCATTTGCCCCCACTGCTTCCCTTGGAAGGCTATTCCAAAACTTCACTCCTCTGATGGTTAAAAACCTTGGTCTGATTTCAAGTCTAAACTTCCTGGTGGCCAGTTTATACCCATTTGTTCTTGTGTCCACATTGGTGCTGAGCTGAAATAATTCCTCTCCCTCTCCTGTATTTATCCCTCTGATATATTTATAGAGAGCAATTATATCTCCCCTCAACCTTCTTTTAGTTAGGCTAAACAAGCCAAGCTCCTTAAGTCTCCTTTCATAAGACAAGTTTTCCATTCCTCGGATCATCCTAGTAGCCCTTCTCTGTACCTGCTCCAGCTTGAATTCATCCTTTTTAAACATAGGACACCAGAACTGCACACAGTATTCAAGGTGAGGTCTCACCAGTGCCTTCTATAACGGTACTAAAGCCTCCTTATCCCTACTGGAAATGCCTCTCCTGATGCATCCCAAAACCGCATTAGCTTTTTTCACAGCCATATCACATTGGAAGCTCATAGTCATCCTATGATCAACCAATACTCCAAGGTCCTTCTCCTCTTCCGTTACTTCTAATTGATGCGTCCCCAACTTATAACTGAAATTCTTGTTATTAATCCCTAAATGCATAACCTCACACTTCTCACTATTAAATTTCATCCTATTACTATTACTCCAGTTTACAAGGTCATCCAGATCTTCCTGTATAATATCCCGATCCTTCTCCAAATTGGCAATACCTCCCAGCTTTGTATCGTCTGCAAACTTTATTAGCACACTCCCACTTTTTGTGCCAAGGTCAGTAATAAAAAGATTAAATAAGATTGGTCCCAAAACCGATCCCTGAGGAACTCCACTGGTAACCTCCCTCCAACCTGACAGTTCGCCTTTCAGTAGGATCCGTTACAGTCTCCCCTTTAACCAATTCCTTATCCACCTTTTGATGTTCATATTGATCCCCATCTTCTCCAATTTAACTAATAATTCCCCATGTGGCACGGTATCAAATGCCTTACTGAAATCTAGGTAAATTAGATCCACTGCATTTCCTTTATCTAAAAAATCTGTTACTTTTTCAAAAAAGGAGATTAGGTTGGTTTGACACGATCTACCTTTTGTAAAACCATGTTGTATTTTGTCCCATTTACCATTGACTTCAATGTCCTTAACTAATTTCTCCTTCAAAATTTTTTCCAGGACCTTGCATACTACAGATGTCAAACTAACTGGCCTGTTACCCGGATCACTTTTTTTTCCTTTCTTAAAAATAGGAACTATATTAGCAATTCTCCAATCATTCGGTACTACTCCTGATTCATTAAAAATTCTTGCTAATGGGCTTGCAATTTCAGGTGCCAATTCCTTTAATATTCTTGGATGAAGATTATCTGGGCCCCCCCGATTTAGTCCCATTAAGCTGTTTCAGTTTCACTTCTACCTCAGATATGGTAATATCTACCTCCATATCCTCATTCCCATTTGTCATGCTACCATTATCCCTAAGATCCTCTTTAGCCTTATTAAAGATTGAGGCAAAGTATTTGTTTAGATATTGGGCCATGCCTAGATTATCTTTAACCTCCACTCCATCCTCAGTGTTAAGCGGCCCCACTTCTTCTTAGTTTTCTTCTTATTTATATGGCTATAGAACCTTTTACTATTGGTTTTAATTCCCTTTGCAAGGTCCAACTCTACTCGACTTTTAGCCCGTCTCACTTTATCCCCTATGTTCTGACCTCAATTAGGTAGCTTTCCTTGCTGATCCCTCCCATCTTCCACTCCCTGTATGCTTTCTGCTTCTTCTTAATCACCTCTCTAAGATGCTTGCTCATCCAGCTTGGTCTACAACTCCTTCCTATGAATTTTTTCCCCTTTCTTGGGATACAGGCTTCCGATAGCTTCTGCAGCTTTGATTTAAAGTAATCCCAGGCCTCCTCTACCTTTAGATCCATAAATTCTTCAGTCCAATCCACTTCCCTAACTAATTTCCTTAATTTTTGAAAGTCAGCCCTTTTGAAATCAAAAACCTTAGTTGCAGATTTATTTTTGTTAATCCTTCCATTTAGTTTGAACTGAATTAGCTCATGATCACTTGAGCCAAGATTGTCCCCTACAACCATTTCTTCTATGAGGTCCTCGCTATTCATCAAAATTAAATCTAAAATGGCATCCCCTCTAGTCGGTTCAGCAACTACTTGATGAAGGAATCCATCAGCTATCGCATCTAGGAAAATCTGAGCCCTATTATTATTACTAGCACTGGTCCTCCAGTCTATATCTGGGAAATTAAAGTCTCCCATGATCACGCAGTTTCCATTAGTATTTACTTTATTAAAGACATTAAAAAGGGCTCTATCCATATCCAAATTAGATCCCGGAGGTCTATAGCACACCCCAAGCACTCAAGGAGAGGCTTTACTAGTTTTCTTCCCCAATGTAATTTTTGCTCACACGGACTCTGTCTTATCCATTGCATCGCTTCTTATTTCTTTACATTCTACCTCATCATTGATATACAATGCTACTCCACCTCCTTTACCTTTGTTTCTGTCTTTCCTAAACAGCACATACCCTTCAATACCTGTAGTCCAATCATGACTACTATTTCACCATGTTTCTGTTATCCCTATAATATCTGGTTTCACTTCCTGCACCAGTAGCTCTAGTTCCTACATTTTGTTACCTAGGCTCCTCGCATTGGTCTATAAACATCTTAATTTTTGCTGTTTGGCCTCGCTCACATTTTGTACCCTATTAGGCACAGTCATTCTACAGCCAGTATAACCTATTAGACTAGTATCCACACCGCCCTCGCTCCTTATATACATTCTCCTACCCACAGCTGTATCCTTTCTTATTTCGTCTTCTTCCCTCTCAATGCTAAAATCTGGCGTGGAGATTTCCTGGACATCTCCCATCCATCTCCCCCTAATTCCTAGTTTAAAGCTCTCTTTATCAGTTGTGCCAGCCTCGATCCTAGAAGTCTATTTCCTTCCCTACTCAGATGAAGTCCATCCCAAGAGAACTGTCCTCTGTCCATGAATGCCTCCCAGTGGCCATACATCCCAAAGCCCTCTTTATAGCACCACTGCCTAAGCCATCTGTTGACAGTCATAATCTTGTCACACCTTTGTTGCCCTTCTCTAGGAACAGGAAGGATCCCGCTAAAGATCACCTGAGTCTCAATTTCCTTAAGCGTCTTCCCCAGCCTAGCATAGTCTCCCTTAATACTTTCCAGCGAGAATCTAGCCGTATCATTTGTTCCCACATGAAGGATAATTAGGGGATTCTTTCCCGCTCCCTTTAGGATCCTTTTCAACCTCAGGTCTACATCCCGTATCTTAGCACCCGGAAGACAGCACACCCTTCTATTCTCTGGATCAGCTCTAGTTACAGGCCTGTCTATTCTCCTCAATAAAGAGTCCCCGATCACATAGACCTGCCTTTTCCTGGTGACCGTGCTATTCTCCAGTCTCTCCCCTGTTCCCTCTGGCTGCAAGTTCTTTCCATTCCTATTTTCCCTTATAATCTTCTTCAACCCATCCTGTATCCTCCTGGGGCTCATATTTGGTCTAGTCTCCCTTGATTCTTCTGCTTTTCCTATAGGACTAGCCTCTCTTCTCTTCTTCCTTACCCTTCCACCTTCAACAAGTACCTGCTGAGCCCCTTCTTCATTTGCCAACTCTGCAAACCTGTTCCTAAGCTCTATTTCTCCTTCACTAGCCCATCTTTTCCTCTGCCTGGTTCTCTGAGTCGCATGTTTCCACTGACCAGTTTCCTCTCCCAGTCTCCCCTCAAAATTCCCCAGCCCTGGTTCCATCTGTGAGTCTGAGCTTTTCCCTTCAGATACCTCATATCTTTGCTCCATCATCTGCTCAAACCCCTTCCTAAACTCAACCAGACTTTCCACCTGCATCTCCAAACCTCGGATCTTTTCCTCCATCAGCTCTATACATTTATTGTGAATACAGAAAGAATCATAGTAAGCAGTTAGTTATAGCTATAACATTCCATTCAATTTCATATTTATTCACATATTCATTCATACACATACACACACAGGTTCTGCAAGGTTGCTATCATAGTTACCAGCCTTAGAGTTGCTCATGCCAAGCCACTGGCCAAATGGCCTGGACATGAGGAGGGAGCAGGGCCTTGTCAGATGCTCATATGATGCTCCTGGAAGTTGATTTGCAGAATCAGACCCCAAAGTTCTCACTTTCTAGAGTCCATTTTTATAGGAATTTCTTCTTATGCCAGTCTATGGGAATTGCTTCATCATGCTGTTGCTGAATCAATCAGCAGATGGCACATTCCTGAAGGCTCCATGCTGCCAGATGTTATCTTGTTCTTTGGTTCTCCCATTCTTGAGGCTGTTGGGTGGATTCCAGTCTGCCCTCCGGGGTTCCTCTGGTTATTTCCACTTTCCACGCCTTCTTCAGCGGATGGACACTGGATTCTTAGACTGGCACCTCCCTGATCATTCAGTTAATATCCACACCAAGCATCCATCAACATACGTCCTCTATCTCTATTTTAATACAATTGTTAACATAACGAGATGAATACAACAAAAGGGCGGGGAGTCTCTGGATGCTGTTTCTGTTGTTACAGAGTATTGCTTTGAGTCTCTCTATGTGTGAGTAGTTGTTGTTACAAAGAATTGCTTTGAGAACAGACTCTGTCTTAGAATGTACTAACACAATTAGCAGCTTGCAAGTTTCACACATAGAGGGAGAGAAACAGTACCAAAAACCAAGAGACCTCTTAATTCATAATACCCTGGAATTTAAACTATGGGGACTCAAACTCATTTGTTATTTTAATACACAACTTCTTTAATATGATCCAACAAATGCAGTAGACCATCTCCTGAGTAGAAGGATTCGAAGAGCACACATCACACCAGTACTCAAGAGCCTGCACCAGTTCCGCATGCACAGCTGCATCCAAGTCAAGGCTCCAGTACTGATGTATAAAGCATTCAATGGGATTGGCCCACATTACTTCAAAGCAGTGATGACCTGCCAAAATCTTAACAACCGGTTCCCTATAAAAAGTTCTGATTTAAGGGATGGGTCCCAGTATGTATTTTTTGTACCAACATACCAACCAACATACGTCCGTATTTTCCCGGGAATTTTTAAATTTTAAAAATTCCCCCCAGACGGCGATTTAAGAACCAAAAAGCCTGACCTGTCCGGGAAAATACGGATGTCTGTTAACCCTGCCTAAAGTTTTTTTTTAAAAAGATGGGTCTGAACTAGAAATGAGCTCTGTTTCACATTGTGGGTCCCCACCACTCCCTGGGGGTGTTCTAGGGTGACCAGATATCCTGATTTATAGGGACAGTCCCGATTTTGGGGTCTTTTTCTTATATAGACTCCTATTACCCCCCACTCCCTGTCCTGATTTTTCACACTTGCTGTCTAGTCACCCTAGGGTGTGCACATATGTGGGTCCCAGCTGCTCCCTGCCCCCCTCAATGAAGCAGGTGTGCAGGGTTACTGTCCTGGGAACTGCAGTGGACGTGGGGTCAGCTGCAGACAGGTGTGTGGGGCAGGGCTAGCTGGAGGCAGGGGGTGCAGGGCTGGCTGTGGGCAGGACAGGGGGTGCGGAGCTGGCTGGAGACAGGAGGGTGTGGGGTTGGCTGGAGGCAAGGGGGTAGCTGGAGACAGCGCCTGGTGCGGGCAGGACAGGGGTGCAGCAAAGGCTGGCTGCGGGCAGGGCAGTGGGGGTAGCTGGAGATGGGCTGGCTGTGGGCAGGGCAGGGGGTGCGGCAGGGGCTGGCTGCAGGCAGGGGGTGCAGGGCTGGCTGGAGACAGGGAAGGGGGTGCATGCGGCAGGGGCTGGCTGCGGCAGGGTGGTGGGTACTCACGGGGAAAGCAGCAGGATGCAGCCCAGGCCCAGCAGAGCAGCTGGGGACCCACCAGGCAGCATCGGGAGCCCCAGGGCCAGGGGAGCAGCAGCAGCAGCACCAGGGCTCGTGCACAGGGCCAGGCGGCAGCACACATGGCTCCCACAGCACAGCGGCTCTGGCCGCCGGAGGAGGAATTACATCACTTCCCGGCCGGAGCCCATCAAAGCCTCAGCGCCCCCTGCAGGGAAGCGGGTTAACAACCGGTTCTAAAACTGCTTCAAAATTTAACAACCAGTTCACGCGAACCGGTGCGAACCGGCTCCAGCTCACCACTGTCTCAAAGACTGCCCTTCTTCATAGGATCATCACCAGGCACAATACATTTACAAGAACCTAGACACATACTCAAGGAAACAAGAAGCAGAACCTTCTCAACAGAAAGCCTAAGAATGGGGAAAAGCCCTCCAAAAGAGAAACACAACCCTTGTCATCTTCAGGTCACACTATAAAAAAAGATGACCTTTTCAGAGCATCCCTCCCACAACCAGAACAGAACACCACTTGATAGCACATTCAAAAGTAATAAACATGATTAACCAAGAATAGGACAGAGCAGGAAGATAAAAGACCTGCTTACAATTAGAGTAAACAGAACACACACACACACAAGCACTCACTGAGCCAAATTCTCTTCTGATATTACTCTATTGAAGCTAGTGGACTCAGATGCTGTAGAGACAAGCACTCAGAAACACTGACAACTGAACAGACAAATGGCAAGAATATTAGTGAGATTATTGTTCTTGATGAGGAATTATATTAATATATTTGTTTGCAATGTTGTATATTGTGGGACCAATACAGCTACAAAAAGGTGAATAAGGGAATATCTTTTACCGAACCAACTTCTTTTGTTGTTGAGATGTTTTTGAGCTCCACAGAGCTCTTCTTCAGGTCTGAAGAACAGCTTTGTGGAACTCAAAAGGGGGTCTCACTCATTAATATAGTTATTAGCTCCTGATCACTGGTGCCAAGATTTTATTATACATTATATCCCATTATTAAGAAGTAAATGTAGGATCCTTTCGTTGGGTCTGAATTTTTGGCTATGATTTTCTCCACGTTACTCAAGCATCTACTTGACAATCCTTTTTAGCAGTATTTGTTGCAGAAAATCTGTTTGGGGAGTTAAAATCTCCCATGAGCACAGTATCATATGAGGAGGATCTTTGATACTTGGTTCATAAACTCAGTTCTTGCTCTCTTTCAGTACTGATGGTCTAAACAGCTGCATACTGCGGTTTCTCTTTTGTATGTTGTAATATTCTTAAAACTTGACCCACATTGTTGTTGATGCCGTCTCCATTTTGAAACTGCACCTGGCTCCATAGGTGCTGGGACTTGGAGTGTGGGGATTGATGCTGCACCCCTTGGCTTGAAATGGTTTCCATTATATGCAGGGTTATGGTTTGGTTCAATGGCTCAGCACCCCACTATAAAAATTTGTTCCAGCTCCCCTGTCTGTCTGCTTTTGTAAATCATTCTCTCAGATTTCTCCACCTCTGTCTCTTCCTCTCCTATAAGGATTATATCCATCAATATTAACATTCTAGCTGCGTGAATGATTCCATCAAGCTTAAATTACATGAGCTAAACTGTATTTCTCTATGATGTAGAATTACCTTAAGTTCATCTTGTTTGTTTCCCCTTTTCTTTCTTGCATCTGGAAATGAGTGATTTCTTTTATCACCTCCTTTTCTTTTTACAAGAAAAGGAGGACTTGTGGCACCACCGAGACTAACAAATTTATTTGAGCATAAGCTTTCATGAGCTACAGCATCCGATGAAGTGAGCTGTAGCTCATGAAAGCTTATGCTTAAATAAATTTGTTAGTCTCTAAGGTGCCACAAGTACTCCTTTTCTTTTTGCAGATACAGACTAACATGGCTGCTACTCTGAAACCTTTTCTTGTAGTTATTTCTGAGTTGAGCTTCTGGAGAGCCCTAATTTCTTCTTTATTTCTAGCGAAATCCTAGTATTTCAAAACTGCTAGCAATTGGCTTTGTTAGCATCATTTATAATTTTTGTACGCCTGGGGACAAATGTTGCCTTCCCCCATGTAATGTCTGAATAAATATCCTTTCCCTAGGGAAATATCAGAGGGGATGTGAGGGATGCAATCCTATACTCCAGATCACTACCTTTGCATGCAACAACTGTACAAGCTCTCCACTATCTGTATTATATCACATGGTCTGTAATCGCAGGTGCAGCCCCTAGCACAGAGGAGTTTTCACTTCCAGATCCTTTTGTCACTGCCCCAACCCAACTCTCCATCTACAATTGGCCGTGGAGAGAGCCACTATATCAGTGACAGACCCTGGTCGTTGGCAGGCGGGATCCAACCTGGGGCCTCTGGAGCTTAGTGTATGAGCCTCTACTGCACGAGCTAAAAGCCAACTGGCTGTTAGCTAAGGCTGTAGAGCACAATCTCTCTCTCTCTCTCTCTCTCTCCAAGTGGTCTCAGTGCCACTAGATGGGACAGAACACTACATCCAGGAGGTGTGTGGATTACACCACCACCAAGAATACCACCTCCGTGCTATGCAGTAGTGCCAATTCCAATGCATTTTGGTCTTTGGGCACCCTCCAAGGGAGTGAAGTACATTCAGGCAGTTATCAGTAGTCTGAAATCTTACATAAATATAGCAATTGTCCAAAAAAGCTGAAAAAGGAATCTTGGTCAGGAAACTGCCCGGTCAAGAGAAGAAATACTTTAGAAAGCAGTAAATATATGCAATTAAACTAAGAAAGAATCCACATACATAGGAATTCCAGTACTCTGTATTCACTAACAGACACAAAATAAACTTCCATTTGGAGCTGTCGAACACCATACCCAAATTTATTTTCAAACTCATTTGTAATGTTTACATTACATGAATATCTATACCTAGAAATTTTTACTGGGATAAAGTACTGAAAATTTGTCAGTACCAACCAAGCTTTCCCTCTTATTGCCTTTAGAAGGGGAGGACCTTTACTGGACAGCTGGGGAATAAGAGAAATCCAAACACTTGCATGGCAGGAAGGAGGATGTTCCTTCACCCAAACCTTTGATTCTTTGATTCTCTGCTTGGCCATTGTTTGGGTAAAGCAGGATGGGGCCAGGTAGGGGACTGCTGCGTGCTCCCCTTGCCTATCTGAGCTAAGCTTGGGCTTTGCACTCCTGGTATCTGAGAGCTAGGGTGGCAATGTAGAGCCCCCATCCAAGGTATAATTAATTAAAATTGTGGTTTGCCATTTAAACCCATCTCATGTGTCTTTTGTCAATCCTTCAACTGCTTATCCTGGTCAATGATCTTAGCTATAACTGGCCCAAAAAATAATTCCATAACAGAAGCTTACAGAGAAGCCAGGTCATATGTGGTGGCTAAAAACTGGTGCCAATTAAGTTAGGCAGCCTATGACAGACTCAGGGTGGAAAGAGCTGCCATTCAGGTTTGAACTGTGCCATCCCTATCCAAGTCATTCAAAGTTTGTGAAAATACAAGTCCTCCAGTAAAAAAAAAAACCCACTATTTATCATTTATAAAACATGGAAAATGCCTATTTTGAAAAAAATGTTGTAGCCAGCATTATACATTAGAAAGGAAAAACAAAAGTTACCAACTTTTTCCCTTTGCAACTCACCTTTCACCTTTTTTACAGTACAATTTATATCAGCAACATTATGTCCTAAAGCTAGTTAGCATTTTTATTTCATTAAAGTGGAGGGAAATTTATCAGACAACTTAGATCTTAAAAGATAAATGTTCCCCTTTGGTTGAAATAGATTTAACACATTCTTCTAAACCAAGTATTTTGGTGATCAGAAGATGGAAAAGCACAGTCCTATGGTAAGGACTCCAGTCAGAGTGGATCTTGAATACTGGATATTTGCCTTCAGACATTTTAACAGGTTTCAGAGTAGCAGCCGTGTTAGTCTGATTTGCAAAAAGAAAAGGAGTACTTGTGGCACCTTAGAGAATAACAAATTTATTAGAGCATAAGCTTTCGTGAGCTACAGCTCACTTCATCGGATGCATCCGATGAAGTGAGCTGTAGCTCACGAAAGCTTATGCTCTAATAAATTTGTTAGACATTTTAAGTTTGTGTGTGTGTGTGTGGGGTGGGGGGGGACATGTTCCTAGCCCCTGGTGACTGAGGGTGGGAGGGAGTGTGTGTGTGTGTGTGTGTGTGTGCGCGCGTGTGTGCAGGCTGGCAGACACACTATCAATGTCCTGCTGTTTTCATAGGGAGCTTCTATCTAAATTTACCTCAGATAGCACACCTCTTGTTGTTAAACTATTAACAAGGAGTTAGAACAACAATAGCTAAGAAATCTCTTGTGGATTGAAGAGATGCAGATACCACAGGGTTCTGTCTCGCAGCCATGGGTGGTAAAGCACTGAGAGTTAATTGAAGCTGCCCCACACTTTCTACCCTCAGCTATAGAGGTTGTGATGGATTCCCAGGTACAGGCATGGCCTCAACAGAAGAGAATCTGACCTTATGTACATGGAACACCCACATACCAAGAGTGAAATCTGTGTGGACAATCATTCCAAAAAGAACATTTATTTACGCTCATCAGAACCTGAAGCATTCTTCCACTAATATTATACATTACAATGTGCTTTCTTTTTTTATGGACACAACCGCAACCATATTTTAATGCTTTAAAGTGCAGAGTAGAGAGGGAGCACTATTAAATAAAAAGTAAAGGTATGTAATGTGACCAGCCTAAACTAATTTTAAAATTAGCTATTTGTAAACATTCCTATTCCAGAAACGTAAGGAGTATTGAAATAATTTCCACAGACAGAGTGTTTTTTAAACAGACTTTATTTATTCAAATCCCATAGGAATATTTTCTGTAGCTGTTAAAAGACAAGAGGCTTATTTTTTCAGGACTGAATATACCGAGGGGATTGTATCAGACTTCTTTGACAAAACCACTCTCAGAATACATTAAGCTTGCTCTAGAGAGAAAATAATAACTCCACCATCTTGCTTATTATCATGATTGTTTATTAAATTTCAGCAATGTACTCTATGTTGCATATGGTGCAAATATAAAGACAGTCGCTCTGTAATGTAGAAAAATTAGACTTTAATCAAGTAAAGATTTTCACATTCAAGATTCAAAGGGATTAAAGAGATTTAAAAGCAGAAAATGTTAATAAAAAGGCATCTCCTGGGTTAAAGAACATGAACCTACAAATGAATGATGATGACACTTAGCTCCTTATATAAAGAAAGTATTGTTCTTACAAATTTGGATCTGGAAAGCATTATAGCATTTTATTTCCTAAATCCATCAGCTAGTGGTCTTGATTTTTTAAAGCCATGCCATCACTATCTCCAGGGAAATCATTCAACAGTAACCATGACATCTGAAGGTGGGGCAAAGAACCAGTAATAGCCAGAAAACTAAGCTGTTTACATCAGTCAATATAAAAAAATATGATTGAGAGTAATTAAATCACATTTTTGAGATGATTTACGCCTTCCTCCTTTTTTTTTTTTTTTTGAAAGAACATTTGTAAGGAGAAGCATTGTATTATCTTCCTGTTTGACAGAGAACACTTTCCCAATTGATAAAAACATATTGCACATTTACCCTGCAGAAGTTTGACCATTCTGCTGACACAAATTACTACCCCATTTCAATTTTACTAGAAATTAAAGAAGCTTTCAGCATAAATTGCACTCACATTTGTTGAACATCAATTTAATTGATGAAGTTACATCTGGTTTCATTATACTGTATGACATTATTATACTCTTCAAACACTGCTCTTCTATTGAGCCTGGAAAAGTGTTTGTGATACCATGAGCTTTATTCTCATCCCAGAGGTGGAGCATCAGATATCACTTCCTCTGTAAAAGGAAAAAAACCCACCAACGTTACTTCGATGATTGCCTTTAAGTTTCTAGTTGATACCCACCTATAGTTGTAAATTTGTCCAGATAGACTGGATGCCCTTAAAAGATGAATTTAGAGGTCAAACTGGTGCCAGCAGTATTCCCTATTTTAAGGGGAGGGAATAGTGCCAGAATTGATAATATTTCTAAAACTGAAATGAACTATTTAAGTGTGACCACTGTATGATAGTGAGCAACTACTACCAAGCATGACTTACCGTAGGAAAGCTTACCTTTTGGTGGGTATTTGAATTTTTTTTAAAATGTAATATTACTCAATACTGGGACCAGCAAAACATTTGGACTTTGTTATAAATCTGTCACCTGCTTTTCACAGGAAGACTCTGTGCCTGCATGGAGTCCTGTTGATTTCAAAGAGGCTCCATGTGGGCACTGGGGTCTGCCCACACAGTACAACTTGGTCTTATTTTGAAGTGCTTGTGAAAGGGTCTGGAGTGACATCCTTGAAGGCTGAAGCACGCTATCTTCCCACAGGAGAAGTATGATACAAGCAACAAAAAAGTCAACTTCCTCATCATTGTGTCTAGCTATTGTTCTAGAGCTATCACCTCTAGTCCTTAGCCCCTGCTGACATTACTGAAACAGATGCCAATTAGTTTCACCAGGCACTGGACTGAGAACGCAACTCACCTTACACAGACCACAAAAATGCTATCATATGACCGTAATTTTTAGATACTAACAGCCTAAATTCATTTAAATTCATTAACTTTACCTATTTTACACACTAAGCACATTACTTATTTAGATGTTACTCTATTACACTCTAATGACCAGAGCTGTGCACAGGGGAGACCTCTCTCCTGAAATCATGTGGCCCTCCCTAACATACCCTCCTTAACAATGTGGACTCAGGGAAGGGAGAAACTCCCAGCAAAGAGCTAGCCAACTTGTCTCAAGGAGCAGATGCAGCGGGAGAAGCAGCTTCACCTCCATTGAGGATGCTGATGTGGATCAGAACACATCTTCTTCAGTTTCAATTCTAGACATACTTTCCCCTAGGATGATTGGCTGTTTGCTGCAATGTCCTCATGTCTCCTGTTTTAGTCACTTCTCTTCTGCCCTCCAGGCCCCTCTTCTTCACTCTGCTTTCCTCTTCTATCCCATTTCCCTCCTTCCTCTTAGTGTCCCCTTTATCTTCCTTTGTCTTTCCTTTTAGGGAATCCCCTTTACCTTCCTCCTCTAACACCCTTGCCTTACTATAACATTTATATTACATAATAAATAAAGTAAAAGAAAAAAATCCATAGGGAAAAATCATGCAACTAAAATGACATTTGCAAATCATCACTGCTCGCTCTGCATGTGAGCTTTCTCCCATCTTTTATCTGTCTTGTCTCCTTAGACTGTAAATCTTTGGGGGCAGGGACCACTTCAGCTCTTTGCATAATGGGGCCCCTGTTCTGAATTGCATTGTCTAGCTGTATTTGGAATACAAATAGTAAATAATAATTACAATATTACCTGAAATATGTCGTTGATATATATAACAAAATTTAGCAACCAAACAAGGTAATAAAACTAGTTCTGTGCGTCAGCTGAAATGATTGTCTGCCAATGAATTATTTGTAGTTTAATCCCAATGCTGCTGAAGTGACTACATTTTGACTACTGTATGATCGTTTGGTCAAGCTCTAGCCAGGCTATGATTCACTATCTTAATGTGGTCTATAATCATTTTGCTAGAATCATACTAACACACACATTTTTTTCCATCTACAGTAAAATAAACCAGTTTCCTGTGAGAGATTACATGATTATATCATAATCTTGAAATATTTCTCTAATTCGGCATCCTTGTACTGCAGAGAAAGACTGAAGCCCAACTTATGGCTTTACTTTTGAAACTAGATCTATTTCTAATTTGAAATGCACTGAGTACAGCTATGAAATAATTATGGTAAGTCAGTGTTTGCTTTTTGTACTGCTAAACTACAAAATATATTCCCACTTCTTCTCAAACCATTTGTATCCTCCTCATCACCCATTTGAATATTTTCCAGTTAAAATCATCATGTACCATAATGTTCTGGCAAAAGCAAGATTCTGTATTTGTAACATTAACATTAAACATTTGTTGAAATTTGCAGTTATTTTCCATTGAACATTATATGTAATATTCTGCTAAATAAACCAATAATAATCTGACAATAGTTAGGCTGGTGAGTTGAGAGCACTGCTTAACGTGCTCACCAGTGTTGTCACATTGTTTCCTTGTACTTCTCCATTTATCTAAATCCATCTGCTGTATATTTTCTTATACATCTCTACCCCGATATAACGCAACCCGATATAACACGAATTCGGATATAATGCAGTAAAGCAGTGCTCCAGGAGGGGTCAGGGCTGCACGCTCCAGTGGATCAAAGCAAGTCTGATATAACGCGGTTTCACCTATAACGCGCTAAGATTTTTTGGCTCCCGTGGACGGTTATATCGGGGTAGAGGTGTACTTAGATTGTATATTGTTTCGGGCAGGGACTGTCTTTTTGTTCAGCTCCTAGCACAATAAAGCCTTGGTCCATTACTAGGGCTCCTATGCACTATGGTTGGTAGGTAGGTAGGTAGGAAGAAAGATCAGTGGAGTAGTTGCAGCAAAACAGCCAAAAGCAAAGCTGAAAGGTTAACACTGCTGTTGATACTTTTTTTAAGAAAGAAAGAATTTAGGGTAAAATTTTCAAAAGCCACATAAAAGTGAGTTAACAGCTTAAGCCTATTTTCAAAAGTCACTTAGTCCCATGACTTGATCTTCAATAAACTAAGCAACTTTTGAAAATGGGACTTAGACACTTCTGAACATTTTATTCCCACATCATTTATTTTTCTACCTTTCTGGTATACATTAAAAATTGAGTTTCGGTTCCTAGTATTAGTGTCATAGAGATGCACTATATCATTATTGGTTTCATTAAAGATGACAGGCAATACTAGTGTCACTCATCTCCTAATTCTGTTTCTAATAAAAGTAAGATTTTTTGATGAAAGTTCAGTTATGTTAGTTGTCATTAACTGAATGATAAATATAGAATAAACAGGGAACTTCGAAATATGGGGTTATGTTTCCATAAACAGTAAATTGTACCAACATAAATCATAAGTTCATGACCATGCGAATAAAAAGTGTGAATGGTTTACATAGTCACCAGTATTTCAGAGGAAGTTACAATCCCAAAATTCCCAGTTTGCCGGGTTTATATTTTATTCATACACCCAATATTTTTATATCCTCCTTTATACTTTTCCTGTCTGTTCTTTCATGAAACTGCTACCATTTTTGAAGTACCACCAAAATGGCTGAAGTACCTCTGGAATAACTTTTCAAAGCCTGCTGAAATGACTCAGCCCCAGAGTGTTTTTTTCTCATTGGCTCAACAGCTCTATGAACAATCAGGTATGTTTAGACCTCATTTCATAAACTCCCTCATTTCTGCATGATTTAAAAGGCCTCTTGATTAATTAAGTAATTGGATTAACTTTAAAATCCACTAGATTTTTTTTCCACTGAACTTTCTATAGTAGTTAACAAACTGTAAATACAACATATGGGCTTCAGCCATAACCTTCAGGTCTGGATTTTGTACTTCCAAAATAGAAAAGTGTTCAGATCTTTGGTTTTGGTTTGCTCTATCAGAATTAGTTATGCAGGAATTTGAATTTGGGTTTAGATTTTGAACCCCCTACAATTTATTTTAGACTTTAACTGATTTTAGAAAAATCTTTGGCTGGAAAAGTAAAGATATAATTGTGGTCAATAATACTAACCTGCAATATAGTTTGAATGCTTTCATTTAACATCAAAAAATGTATGAAATCCTTTTGCTGACCTCTAGAAAGTTTCAGCAATGATATGAATTGTTACAGATCCAGATAAATGTGCTTTTAGCCTAGATCCCCAATATAAAAGCAAGGCCTACCAGAGTGATGGTGATATTACTGTCAGTACAAGTTACAAGTTAGCAAAGTATGAATGATTAATATTTTCAGCTTTAAAAAAACCCACCATATTATGGGCTAGCTTCTACATAATGGGAGCATTTTAAAACTACCTCTCAATTGATCATATTCATACAAGTGAAACCCAGACTAAGAGGGGGTTTTTTTAACCTTAATAAAACATAACTGAAATGTCTAGAGTAATAAATGTCAGATATGAAGAGAACTTGTCTTGGGAGCTACTTCCCTTCAAGTGTTGACCTTTACATTTGGGAAGTAATGGAAACTATAAAGTGTTTCTTGAATACACCCTTGGAACTAACATACCAAGAATATGCAGTAATTTAAGACTGCCTCCCCTTGAACATGCAGTACTCTGAGGGTTAAAGTCTAAATGATTGTGCTTTAGATTTTCTAGCTTGGAAAGTAAGTGTACTCCCACGTGAATAAGCATGAGATAATGCCTAGACTGAGGCAAAATATAAAAGTGTTCCCAAACTAAGCACTACAAACAATTTTCCAGTATGAGTAATAACACAGGATACATTTAGAACAACCATAGGCTGTTTTGACTGTGTTTTCTTCTTTGTTACAACATCCTTTTAGCATCTCGACAGCATCTTGCCGAGACCTCTTTAAGATCTAAATAACTTACCAATAATAAAACTTCACAAGGTGTACATTTTATATATAAACATAAGTTATGTTAGCCCACTTTGGTAAATTAGAAACCTGTCTTTGAACTAAATTCACCTCCCTGAGCTGCACTATGAACATCAGCAGTTATTGTGTTCTCCCTAAATACATGGAACCCCTGTGGCATCAAGGTGTGAATCCCATAAATGGACTTAAACCATAACAAATTCCCATGCCAAATCAACACAGTGCTAACTATGGGGGAAGAAGCAGAAATTTATCTGATAGAAAGGAAAACACTAGCTGACATGTTCTTGAATGTATTTCACACAATATATAAAATTTGCTTAGCACTTTCAGGTCTGTAGGTAGTTTGCTGAATTCGGGTACTAGAGACTAAAACTAAGGTTTCAAAAATAAGAACCAATTCATTGGGAGATGGGGGTGCATTTTGAAAATCAGGCAAGTGCCTAAATATGGAGTTATTAGCCTATGTTTAGGATCCTACATTTGAAAATCTTTGCCTAAGAAGATACTTAAGAACTATTAACATTTTCAAATGTAAGCAATTCATGTAAAATAAACATTTTAAAGAAGGTGTCCAACTGTGAACTTTATTTTAGAAAGTTTTGAACTCCTAAACTATTTTTATTATTATACTTTGACATCATTTTCTACCAGTGCTAACTGTGTTACTTGGACCTCTGCCTTTTGAATGATTACATGTACTATACAGTAAATGAGATACCACACATCATAATGCAACATTTAGGAAACTTTCCATTTTCAAATGTCACCTAATTAAATATCATTTTATTGAGGCTGGACAGCACATACAGTCTCTTTTCATCCAAAATACATATTATATATAAAAATGGTACCAGGACATGCAGTTTTCATAACATTCTAGACTCTCCTTTAACAGGAAAACAAAATGAATTTTGAATAAAATAAAATTTATCCAATCAATTAATTAGTTATTTCTCCCCCACCCCCCCTCAGTCTCTCCAGCTATGGTCTGTAGAGCACTTGCTTGTGATCCCAGGACAGCTGACTGCTTACATGGTGCTGGGTCTCTTTCTTGTGTCCAGTTGTTATAGATTGAATTATTTACAAAAATTATTTTTCCATTCAAGCAAATGCATGTACGTTACTAGAAACATGCATTTTACTATTGTGAATGAGAGGTGAGGTGCCCCCACGAAATCATGCAGGACAAGGGAGGAGACTTATGAAACGCTCTCAAGACAGAATCCCAACTATGATCAAAGAGACATCTAAAGTTAAGCTTGTAGGACTGGAGTTCCAAGAAGAGGGAGTCTGAGGGATTTTGTGAATCAATGTTATCTTGTAGGGTGATCCCATGTGCATTATAGGGTGAAACTCACCATTTTCCTTATTAAAATTTGCACGTTTGGCTGCAGTTTGCAAAGATCCCAAACTCAATATTTAAACTCAGGGAGTGCAAACTCCAGTAAGACAAGCTTACTGATGTTGGTGAGCTGGTACTCTGCACAGAAACCATGCGCAGCTCTAACCAACATCTCTTTCCTTTAAATGAAAATAGCACAAGGAATACATTTAATATTTGACAGATGTCTATTATGGTTTCACTGACAATTTTTCCCCCTTTTGGTTATATTCATGGGTTTCTGAAAATTCACATTCAAATACAAAAAAGTTGGTTTACATCTTAATATAAAATTTTAAAAAGAAAGATCATATTGAACATAATTATATAAACTTTAATTAGCAAAAGTGAATTGATTTAACCAGAAAAGTTCTGAAAAAAATAAGGTATAGTAACAATATACATCTCACTGGAAAGGAAGTTTCTGCTAAGGAATTCAAAAGTGGATTGGGTTTATTTAATTGAAAACACTTTCCCTGATTTTCATATGATCCCATCTGCAAAAGAAACGTGGTTAACAGATACAGTATTTTAGACTAAGACCGGGTTGCTAGCAACACAAACAAAACATTTACTTTTTTCCACATAATAAAATTATTTTCAGAAGTTGCTATAAGACTATTTAATGAATCATCAGTTTGGAAGTCCTCAGCAAGACAATCAGGAGGGATGGGAATTTTTTCCCTCATAATTAGAATTCTATAAAAGTATGATTGATTATTTAAAGAGACTGTGTTTTAATGTACATTACTGGCCTGTTTGCTGAAACTACAGAGTTTCAATTCACTAAAAATTGTGTCTAGACTTGCCTTGCAAAAATTCTACTCACTCACATGCCTAGAAAATGTAATTTTTTATTTTTAATGAGTAAATTTATTTCCCCATTATCGTCAGAGCAAAGAGAAGGCAAATAGATTTTGTGTTGAGGCTGATCAATTTTCATGAGCGTTTGCAAGACAGAAACCATTAGAAAAATATGTATTAGTTGTGAATGAGAGTGCAATCTGACTGGCTTAATAAAGTTCCAACCCATCTTACTATGGTTCCAAGGTTACTATAACAACCTATTTTTCTGTAACTCTAAAAGTTAATTATATTACTTTCAGCATAACATCATAAATCAATAATATGCTCTCACTTGGAATACTGGGTTCAGTCCTGGTCACCCTATCTCAAGAGAATTAGCAGAAGTAGAAGGGGTTCAGGAAAGTGCAGCAAAATTATTAAGAGGCACCAAAAGACGTCCATAGGACAGGAGTTTGTAAAATTTAAGACTACAGTTTAGATACAAGACATGTAAAAGGGATATAACGGAGGTATACAAAATAATGAATGGTAAAGGGAAAATAAAGGTACAGCTCCTTTTTTGCCTCTTATAATACAAAAAAAGGGGACATTCCATGAAACTGAAAAACAACGTATTTAAAACTGATAAAAGGTAATACTGTTTTACACAGTGCATTAACCACCCATGGAACTTAGTGCCACAAAATATCTTTAAACCAACAATTTAGCAGAAGTAAAGAAAAGATTAGACCTTTACATGATAATGAGAACATCTACAGTTACATTAGACAGAATAAAAGATGTAAAACTTTTGAATCTCAGCAAAGCATGAGATCTATCGTCTTTCAAATTTTGACTGGTATCAGCTCATAACAAAAACCCTTGGATAACTGGTTTAAATATATGTAAAATAGTATTATTTATTACTTAGTTTAGGCACATGTGGTAGGACAGTGGGGGTTTCAAGTACTAGAGTGAATACCAAAGTGAAATAGTCTGAATAGCTGAGCAATGAGTGTTAGGTGACTGAATCAGCCCACACAAAGGGCAGGTCTACACTTAAAATGCTGCATCAGCACAGCTGCACCGATGCAGCTGTGCCGCTGTAGTGCTTAAATGAAGATGCTCCTACAATGACAGAAGAGAGCTCTCCCGTCGGTGTAGTTAATCCACCTCCCTGAGAGGCGATAGCTATGTCAACAGGAGAAGCTCTCCCATCAACATTGCGCTGTCTACACAGGAAGTTACAGTCGGTATAACTACACCACTCAGGGGCGTGGATTAAATAGGTCTGTAGTGTAGATCAGACCAAAGAATAGTTAGGGATGAACCATAGAGACACAGCAGATTAACATGGCTCTCAACAGCTGCCCAACCCAAGAAAGCAAAAATTCACAAGAGAAACCAAAATGAATCCATATAAATTTATTTGCAATCTGAAGTTCACACCAGAAATATTCTCCATTCATGATCCCAAATCCCATGTATGTGCTTCAAAACACAGCATAAGATAGTAAGAAACTTACAAGAAAACACCCCAGAAAGGGAATGTCAATGTTGCTCTCTATTTGCCAATTAGGGAATATTATTTTGCAGTGTTCAAAAATACTGGTTTAAAAAAGAACCAGATACATTCTAGATGGAATTCTGGATGGATAGATCCATCAACAGCTATTATCCAGGAGGGGCAGGGATGGTGTTCCTAGCCTCTATTTTCTGGAAGCTGGGAATGGGTGAAAGGGGATGGATCACTTGACAATTACCTGTTCTGTTCATTCCCTCTGAGGCACATGGCATTGGCCACTGTCAGAAGATAGGACACTGGGCTAGATGGACCTTTGGTCTGACCTAGCATGGCTGTTCTTATATAGTATTACCACTCTGTAGTGTGATCTGGATGAAAGCTAGAGGCATGTAGGTAGGAATAGCGGTCAGTAGGTTTCCAATATACGGTGATGTTTATGTCACCATTGCTTATTAGCACCGTAGTGTCCAGGAAGTGGATCTCTTGTGTGGACTGGTCCAGGCTGAGGTTGATGGTGGGATGGAAATTGTCGAAATCATGGTGGAATTCCTCAAGGGCTTCTTTTCCATGGGTCCAGATGATGAAGATGTCATCAATGTAGCGCAAGTAGAGTAGGGGCATTAGGGGACGAGAGCTGAGGAAGCGTTGTTCAAAGTCAGCCATAAAAATGTTGGCATATTGTGGGGCCATGCGGGTACCCATCGCAGTGCTGCTGATTTGAAGGTATACATTGTCCCCAAATGTGAAATAGTTATGGGTGAGGACCCATAAAAAATTGCTATTATTTTTTGAGTCTTTGGCTAGCTGTTCTTCACATTCTTTTTTCACCTTCCTAATTATATTTTTACACTTCATTTGCCAGAGTTTATGCTCCTTTCTATTTTCCTCATTAGGATTTAACTTCTACTTTTTAAAGGATGCCTTTTTGCCTCTCACTGCTTCTTTTACTTTGTTGTTTAGCCACAGTGGCTCTTTTTTGGTTCTCTTACTATGTTTTTTAATTTGGGGTATATATTTAAGTTGAGCCTCTATTATGGGGTCTTTAAAAAGTTTCCATGCAGCTTGCAGGGATTTTACTTTTGGTGCTGTACCTTTTAATATCTGTTTAACTAACCTCCTCATTTTTGTGTAGTACCCCTTTCTGAAATTAAATGCTGGGCTACTGTGGTGTTTTCTCCGCCACAGGGATGTCAAATTTAATTGTATTATGGTCACTATTGCCAAGAAGTCCAGCTTTATTCACCTCTTGGACCTGATCATTTGCTCCACTTAGGACTAAATCAAGAATTGTCTCTTTTCTTGTGGGTTCCAGGACTAGTTGCTCCAAGTAGTCATCTTTTAAGGTGTCAAGAAACTTTATCTCTGCATCCCTTCCTGCGGTGACATGTACCCAGTCAATATGGGGATAGTTGAAATCCCTCCCATTATTATTGAACTTTTTATGTTAATAGCCTCTCTAATCTCCCTGAGCATTTCACAGTCACTGTCACCATCCTGGTCAAGTGGTCTGTAATATATCCCTACTGTTATTTTCTTATTACTCAAGCATGGAATTACTATCTATAGAGTTTCTATGGTACAGTTTGGTTCATTTAAGATTTTTACTTCATTTGATTCTACACTTTATTTCACTATTAGTGCCATTCCCCCACCAGCACAACCTGTTCTGTCTTTCCAACATATTTTGTATCCTGGTATTACTGGGTCCCATTGATTATCCTCCTTCCACCAACTTTCTGTGATGCCTATTATATCAATAGCCTCATTTAATATGAGGCGCTCTAGTTCACCCATCTTATTATTTACACTTTTAGCATTGGTACATAAGCACTTTAAAAACTTGCCACTTTTTAGCTGCCTGCCATTACATGATGTCATTGAATGGGACTTTTTTTTATTTGACCGAAAGATTCTGTCTTTCTACCTCTATGTTTTTATACCATTGCAAACACCATATACTGCAGCTAATATATGTGACAGGTTTCAGAGTAGCAACCGTGTTAGTCTGTATTCGCAAAAAGAAAAGGAGTACTTGTGGCACCTTAGAGACTAACAAATTTATTAGAGCATAAGCTTTCGTGAGCTACAGCTATTTACTAACATAAATTTGTTAGTCTCTAAGGTGCCACAAGTACTCCTTTTCTTTTTGCTAATGTGAGCTCACACAATCAGTACAAATTATGCCATAAAAAAATGACTCTACCCCGGCTGCAAATACAGCTGGCTAATCAGGAAGGGTTTTCACAATCAGTAATGAAGCAGCTAAGGAAGAACAAGTATCTATGGTTTTAAATATCTGAGTATATTATGTTCTACATCCCCCTGTTCTGTTTGGAACTGGCTATTAGTTTTTTCATTAATCTTGATAAAGAAATTTACAATTGTGTATCAACAATAAGAATACTATGTATATGGTTTATAAGAGTAATAATATACATTTTTAACTGGTCAAATAAAACTGAACTACAAAAGTTAAGGAGCCTCTGCACTATATTTGAACTGCTTATTATCTAATCAGAATTGATACCACACAGAATGGTGCAGTCTCCTTCATCACTCATCTTCATGAGTGTGGAAGCCTGTAACAGGGTGCTGGCCAGGAGGTCCTGACCCAGGCCCCTGTTAGCCCATTTCCAATTAAGTAGTATTAGCCAGGGGACTATATACGGCTGGCAGGAAGAAAGTGGGGGGAGGGGGGGTTGGAAGAGGAAGGAAAGGGAGGAGCCAAAGGCTGTGTATCCCTGCTGGCTCTCCAAGGTTGCTGGTTTGGAGCACACTGTAAATAGAAGATGGTGGGAGCTGACACTGAAAATAAAAAGCACTGGTGACTGCACTCAGAAGGGGTCTCTGGCTGATTTGTTGCGAGGGCCTCATTACAAAGCCTCTAAATGCAATGCAGCTGCCATAATTCTGAACATGACGGAGGTAGCAGGGAATCTTAACATGGTCTATGAGCCATTAAGTAATGTTCCACAGCAGCATGATAAGGTCTCTTGAAGGTGGACCAGGGAGAAGATTTGACTAGTAGGCCAGAAACTAAATGGATATACTGCCCCAAATTCAACAAATTAGTAGGTACAATAGCTGTGAAGCAGTTCAGCAAGATATTCAATGGTGCTCCATTACATGAGGGAGGATACTTTGCCCCCTCAAAGTATCAGTGGAAGTCCCCTGCACCAAAGCCCTTCAAATCTGGAATTACTAGAGAATCATAGAAATGGATGGATGGAAGGGACCTCGAGATATCATCTAGTTCAGCCTTTCCCCCCAGCCCCATTCTGAGGCAGGACCAAGTAAACCTAGACCATTCTCTGACAAGTGTCTATCTAATCTGTTCTTAGAAACTACCAATGACAGAGATTTCCCAACCTCCCTTTGAAGCCTGTTCAATCTCTAATTTGACCTCATGTTTCTTAAAGTATGGTGCCCAAACCTGGACACAGCATACAAGCTGAGACTTGTCCAACTGTTCTTGGCATTGGAGAATTACCTCCCGTGTCTTATATATGACAATCCTTTTAGACCCTATACTCTACATCACACCTGCATCACATGGTTGACGTACATTCAATTTGTGATCCACTCTAACTCCCACATCCTTTTCTGCAGTTGTATTGTCTAGACAGTTATTGATCATTTTGTAGGTGTGCATTTGATTTTTGCTTCGTACATGTAGTACTTTGCACTTTTCATTACTAAATTTTATCTTGCTGATTTCAGACAAAGTTTCCAATTTGTCAAGGTCATTTTGAATTCTAATGCTGTTCTCCAAAGTGCTTGCAACTCCTTCCTTGTAAAAAGAACCAGAATTGCATAGTTATGCTCTGATCGGTAATGAATTCCAATGTGATCAGGGTGATTCTATTAAAACATAGATTTTCTGGCAGTTACAACCACAGTCTTAGCCTTTTTAAACAGATGTATTTTTAACAAACATTTTCTGTATTCCTCTACTCTAATTTTACTCATTACTTTTTTGTAGCAGGTAGATGTCCCTTCCCTACCACTCAAAACTGCTTTACAATCTGTCCAGCTCTGTATCTAAAGCATTTCTAATGCTCCCAGTTCCTCAGTATGAAGGCATCATTGCTAGACCTGGATACTGTATTTTGACCTCTGGAATAAGTTACTATCTAGTTGAAGATGCTAGTTATCTTAACTTTAAGAAATGCCATGTATCTTACAGCACCTGTTTCTCTAGAAACTCATCATGTTACCAGCTTTGCCCGTTACTTTGGGGTATGTTCATTTATTAGGGTTACTCTTTTTTTGGGGGGGGGCGGTCTGTACTCCTATCAATGTACTGCTTGTGTCACTTGTGTTCTCATATGGAGTTCTACTTCTTCCTGCTGCAAGTTCCCTCCCAATGGAGCTCTCCTGCAGGACCTAGGTTTCCCAGGACTGGGTTCTTCCAGCCCCAGAATCACACACAAACAGAGCACATCTAAGAGGATTGGGTTAATCACCACTCCCAAGCTGATCCCTTATATGTCTCTGGACTCAGTAGACTGGGTCAAGCAGCACTTCCAAGCTGTCACCCTCTTATGCCATCGGTATTGCACCGGAATAGAGCATGCCTGAGCAGGCTGGGTTGAGCAACACTTTCAATCTGCCACCCTCATATGTCCCTGGTTCAGCATGTCTCTATCCCCACATTCGCGTTACTACCAGAACTGTAACCCAACTGATGAGCAAACCCCACAGGATTTTGGGGCACTGCAGGGATCTTTTAGCTTAAGTATGAGAAGCGTTGCTGCAGAGCTAATGAGGAAACCAAAAAAACACGCACGGGACGAGAGGAGGGGAGAGAGAGAGAGAAGCAACCAGCTTAATCGTGAAAGTTATTTATTGCCAGGTAATAACCATATGGAGCCAAACAAACAAAACAGTTATAATATTAAATTTAACTTAAATTGGATTATAAAAGTCAGGTTTTCAAAACTATAACTGATCACACAAGTCAGGAACAGAAGGCTATACTGAGAGAGAGAGAGAGAGAGAGAGAGAGAGAGAGAGAGAGATGGGTTCTCACCACTCCAGGAAGCTTAATTTAATCAGGGGTCCCAGGTGGTGGTGGAAGCTGAGGGTCCGGAGTGCTGGAGTCAGGCAGAGTCCCCAGCACCATCAGTCAAGAGAAGATGAAGTCTCAATGGAACTGATACGGATTTTGGATCTAGGCATCAGAAAACTTACTTGAGCATAGGTAGGGGTTTTTGTAGAGAAACAACGATTCAAGGGAGAACACTAGGCTTGTTTATGTGTAAACAAGGGAGAATACAAAAGTTGTTTTGTTCAGTCTAGACATGGGAACTGATCATTCCTGGCTTTGGGCGGTATTCCTTGGAGGGAACTCACAATGCAATTAGGGAGTTTCATTATTTTGGGTACAAATAAAGGATTTATTACTAGAATAGGTCTCATACCTACTGAGCTGGGTGTATGCAGGTGTGGGTTCATTAACATCTGGAGCAGAGATCCCCCATTATGCAGTGCTTCCCTGCTTTTCTGGTCCCAGAGTTCCATGCATTTTTGCCTTGGAATCTCTGTTCTCCATTTTGTTTGCTAAAGGAGATGCCTCCTTGTCCCATCTTCGATGCAAATGAGGCTAGGGGAGTCTCCTTAATTCTGTCATCCTTATCCCAAGGGTTTAGGAGAATCTCCCACTGCCTTTTCATTGCTTTTTGTAAATCTTTCTTCTGATGTAGATTTGGTTCAAGCAGAGGCTGGGAGGGGGGGTCTTTCGTGAGTCAGACAGGCTAGGTACTGCGCCCTGGTTCCCCAAGAACACGGAGCTGCTAGGTAACAACCAGGATGCTGCCTTTAACTCAGGAGAACTTCTGTGGCTGATTCACTGTCACGTAACTGAGAAATACTTTGTTCCCTGCATTCAGACTCAAGGAGGCACAACTCTTTGCATTTGTAATGTCATTCTTCTAAATGTGAGGATGGACTTAGTGCCTCTAAAAAGGCACCAGTCAAGGATCTCTGTGCACTGCCTGAATGAGCATTATGCAGCTGATTCCAAGGGAGAGGTAATAATCCACTCTGAATTGGGTGCAGCATCCGCAGTTGCACAGCCTGTGCAGATTTAAAGAGTATCCTTGGGGAGCTGCCCAAAAGACTGTTTTCTTCTAGATAAAGCCTTTAGCATAGGGAAGTTACTTATGACGTTCTGAAAGTACATCACACAGTAGAATGCTCTACAGCAGTATTCTCTGAAGCCATAAAACAGCCACTTAAAATTGTGCAGTTACAAAATAGTGTTTAGGGACATAAATCACTTGCCCCTATATTATGAAACAGCTCTCATCATAGAGAACATGACACTTCTGTCAAAACTCTCCAGAGAAAAATAGCTCTTCCCTGAAAAACCGGACATTTCATTTTAAATCTGGAAGAAATCCTAGTTACTATGTAAACAAATACTGTATCTCAAACTGTCTCAAACCCCACTGGGCTGAGCTTGTTGTGCAAGAAGTCCAAAAAATTGTTTGCTTATTATGACTTAAAAAGTCTTGACCAAAGAGCAAAGGGTAGTTTATAACAATGAGATCACATCTCTCTCACTATAACTATTCTTTCTTTGTACACCAATTAAAAAGGACTCATTTTAAAGTCTGTTTTATCTTCCATTGGTTCTTTCAAAACAAAAAACAAAAAAGCAATGACTGAGAAATAAAATCCAAGGAGCAACAAATTTTGTCTGGTTTTTCTCTTTACAGGATTAGAAGAAGCAGATTTAGCTATTAAAATAAAGTTTAAGAAGAGCAAGAAATGAGTGAAATAATTAAATTTCGTAATCCAAACATCTGGAAAGCAATCATTTTCTGAAACATTAGAGGCCAAATTGTGGCCTGGTTAGCAAGGCAGTGCAAGAATATAATGAGGCAGGAAACCACCCCTCAGAAGACAGTTCTGGCTACCTCCATCCTGGATTGCATTTTGGAGGGAAAGCAGGCTCCAGATAGCTGCTACATCCCATCCTTGTACAGGTGGTAGGAGGAGACAGCATGGAGACTGGGTGAAGCCTTGTTAATAACACGCCACACCTAAATCAGGGCTCCAGTACAGTAAATCTGTGATCCTTGAACGAGAGAAAAAGCAAACACCACACAATACAGTTTTGCTATAAACCTGTGCCCAATATTTGTGTGATTCTGCAAGAATTCCCACATGGGTGGGCCCTTGTGCCTTTGTGGAGCCCAAATAACTTCAGTAGCTTTCCATACAAGTGAGGCATCTACCCATGTGGAGCACCCGGCAGCACCAAGTTAAGTGAATCTTTATAAGTTAAAGAGATGAACTTGCTGGGTGAGGAAAACAGTTTATTACTTTCTAAAATGATAGGAAGATGAGTTAGGGCTTTGAAGAGGGAATTTTGGAGGGGAGACTTATTTGGGCAAAGAAAACATTGCTATCATAGCAATTCCAACGCCTTTAAAATTAATAGGCTATTTACAGTTGGGGTATAGAAAAACACATAATAGGTAAGGAAAATACTAGCATTAGATGACTTCAAGTAATGGGCTGAGACTACAATCTATAGGCAAAATTCACTAACAGAAATACTAACTTCCTACATATGAATTTCCTACTCTGCAGTCATTTTAATCTATAATCCTTATACAAAACAGGGAATCAGGATAACATGTTATTACTTAAATCTCACCGTTGAATCTCTGTTTTCTTATTTGATTGACTACAACATGAAAAATTCCCATTGACTTCTGTGGGCTTTGGATCAGGCCCATAATGTATTATCAAAGAGAAAGATTCCAGATTCCACAAGTTCTGAACACAGCACAGAAATTTACTATGGGTTTTTATTTTTGTATTTAAATTAGCATCTCTTCAATTGCATTAGTTACATGTCCCAGCTGATAAAATATATTTGCAGATAAAAAAAAAACTATTTGGTTTCCCTAAAATGAAAGCCTGAAGATTACAATGAGATGGTCAAATTTTGGGAAAAAATATACCCACAAATATTTTCTTCAACATTAAAGAGAAAATAAATATAAAGATGGCCATAGAACATAATCTGTGTTAAGAAAACATAGAGGTATAGAGGTAAGTACTCAAAAGTCATGATAAACCAAAATTAAGGCTGCATAGATAGCCTTAACTCTCCCCTTATATTAATGCATTATGATACAATCTAATTTACATTTTTTTGACAACCTTAGATGTTCTTTGACCTTCCCCCTCTCTCTCCCCTGCAACTAACTTTGTTGTTGTAACATCCACTATAATTTCATTGTGTTTTTTCACACATTTGCTTTTAAACTAATTTAGTAAGCAGCCACGTCAATCCATTTATAGCTCCTGCAGCTCCCATTTACTTCATCTAGATTTGTGGGTGCTTAGCACTTCCACAAATCAAACCCTAGATGTCTCATATTAGGCCACCCAAAAAAATCAGAGGCCATTTTTGAAAATATGGACTACGACTACTTTTATTTAAAACTATAGTACATGCAATGTAGGAATCCTTTGGCCTATCAATGAAATGCAGCCTTCTCTATGGTAGAACACAGAAAATGTTTAACAGCAACACCCACAATAGTTAACCACCCAAAATGCAGAATAAAATATTTAGGTTGCTGGGTTGGTATGAAGAAGTGAATTACCAAAAAAGAGAATTTGGGTTTGATGTTTTGGCTAATACCCCATCTCTTTTAAAAGTGACATGAGACTTTTAATCATTGCAAGTTGTCAGGCTTTTATTTTTTTTAAAATTTCATACAAGAAGAGCACCTCCATCCATAATACCATGCTAAGGTCCTGCTTCAGTATTGACTCAGAGAAAAGTGTGCCACATATTTCATCACGAACACCAAGAGTTCTTGAGAAGTCTGTTCAAATGCAGACCCTGCTTCACTGTCCAGCTTGTGAAATCAGAGGCAATCATAGTCTGACAGGAGATAATGCAGCGTGTGTGTGTGGGGGGGGGGGGGGAGTCAGGGACATGAGGAGATACATAATCAGTTTTTAAATATGTAAAAAGTTATTATAAAGAGGACAGTGATCAATTGTTCTCCATGGCCACAGAGCATAGGCTAGAAGTAATTGGCTTAGTTTGCAACAAAAGAAATTCAGGTTAGATATTAAGAAAAGCTTTATAATTATAAGGATAGTTAAGCACTGGAACAGGTTACCTAGGTAGGCTGTGGAATCCCTGTTATCAGTGGTTTTTAAAAACAGGGTAGACAAACACCTGTCAAAGATGGTCTATGTATACTTAACCTTGACTCAATGTGGGAAGATGGACTGGCTGGTCTTCCTTCCAGCCCTACATTTCTGTGACTTTTTCCTATGAATTTTTCTAAGTCACTTTGTCACCACTGTTTCAAAAAGGTCACTACATAGTGATACTCTATGTGGTATTTTGTTGTAATCATGTAAATAACTTGTGTCACTTATAGAGTATCTGGCTGTTAAGCAAACACAAAATCCCTCCCTCAAAAGACTCATTCAAGTTTTGTACAATATCAATCACTTCTACAGAACACACTGTATAGAATTCCACCTATGATAACTTCAACCAATTTATGGTTCTCAGAGTCATTCTTGTTTCAGAAAGTTTGTATGTTTACAACACCTTACAATAATAGAAGAGATTCTGATGTCAAGGGTTCCATTATATTTTTGGGTGCAAGTTCAATGACAACAGCTGTTCCAAATTTAATAAAGGTGGTACTCAAGGGACAGACATTTCCTTGATTTATTTATGGGAGCTTATATAAAATGTTCAATATGTACCAAAATATACATTGTTCAGAAACGTTCATGCCTGACAGTGAAACTCCCAAGGTTTGATTCATAATGACTATTTCATGAGGACTTACAGGAAATAGAACTGTTTGTTTTAACTGCGTATAGCAAAAGGTTAGAACAGAAAGATTTATGTTCCCCCAGCTACAGTGAATATTTTGGATTGGATGGTCATGGTTACCATGTACATAGCATAAACACAAGAATAATATTTCTACAACTTTACTCAGATTTTCAGATAACATAAGAACTTGTATCATCAAGTACATAGGGCCTGAGGTTTTTTTTTAATTTTCATCTAATGTGTCAACATTTATGTATATCCCATATCCCATTTTAGTTGGAAGGGTTTTTATTTGTTTTGTTTTTATTATAGTTCCCCACTAAGAGGAAATAAGAACACACAATAAGAATACAAGGATTCATTTTTAAGTGGTTTCTAGCTGGACCTTTAAAATCAAAGCAGTGAATTTCCTCAGGATAGTGTGATACAGCATGGCCAGAGGGCAGCAGTAAGAAGGGAGCCTTATTCCCTGTAAAGGGAAGAAGGTTTGCTATAAATTAATTAAAGCACCTGAAGCCAGTCACATTATAAAAACCCCCTGCTTTAATCAGGAGGAGAAGTTGAAGCAGAGTGGATTGGTGTTGGAGCAGAGCGCAAATTGGAGGGAAGCAGAGGAGAGTTTGGAGAAGTGCTGAAGGGGGCTAAGAAGACCAAGACCCTAGGTAAAGGGACACCTGGTTTGTGCAGAGGGAGGGCAAGAAGCCCCACAAGCTGAAGGCCAGGAGAGGAAAGTAGCCCAGGAGAAGAAACTGCTAGTTCTGGTGGTTTACTGCTATCCCTAGGGCCCTTGGACTAGGACTAGGAGTAAAGGTTGGGCCCGGGTCCCTCCCTCTCCACTCACCTCCTCTAGGACACTAGTGGGGCAGTTAATACCCCAGTTCAGGGGCAAGAAATGGTGCCCTGAACCCCCACCCAAGAAGAGAAAGTGCGAGACTCATCATAGTAGTGCCGACAATTTGCCACAATAGGTATACTTTTATTAATCTGTCTAATTTTTATGTATGTCTATTTTAATTGTTATAATAAAGTGTTCTCATAAAACAGCTAATCTTATTTCTTATTTACTATGTATTATATTTCCCCATTTAATACATATCTTCAACTCTTCTTAGTTAATGTGTGTACACTGTTTTGAGATACTTTGATGAAATGAAGTACACACCATTAACAATGTTAGTAGAATCTGTGCACATGAACCAAGAGAATACACAGGGCATGTCTACAAGGCGGTGGGGGGAGAGAGAGCTAATCCAGAGCATCAAGTAACTCACAGTATGCAGTTAACACCAACAGCATGCATATGGAACACCTGTTCCATTTTCAATTTGCATTGCATGAACACACGGCAATGCTTTGCTGTGAAGTGAAGGTGTAGCATTTGCAGGGAGTCTCCGGCTGAGGTCTCCTTTGCTTGGTTGCTGAGCAGGATGGATCCTGGGATTGTTTTTGCTGTGAATTGTGGAAAGCCAAGTGGGTTGAAGTTTTTAAAAAAATCCCACGTTTCTGGTCTCTCTTTCCCTTTCTGGATGGGCTCAGGCCACCTTGAGTTGCTGTCTGCCAGCATGGACCCAGAAATGCACCATGCCACTATGGTGGCAAGGGCAAATAAGCAGAGTCTGCTTGAGTGGTATTAGAGCAGTCAAAACCGGAGAACATTTGGGATTGGATTTCCCCCATTGCACTACTGAGGAGATGATGCAGGTGCAGAAGAACATCCTACAGCAGCAGCAAAACACTTTGTGGCAGTGGCAGCAGGACAAAGAGGAAAAACAGGATGATGCCAAGCTGTTTGAACAAGACGACTGGATCCTGGATCACCTACATGGCATTTAGTGCCATTTCTGGGCCTGGAAAACATGTGTGGATTGGTGGGAGAGGATAGTTCTGCAGACCTGGGGTGACCAACAGTGGCGGGAGTACTTTCTGTGCAGAGCTGACCCTGTACCTTCAGCAACAGTGTGCCACACCCATGAAGAAACATGTCTTCGTTGCCATCTGGAAGCTGGTCACCTCAGAACATTACCAGTTTGTAGCCCACCAGTTCAGCTTGGGGAAATCAACTCTTGGGGCCATTTTCATGTAGGTCTCCTATGACATTGATAAGGCGTTGTTTAACAGGGTCATAAACCTGAGAAAGGCTCAGGAGATTCGTGGTAGCTTTGGGCACATGGGGTTCCCAAACTTTATTGGGGTAATTCATGGAAGCTATGTGCCTATCATTTGCCTCCCCCACCAGGGTGCAGCATTTATAAACACAATGGGGTAATTCTCCAGGGCGGTTCAAGAAGTGGTTGACGACCACGAGAGGTTTACAGATATAAATGCAGGATGGTGTGGAAGGGTGTATGATGCTACAATCTTTTGGAACGGAGTTCTATTTAGATTAATGGAAAAAGTTCTGTTTACCCCCAGACCACAGTGGACATTAATGATGTGGAGGTTGGTCTGGTTATTCTGGGAGACCTGGCTTATCCACTGATGCCTGGCTAATGGAGTCATACACAGATCGCTTGGAAGGAAGGAAGGAACATTATAAATATTGCCTTAGAAGTTGCAAAATGGTAGTGGAGTGTGCTTTTGGGTGCTTGACAGGCAGCTGGCACTATTTATGGAAAAGGTTGGAAGCAGTGGGGGGGAAAAACATAACATACAGTTGTAATGGTTGTAATGTTCTATGCAGTATTTGTGAGAACTGGAGAGAAAGCCTTACTGATAGGTGGGAGGCCAAGGTGCAAAGATTAACTCAGTGGTTCAAACAGCCTGCTAGGCACCTCATAGAAGACACCAACACCAGGAAGACTGCTGTCAGGGATGCATGTTGTTCATACTTTGAGTCTCATGCCTGAACACGTTAGTCCACAGAAGGGAGTGCACAGAAACATTGGGCACACTGGGGTACTGTGTATGAATAGTGGAAGTGGAATGTTCCCCATGGACTTTTGTGAAACCCTATGATATACTTCAGCTTTATTTAAAGGTACTTGCGGTAAATGCAATAACTCAAAATTGATGCTTTGTAAACTGTTTTTATTATAAAGAACAATAAAAACAAAAATGACAGTAAGAACATTGCAAATAGAACAATCTGGGGGTTGGAAGTAGGGGAGTGCTTAAAGTTACAGGCACATATACAATTTCTCTCTAGCTCTTCCTGTCCACATGGGTTCTGAGGTGAAGCACTGTGGCTCAAAATTGTCAGGGGCATTGCAGGGCTCAAAAGAGATGAGCTCCCAGGTGCCAGTGTTCTCAGTGCCCAGAGGTTGGCTCTGAGAGGGGAATGGCTGCAGGGAGCACTGGTGCAGGTGTACAGTGAGTAGGAGTGGCTGCTGCTCTCACCAACTATTGTGCAGGGATTGAAGGACACACCTAGTTCCCAGATTACAGGACTGCAGGCCAAGCAGAAGCACGTTTTGGAGAAGGGTATTGTGACTCAGGAGAGTGTCCATGAGTTGCCTCTACATCTCCCTTTTTTCATGTTCTCTTTGGTCCTAGTAATGCTGTCATTGGTCACATCCATGCTGTCCCTTGCCATTGCAACATTTTCTTTGGCCACTGCCACGAGCTTGGGAGAGCTGCATTTCTTTCTCCTTCTGGGTCCTCAGGTATAGCCTCCACCTCTCAGTCAGTGTGGATTTCCTCTGGCAAGTTGGGAAAACATCTTGCCCTAAGTCAAGCTGGCTAGCCTCCCAGCAGTAGATAGAGGCCCTGTGCTTGATAGTCTGGCAGTTGCAAGTGCTGTGGCTATGGCAGTATGGGGGGGGAGGGGGGGAAAGAAGTCACATACTGTTTATATTTCACACAGGCCATGATAGCATTTTTTTCATATGTATATGTGACTCTACTGCCTGCAACTCTTTTCATTATTTGGGAATCTCTGAGATGGTAAATGATCTGTGTGTGAGGACACTACTGGGTGCACTCAGATTTCTGTCTGCTGCATATGCTGTTTTTTTGGGGGGAAGGGGGTGCTGGAATTAAGATTGAAAAAAACCTGGGTTTGTTTAGTCTGGAGAAAAGACAGAGGGAACATAAAAGTTTTCAAGTACATAAATTTATTACAAGGAGGAGGAAGAAAAATTGTTCTCCTTAACATCTGAGGATAGGACAAGAAACAATGGACTTAAATTGCAGCAAGGGCGGTTTAGTTTGGACATTAGGAAAAACTTCCTGTCAGGGTGGTTAATCACTAGAATAAATTGCTTAGGGAGGTTGTGGAATCATCATCATTGGAGATTTTTAAGAGCAGGCTAGACAAACACCTGTCAGGGATGGTCTAGATCAGTGCTTCTCAAGCTATGTTATGTGGGGGACCGGCAATTTTTTTTTTTCCCAACATGCGCGCAGACCGGCAGCCGATGGCTCATGGACAGGCACCGGTCCGCGAACCACCACTTTGAGTAGCGCTGGTCTATATAATACTTAGTCATGCCATGAATGCAGGGGACTGGACTAGATGACCTCTCGAAGTCCCCTCCAGTCCTATGATTATATACAAGCATTTTCAAACTGAATTTACTCAGTTTGATCTGATTTAAAATCCTTTTGTAGACAAGCCAACGACTTACTAACACTATGCTCCATCCACAACTTCTGTAATTTTATCCTTGCTGGAATGTAGATCTGAAATGTTTAGCACTGTATTTTACGGCATTTTGTTTTTAACAACACAGTCAAAAACCCTGTGTGAGAGACTGCAGACACACTATCTGGCCTCCAAGGTCCAGGTATTGAATCACCTTTCCTTTCCTCTAAAGTGTAGGGCCAGCAGCTGAAAGGACAGTAGGAGAAAAATCTTGCCAACTATCACAATATTTGATGTTTTATTTAAAGACCTCGGTCCTGGAAATAAGAGATTGTGAGAATCTCAGCTTCTATTAAAAAATGAACGTGTCTAGTCCACATCTTTGCAGAGAAAAGCTTGAACATATGACCCAAGTGGCTCAAAAATCAGAAAAGAAATAAAATGATCCTAACTTGTATTTTTTTAAATGTCATGATTTTTAAGCCACTCATGATTTTGGGGGTCATGATTTTTGAATTTCTGGGGTTGACAACAGTGGGAGAATACCTAGTGGTATTCAGAGCTCACTGCCCCAGCCTTAAGGGTTGGGTTGATTTCCACACTGGGGAAGTATTTTTGTTTGTTACTCTATTTGCTTATTTACCTTCTTTTGATTCAAGATTATAAAGACTCTGACATTTCTTGAGGCACCAGGAACATGAGTCAACTTGTTAATCCCCGTCTCCAGCATGAGGGAGTCTTGCCTGTGCCTGGCTGAGTATCAGGTTCCTAGCACCAATAGCCTTTTCACCACTCACATACTCTCACCTGGGCTATGCCAGCCCTGTCTTCAGCTTGCAGGTTAACAGGACGTGCAATCCAGTTCCTCTTGAATTGTTCCCTTGTGACAGCCAGCCCCTGACACTGGCTACTCATGATGATTCCTGATCCTCTGCCCTCCCTGCATCCCAAGGGTGCAGTGTCCAGATTTACCTTAAACCACCACTCGTGTAAACCACACAGCACTTGGGAGCTCTTTCATAAAACAAAAGTAAGTTTATTTAAGAAAGAATAAAGATTTAACTAGAAGTGAAATGTAAACAGGTTACAACATAAAACAAAATCATAAAACAGAAGCCTGGGCCAGCACATTATTAATAGTTAGCCTACTTTATTAGAGAAGAAAGGTTTCTCCCCAGAGTTCAATCCACTGCAGAGCTAGCTAGCTTCACTAGAACCAGGATCCACACATTCATGAAAGCACCCCTCTTTACGGGGTTTCCTCAGTGAATGGATACAAAATGCTTCTCCCTCTTCTATATTATATTGAAAACATAACCTTTTGTTTTTCTTTACATGTAGGGCAAACTCCTGTGTTGTAAAGCTCCTTTTTCACCTCCAAGTGGTTTTGATCATGGTCACTGTCTCTGATGGTTTTCCATTAATAGTCTTGAGAGGGAACAAGGCTAGACAACTGAGCCTTGCATTACCCCATCGAGTAAATAGGGAGGAGAGACAACTCCTCCTTGCCTGAATGGGCCACTACCAAGACATGTTACCATTGGTGACCAATTTTTATTCCAAGTCCATAAAGCATATTTTCAATTCCTTAAATATTACTCACAATGATTATGAATCTAACAAGTTACGAGATTTCTGTAGATACTTTACATATTACTCTTTATAGATAATTATCCTGTAAGACATGTGTTTGGTGTAGTGAGTTTCCTTTCGCCAAGGAGTCTCAGTGTCACTCTCTCCAACTAGTCAAACTTTACTGACTGTTCCTCAGTTTTGTTTCTGCTTGGTCATTTTGCCAGTTTATACTCTGATTATTAAAAATTAGATTATTAGAGATTTATTCTGTTTGGCTAATGAAATATAGGAGTCACACAGCTGATTCCAAACCTACTTCTTCATATTCTAAACTGCCTGCTTCTGCTTTTAACAAAAAGAATGACAGATTTTCCCATTAAGGCAAAATGGAAGCACTAAGACAATTCCAGGCAGCATAATTTCCAACAATTAAATTTGTAATATTAGTAAATACTAAGAATAAACAAGTTAAAATTATTTATTAGTAGTAAACATTTATCATACTGTAAGTTTTAGTTTTACATCTACTCTTTAATGACCAGGAAACCACTAGCTAAACTACAATTCAAGACATTTGATTCCTGTGCTTAATTGGTACACCCCTGATTAATACTCTTTTACAGACAATGGCCTCTATCATTAGACGTTGTAGCTCCCAGTGTAGTGACTCAGGGCATTAGCTAGTAGCAGTGAGTCACCTGGTTTTCACCGGAACTTTCATGGTGCGGTTGATATTTTTGTTCAGGTTTTTCTACCACTCCCAGTGTGTCACTTGCCTAATGTAGCAAAACACCACTTCTCTGTCAGAAGTGTCCACAGCCACTCCTCAGAAGCACCCACCTGCTAATAAGATAGGACAAAGCACTGTCTTGACCCATTTAAATTCAGATTCTTTACCAGCCAATAGGTGGTCATTATTGTAGATTTGCAAGGTTCACCTCTCTCCAACCCCTTGCTCTTTAAGGGCTTATCTTCATTGAAAAGTTAACTCGAGTTATTACTCAAGTGCTGACCCTAACTCAAGTTTAGGTTATCCTAATATCAAGTACGGTGGTGCTTTTAACTCAAATTGGCTGGTCCATTGTGGTATAGACTGAGGTCCAGTTAGTACAACTCGTAAGCTGCTAACATGACTACTCTGAGGTGCAGACCCAAGCTAGCTTCATTCAAGTACCACTAATCCTCCAATGCCTTCCCACAGTTCCCCAGTGTGCCCACAAAAACCTGACAAGTTCTCCCACAATTCATTGGTAAAGAATTCAGAGTAGCTCATCTTACTCCAGTGCAAAGAACCAGAGGATATATCCCCCAAAAGTTTTACTTCACCTATGAATTTGTGCAACGCTAGTTTGGACACAGTAGCTCGAGTATTATTTTGCGGTATGGCCACACCCACTCGAGGTAGACTAACTCAAAAGTAGTAACTCCAGTGTAGATAACTTAGTTAACTCTGCAGAGAAGATATACCCTGATTCTGAAAGGAGACAGAGCTTATTGAAGCATACTCAATGAAGCTCTTTACAATATTCACGGTGCTGTTTCTCCATATAAAATCTACTGTATTTAATATGGTGCTTTTCCACTGATATAAATACACAGTACAATTTATGGATGGAAAACGAAGAGAGTTGTGGTTTAAACTGGATCTTATACCTCTTGAGAAATGCTTACACGGTATGGGGTGTGGATGCTTAGAGACAGAGCATAGTATTCTCTCTGTTCTTTAAGTCTGAGAGCCAAGAAAGAAAGAAAATTTACTTTATACAGAATCATGATTCCCTGGGTCACAAGTTTAAAGGAAACCTCTTTTGATAATAATGATAATTTTGATGTAATAACTTTTAACAAGACATCTCTCTTCAGCAACAACAACAAATAATTGCCTGTTTGTGGAAGACATAATTAGAAAGAACAAAAAAGTTAAAGCAAATGAAATGTAGGCCACATTCACAATTATATTAAAAAAATCTTAAAAAAAAAAAATCAGGAAAAGCCGAACTACCAGCTTCCATGGTGCAGAGCCTGCAGGAGATCCAGGGAATGCAGTGGGGACAGGAGGCAGAGGTTGCCAGCTGAAGCTGCCACCCAATACACAAATGTCCAAAATCCCCACCTGACTGACTGAATTGCATTCACTTGTACTACTTCTGAAGAAATAAACAATGATAGCTGATGTAACTGCCACAGAGCTGATCAGAGTTTGTGTCCAAGTTTTGTCCCTCAGTGCCAGGATGAACAGGGACTGGCAGCACTGGGAGGTTTGTGTTAGGGGGGCTCTGGAGCTATCCTCTAAAGCCATTCCAGAAATGGCAGACTTGAAAGCTGTATCTGCCCTTTTAAATCAGAGAAACAGGTTGGTCAATGCACCACCTTGAATGGGAGAATGAAGGAACACTTCCTATTCCTAAAGTAAAATAAAATAAAAAATAATGGAATAGGGACCATGAATAGGTAATACACATAAAGAGAAAATTATAAAATTTTGTTTTAGCAACTTATGTTAAAATGATACTCTGAATCCATAAAACAAAAAAGGAACAATGATACATATTAAAATATGCAATCAGAGTTTGTTTTGTCAACTTATGATGGCTGAAAAAAGTAGTACAAAAAGAAGTCCTTATAATTCAAAAGTGTTGTGAAGACAGCAATGATGCAAGCTTTTCCATTGTTATTGTCCAGTCAGTGAGTGACCTAGAGGAACCACCCTGTCTTGGACTAAGCAGAAGCCTTCACGCCAGCTAAATCACAAACTTCTTTTCAGCAGTAACAACCAATTGCAGTTGCAGAATGTTTGAGGTAGACAAGTCCATTATAAACTGAGCTTACAGCTGTCTGGTGGTAAAAAGAAAAGCCATTAGTTTTTTTTGGTAGGATTCTAAAACTGTGATTGCATAAGTAAATCGTGCGGGTGGCAATCATTTTAGTTTTCATGTTATAATCCAATAAGCATTGTACCATTATACCACTGAAAGACAAAGTCTGGAAATATCAGAGAACAGGGCCATTTTTATAAATATTTAGGGTTGCGGTAAAACAATCGTTATACTTTGCAGAAGATAATCCTCTTAAATGAACTAACTACTCATATGATAGATTTTAAAAATCTTTTTTCAATGGTGTTTACTGTCTGGTTTCCATAGCAATACAAAGCCTGTTTGTTAAATATTACCGGCTGAGTACATTAATAGAAGGCACTTTTTCCCTTCAGCTTTATACTGTACATCTACTAATTGTTCCAAGCCAAACTGAACACAAGAGTTGAATGCCTAAAAAACTAATATGATCCAAAATGAACTCTAGCCAATCCCTAGCACAGAAATGTCAAACTACAGCTGTTGCAGCTTAATGCAGGGATGTACATCCCACTTCAGCCCAGCATTTCCCTGCCTTTCCCTAGAGTGGAAAGAAGTCCATGACCTAATATGTCAGTTTTGCTCATTAATGTATATATGTTAACAAGAAGTATGACCTGCTTTACGTCTTCGTTCCCTCTTATAATCTATTTCTCTCTCTTAGCCAACAAAATGCACAATAGTCCTCTCGGGCACAAAAGTCTCATACACATCTTTCAAAGACTTTGAAGAATTGTTCACTAAATTAGTATAATATATAGAAAACAACATCCTAGAAAATTGACATTCTTTGTAAAATAGAGCTGTCCACAAAATGTGCACTATATGGAAGTGAAATCTAATTTCTTAATCATGTATTAGTTTGTCCTTTTGTCTTTTAAATTTTAACATAAAATTCTCACCATTGGGGAATAAAAATAATATTACATATTTAAAAAGAATGGTCAAAGTGCAAATAAATAATGGCCAAAATAATGGCCGTGTATATTGTTACTGTTTTAAAAGTAAATCCTAAATGTAATTTCCCATGCAGAAAGTTTAATCACACAAGTAGATTGAGAATGACTGATGCAACAGAGCTTTGCAAATGGGATTTGTAAATGTCTGAAAGTCTTTCAATATTGCTCTCTTCATGCAATACAGTATGGAAAGAATTCTCTGTAGTATCTGGCTGGTGAATCTTGCCCATATGCTCAGGGCTCAGCTGATCACCATATTTTCCTCCAGGACAGATTGGAAGAGGCCCTGGAGGTTTTTTGCCTTCCTCTGTAGCATGGGGCACGGGTCACTTGCTGGAGCATTCACTGCTCCTTGAAGTCTTTAAACCATGGTTTGAGGACTTTAATCGCTCAGAGACAGGTGAGAGGTTTATCGCAGGCGTGGGTGGGTGAGAGTCTGTGGCCTGCATTGTGCAGGAGGTCAGACTAGACGATCAGAATGGTCCCTTCTGACCTTAATATCTATCTATGTTAGTATAGATTCTAAAAAGCTAAAATCTTTAACAGATTTTTTTTTTTGGACATTTCATTTGTTCTCCCAGACTCAGTGCAAGCACAGCATTATTTGGGTCTCCTCACAATGTTTGCCATCCTATAGGAATTTGGTGCACTGGTCCTACAGAATTTGAAACCTAGCATGACAAAGATTTTAAGGCTACATTTAAATCAGTCTCTACGTGGCTGGTTTGACTGCATCAAGAATGGCTGACTATGTTACTGAAACTCATTTCTTCCTAATAAAATAAGCTAACTCTTTCAAAAGGTCAAAATTGTCAAGACAAAATATTTCTCTTCCACTAACAATCTTTTAAACCCTTAAATAATATTTTAATTAAGTTCTTAAAATTCCATTTTTACATTTTGTCACAGCTTTAGAGAGTCAGACTTACTTTCTTAATACAACAGAGCATGTCACTCATACACATACACTTTAAAATGTCAGAGTAAGAGTTTTGTAAAGTTCATCTAGAAAGAAATTAAACCACATTAAGACCATTAGAGGGGAAAAAAAACTGTGGTTCCATCTTGGCAAAATATCATATAGAGTACCCCGGAACCAACGTCACACACAGTAAAGTGCACGGACATTGAAAGTACATACTAAAATTATTATACAAACCATCATTAATCATTCAACTCTTAATAAAATCCATGGGCATTGCACAGATAAACAATACAATCCTTTGAAAATGCACGCCTATATGTCTGCCCATTCCAAGATAAAGAAAGAGGCCAGCATTAAATGAGCCCAGTTGTGGGAAGCCAGGAAGGATGCTTCAGAAAAGTTAGATATATTCTAACAGGCAATTTTTCATTATTACTTAAAATACTGGGGGAGAAAAGTATCATTTAGTCTCAGAGATCCAAGCCTCACAGAGTATTACAATAAAAAGTTGAGAACAAGCTCAGAAACTACCTGAAATATACTTTTGAGAGCTGAATTTGACCATTTGATAAAGTGATTACGGACTGGATGCTTTGTGGAGACATTATATTCCAACCACGGGGCGGGGGTGGGCAGGGACCTTGCCATATTTGATTAGTTGCCTGGTTTTGGCATACTCCTCCCAAAAAGCAGGACAAAGCACAGATGACTTCAATACTGAACAAACCAGCCATACCCTAGGATCCTTAGGCTACTAGATCAGAACTAGCTCAGGGAGCTGCCTGCATTTCTTGTTGCTATGCCCAGGACGAGAGGGTGATTTCCCCTTCCCTCTCAGAACTTCTTCACTATTTCCCCTTTTCTATTCCCATCTATGTCAAAGTAATCACATTTGTGGATCGCTCCCTTTCTAGCTGACAGGATACGCAACTTCTCTGGTGCAGAGCAGTCACTCTCATGGGTTCTCTTGGAAGCCAATTCATGCTCTCCCTGCTATAGGGTAGGGTATGGTATGTACATCTCATCACACTTAGATTGCCACTTCTACCATGCCACCTACAGGAATAAGCCACCTAACGATGGCTCATTCTGAAACAAAACTCAATGTCTTTGAATGATTTAGAACCTTCCAGTTGTTCACATAACTGCAACCAAGAGAACTGTTACCGACCTTATCCTCATTCCAATTTTCCACATCTTGTCTCAAATTAGATCATAAACAAACCTAATAAACAGTAGCTCATGAAAGCTTATGCTCAAATAAATTTGTTAGTCTCTAAGGTGCCACAAGTCCTCCTTTTCTTTAAGCTAGGGATGGTTTCTTCCTAGGTATTTCAACAGTGCCCAGCCCAATGGAGTCTTTATTGGACTTTACGGGTGATACCACAATATAAACAACAGCAATGTTGTTGAACTAAGTCAGTACTCGGATGAAAGATCTCCAGGGGACACAAGGTGCTGCAGGCAAGTGTTCTTTGTTCAGTCAGTACTAAGCCAGTGCTAGGGGAGACTGTACAGAAGGTGGTGCCTTTCAGATGAGACATAAAACTGAGGTCCTGTCCACTTGACTGAGGTCCTGACCTCTTGTAGTTAAGGATTTCATAACACTTGACAAAAAAGAGTAGAGATGTTAGTCCCAGTACCCTGGTCAAAGTTCAATTTCCGTAATTACATTTTATCTATCTACTGTCCGATTTTCCCCAGAATAAGAAGTTTCCATTTTCTGTCCAAAAAATGTTGAAGCGTTTGTGCTGTTAAACATTTGACACATTTCACCCAGGTACTGGCAACACTTGACAGGTGGATTATGTGATCTGTGTGTATAGTTTTGTTTACTTTAATCAATCTGCAAACATTTTGGGACCTTAGGCATGAAAAATATACAAGTATGATTATGCTGCTGCAAATAAAAAACGTAAATATGGTGATATTAGAACTCCTATTACATTTTACTGCACAAATGCTTTCAAACTGCTAGTTTGCCCTTCACAATTCTCTCTATCTGTTCAATTTCAGATATTTTGCATAATGCATATGTAGGACACAATTATTGCACCAAGTTTTAAATATTGCTCAGATATTTCTTAAGTGATCAAATAATTTAACCGGTTTTCATTTAATGTAAATGGCTCACCAGTTTCCTCATGATAACCCACTGCCCTCTCCACCATTCACAAAGTATACTTATGCACCTCTTAACCTTGCATGTCAACGCAAGTGATTCTGCATTACTTCACTTTGTAGCTGATAAACAAACCTTGCAAGGACATATGAATGTAGAGTGAAGTTATCTCTTAAGGCATTGAAATGTGTGGTTTCCAGTGTATTGCATATCACAGGTCTTCCATTACTAGCATTTCTTTACAAAGCATAAACTTTTATGGCTTGTCATTCATGGAAAAATAATAATCACTTTGTGCATACTATGTGTGAGAGGTTATATGAGTATTCACAGTACTGCAGGAGGGTGAAATCCTGCAAAAGGATGGCTAAAAACAAAAGTAGCCTTACAAAGCCAGCTACTTGTATGCTACCCAGCTCCACAGGGAGGCTTAATAGCAAGATGGGACACAGGAAAATGACAAAATGAGCCAAGAACCACCTATATCACAAGTACAAAGGAAATGCAGATGATCTAATCTACCTGGATTTCAGTAAAGTGTTTGAAACAGTTCATGGGAAATCGTAAGTGTGACGGGGCAAGGTCAGATGGCTATGGAAGAGTAGTGGGAAATAGATATATTAGCTACAGGCGAAACAAATCCCTGGTACCAGGATAAATGAAATGGCAGCTGCTCCAGGTCAATTAAGACACCTGGGGCCAATTAAGAACTTTCCAGAAGGCAGGGAGAAGGCTAGGTTGATTGAGACACCTGAAGCCAATCAGGGGCTGGCTGAAACTAGTTAAAAGCCTCCCAGGCAGTCAGGTGGGTGTGCATGTCCGGAGCTGTGGGAAGACGTTACGCAGTTGGAGAGGCTGAGTAGTACACACAATAGCAGTCACAAAGATGGAGGCCCTGAGGTAAGGGTGAAGTGGAGCTTGAGGAAGTGAGGGCTGCTGTGGGGGAAGTAGCCCAGGGAATTGTATATGTCATGTTTCTAAAAGATCAGCTACCATAGCTGATACTATTACGGTCCCTGGGCTGGAGCCCGGAGTAAAGGGTGGGCCCGGGCTCCCCCCCACCTTTGCCCCTTGATTAATCATTGAGACTGGAAGACAACAGAGACTGTGCAGGGAAGGATAACTTCTCCTCACCTCCCTCGCTGGCTTATGATGAAAATGGCTCAGTAGACTGTGACCCTTGTCTTTAGAGAAAGAAGGGTTACGTGGAGAGTTATAGTGAGCCTCTGAGGCTAACGAAATCCACCAGGAAACGCGGGACCCACGGAGGCAAGGACAGAGCTTTGTCACATTAGTTAAACTGGAAAAGATGGGAATTAATATGAGAATCAATAATGAGAATCAAAAGGTGTTAAGGAACAGGTCATGCTCAAAGGTAAAATGTCAGGCTGGAGGGCAGATATTAGTGGAGTTCCTCAAGGATAGGTCTTGGAACTAATCTTATTTAACATTTTCATTAATGACCTTGGCACAAAAAGTGGGAGTACGCCAATAAAATCTGTAGCTCACACAAAATTAGGGGGCATTGCCAATACGGAGGAGGACCAGAACGTCTTACAAGATTTGGATGATGTTGAAAATGGAGTAATAGAAATTGGATGAAATTTAATAGTGAAAAGTGAAAGGTCATGCAATTAGGGATCAACCACAAGAATGTTTGTCCTAAACTGAGGACATATCAGTTGGAAGCAACAGAGGAGTATTGGTTGATCACAGGATGACTATGAGCTGCCAATGTGATGAGGCTGGGAAAAGGCCAATGAAATCCTAAGATGCATCATGCAAGGTATTTCCAGCAGAGATAGGAAAGTGGTCTTGCCATTGTAAAAGTCACTGGTGAAACCTCATTTTGAATGCCATGTTTAATTCTGGTCTCCCATATTTAAGAAAGCTAAATTCAAATGGAAACAGATGCAGAGAAGGGCTACCAGTATGATCAGAGGGGTCAAGAACCTACCTTATGAGAAGAGACTTAAGAAGCTTGTAGAGCCTGACAAAATGAAGAAAAGAGGAGAAATGATTGCTGTCTAAAAATGCCTCAGAGGAGTAAACACTAGAGAGGAAAAGGCATTATTTAAGGCAAGGGTCAATGTTGGCACAAGAACAAATGGATAAGAAGTTTAGGTTTGGAATTAGGCAAAGATTTCTATCATCAGTGGAATGACTTTCTGGAACAGCCTTCAAAGGCAGTAGTGGGAGCAAAAAATTTAACTTGTTTAAAGACTAAGCTTGTTAAATTTTTTTGGAGGGGATGGTATGCTGAGATTCCCTACAGTGGCATATGGCCCATCCACAACTACTATTATCAAATATCTCCTGTGGCCAGAGATGGGACACTAGATGAGGAGGCCTCAAGTGTTTAATTTGTAGATTTTGCCCACATGCTCAGGGTCTAGCTGGTCACCATATTTGCGGTCAGGAAGGATTTTTCCTCCAGGTCAGACTGGCAGAGAGACTGGGCAGATTTCGCCTCTCTCTGTAGTGCAGTTCTTAAATCAAGATTTGTGGACTTCAGGAACTCAGCCAGATGTTATGGGCCTATTAGAGTAGAGGGTGGGTGAGGATCTGTGACCCACAATGAGCAGAAGGTCAGACTAGATTATCATGCTGGTCCTTTTGGCCTTAAAGTCTATGTGGAAGTATTAAAAACTTGATGGTGAGGATGCTATGGCTTATTATGTCTGAACAGCTCCTGATAAATCAGGAACAGGGACTAAAATGCATAGCTGTGTGTGAGAAAGAGGTGGGAACAAAGGAGAGGTACACAAAATTCACAGATCATTAGATCTAGTCTAATTTCCTGTATGTCACAGGTCATTAAAATACACCCAGTTACTTTTCTATTGAGCCCAATTACTTGTGTTTTGACCAAACCATATCTTCCAGAAATGCATTCAGTCTTCACTTGAAGATGTCAAGAGATGGAGAATACACCACTTCCTTTTGTAGTTTGTTCTAGTGATTAATCACCCTAACTGTTAAAAAACTGTGCCTAACTTTTCATTTAATTTGTCCATCTTAAGCTTCCATTAGTTTTTGTTACGCCATTATTACGCCTTTCTTCACAAAACTGAACTGAAGAGCCCTTTACTACCTATGTTTTCTCCTTATACACTATAATCAAGTTAGCTCCCAGTTTCTTTTACTGATAAACTAAACAGACTGAGCTCTAAGTCTCTCACTGTCAGGCATTTTCTCCAGCACAGAAATAATTTTTGTGGCTCTTTTCTGCATCTTCTCCAAAATTTCTCAACATTTTTTAAAATGTGGTCACCAGAACAGTATGCAATATACTAGTATTTCTCACCAATGCTGTATAGAGAGGGGAAAAACATCTCACGGACTGTGAAATAAGCCCCCTTCCGTGAAATCCAATCTCCCGCATGCTGCTGGGAGCACCCCAGCCATGCGCTCCTAACTACTTGTCCTGGCTGGGCTGAGCAGGGAGAGGACTTCCTCTGCATGGCCACTCTCACGGGGGAGAGCAGACCCACCTCTGGGTACCTCACCCTGCTGCAGGAAACTCCATGGCTGGGCAGCAGCCCCAGAGCTTCCTGCAGCCAGAGGAGTCTTCCGAAGGTGGAGGTGGGTTTGATTTCCCATGCTTTTGGGAGCACCCCAGGCTGCTAGTCCCAGCCAGGCTGGGGAGGGACAGGACTTGTTTTCCCCTGCATGGCCACTCTTGGTGGGAGAACAGACTCACCTCCACATTTGGGAACCTCCTGCAGCTGCAGGAAGCTCCACGGCTGCTGCCTTCAGAGCCCTGCTCTGAAGGAAGCACAGAAATTAGGGTGGCAACCCTGCCCTCCTACAACAGGTTTGTAACCCCACCTCACCCATGAGTCAGGACACCCACAGTTACAACACAATGACATTTTAGATGTAAACATCTGAAAGCATGAAATTGACTAATTTTCAAATTCTATGGCTGTGAAATTGACCAGAATAGACTGTGAATTTGGTAGGGCCCTAATTGTGTCCCATGGGCAAATAATATTTTGAAGTCTGTCAGTTAGCCACTTCTTAATCCATTTAATATGTTCTTTTGTTTAGTATTGATTTTTTTAAAATGAGAATGTGGCATGATACTAAGTCAAACACCTTACAAAAGTCCAAGTATACCACACAGTATATCTACCTTTAGCAGCCAAACTTGCAATCTAATTCAAAGAACGAAATCAGGTTTGTTTGACAAGATTTATTTTCCATACTGTGTTGACTGGCATCAATAATATTCCCATTCTCTAATTCTTTATAAATTAAATCCTATAACAGCTTTTCCATTATTATGACCATGACTTATGCTAGGCTAACCAACCTATAATTGCAAGGGTTAGCCCTCTGCCTTTTTTGAATATTGGCATAATATTAGTATTCTCCTGGCCTTCTGGAATTTCTCTGCTATTCCAAGTTTTATTAAAAATTATCAGCTGGCCAGAGATCTCCCCAACCAAATCATAAGACCCTCGTGTACCAGTTATCTCAGTCTGCTGATTTAAAAATCTTTATCCCTAGAAGCTGCTGTTTCCAGTCCCTTAGTAACAAAGGAGAATGTTAAAGTACTTATCATCCTCATGTGATCTGAGTACATCATACTGCTTCTTTTTCAAATACAGAACAGAGATATATTTTATTTTGCATCATTACTAATAATTTTATCATCTCCATATAATGGACCTATACTATTAGGAGTTCTCTTGTTCCTAATATACTTAAACAACTCCATATTGTCTTTAGTACTGCTAGCTGTGGATTTTCCCCTGAAGTCTTTATCAATCTTCTACCCTTTATAACTTCTAATATTTATTACCATTTCCCCTTCTCCCCACTTTAATAATAATAATAATAATAAAAAACCTATTTAAATTTTTCCTCACAAAAATATTAGAACCTTATTTGTTTCTGCAGATTTTCCCAAATCTAGTTCAAGGATAGACTACTTGGCTCCCAGAAAGTGTGCGAATAATATCTGAAATCTCAGAATTGTGTATTGAGAAGAAATACAGCACCCCTCTCTAGCTTTTTTCTGACTAAATCTGTCTGTCTATCCTATTGAGGTATTTATATGGCCCTTGTCACCTAAGTTACCGAACCTTTAGAAAAAAGAAAAGGAGGACTTGTGGCACCTTAGAGATTAACAAATAAGTCCTCCTTTTCTTTTTGCGGATACAGACTCACACGGCTGCTACTCTGAAACCTGAGCCTTTAAGCAATCAACTTTTCTGAGAGCAGTATTACACAAGGATCATCCAGGATTCTAATTTGTGCATACAAAGTTTCTACTAATTTTTACATAAAATTACAATCCTTATGATCATTCAAGGGGGGAAAGAGGGGGAAAAGTGGGTTTCAATGAAGAGTATTACAATCTAATTAAAGATAAAGTCCTCACATGCAATATTGATTGTATTTCTTTGCTCCTATTTGATTATACAGTATTTAGAACTTTAGTAACTTTTTTTCAGTCACAAAAAGAGAAATTCCAAAACTTATAGAATGAGCCGTGAATAAAGACACAAGATTAACTCTAAAGTTGAGAGTCTCCCATGCACCAAAACAGGCAGAAAAAGCATACTGCCAAAAGGCCACAGATGTACCCACATGAGCTGCTAAAACTTGATCATGAGGAGTACAATCAAAGTTCTTTGGTCACAATGCAATCATGTAATTCTAAGGTGCAATGTGCATCTGTTCTATATTTATTTAGGTATTTAAAGTAGTAACTTCAGAGATATCTAAACAAAGGAGTATCTACTATAAAAAGTATAGGGGAAGAACTCCAAAAAATCAAGGGGAATAAAAAAACATAGGGTGACAAGAAAAGCAAGATGGTGAGAATTGTACATGGTTTGAGGAAAATATAAAAAGATGTTTCTGCTTTCATTCACTTTGAAATCACACTTTCATTTTAATGATGGAATTATATATTTCATCATGAAATCCATAAACAACTTGTAACAAGGTGAGATTTTAGCAAGGATAGGAAGAGAGGCCTTTTTCTAGTCTCAGTTACTCCACTTCAAATTCAGAATACTCGCCCAGACTTCCAGATTTATATCAGAATGAATTTCCCTCCTCTTTTTATTACTACTTGAGAGGCTGTCTGCAAAACATGCTGAAAACTAGGTTTCACAGTACTGCTTAATTTCATGCGACTAGTTCAGCAGGAGATGGAAATTAATTTGGGTTAAGTCATTGCGAAGGAGAGGTGTAGAATCTTTATGGTGCAAGTACAAAGCTATACTGAAACACAGACTGGTTGGCCCAGTAGCCATTGTGAGGCTCTCCATTATCATATGCAGAAAACAGGTTCAGTCTTAATTCCTGACTTTTTCAGTTTTCAATAAGCAACTTAAAGTGTGTTGAGCCTTAGAGTCACATTAAGTAGCTCGATTTCAATAGCATGTCAGAATTCAGAAACTTCATCAGAAAAAAGTTGAGGTGGAATTGTATTTGATGGCATCCAAAAAACCACCACCAAAGAAAAAAATCTAACACTTTTTAAGAAAAACTCAAAGATTACAATGTCTTCAAGTAAACAGCTAAGGGATCCAGGCTGTTCCACACTATCATTTAATCTTTTATAACTCACAGTTCACAGCTGACCTCCAAACTTAACCTTGTCAGCTAACACCTGCAAAAATATACACAAAGGTCAAAACAACAAAAACACCGAATAGTAGGGTTCAGATTTTCAAAGCAGACTACGGGATTCAGTCACACAACCTCCACTGAAATTTAAGAGAGTTGTGTGGCTAAACCTACTAGTCAACTTTAAAAAGTATTGTTATAAACAGATCCCTTGACCTGGAAACGGGATTTATACTCTCCTAGTGCCACTCTGTAACAATTTCCAGTGAAAAGAGAGATTTTACTCTTAGCTAGATAATTTCAAACTGATCTGCCTGTAAATAACACTATTGTACAACGATGTGGTAAATGCCTTAATATTTCAGTCAATAACTACTGCTATTGCTGGCAGTTACTTCTTTGCATGAAGTAGAATGAAGTGAGACTGTTTTCAATTATTTGTCAGAATAAACACACACTTAAAGGCATTTGTTTTCTTGCAAATGTTCTAAAATTAGTTTCCTTGTTAATAGGAAAGAATTGATGGAGAAAGTCAAGATCTGTCTTCTGCAGGTGTCAAATTGATAATGAATGGAAATTTTAAACAAATGATGTGCAACCAGCTATTCCCCAAATATAAGTGTTGAAGAAAACCAGATCTTTTCTCTCAAGCAAACCTCCTTGATCCATGACAATCACTACTAAAAATAGCACTTCTTTAGAACTGTGACTGACAAAGGAATGTTTATTATACAAGATCAACTTAAAAACCTGATTTAATTGGAGGTACAAAGAGTTCATTCATCTTGATCAGAGCATGAGAAGACAATGGAAGCTGCAGTATAGGGGTATAAGCCTGACCTTGTCTCATTTACAACATTTGATAAAACATCTTTCAAAACTATTTAAACATGTAAGTATTTAAAACACAAAGTGGATATTAAAGGAAAGAATGGCTGTTACATAAATTGGATGTGTGCAATGCTGGCAACCTTATGATAGGTTTTTAAATTATTTAATTTTCGTTTTCAGAAGTTTTAACATATCCATACAGACATATTCAAATGCAATGACAAAGAAAACACAGCAGAAGTATGGATTTAACAAAAACAAGGTATGCAATATTAATAGATAAATATTCCTAACCATTATAAGATAAATAATTCCCTAACAAGCATCAGATGCCCAATCCACCTGGAGTCAATTTGTAATGCTCTCATGAAAGACCAAGTATCTCCATAACTGGATCTTGTGCCATTATAGAGTGTCAGTTTTTCCATGTGGGCAGTGTTGGTTAGCTCAGTTAGACAATCCAAGACTGTGGGGGAAATAGCAGACTTCCATTTTTGCAAAATGACTCTTTTGACCATTATAAGTGGTGCAGTAATCTGTTTCCTGGCATTGCTCAAACAGGGTAGTTCTTCTAGAATGCCCAAAACACAAAGGCTTGGCATGAGGGAAACCTCTAAACGGGTCACCTTATAAAGAGCACCACATGCTTCCTCCAAAACATGGATATCTTTTGACATTCAAAGACTATATGAGGCAGGTTTGCACTGGAGCTGTCACATCTCCAACATTTACTATGTAGGGTGAGTCCAACTTTATGAAATTCAGGAGTCCAATAATATCTATTTAAAATTTTGTTAAGAAACACAAAAAAACAGAACTGTATGTTCTGAGTATATTGAGCTAAACATGATCTTACCCATCAGACGAAATGGAGATGGTTAGCTCCTTTCCCATTTTTCTTTTATAGTATAGTCAGTAGGCTAAATCAAGGAATTCAGCCATTAGTATGTCACCACAATGTTTTTGACTAACATACTTTTTAAGGTGCACATCAAGTGGAGTGTTACTCCCCAGCTCTTTTATAATTTTGAGTCAAAGCTTATTGCAGAAAGGACCTTGCTCAATTGGCAGCTGATATTTATCATGATGATATGTGAAGGAAGCTAAAGTTGTCCAATCAATAATATCTTATATAGTTAATAAGCCGTTGGTAAACCACACAAATTTTGAGCTATTAGTAAATTTTAATAAGGAATTGTTCCTGATTAGCATGGAAGAGGTTAGTTGATGAGGTTAGACATGGTAATTAACTTGATTTTCTGAAGAACGTTCCAAGAGGATGTAAATATTTTTTCTTAAAAATGCAGGCAACCGTTTTAAAAATGGAAATGCACAGAGAGCACCAAAGGGATTAACACTTTAATTTTTCTTCAGTCTCAAACCACACTGAGGGCTCTGTGGTATTTCTCATTAAAAATCTTAATTGAAGTGATATAAATACAAGTCAGATAATCCTATCCCCCATATTCAATGAGAATTGTACAGTAACTCCTTGCTTAATGTTGTAGTTATGTTCCTGAAAAATGCGACCCTAAGCGAAACGATGTTAAGCGAATCCAATTTCCCCATAAGAATTAATATAAATTCGGGGGTGGGGGAGTTAGGTTCCAGGGAAATTTTTTTCACCAGAAAAAAAGACACATGCGCGCGCACACACACACACACACACACACACACACACACACACACTATAAGTTTTAAACAAACAACGTAACACTGGCACACAGTGATGATGATTGTGAAGCTTGGTTGAGGTGGTGAAGTCAGAGGGTGGGATATTTCCCAGGGAATGCCTTACTGCTAAATGATGAACTAGCAATTGACTGAGCCCTCAAGGGTTAACTCATTGTTGTTAATGTAGCCTCACACTCTACAAGGCAACATAGATGGAGGGAGGGGAGACAGCACGGCAGACAGAGAGCAGAGACACACAATCTGTGTGTGTGTGTGTGTGTGTGTGTGTGTGTGTGTGTGTGTGTGTGTGTGTGTGTGAGAGAGAGAGAGAGAGAGATGCGCATTGCCCCTTTAAGTACGCTGACCCCACTCTAAGTATACTGCCTTGTTAAGCAGATCAGCAAGCTGAGAAGGCAGCAGCTGCCAGGAATCTCCCTCCGTCCTGAGCCCTGTCGTGTATCCCCCCTGCTCTATGGAAGATGGGGTAAGCGGGGTGCAGGAGCACGGGGAGGGGGACACCCTGACATTAGGCTCCCCTCTTCCCCTCCCACCCCCTCACAGCAAACAGGAGGCTCCCAGGAGCAGCTCCAAGGCAGAGGGCAGGAGCGGCACATGAGGAGGGGCAGCTGAACTGCCGGCATTTGAAAGCTAGCTGGGCGGGTGCCGCACAGGGAACTTAGGGGCGCAGGGAGCTGATGGGGGGCTGCTGGTTCCAAGCCCCCACCAGCTAGCTGCGCCAGGATGCTCTTCCTGCAAGCAGTGGACAAAGCAGGCAGCTACCAAAACGACGTTCTCAGGGAGCATTGCACAACTTTAAACAAGCATGTTCCCCAATTGATCAGCAATGTAACAACGTTAACCAGGATGACTTTAGGTGAGGAGTTACTGTACAACTATTTATTCTTGTGAAAGTTGAAGCAGGAAATTTAAGTGGAATTAAGCTAAATATACACATTAATCTTGGTCCTATATTCATTTTAATAGCTTCTACCTTTTCCAATGAAGTCATTGGTAATGAATGCCATTTCTCCACGTCTTTTGTCCCTTCTCCGAGTAGGACATCCCTGTTTGCAGATATTATCTTAGATAAATCAGAGCATATTCTGATGCCTCGGGAATCTCATTGCATGAAAGGAGTGATTGTATTTGAGATGGATTTGGTCTACAAGAAATATCCAGTCACCTGAGACTTGTTCCAGTTTATCCAAAATCTTGATATCTCACAGAAGGAGTTCACTGCAAATAGTGGCAGTGGAATCGTAAACAAAGGATTTTTGACAGCGAGCAGAGTATCATCCGTGGATAGACTAATCTTGTACTCCTTATCCTGCACGGTAATTCCTTCAATGGAGGGTGTCTGGCAAATATGTGCTGCTACAGGTTCCGTGGCTATGTCAAATAGCAGAAGTTGCCAAGATCGTCGGGCTCAACAGGTAGTGATCAATGGCTCCATGTCTAGTTGGCAGCCGCTATCAAGTGGAGTGCCCCAAGGGTCAGTCCTCGGGCTATTTTTGTTAAATATCTTCATTAATGATCTGGAGGATGGCATGGATTGCTCCCTCACAAGTTTGCAGATGACACTAAACTGGGAGGAGTGGTAGATATGGTGGAGGGTAGGGGTAGGATACAGAGGGACCTAGACAAATTAGAGGATTGGGCCAAAAGAAATCTGATGAGGTTCAACAAGGACAAGTGCAGAGTCCTGCACTTAGGATGGAAGAATCCCATGTATTGCTACAGACTAGAGACCGAATGGCTAGGCAGCAGTTCTGCAGAAAAGGACCTAGGGGTTACAGTGGATGAGAAGCTGGATATGGAGTCAACAGTGTGCTCTTGTTGCCAAGAAGGCTAACAGCATTTTGGGCTGTATAAGTAGGAGCACTGCCAGCAGACTAAGGGACATGATCATTCCCCTCTATTTGGCATTGGTGAGGCCTCATCTGGAGTACTGTGTCCAGTTTTGGGCCCCACACTATAAGAAGGATGTGGGAAAATTGAAAAAAGAGTCCAGCGGAGAGCAACAAAAATGATTAGGGGGCTGGAGCAAATCACTTTTGAGAATAGGCTGAGGGAACTGGGATTATTTAGTCTGCAGAAGAGAAGAATGAGGGGGGATTTGATAGCTGCTTTCAACTACCTGAAAGGGGGTTCCAGAGAGGATGGATCTAGACTGTTCTCAGTGGTACCAGATGATAGAACCAGGCGTAATGGTCTCAAGTTGCAGTGTGGGAGGTTTAGGTTGGATATTAGGGAAAAGAATTTCACTAGGAGGGTGGTGAAGAGCTGGAATAGGTTAGGGGAGGTGGTGGAATCTCCTTCCTTAGAGATTTTTAAGGGCTTAACAAAGCCCTGGCTGGAATGATTTAGTTGGGGATTGGTCCTGCTTTGAGCAAGGGGTTGGACTAGATGACCCCCTTCCAACCCCACTATTCTTTGATTCTACAAATGACAGAGCACCACTGACACATGCGTCTATTTAACTGAAAAGCAGAGGAGATATCATTTGTCAGAACAGAGGCAAGGGGTAACTTGTAATAAATATCAATCCAGGTCAGAAATTTAGATCCAAATCCTAATTTTCTCAGGATCACTTGTAGCTATGGCCATTCTATTGGATTGAAGGCTTTTCCAGCATCTCATGATAAAATAGCAGCTAAAGCCCCAGTTGTTTGTGCCTGGTGGATTAAGTGGAATATCTTTTGAGTATTGTCTACCACTAATCTGTGCGAATAAAACTCACCTGATCTGCAAGAATGATTGATGGAGCAATGTTTAAGCGTGAATCTTTGTCAGAATTTATAGTGTTCAACAGAGAAACGGGGCAGTAATTGCTACACCAGCCTTGGTTTGTTTGTTTTTTTTAAAGGGTTGGGTAATTACCACCATCCTCATGTCTTTTGTAAACATTATTTACATTATTTTCTTTTGTAAACATTTCATTATAGACTTCTGATGGTATAAGTACTAATTGATTGATAAATGTCTTATAAAATTCTGCTGGAAAGTCATTGCACCCAGGTGCTTTGCCTGAGTTGAGTGAGATAATTACCTGCTTAATGTCTAGTAGAGAGATCTTCCTCCATATAACCAGTTTGAGATAGCAAAAATTTATTTAGGTTAGTCACTCCTTGAACTAGTTAAATAGATTGGAACTGAATTCACCAGGAGAGGAATAAAAGGATTGTATGTTAATTGTACCACGTTCCAGTACGGAAAGACTTCCTACAGCCAAAAGATATACACTTATTGGATGAAGCCATTTTAACTTTCCACTCTAGGACTTTGCCTGCTTTATTTCCCCATTCATAATGCCTCTGTTTAATTCAATTAAGCATGAATTGATCTGGGTGGATACACATTCACTTTATTTTATTTTGAGGTAATGCATGGAAAAGCTCATTATTTTGAGTAATTTTTTTTTCAAATGTAGCATTTGCCAAAGTATTAAGCATTTTTTTCCCTTTTTCCTTTTCAGAAGAGAATGTTATGCATTTGCTCCTTAATGTAGCCTTTAAAGCCTCTCAAAGTTGTAGTAGAAGAGATAGTATCTGTATTTTCCTTTAAGAAGCTGGCAATGGATGTTTCAATCATCTGAAGAAATTTAGGTAGATGTGTTTTAACTTCCATCTTGCAAAAAGAAAAGGAGTACTTGTGGCACCTTAGAGACTAACAAATTTATTAGAGCATAAGCTTTCGTGAGCTACAGCTCACTTCATCGGATGCATCTGGTGGAAAAAACAGAGGAGAGATTTATACACACACACAGAGAACATGAAACAATGGGTTTATCATACACACTGTAAGGAGAGTGATCACTTAAGATAAGCCATCACCAACATCAGGGGGGGGAAGGAGGAAAACCTTTCATGGTGACAAGCAGGTAGGCTAATTCCAGCAGTTAACAAGAATATCAGAGGAACAGTGGGGGGTGGGGTGGGAGGGAGAAATACCATGGGGAAATAGTTTAACTTTGCGTAATGACTCATCCATTCCCAGTCTCTATTCAAGCCTAAGTTAATTGTATCCAGTTTGCAAATTAATTCCAATTCAGCAGTCTCTCGTTGGAGTCTGTTTTTGAAGCTTTTTTGTTGAAGTATAGCCACCCTCAGGTCTGTGATCGAGTGACCAGAGAGATTGAAGTGTTCTCCAACTGGTTTTTGAATGTTATAATTCTTGACGTCTGATTTGTGTCCATTCATTCTTTTACGTAGAGACTGTCCAGTTTGGCCAATGTACATGGCAGAGGGGCATTGCTGGCACATGATGGCATATATCACATTGGTAGATGCGCAGGTGAACGAGCCTCTGATAGTGTGGCTGATGTGATTAGGCCCTATGATGGTATCCCCTGAATAGATACGTGGACAGAGTTGGCAATGGGCTTTGTTGCAAGGATAGGTTCCTGGGTTAGTGGTTCTGTTGTGTGGTGTGTGGTTGCTGGTGAGTATTTGCTTCAGATTGGGGGGCTGTCTGTAAGCAAGGACTGGTCTGTCTCCCAAGATCTGAGAGAGCGATGGCTCGTCCTTCAGGATAGGTTGTAGATCCTTGATGATGCGTTGGAGGGGTTTTAGTTGGGGGCTGAAGGTGATGGCTAGTGGCGTTCTGTTGTTTTCTTTGTTGGGCCTGTCCTGTAGTAGGTGACTTCTGGGTACTCTTCTGGCTCTGTCAATCTGTTTCTTCACTTCAGCAGGTGGGTACTGTAGTTGTAGGAATGCATGATAGAGATCTTGTAGGTGTTTGTCTCTGTCTGAGGGGTTGGAGCAAATGCGGTTATATCGTAGCGCTTGGCTGTAGACAATGGATCGAGTGGTATGATCTGGATGAAAGCTAGAGGCATGTAGGTAGGAATAGCGGTCAGTAGGTTTCCGATATAGGGTGGTGTTTATGTGACCATATTATTAGCACCGTAGTGTCCAGGAAGTGGATCTCTTGTGTGGACTGGTCCAGGCTGAGGTTGATGGTGGGATGGAAATTGTTGAAATCATGGTGGAATTCCTCAAGAGCTTCTTTTCCATGGGTCCAGATGATGAAGATGTTGTTAACTGCTGGAATTAGCCTACCTGCTTGTCACCATGAAAGGTTTTCCTCCTTCCCCCCCCTGCTGTTGGTGATGGCTTATCTTAAGTGATCACTCTCCTTACAGTGTGTATGATAAACCCATTGTTTCATGTTCTCTGTGTGTGTGTATATAAATCTCTCCTCTGTTTTTTCCACCAAATGCATCCGATGAAGTGAGCTGTAGCTCACGAAAGCTTATGCTCTAATAAATTTGTTAGTCTCTAAGGTGCCACAAGTACTCCTTTTCTTTTTGCGAATACAGACTAACACGGCTGCTACTCTGAAACTTCCATCTTGTAGCACTATTACCAGTATCTCTTTGAAGTGAAATTGAGCAAGATCAGAGATGGTGATATTACCAACTTCTGCCTCCAGAGATGCTTAGCAGGTGCAGGACAGTGGTGGAATGTGCATAAGTTGGCTAAAGGCAAGATGGTGTTGCCTACAAAGTCATCTGGGTGTCAGTGTGGCCAGTGCCATCCATATGATTGCAGCCTGCTATGCTCTGCACAACATCTGGGAGGGTAAAGGTGAGTATTTTCACTTGGAGTGGGCTCATTACACTGCTGGTTTGTAGCCCTAGGACAGGTAACCAGTAAGTGCACCTATCAAACCAGGTCTGGGTCCAAGTGGGCAAGGGGTGTTATGTGGTGCACATATAAGGGATGTTATGTGGTGCATGAACATAAGACTGCTGCAACTTTTAGCGTTTTTGGAATGTCTAGATCTCTCATATGTGGGATCATCTGTTCAGAAGTTACTTGCTGCAAATGTTGTAAGACCAAAGACATGATGATAAGAATAATTTAACAGTCATTACAATTTTTTTTATTTGGCCCTGGCTGAGCAGGGATATGGGGGTGATGGAGAGGGGCAGTTAAAGTCCTAGTAAGGACTCTGTTACCAGTTTTGGTTATAATGTTTTTTCAGGCTGGCAAGCCCCTTGAAAATATAGATCTCTTACAAGTACCAGATGGAAAAGAAATGTAGCATTTCAAGCCAGTGGTGAAGTTCCATAAGGGTGGGGTTCCATTTCCAAAGGAAATTTTGAGGCATTTGGTGGTTGAACAGCATATCGCTGAATGGAGAGATTTGGTTAGATGGTACGAGCAAGTATGCCCTCCCCATTATTCTACTTGAACAACTAGAATTCCTCCTCAATGAATAAATTTGCAAGCAAAATCAACCAGGAAAGGAAGAAAATTAGGAGAAACATCAACAGGATGCTGAACTGGATGTAGAGGATAGAAAACTGTGGAGTTCAAATACACTCCCCCACCAAGCTCTTTCAGCTTCCCAAGAATGGACAGACCAAGAAGTAGCAAGGATGATGTCAAACCAAACTAATAGCTTTCTTTGACAAGGTAACAAGCCTTGTGGATGTGGGGAAGCAGTGGATGTGGCAAACCTTGACTTTAGTGAGATTTCTGATACTGTCTCACATGACCTTCTCATAATCAAACTAGGGAAATACAACCTAGATGGAGCTACTATAAGGTGGATGCATAACTGGTTGGAAAACGATTCCCAGAGAATAGTTATCAGTGATTCAATCAAGCTGGAAGGGCATGTTAAGTGAGGTTCCACTGGGATCAGTTCTGGGTCCAGTTTTGTTCAATATCTTCACGAACGATTTAGATAATGGCATAAAGAGTACACTTATAAAGTTTGCAGACAATACCAAACTGGGAGAGGTTACAACTGCTTTCGAGGATAAGATTAAAATTCAAAATGATCTGGACAAAATGGAGAAATGGTCTGAAGTAAATAGGATGAAATTCAAGGACAAATGCAAAGTACTCCACTTGAGAAGGAACAATTTGCTCTCCTTAAGGAGGATAGGATAGGACAGGACAAGAAACAATGGGCTTAAATTGCAACAAGGGAAGTTTAAGTTGATCGTTAGGAAAAACTTCCTGTCTGGGTGATTAAGCGCTGAAATAAATTGAATTGGGAGGTGGTGGAATCTCCATCACTGGAGATTTTTAAGAGCAGGTTAGATAAATACCTGTCAGAGATGGTCTAGATAATACTTAGGGTGGGAAATACCATAACTTCTTCCCCCAAACTGAAGTTAAACAAATTCTAGTTCATGGCATATCCTCCATGACAATTTTATTGGTCATAACAACCAGATCCTCTCTGTGTTGTCCCTGAACATGTCCTCAGATGATTCAATAGATTCTAAGCTTCCAAGTCTTCAGTTTAATCCTGTTCTTAAGATTCTATCATGGCAAAACCACTTGATCTGAAAATAAGACCATCCAGGTTGAGGATACCACCATGGATGACGGCAGTAGGCTTTGACATGGAGACATTGGAAAGCACCCAGTCAAGAGTCTCATAGCAAGGGCACATGAAGGAGCATATTGCCAGTTTGTACTCATGGTCCTGTGTTACAGCTGCTTCAGATGCTTTATCTGCTCCTGGCACTGCAGACCAGTCTTTCGGACTCTCCCCAATTTACCTGTTTAAAAGCTTTGACTGTAGCCAGTGGGGTCGGGTTGTGCACCTCCAAATTTCTCAACACAGAAAGAGCCCGCAGCACGGACATACAATCTGGAATAGGCTCAGGTGTTTGGTATACAGCCAAGGCCAAGAAGAGGGTGAGGCAATGGAAATTGCTTCATAATTTTAATCAAAAGGTGAAAAATTCTAACAGCTCTCATTGGTGATAATGGCTTTTTGGGGGGGAGGACTAAAAAAACCTATATCCACTTTTTAAAAGTTATTTAACTAAGCCACCAACAACCTCATGGTCCCACTCAAATCAGTCAAAAGATTTTTCTGCTTCCATTCAGACCAAACTAGGAATGTCACTTTGGTACATCAGTTTCATGCTGATCAATGAGGCAGGGCTGCATTACTTTCTGGTTAAATGGGAAACAGTGTGGTTTATGCACAGCTCTCAGGATTTTTGGAGGAGGGAGGGACCATCAAGATTTCATGACTGGTTGAGAAAGAACTCTAAAAATGTATCCAGCCAGTCCTTTAAAAGTCATAGATGTAACCTGTTATACCAAAAGCTTGTAAAAAAAATTTCTGATATTCATACTGACTTATGACCTTACCAGAATTCTGCAGAGAAGCAACAACAATTTTCTTCAACCAGTATGACTAATCCAATTTCCCGCATCTCCATCCTCACCCCCCCCACCACACTCCGTAGGATTCATTCAATCTGATAAATTCAGAAAATACGAACACTGCTGTATTGTCAGTGGTTGCCTAAGAATTATGGGAAAATTCTGAACACCTTTGTGTGTGTCATTACTGTGCCATTAGGACCTTTGCATTGTTGAAATCAATTTTTGACCCTGTATCAAAGTAAGGACTTATTTTCTAGATTCATTAATTTTTAAAAGTTATGATTAACAGTAAAATGATGTTAATGAGATTCTTTCTTCGAAAGTGGACTTTTAAAGCCAACTTTATTTGTGAGAAATCTTTGGAAACTTGGCTTTTGCCTCGCTAGCAATAAACATTGTGATGGGGTGGATCACAGAAACCCCCTTGAGACTGCCAACTGATGTGCTGAGATTACCTCTAAGCCCATTTTCCCTGGAAGCTTGGGACTTCAGTACCCTGCCTGGTTGTGCCAGACATGCTTGCCTGCTACAAACACAGACCCAGGTCTGAACCACATCCCCCAAAAGCTGAAGACTTAAAACAGCTTAAGAAGTGGTCCTGTCTCCAATACTCAAGTACCCAACTCCCAATGGGGTCCAAACCCCAAATAAATCCGTTTTACCCTATATAAAGCTTATACAAAATAAACTCAGATTGTTTGCCCTCTATAACACTAATAAAGAGATATGCACAGCTGTCCTCTGCCCCCCAGGTATTAATACATACTCTGGTTTAATTAATAAGTAAATTATTGTATTAAATACAAAAAGTAGGATTTAAGTGGTTCCAAGTAATAACAGACAGAACAAAGTGAATTACCAATCAAAATAAAATAAAACATGCAAGTCTAACCCTAATACAGTAAGAATGATTACAGATGAAATCTCACCCTCAGAGAAGATCCAAGGGTTTGGGTCTGTGTTCACTACGCAAATTGGTGAGGATTTTTATCAAGCCTTCCCCAGGAAAGGGGGTGTAGGGTTTGGGGAGGATTTTGAGGGGAAAGACGTTTTCAAGCGGGCTCTTTCCCGGTTATATATCTGTTAGACGCTTGGTGGTGGCAGCAATAAAGTCCAAGGGAAAAAGGAAAATAGTTTGTACCTTGGGGAAGTTTTAACCTAATCTGGTAAAAATAAGCTTAGGGGGTTTTCATGCAAGTCCCCACATCTGTACCCTAGAGTTCAGAGTGGGGAACGAACCTTAAGCAATCAGGTTCTTAAAAGAAGAATTTTAATAGAAGAAAAAAAGTCTCTTTAAACTACTTTTAGTGGCATACTGGCCTTCAAAAACTAGAAGATTGTTTTTAGGAGACCTATTATCAGCTCTGCAGAATCCTGAGACTATTTTTAGGAAGCATTTTGTCCTGGTTTTAAGCACATTATCTAAATCCATATAACACCATCCTAATTTGTGCTAACAAGGTTTGGGCTACTAGACCCATAGTTAACCTTAGTTAATGAATACATGAGCACAAAAAATAGTTGAAAAGTGAAAATCATGCTTCTTTAGACATAACTGTCTCTAGACAGCTATTAGAGAAAGCACTCTAGTCTTTGAAATGGGCCTATCATGGGATACTGCCCTCCAGCATACATTCATAGATTCTATGAATGCCCATTTGTGGCCCCTTGTAGCCCTTCCAGTGCACTGCACTCAGCGCCTCTTGGGTTCTTTCAGTTGACTATCGAGATGTAGGCTGCTCCAAAACACATGCCTCCTTGTGGGATCTGATTTATTAAGTCATTCTACAAAGTTTAACTCACTCTGTTAGTTGCTCCAAGTCACCCCACTTTAAGTCCATGTAAGAGTCCTGGGCCGCTCTCATCCCAGTTCTCACCCCGCATCCCCACCCAACACCCTTCCTAAAGCAGGGGTAGTGCTTGCTCAGAACAGGAGTCCCTCAGCTCCCCTTTTTGGAGCTAGGTTGTATGATCATCAGCTCTAGGTCTCAAGCCAGCTTTTGCCTCAGTTGGCCCCTTTTCTGCAATTAGTCTCGGGTTCAGGGGGTTCTGCAGGCCCATCTTCTCTTGCTGGTGTCTCCCCTGCTATGAGGGAGGAGGCAGCATTTATGTTCGTCCCCTTCTCCCAGCTCATCCCAAACTGCTTCGGTGAGAAGGAAGCCTTGCCCCACTCTATCCACAAGGCTCCTGGCCCTGGGTCCTGAAAGACACAGTGATGGGATTTCCTCCCAAGCACTATTTATTCCCAAAATCGCTTCCTCTCTATCAATATGTTTTAGGTTTTTGTATGTGTGTATATAGCTCTCTCTACCTACCTCAGACATTTCAAAAACTCAAAGGGCCACACCAGAATGGGTTGGGGTGCTCACTAGGCACCACTACTCTGAAGGGGGAAAAACTACGCCAGCACAGGGCCTAAATAGGCAACTCTTGGAATAGAAGAGGTATAAAAGTTAGGAATTATGACACAAAATCTCTCACACCCATTCACAGAGAGTGTCCTACAACTGTATAATGAAAAAGTAGCAATTTGACTCTGTTGTGGGGAAGGAAGCCCTAATCTGTGCTTTTGGGGGCCTCCACAGTGGATATAGGGTCTATCAAAATTAACAAAAGAAATGTTAAAGAGTCGCATCTAACTATCTCTGTGTCCAGCAAAGTCTAGGCTGAGTGTATGCAGCCACAGGACATGAGCTAACTCCTATAAAAAGGAACAATGGTATAGAGCAAAAGTCAATCACAATATTGAATGTAAAGAAACAAAAATATCATTGATGACAGAAACATGATGAGGAAATTCCCACCGATAATTAAGAAATAACACACATGACCTTCCCCCCAAAAAATGATCCAAGATTCGGGTATAAATGTGAATGAAACCTTACCCTCTTGGGTTAATGGATTTTAACACCTGAGAGACAGATGACAGGCCAGGAGGGATATGTCTGAATATGTAAACTAGCCCAATCCAAAGGATTTACAGTGAGTCCTGGACAGAGGAAGAGTTTACTTGATATTTGGACACAAGTCAGAGGAGAAAAATGTTTTCATGAGATACAAGCAATTAATTTTTCTTTTATTCTCTGTAACTAAGCTGAAGAGGTCTTATCTAGTTCAGTTTATGCAAAACGTAAATTTAGATATGTTATGCAACTTGTTTCTTTTCTTTTAATTCCATTTGTGTTTTTAATAAATCTTGGTTTTTGTAAGGATCCCTGTTGTATGTAGACATCCATGGAAAACAGAGAACCCCATAACTTCTAAGGAGAGGTCCAGAGGGGTAAAAAGCCTTCTGGTACATAAATCCCCTCTCAATCTTGGTCAAAGAGCTTGGATAGACAGACAAGTCAGCTCCCAGACAGCTGTGTTGCCATCAGCCTGTGAAAGGCAAACTAGGGTGACCAGGTGTCTGGTTTTTGACCAGAACACCTGGTCAAAAAGAAATCCTGGTGGCTCTGGTCAGCACTGCTGACCGGGCTGTTGACTATCTGGTTGGCAGCGCCACTCAGCAGGGCTGACAGGTTCTCTGCTAGCCTCTGTGCCGCTTGGCTCCTGGGGGTAGGGGCAGCCAGGAGATTCTGCACACTGTCTCCACCCCAAGCGCCGTCCCCACTGCTCCCATTGGCCAGGAATTGAGGCCAATGGGAGCTGCAGGGGCAGCACCTGTGGTCGTGGCAGTGCACAGAGCTGCCTGACTATGCCTCCATGTAGAAGCCGAACTGGACATATCGCTGCTTCTGGGATCTGCTTGAGATAAGTGCTGAGCAGAGCCTGCATTCCTGACCCCCTCCTGGGTCCCAACATCCTGACCCAGCCCTGATCCCCCTCCTGCCCTCTGAACCCCTCGATCCCAGCTCAAACCCCCACCTGTACTCCAAACCCATCAATCCCCAGAGCCTGAACCCCAAACCCCTCATCCCCAGCCACACCCCAGAGCCTGCACCCCCAGCTGGAGCCCTCACTCCCCCCACATTCCTCAACCCTCTGCCCCAGCCCTGATCTCCCTCCTGCCCTCCAAACCCCTCACTCCCAGCCCAGAGCACCCTCCTGCATCCCAAACCCCCCATCACAGCCCCACCCGAGAGCCCACAACCCCAGACAAAGCCCTCACTCCCCTCCCCCCCGTGTCCCAACTCCCTACCCCAGCCCTGATCCCTCTCCTGCCCTCCAAACCCTTCAATCCCAGCCTGAAGCACTGTCCTGCACCCCAAAGCCCTCGTCGCCAGCCCTACTCCAGAGCCCGCACCCCAGCTGGAGCCCTCAGCCCCCCCCACACTCCTAACCCAACCCTGATCCCACTCCCTCCCTCTGACCTCCTCAGTCCCAGCCCAGAGCACCCTCCTACATCCCACACTCCCCAGCCCCACCCCAAAGTCTGCACCCCCAGTCACAGCCCTCACACATCCTACACCCTACCCCAGCCCAGAACCCCATCCTGCACCCCAAACTCCTCATTCTGGCCCTACACCAGAGCTCACACCCCCATCCCCAAGCCAGCCCAGTGAAAATGAGTGAGTGAGGGTGGGGAGATGGAGTGAGCAGGGCCGGGGCCTCAGAGAATAGGCAGGGCATCAGCAGAGGGGCGGAGCAGGGGCAGGGTAAGTGTGTTCGATTTTTTGTGTGAGTAGAAAGTTGGGAACTCTAAGGCAAACACAAGAAAGAAGCCAAAAGACCAAACAGGAGATGAGAGTTGATAGTGGGGTTGGTCAAAGGAGCGTACATATTAATATGGTATAGTTTGCTTTGACAAAAAAAAATGTCAATCTGAGAAGGAGCACTTTCACATGAAATGGGAGACAGAGTTCCAAGATTTACACACTCTCTCTCTCTCTCTCGAAAGAGAACATTCTTGGCTTACTCAGACTATGAAGTATTGAGATTTCCAATTCACATAAGTGGTTTCTCTTGGCCAAAAAATAATTGGGTCTGGCTGCAACTGAGCACAGTTAGAATCCTATTATTTTCACATGCTAAATAAATATTTTATATTCAAGAGGTCAGATTTTTAGCCCATTGATCATATTAGCCTAAGAAAAACAAACAAACAGTCTGCCATCACTACATTTTTATGAATGTGAAAGGGGAGCAAACCAGAAATGTATATAATAAAGACATTGGCCTGGCTTCAGAGTATCCCCCCCACACACCTGTATTGTGAATTACAGGCCTGATATACACAAAGCCACTCTGGTTTAACTGGTTGTGTTATTTTAAACAGATTTAATTAAGATGGTGCAACTTTATGTAGATACTTTTACAGAGGCTTAAACCTGGTTTACATCGGTTTAGGTATGCAAGTTAAAATGATATAAGCTGGGTTTAGACTGATAAGGGCATCCACAACCAGTTTTGTAGCAGTTTAACTAAATTAGGTTCTAATCCTACTTCAATTAAACTTGTCCAATTTCTGTGCGTAAACAAGCCCTCAGTGGTGCTCCCAATACAAACCCCAAAAGAAATGTGTTTACCCCAACCCACTCCCAAAGCACAACCAGATTGAGAACAATGTAGACACAAGGGAAAGGATGGCAAGAGCACAAACCAAAACAATTTCTGGGTCTGAGCTGCTCCTTTCTTCTGTCTGCCCTGCAGAACTGAGCAAACCCAGAGTATGCAAAACTTCAGAGAAGACAAAAGGCGCCATGTCCATTTGCCCAAGAATGCTACCCTTCAAGTCTGCCATTTCTAATATTCTTATCATTCTCTCTGCACTGAATAACAGTGAATATACAAGACTTATCTACTAGTTTGATTAGCTACTTCACCACAGATTACTTAATATTTTAAACAAGTTGCTATTAAGCCATTTGCACATTACAGAGAGAAACCAACAGGTTGAGAAAAGTTTCACAATAGAAGAGAATCTCAATATCCAAGACACTCATGAGAGTCCCAAGTTGGACACAACCTATGGTCGTGAAAACCTAATAGACTGAAATATGCAATCATGGAATGTGTTTACTGAAGCTTAATATAATAAAAAGATTAATGAAGAAACAGGTTATAACTAGAGCTTGCCTTCATCGTTATAATATAAACTTGTCAAGATTTGCATTTTAAATGGATTTCTTCACTATTACCTTCCCTTAAAAAAAAAAGTGTGCAGCAGAAAGGAAGGTAATGAGTTTAATTTTCAGCTGAAACCTTTCCTGATGTAGGAAGACAGCTGGTGGCTAGGAAGTCCAGACTTCCTTTTCTGTACCACAGGAGTACTCCAAAATTCTCTAGATCTAGACTTGTAAAATTAATTTTCCCATTAAAAAAGAGATAGTGTTTAAATTTAAAACAAACAGTAAATAAAATGTTCTTTAAAATGATCAACCTTAAATGCTAATTGATATATGTATGAAGGAAACAGACAGCTCTAAGAATGCAAACTTCATTTCTGCTGGAGCTCTTTTGGATGTATATTTCACTGCCTCAGAAATGTATGGACCATTAAACTATAACAAAAGGAACACTTAAAAAAAGGTAAAAATACTCTACTTCAGTATATCATAAAAGAATGTATTGTGAGCACTGAACAGCAATTAGCTCAAATTAAAATAGTTGTCCAGGTAATATACAAACTCTGAAATCAATTTGATAGACCCAAGAACATATATCAAAATGAAAACTCAAATAGTTTCCACGGTGCCATTGATAAACACACATTTTCCTTCATCCTACAGAAGGATGGTACACGAAGTAAGTGTGCTTAACCTTGAACTAACCATCAAGTTTGAAAAGCTTTTGTGGCACCATCCAAAAGCTGCTTGGACTACCCTTGAAGGAGGATAAATTCAAAGAGTAAGGTGAGCCTCCTTTCTAAGATAAGTAATATCCAATATTTACCCTGATTTTTAAGAAGGATATCTCAGCAGTAAAAGAAAAGCATGTCTCTTTTATGCAGAGGCAAGATTTTGTTCTATCTCCCACATGGGGCCAAATCCTGCTCACCTTACTCACACAACCAGTCCCATTGGAATCAACAGGACTATTCACCTGAGTTAGGCAAACAGTTTGACCCATTTTCTCCTTTACACTCGTCATCACCATAGTTGCTGGAACTAGGGGTATGCCGCTTGAAGTAGTAATACCAACCCAAATATATGGTTTCCGCCTTCAGCACCTCCACTATAGAAATTGTTCCAGCACCACTGCTCACCACACTCCATAGACAAAAACATAATTCACTAAATTGTCAGATTTGGACTACCATACTTTACAAATTAAAAACTAAATCATGGACCTGGAATAATAGATGTTAATTAAGTGGAAAATCTTGATTCCAAGTGTTAGCTATATGAATGCTGCCTCTATAAAGACTTGTACTGCAAGTCAATAAGAATATAACTGTTCACCATGTATTTTACTAAAAATTGCAAGCAGAAGGATCAAGACTCAGTATACTTTTGTCAGATGGTAATTGAAACCTAAGCAAAATATATTTTTTTCTTCCTGAGATCAAGGTATATTTCATGAAGCTAATGATGAAATCTACTTGAGGTCAGAGAGATCTTAAATAAAATCTGATTCTTCTTGGATTTATTTCACGTACAAAGCTTTCTATACTGTTCTGTCTCATGAAAATAAAGAAACGGGACATGTGTTGAAGCTACCTATCTCTCTACCAACCTTTTTCCTTATCACATGCCCTGAAAACAATTAGACACAAAAGGTGACAATATCCGCTGCCAACCAGACCACTTATGTGTTACAACTTTTACCCTTCAATTACAGCTAAATACATATGAATTTAAGCATTTTACAAATATTAGTAAAATATTTACCACATGGAAATGAATGTCCTTCCAAACTTGCACTCCTAATTAAAGTTGTAGTTTAAATGGAAAATGTTTGCATATTGCGAACTTCACATGTTAAGGAGTGCAACCTGAAATCTAGACTTTTTAAAAATGTAGCTCACTATTAAATTAAAAACATCATCTTTTCTGACCAAATGCTCAGTAGCAGCACGAATACCACTTCTATTCATATACATCATGGTTTTATTATCTTACAAAAAAGAAATATGATGGATGCAATAGTGATTCTTGCATTTTATGGATTATTATTTGATGGTAAAAAGAGAATAGAAGTTATTCTTTAAGATCCAAACACAAAATTCTCCCGCAGAACAATTCTTGTCAGTGTTTAGAGACCACCACAGAGAAAACCACAGAGACTGGGAAACAAACTTAGAAAGAACTTGGTCATATTAATGACTTGATTGTGGATTAAAGCCACAGACTGTGCTAAAGGGGAGCGCAGAGAGGCTATTCTACATTTGGAGCACATGCTGCAGGAGCAGCTCTGCCACACAGAGAGAGAGAGAGAGTACTTAAAAACCAAAAACAAAAAATACCACCTACTAAAGCTGCCCTGTCTCTGCTTTTGAGGAGGCTAACAAAGCTGTGCACAATCCCACATTATGGTATTTGTATGATCTTTGTGGAAAGGCCTCCTTGTAGCTTCTCCTCCTTTATATGCATGTAGGGGGCCAGCCGCCATCTACCTGTATACTTTCTGAAAAGTGCATGTTTTGCTTCATTCAAACAACATAGGACTGATATTAATATCTGGAAACACCAGACTAATAAAGAGTTTGAAAATATCCACATTTTGGACAAGTTCTGGGGTAGCCAATGAAAAAGACTGCTTTTGTGAGAACCATAGGCAATAGTTAACATAATATGTTTTGCCAACTTCTAAATTTGAGGGACAGCCAAGAAAAGAACATCCAATGAATATAATAAGGTAGGATTCTTGTGAAATCCTCAAACCCATCCATGAAAGGAAGAGAAATGCATTAAGGTGTGTGTGGCTAGATCCCTGGATAGATGCCTGGCAAAAAGATCTGCCATTGAGTCAGTTTCAAGCTTCTCTTCCAGCAAAGAAATGGCAAAATCTCTGAGAAACCATTGTGAGAAATTATATATATTTGGAAGCATCCAGGCTGAGATAACTAGCCTCTGACCAGCCTTCAGATCAAACAAGGCAAAGAGAAGAAAAAACATTTCCCAAATCAACCATTTTCAATGAGGAAAGAGGCCCAATGAAGATACCCAAGCCAACTCTAGGGATACTTGGGCAATGAGTTTGTACTGTGCTGAGCAATGTCAAAGAGCTCAAAAAGGTTAAATAGTTTTCTCTTGCCATAGCACAACAGAGCTTCAAAATGACTGACTTGGCAATGCAAGTGCTATTGTTAGAACAGAACATTTTTATTTTGTGTATAAAATGATTTTTCACACTATGTATTATTCTTATTGGCATTTGAATGTTAGCAGCACACCATTTCCTACTCAGTTTGGTTTAACTCATTTAGTTAAATATTACTAAATACTGTGACTACACTAACATTTCCCCCTTTTTTTGGAATCTTGTATTTATAGCAAATTGTAGGTGGCAAGACCGCTCCTCATTCATGACACAGAATTATAGTTTCACATCTCTAAGCGAATTATGTATTCCTGCTCCTTGAGTTTCATGTATAGACAAGTATTTTCTGATTACTAATAGGGGACTCAAATCCCATCTCATCTCCTCATATTACAGCTAATACTGTAACTTGAAATAGTTAGCATTCTTTCAATATTATTTGAATATCTGTTCTATGCATCAGGTCATGCACTGTGATCCAATTAAGAAACTATTACAAAAGGAGAGGAATAAAAGCTTGTTCTTTGATAAAACCAATCTTGGGTACATATCACCTGTGAATCAATTTTATGGATGCTGCTTTTGAAACACTGGGATCTCATTTTCCTATTATGAAACTTTATATTGAGAGCAATGCAAAGGCCCGGAAGACAAAATATACTATCCAGCTCATCCAAAAGCAATAAAAGTTCTCAGTGACGACTGGGGGTCCTTTAATCAGAGATGCTGACTTTATGAATTCCCAGGAGGTGCTTGACCCTTGCTTCACCCCAGGCCCCGCCCGCACTCCACACCTTCCCTGAAGCCTCCACCCTGCATCTTCCCTTCCCATTCCACCCTTTCCCCCACTCCTCCCCAATGCCTCCTGCATGCTGCTGAACAGCTGATCACGGCAGCAGGGAGGTGCTGGGAGGGAAGGGAAGGAGCTGATCGGTGGGGCCCGCTTCTTGAATAGGAAGCACTGGGGAGTGGGGGGGAGGGTGGAGTTGGAGCTGATCCACAGGGCTGCCGGTGGATGCTGAGCACCTACTATTTTTTTTCCATGAGTGCTTCAGACGCGGAGCACCCACCGAGTCGGCTATGACTTTAATGTTTGAGGCTCTGACCAAAATATACAGGAAGTTAAAGTTAGTATGAGCAAGGCCCGGATCTAAAATAGACCTAGCAGCACCCTATGAAATCAGTTTGTTAGGGTTAGGAAAATATATGTATAATTCTAAGTCTGGCATCCTACCAATTTTGTATACTGATATTTCTAGCCTTTCCATAATAGTGGCCTTGATTAAAGCCCATTGTTCATGAAGGGAAATACATGCATTTCCAGATGGCATAAATGTGCTACAATGACTAAACAACATTTGATGAATACATGCAGTCCTGGCAAAATGCCAGAAACAAACCTTTGTGTTATATAAATACTGTCTAGGAAATCTGAGATAGATTTACATCCATATGCCTGTAGGAATCCCCAGGTTTAGCCCATCCTCACTCCTACCTCTAAACTACCATAAAAGGTTTGGCACTCAGGGTCAAACAGAGTATAACAACAGAATTCACTTAAAAGGGTAGGACAAATTATTCAAGATATCACTTTAACTTCAAGAAAAATCTTCACTGCTTGAGAGAAATGAGCCTGAATCCTGATGCCTATTTCTGATCAAGCATTTTAAATTATTAGCTTACAACAAGGCAAGGCGTTGCCTGCTTTATATTTTCTGGAGGCTGTTTTAACTTTTCATCTCAAAAACTTGGAAAAATATTTTTAAAAACTGAGTGAAAGTGAATTTTGCAGCTTGTTCTCCCTTCAGTCAATAGATCTGATTTATTAAGTAGGCATACTGGCCAGTGACTGGAACAACACAAAGAAGTCCAGTCTTTTTAATGGTAAAGATAGCTTGCTATCTGCTGTGACTTTTTTCACAACCAAAACTTTTACTCAGTCAGTGGATTGTGTTTATTTTAATCTTTGATGAGTCCCACACAATCTAATACACTCCTGCAATTCTTAGCCCTCGTCTACACTATGAGTTTAGGTTGAATTTAGCAGCATTAGATCGATTTAACCTGCACCCATCCACACAAGAAGCCATTTTTGTCAACTTAAAGGGCTCTTAAATTCGATTCTGTATCCCGACGAGGGGATTAGCACTAAAATCAACATCGCTGGGTTGAATCTGGGGATAGTGTGGACGCAATTCGACGGTATTGGCCTCTGGGAGCTATCCCAGACTGCTCCATTGTGACCACTCTGGACAGCACTCTCAACTCAGATGCACTGGCCAAGTAGACAGGAAAAGCCCTGCGAACTTTTGAATTTCATTTTCTGTTTGGCCAGCATGGCAAGCTGATCAGCACAGGTGACTATGCAGAGCTCATCAGCACAAGTGACCATGGAGTCCCAGAATCGCAAAAAAGCTCCAGCATGAACCAAACGGGAGGTACTAGATCTGATTGCTGTATGGGGAGATGAATTTGTGCTATCAGAACTCCATTCCAAAAGACAAAATGACAAAATATTTGAAAAAAAAAAAAAAAAAAAAAAAACTCCAAGAGCATGAAGGACAGAGGCTATAACAGGGACCCGCGGCAGTGCCGCATGAAACTTAAGGAGCACAGGCAAGCCTACCAAAAAACCAAAGAGCCAAATGGCCCCTCCAGGTCAGACCCCCAGACATGCCACTTCTATGAGCTGCATGCAATTCTAGGGGGTGCTCCTACAACTACCCCACCCTTTATGTGGACTCCTGCAAGAGAGTCTCACAACAGGGAGGAGGATTTGGGGGATGAGGAAGATTATGATGAGGAGGAGGCTGAAGATGGCGTACAGCAGGCAAGTGGAGAAATTGTTCCCCCTGACAGCCAGGAATGGTTTATCATCCTGGAGCCAAGACCCTCCCAACCCAGGCTTCCAGACCTTCAAGGCGGAGAAGGCACCTCTGGTGAGTGTACCTTTGTAAATATAATACACGGTTTAAAAGCAAGCGTGTTTAATGATTAATTTACCCTCAAGACTTGGGATGCATTCACAGCCAGTACAGCTACTGGAAAAGTCTGTTAACGTGTCTGGGGATGGAGCGGAAATCCTCCAGGGACATCTCCATGAAACTCTCCTGGAGGTACTCCCATTTGCAAAAGGTTTCTGGGCAGGGCAGCCTTACTGCCTCCTCCATGGTAGGACACTTTACCACGCCAGGCCATAGCACGTAGTCTGGAATCATTGCATAAGAAAGCATGGCAGCGTATGGTCCCGGTGTTTGCTGTCATTCAAGCAACATCTGTTCTTTATCTCTCTCTGTTATCCTCAGGAGAGTGATATCATTCATGATCACCTAGCTGAGATAGGGGAATTTTATTAAGGGGACATTCAGAGGTAGTCATTCCTCCTGGCCTGTGTGTCTGTAGCTGAAAAGAAATCATCCCTGCTGTTAGCCACGTGGTGGGGAGAGGGGTGAAGTGATCATCCCAGAGAATTGGGTGAGAGCGGGGGGTTTAGTTGGGTTTGTGCTGCATGTTAATTTAAAAGGGACTGCGGTTTTCAGGTTGCCAACCCATTTTAAATGGCCAACCCTTTGGGTGCTTGATATGGTAAATGAGGGTGCTGTTTGAAACCACTCCCGCAATTTATGAAGGTTAAAGAAGCCAAAAGACTGTGGCTTACCATGGCTGCCTGCAAGCCGAAGTCTGTTGCCCGGCCCTGTGTGTGTGTGATCTCTCTCACCAAACCGGCAGACCCTCAATATAAGAGGCAAAATGCAACCTTGTAAAGAAAGCACATGTGCTTCCCTTCTCCCCTACCCCTCCTGGGCTACCTTGGTAGTTATCCCCCTATTTGTGTGACAAATTAATAAAGAATGCATGAATTTGAAACAATTACTTTATTGCCTCTGCAAGCAGTTATCAAAAGGCAGGAGAGGAGGGGATGGCGGTTGGCTTACAGGGAAGTAGAGTGAACCAACAGGGTGAGTTTTCATCAAGGAGAAACAAACAGAACTTTCACACCGTAGCCTGGCCAGTCATGAGACTGGTTTTCAAAGCTTTTCTGATGCACAGTGTGCCCTGCTGTGCTCTTCTAACTGACCTGGTGTCGGGCTGCACGTAATCAGCGGCCAGGCGATTTGCCTCAACCTCCCACCCCGCCAAAAACGTCTCCCCCTTACTTTCACAGATATTGTGCAGCACACAGCAAGCAGTAATAACAATGGGAATATTGGTTTCACTGAGGTCTAACTGAGTCAGTAAACTGCACCAGTGCACTTTTAAACATCCAAATGCACATTCTACCACCATTATGCCCTTGCTCAGCCTATAGTTGAACAGCTCCCGACTATTGTTCAGGGTGCCTGTGTATGGCTTTATGAGCCATGGCATTAAGGGGTAGGCTAGGTCCCAAAGGATAACTATAGGCATTTCAACATCCCCAACGGTTATTTTCTGGTCTGGAAAGTAAGTCCCTTGCTGCAGCCATTCCCACAGACCAGAGCTGCTGAAGATGCAAGCGTAATGTACCTTTCCCAGCCATCCCATGTTGATGTTGGTGAAACATCCCTTGTGATCCACCAGTTCTTGCAGCACCATTGAAAGTACCCCTTGCGGTTTATGTACTGGCTGCCTTGGTGCTCTGGTCCGAAGATAGGGATATGTGTTCCATCTATCGTCCCACCACAGTTAGGGAATCCCATTGCAGCAAAGCTATCCACTATGACCTGCACATTTCCCAAAGTCACTACCCTTGATAGCAGCAGCTCAGTGATTGCGTTGGCTACTTGGATCACAGCAACCACCATAGTAGATTTGCCCACTCCAAATTGATTCCTGACTGACCGGAAGCTTTCTGGGGTTGAAAGCGTCCAGTGGGCTATTGCCACTTGCTTGTGAACTGTGAGGGCCGCTCTCATCTTGGTATTCTTGCGCTTCAGAGCAGGACAAAGTTCCATGAAAGTGCCCTTACACATGCAAAAGTTTTGCAGCCACTGGGAATCATCCCAAACCTGCAACACTATGCAGTGCCACCAGTCTGTGCTTGTTTCCCAGGCCCAGAATTGGCATTCAACGGCATGAATCTGCCCCATTACCACCATGATGTCCAAACTGCCAGGGCCCGTGCTTTGAAAGAAGTCTGCATCCATGTCCTCATCACTTCATCACTGCACTGCTGTCACCTCCTCACCTGTTTTTGCAGGTTCTAGTGCTGCATATATTTCAGGATAATACGCAAGGTGTTTACTGTGCTCATAACTCCCGTGGTGATCTAAGCGGGCTCCATGCTTGCCGTGGTACGGCGTCTGCAGGAGAGCAGAGTGGCAGCAGAAGCGGTCGTTCGATTATGATGGTTTGCAGCCCTCCTGCACTGTCTGCTGCCAGCAGCACCCAGGACACAACAGCGGTGGCTGAGCTGAGCGGGCTGCACACTTGCCGGGGTATGGCATCTGCGCGAAAAAAAGGTTTGAAAAGATTGTCTGCCGTTGCTCTCACGGAGGGAGAGGCGACTGACGACATGTACCCAAAACCACCCATGACAATGTTTTTGCCCCATCAGGCATTGGGAGCTCAACCCAGAATTCCAATGAGTGGTGGAGACTGCAGGAGCTGTGGGATAGTTACCCACAGTGCAACGCTCTGAAAGTCGACGCTATCCTCAATAGTGCGGAAGCACTCCGCCAACTTCATGTGCTTAGTGGGGACACACACAATCAAATGTATAAAATCGCTTCCTAAAAAAGTCGACTTTTATAAATTCGACCTAATTTCTTAGTGTAGACGTACTCTTTGAAGCAAATGGAATTGCCAAGAGCTTTGTGAGAAAAACAGACAGAATTTATTAGAAAAAAAAAACAAATTAGTGTTGTCAGAGCTAACACGTGTGCAATATGGGCTAAGGACACCAATAGGGTCTAAAATCTGACAATGTATGTAAGGAGTTCATTGCAGTCACAACACCAAGCGTTCACGTAACTTGGTATTCTCTTACAGTCAGATCCATGGATCTCCTGCTTCTCATACATCTTCCATTTGTTTTAGAACATTTTATCAAGCTAGATATTATCAAAACAATAATTCATAGAATGCCTTCGAAAAAAGCATCTGGTGGGAATAATTTTGCATAAATTAAGGACAACTTTAGTTGGAATACATTTGCACTGTTTAGCACACACTGCTGTTAAGTCACTAAGGAACTGTCTGACTGAATGTGTATGTTTCACATCTGTCAGCTAAATCAGAATTCCAGATGCAAAAAACTACCACTAAGGAACACTATCTGAATTTGTGTCATTCCCTGGAGGACTTTTGATCCACACACCAAAGAATGATTCTAGCAAGACAAATATAAACACCAACGACGGAAAGGAATTGTTTGGGTTGTCTAAGGAGCGTAACTAAAAGTAGAGGATGAAACTGAACCGAACAAAAAATTTAACTACAGTGAGAACTGTTAAACTGTGGAATAATATTCCCATTGCTGAAGTCACCTGAAACTGAACAGGACAAACTCAAGAATATATTTATATCAATCAATCCTGAATGGTTGGAGATGTGTCATTACTGATACCAATTCAGGTATATGTGTTATATTAAACATATATAAAAGGCATGTTATTGTCAGGGCTGGGCAAATCTGTGAAAATTTCACAATTGTTTTGTTAGCCAATTCATAACATTACTCAAATTTTACATTGAAGTCAGTGGAATAAACACAACAGTGAATGCCTTTATGTTTAGATGTCAAATCCTTCAAACAGGTGCCAAGGTAACACTGTTTCAACTACTTAAGTGGGTCTGGGAAAGCGTGATATGAAAACAATTCACGTCTTTAATTGCTAAGCAGGAAAACCGTTAAAAAGAATCAGACGTCTATGGGTAATTAAAAAAGGAAACATTCAGAAAATATTTTCTTATAATGCAAGATTACTCAATGATTCAGACTGGTCCACGGGATATTTTTATTTCTATTTTAAATGTGTTTAATATTTTTATCTAGCTTAAATATTCTCAGTTCTGAGTCACAGAATAATATTTATATTTTCAAAAGGCTAGATTATCTCATGGATTTCCCCCCAAATATAGGTTGAGAGATTTCAGTAAAAGTCTACAAACGATTCAAGGGTTAGACACTAAGACATTTTCTAGACTAGAGTTTTTGGTATTGTTTCAGAGTAGCAGCCGTGTTAGTCTGTATTCGCAAAAAGAAAAGGAGTACTTGTGGCACCTTAGAGACTAACAAATTTATTAGAGCATAAGCTTTCGTGAGCTACAGCTCACTTCATCGGATGCATTTGGTGGAAAAAACAGAGGAGAGATTTATATACACACACACAGAGAACATGAAACAATGGGTTTATCATACACACTGTAAGGAGAGTGATCACTTAAGATAAGCCATCACCAACAGCAGGGGGGGGGAAGGAGGAAAACCTTTCATGGTGACAAGCAGGTAGGCTAATTCCAGCAGTTAACAAGAATATCAGAAAGAAAAGGAGTACTTGTGGCACCTTAGAGACTAACAAATTTATTAGAGCATAAGCTTTCGTGAGCTACAGCTCACTTCATCGGATGCATTTGGTGGAAAAAACAGAGGAGAGATTTATATACACACACACAGAGAACATGAAACAATGGGTTTATCATACACACTGTAAGGAGAGTGATCACTTAAGATAAGCCATCACCAACAGCAGGGGGGGGAAGGAGGAAAACCTTTCATGGTGACAAGCAGGTAGGCTAATTCCAGCAGTTAACAAGAATATCAGAGGAACAGTGGGGGGTGGGGTGGGAGGGAGAAATACCATGGGGAAATAGTTTTACTTTGTGTAATGACTCATCCATTCCCAGTCTCTATTCAAGCCTAAGTTAATTGTATCCAGTTTGCAAATTAATTCCAATTCAGCAGTCTCTCGTTGGAGTCTGTTTTTGAAGCTTTTTTGTTGAAGTATAGCCACTCTTAGGTCTGTGATCGAGTGACCAGAGAGATTGAAGTGTTCTCCAACTGGTTTTTGAATGTTATAATTCTTGACGTCTGATTTGTGTCCATTCATTCTTTTACGTAGAGACTGTCCAGTTTGGCCAATGTACATGGCAGAGGGGCATTGCTGGCACATGATGGCATATATCACATTGGTAGATGCACAGGTGAACGAGCCTCTGATGGTGTGGCTGATGTGATTAGGCCCTATGATGGTATCCCCTGAATAGATATGTGGACAGAGTTGGCAACGGGCTTTGTTGCCAGGATAGGTTCCTGGGTTAGTGGTTCTGTTGTGTGGTGTGTGGTTGCTGGTGAGTATTTGCTTCAGATTGGGGGGCTGTCTGTAAGCAAGGACTGGTCTGTCTCCCAAGATCTGAGAGAGCGACGGCTCGTCCTTCAGGATAGGTTGTAGATCCTTGATGATGCGTTGGAGGGGTTTTAGTTGGGGGCTGAAGGTGATGGCTAGTGGCGTTCTGTTGTTTTCTTTGTTGGGCCTGTCCTGTAGTAGGTGACTTCTGGGTACTCTTCTGGCTCTGTCAATCTGTTTCTTCACTTCAGCAGGTGGGTACTGTAGTTGTAGGAATGCATGATAGAGATCTTGTAGGTGTTTGTCTCTGTCTGAGGGGTTGGAGCAAATGCGGTTATATCGTAGCGCTTGGCTGTAGACAATGGATCGAGTGGTATGATCTGGATGAAAGCTAGAGGCATGTAGGTAGGAATAGCGGTCAGTAGGTTTCCGATATAGGGTGGTGTTTATGTGACCATCGCTTATTAGCACCGTAGTGTCCAGGAAGTGGATCTCTTGTGTGGACTGGTCCAGGCTGAGGTTGATGGTGGGATGGAAATTGTTGAAATCATGGTGGAATTCCTCAAGAGCTTCTTTTCCATGGGTCCAGATGATGAAGATGTCATCAATGTAGCGCAAGTAGAGTAGGGGCATTAGGGAACGAGAGCTGAGGAAGCGTTGTTCTAAGTCAGCCATAAAAATGTTGGCATACTGTGGGGCCATGCGGGTACCCATCGCAGTGCCGCTGATTTGAAGGTATACATTGTCACCAAATGTGAAATAGTTATGGGTCAGGACAAAGTCACAAAGTTCTGCCACCAGGTTAGCCGTGACAGTATCGGGGATACTGTTCCTGACGGCTTGTAGCCCATCTTTGTGTGGAATGTTGGTGTAGAGGGCTTCTACATCCATAGTGGCTAGGATGGTGTTTTTAGGAAGATCACCAATGGACTGTAGTTTCCTCAGGAAATCGGTGGTGTCTCGAAGATAGCTGGGAGTGCTGGTAACGAAGGGCCTGAGGAGGGAGTCTACATAGCCAGACAATCCTGCTGTCAGGGTGCCAATGCCTGAGATGATGGGGCGTCCAGGATTTCCAGGTTTATGGATCTTGGGTAGCAGATAGAATACCCCAGGTCCTGGCTCCAGGGGTGTGTCTGTGCGGATTTGTTCTTGTGCTTTTTCAGGGAGTTTCTTGAGCAAATGCTGTAGTTTCTTTTGGTAACTCTCAGTGGGATCAGAGGGTAATGGCTTGTAGAAAGTGGTGTTGGAGAGCTGCCTAGTAGCCTCTTGTTCATACTCTGACCTATTCATGATGACGACAGCACCTCCTTTGTCAGCCTTTTTGATTATGATGTCAGAGTTGTTTCTGAGGCTGTGGATGGCTCTGTGTTCTGCATGGCTGAGGTTATGGGGTAAGCGATGCTGCTTTTCCACAATTTCAGCTCGTGCACGTCGGCGGAAGCAGTCTATGTAGAAATCCAGGCTGCTGTTTCGACCTTCAGGAGGAGTCCACCTAGAATCCTTCTTTTTGTAGTGTTGGCAGGAAGGTCTCTGTGGGTTAATATGTTGGTCAGAGGTGTGTTGGAAATATTCCTTGAGTCTGAGACGTCGAAAATAGGATTCTAGGTCACCACAGAACTGTATCATGTTCGTGGGGGTGGAGGGGCAAAAGGAGAGGCCCCGAGATAGGACAGATTCTTCCGCTGGGCTAAGAGTATAGTTGGATAGATTAACAATATTGCTGGGTGGGTTACGGGAACCATTGTTGTGGCCCCTTGTGGCATATAGTAGTTTAGATAGCTTAGTGTCCTTTTTCTTTTGTAGAGAATCAAAGTGTGTTTTGTAAATGGCTTGTCTAGTTTTTGTAAAGTCCAGCCACGAGGAAGTTTGTGTGGAAGGTTGGTTCTTTATGAGAGTATCCAGTTTTGAGAGCTCATTCTTAATCTTTCCCTGTTTGCTGTAGAGGATGTTGATCAGGTGGTTCCGCAGTTTCCTTGAGAGTGTGTGGCACAAGCTGTCAGCATAGTCTGTGTGGTATGTAGATTGTAATGGATTTTTTACCTTCAGTCCTTTCGGTATGATGTCCATCTGTTTGCATTTGGAGAGGAAGATGATGTCTGTCTGTATCTGTGCGAGTTTTTTCATGAAGTTGACAGATTTCCACTCTATACGGCTAAATTCAGTGCCTTGCATAATCACAGGTTTCAGAGTAGCAGCCGTGTTAGTCTGTATTCGCAAAAAGAAAAGGAGTACTTGTGGCACCTTAGAGACTAACAAATTTATTAGAGCATAAGCTTTCGTGAGCTACAGCTCACTTCATCGGATGCATTTGGTGGAAAAAACAGAGGAGAGATTTATATACACACACACAGAGACTCCAACGAGAGACTGCTGAATTGGAATTAATTTGCAAACTGGATACAATTAACTTAGGCTTGAATAGAGACTGGGAATGGATGAGTCATTACACAAAGTAAAACTATTTCCCCATGGTATTTCTCCCTCCCACCCCACCCCCCACTGTTCCTCTGATATTCTTGTTAACTGCTGGAATTAGCCTACCTGCTTGTCACCATGAAAGGTTTTCCTCCTTCCCCCCCCTGCTGTTGGTGATGGCTTATCTTAAGTGATCACTCTCCTTACAGTGTGTATGATAAACCCATTGTTTCATGTTCTCTGTGTGTGTGTATATAAATCTCTCCTCTGTTTTTTCCACCAAATGCATCCGATGAAGTGAGCTGTAGCTCACGAAAGCTTATGCTCTAATAAATTTGTTAGTCTCTAAGGTGCCACAAGTACTCCTTTTCTTTTTGCGAATACAGACTAACACGGCTGCTACTCTGAAACCTAAGAATATCAGAGGAACAGTGGGGGGTGGGGTGGGAGGGAGAAATACCTTGTAACTTGAGTCAATTGACTACCACCTAAATCAACTAACAAGGCTGTGAATGCTAAACTAGTCACTCCACAAACTTTTTTCCTGGCCATGATTCAGAGCTTCTCTACAGGAGCACACTCAGGAAAATTAAGGCAAATTAGTTAATGGTGTGGCATTAATTAACATAAATTAACCCTCCCACCCCCCATCTGGATGCTTTCATTCAGGGATAAAGCAATCACAGGATATGTCTATACTGCCCCAAAGTTCAGACCAGAGGGGGAAAAATAGGAGAGCACACCAAAGTGCTGTGCTGTAACTCCCCTGCATGGACGCTGTGGGCACAAATTAAAAAATTTGTGGTTTGCATTAACATAATGTAGTCTGGTTTGAAGAAGATTAACACAAACTAAGGAACCTTTTGGTTTGTGCTTGCAGCATCCACCTGGGGGAGTTACAGTGCATCACTTTGGTCCACACTACTATTCAGACCCCATAGTCTGAACCATTCATCCAAGTCCTTAGATTGCTGTAACTTAATCCATATCCAATTTAAAATAAATCACAATTCTATCTATATGTTGTTCCTGGGGTGGTACAGATAAGCACTACCCTATACTCAGGGCTCAGAATCTCCTCTCAATCTAGCTATAAGTGAGTAGTAACAAACATGCATGCATAGGGCACTAAGGTGATTTTCCACTGTCTTCCAACTTGTGTAACCATTCAATAAATGCACAGAAAGAGGGTGTAAAATGCTACCATTTCCTCAACTACAGTATTGCCAAATGTTGAAAAAAAAATCATAAATCAGGTTGTTTAAGAGGACTATTTTAAATAAGATAAGATTTTTTTTAAAGTCATATATTTAGGACTTGTTTAAAATTTATCTTATATTGTTTAGCCTTTAGGATTCACATTTTCAAACTTTGCCCTGCAACATTAAGTCTAGAACTATATCTTTTTTTTTTTAAATGAAAGCAGAGTTTCTCACATAACAAGACTCCAGGAGTTGGGGCTTTAAAAAAAATAATCACATGTAGCATTTTATTCCCAATTTGATGGTAACATCCATCTAAAAAGACAAGGACGTAAGAACCAAGGCAGTTGTTACTATGTGTCATGCTGTAGCATAAAGAGTGGCTAAAGAAATCCAAATTTCAAGCACCAGTCCTTGCCACAGAGCACGCAGGCATATGGTGCAGGGCCAGTAAATGAAAACTGGTGCATCTAATCAAATTTAAGGGATCTTATTTTTCACTGCCTCACTCCCTGTGCCATCATGTAAATGGAAAAATCAAGCCCCTTAAATATGATTAGACTTTTGAAGAAATGGATTTTTTTTAATTTCAACTTTAAATTTACTAAAGTGTGTTCCTAGCTTCACAGAAACTTCCTTTCTGACTGCTCTGCCCAGGAACACAGCATGTGCATTTTCAAGCTATGGGGCTCCTAAAGAATGAAAAATAGCTACTCCATCCTGCAGCCCACTAAAATGCACAAAAGGGGACCTGAACCCCATTTGGACACATTCACAAACTATGTACTTTCCACAGCTGATCAGCTCCTATGATTCAAAGAAGAGGAGCTCCATACTGCTGACCAGGAGCGTAATATCATGAAGTTTTGTGATATTTCCAGGTTTTAAAATTTATACTTACTGTTTGCAAGTTTTTTTTTTTGCAAGCCAACAAATTTCTAAAACTTAGATAGCTATTTTTTTCCTTGTATCCCTAAATTTACTCTTTTTAAAAACTAGACAATTGCATACAGAGATTGTAGAAACTGTTTTTGAAACTATACTACAGTGCAGTAGTTAAAAAAACAGTATGTGATCATGTGATTTCAGTGGGACTGCTTATTGATTTTGATCCTATTTGGTGAGTATGTGTGGCACAATCTATTTCTATATTAAAAGAAAATTAAGGATGCATGGTTAACCTCTCAAGTCATAAAACATTCAAATATATATATTGCATTTATGCCCTTAAGTCTACACTTTGTGCATATATATGGTACAACTTTTATATCCTATTACATGAAAAAAATGTATTAAAAACATTAACATTGCAAATCAAGCACTCAAAAGTTAAGAAATGACAGATTTAAGATTACCTACTTTCAGTTCTGGTGCCTGGCACCACAGTGGTCCAGAGCAGAATTTTCAGGGAAAGTCCTCCTAAGCCCCAGTAGACTCAGAATGGCATATGCTCAATCACTCTCTGGAGACGTTGTTTACACAGTCTGGCCTAGTCTAAATGTAGGAGCTGTGACTAGTTGGTGTATGCTCAGTGCTGATGGAATCTTCAAAGAATTAAACTGCAAGACTACCAAGTCTACCAAACATGTATGAACCGAGATTTTCACAAAGGTTTATAACTTGGCCAAATTTGGGGAATTTCTTTCATGTGAATAAGAAAACAACATCATTGTTACCCCCTGCCAAATTTCAAGCCTCTGCTCCAACACATGGAGTCACTAAAGCTTCTAAAGAATAGTAATACAACCAATTTGTTAATATTGGCAAAACAACTTATTTTACCCTAATCTCATTCTCAGAAATGAAACATTTGTACAGAAACGTTAAAATATAAATAAATAAAATTAGTCTGAAGCAGACAGTCAGCATGGCAATTTTTAGCCTGAACGGTTAAAGTTTGGGAAAGTAGTAATCAACTGGGTCTTATAATGGGAATGATTGGGCAACCTTCACTACGGACATCGTTACCTGTGCCACCTATAATGATCACATAAATATTGTATAAAAATAATTTCTACAATCTTTGGGCCTGTTCCCACTGAAGTCACAGAATTTTGCCTGTGGCATCATTGGAAGTAGAACTGAACCTACAAACACACGTGTAACATTTTTTAGTAGTATATGCTACTGTTTATATGCCAGGCAGAGTAAAAATTTTCTGGTATATATAGGCCAACGTATACATCAGACAGAGTGAAGTTCTCTGGTATATACAGGCCACCTCAAGCTGCCAATCCCACAAAGACTTATGCACCTGTTTTACTTTACACATGAATGATCCTATTGAATTCAATGCATGAAGTCAATACAGAATTGGCACATGAATAAGTTTTTGAAGGATAGGGGACTTCATGATTGTAAACTATTTGAGACAGAGACTGTTTTTCCATTGTGTGCGGGGTGTCAGTGGCACTAATTCCTAGATGGGGCTTCTAAGTACTATTCCAATGCAAATAATAAACTAAACAATTGACAGTTAACTACAAAGCTAGCAGTTTCATTCCTTGTATAGCAACTAATGAAGACGGCTCAAAGTCTGTATTTATCACCTTGTTTTCTCATCTGTTGCAATACACATTTTACAAATAATTAAAGATAATCCTAATTTTATTTTGAAATATATTGTACAGCTTTACTGTTCTTATTGACTAGTCTATAAGCTTACTAAACATTTATTTTGAACCCCTGTTTTTTTAAAAAAGTAATACATTATAAACACATTCTCTCTAGCAGGCCTTGAGCTCCAGACTGAACATTAAACAAGTATATTTTTCTGTGTTTTTCCAGCTCTTAGTTATTTCATTAATTTTTCACCAGGTTCTAGGGTTGCCACCATGACAGACACCAACCGCCTTCAGGCCACAGTTTTTTGTGGCTGTCTCAACAATTGAGGCCCTGACCATGGTCCACTCACACTCAATGTCCAAGATCTCATCCAGAACACAAGAGAAGTTCTTCTAGATGTGGGAATTGAAGTCTTTACACACAGGGTTTCCAGGTGACTCACCCGGATTGTTTGGGCTTCCCATATCTTTCTGCCTGGCATCCTGTGCATTGGATCCAACTCACCACTAAGTGGTGATCAGTTGCCAGCTCGGCAAGTCTCTTAACTCGAATGTCCAGAACATATGGCTTTAGGTCTGACCAGACAACTATGAAGTCGGCTCAAGATGCTCTGGTATCAAGTACATTTATGAATAACCTTGTATTCGAACATGGTATTTGTTACGGATGATCCATGACTAACACAGAAGTTCAACAACTATTCACCTCTATGGTCCAGACCAAGGAGGCCTTTCCTCTTAATCACTCCCCTCCAGGTATTTCCATCATTCCCCATGTGAGCATTGGAGTTCCCCAGTAGAATTACAGAGTCCGTAAGTGGCACTTTATTGAGCACTGATCCCGCCGTCTTTAGAAAGGCCAAGTACTCTGAACTGCTATTAGATGCATAGGCACAAACAACAGTTGGAATTTACCTCTCTGAGGCCCGAAGTCTCATTGAGGCAACACTCTCATCTACCGGGACAAACTCCAACTGTGCAGCCCCCAGCCAGGCACTTGTCAGTATGCCCACACCCACCCAGGGCCTCTCATGTGGGGCCACTCCTGAATAGGAAATAAACCACCCTCAATTGATAAGTTTGTTCCCAGAGCCAGTGCTATGTGTTGAGGTGAGGCCAACTATATCTAGTCGGTACCTCCCCACTTCTTCCACCACTCTGGCTCCTTCCCTGCCAGCAAAGTGACGGTCCATGTCCCCAGAGCCAGTTTCCATTGCGGAGGGCCAGTCCATCATGGTCCATCCCTCCTACTGCCATTATGGCATCTCACCCAATCCTCACCCTCCACCTCATTCAAGTTATACAAGATTTATTTATATGAAACAATCCTAACTCCCTCACTTCTATTTTAGAAGTACAGAAGTAAGGGTCTTACGACAACATTAACTTTGCCACGTTGCACATATTTCTATCCCTGTTTATCTTTTTAAACACACCATCTATCTAATTATTAACAGAAATAGATTAAATAACATTTCTATAGAGAAAAAGAAACTGAAATGTGTACAACATGGCAAGTTAATGTTCTGGTAGAAGCATTAATTTACATTATCTCCTTTATTGTTATTTAAGCACCGTAGAAGCTTGATACTCCAAAAATTCACAGAACTGAACGCTGTTATCACTAAACATCTGTCAAGTTTGCAAGATCTTTAAAATGAAATCTAAAGGAATTTGTCTTAAGCAAAGGTATACCACAGAGTTATTCAAAATATAAAACAATATTTTTACTAAGTTACACACAACATGCCCAACAATAATTGGGTATGCAAGTCATGTATTTTATAATTACTTTTAAAATTATATGCCATGGTGATAGGCAAGTTTTTTTGTAAATGTCAAAACACTACAATATCTCAGGAAAGCTTCAGGTATACAAGTATAGCATAACTGCCACAAATTGCATTAACCTTAAAAAAAAAAATTCATCAAAATTTTTAGAGAGCTAAAACATGTCAACTGAGAATTTAAAACTAATACAGACTTTACTTTAGTGAAAGCAAAAGTAAAGCACATTATTTGCAGCACATTATTATTTTGAGCTTTAGGGGGTTCCTGTATCTGCTGAGGTAGGAAGACAAATACCTAGAGCTGTGAAATCCTTGCAGAAGAGAAATGTAGATAAGATACTTCCTGTTCTGCAGGTTTAGACTGTTATGCTTCCTTATGAAGAATATGGGAATAGATTTTTGTGTAGAATTAAAAAAAAACCCTCAGTAATCTCTTTTGCAGAACATCTACTGTCTCCAATCTTTTTCTAGGGAAACCAAGACTTGTCAATAGACAGTGATTTAAAGTTTTGCCTCTTCAAAGGAAAGTGATTTTAACTCAGCAGTACAAGTAAAAGTAAACCTTTTCTTTGATTTCTATACAAAGAAACGCACAGCACCTATTCCAAAATGGAAAAATCTGAAATGCAATAATAAATAAAATAAATAATAAAACAACAATAATAATAATAATAATAATAATAATCTCACAGACAATACAATTAATATTACCAGTGAGAAAAGGACCACAGGCAGGAGATAATGCTGATTTGAGAGTTTTATGTATTTTACTGTTCTTAATGTATATTTAAAAGTGCTATGCTTTTCTAATAATAGATCCATTTCACATCCATGGAAAGACTTATCCAGAAATTACAATCACTAAAGATATTGTACAGTTTGAGCATATCAGGTGTAATCAGTGTTCAGAATTTTCCCCCCCACCTCTAGTGCAGCAGTCATGACAAGTACAGGGTGGGTATAGAAGAATTTATTAATGCCAACCTTTTATAAAATGCTTTTCCTTTTTGCCGTGCAGTCTCACCTTTTTCAAAAACGTATTTTATTGGTATTTAAAATCTCTTTCATGAAAGCAAAAATATATTACATGGCAACACTTAAAAAAAGAAAATGTCACCCTCTGTGAAATAATAAGTTTTGTGGTTTTTGTGTGCCTTCAAATACAGCAAAAACTTCTTAAAACTTCAAAACCAAACCAAAATAAAGCTTTGTGATTCAGGTCTGGAAAGATGACTTACCTTTATATTCACATCATGCAGGACTACTTTAAACTTCATAAAGTAAGTGTTGAGGAGCGGAGAGGGGAGGGAAGAATCCTGTATTACACAGAAGTCTTTCAGCAGGCAAGCAACGTCTGTTTGTCTCAGGCACAGTACAGTAGTAAAACATTCCTAGACCAGATGTCTTGGAAAAAATCATTCAGATATGTTCTCTTATACTCAGAAGTATGTAGTTAAGAGTAATATAAAGTAAATTACCTTTACACTGACTTACCAAAAGGAAAAGGAGTACTTGTGGCACCTTAGAGACTAACAAATTTATTTGAGCATAAGCTTTCGTGAGCTACAGCTCACTTCATCGGATGCATCACAGTACTCCTGTGCCACAGTACACGGTGCCACAAGTACCCCTTTTCTTTTTGCGAATACAGACTAACACGGCTGCTACTCTGAAAACTGACTTACCAGTTCATCTTCTTGTCTTTGTGCAAGATTTCTTCTTTTCCCTTTCCATTTTTAATTAATTAGTTAAATTGCCTGGGAAACTATCTGAACTCTGAATGACCTTTGTTACCCAAACAATGCATCTTCAACCATTAGAGCTAAGCACCTATTCAAACCTTGGACCAAGACTTCAACATTTGGGAAACTTTTAGAACCATACCAATTCTGCTTAATTCACTCAACACATTATGATAAGTTATATTTCATTGAAATTACAATGATCTCAGATTCCCGGCACTATATTTCAGAACCCACTGTAGAAATGTTGCCATGGAAAATTGGGGAAACAAATAATAGCATTTCTTTCATCAGCCCAATTAGTAATGGATTTTTGTACCTAGTGCTGGAACTTCTTAGGCTAACACCTTGCCTATTTACTAATTTTCCTAATAAGCGAGGAACAAATATAATACCTGCCACATTATTGTGAAAAAGTTTGCTAGCCCTCCAATGTTGTTTATCAAAGGCTATTTAATCAATTTAATTGCCAGTTTCAAAAAGAGAATCTTGCAGGAATTCCATTATTTATCATATGTGGAGTTACTAGCTAAAGTACTTGGAAAGATTTACTTGCAAGTGGTCACCTACTTAGATCAAGCGCTAAATCACTGACTCTGTGATGATGTTTGTTTAGGTGGCAGCAGTTTAGCTGGCCGAGTCTCAATGGCTCCTTACTGAGCTCTGTGTGTGTGGCCCATTTTGCATTGCAGCTGGCTTGACACACAAGTCCCGCTGTATACCAAACGTATTGTTATTTTAATGTGACTCTTAGTCTCCTTTGCCCTTACCACCCTAAAAACAGTTCCTAAGGGCAGTGTGTTCAATACCCTGTGGCAAAGCCACCTGTCAAAGAAAATAAATTGTATAAATTTAAACTAACTGGCACAATTATCAGGCTGAGATGCAGCTAAGACAAATATTTCCAATATTTTGAGACAAATACATCTTCTTTGATCACTGTTTCAAAAGACTAACAACAAAGAACACAGAAATAGTTCAGTATGACAGACCTTTTTACAGTTTTTCCTTTTGTCTAAATAAATTATATTCCTTATTTAGAAAATTGCTTTCTATCATCATCATTCTACTATGAAATTGTAACATGAATGTGTCTATATTAGAAATATTTCCTAAGACTCAGAAATGAAATATTTGGGACAACTGGAAGCTTTCCCCTCTGCATATAAAAATTTAGGATATAAGTGGCACAGCCCCTACTAGGGAAACCTTCTACCTTACAATGAAGAGTCAGGGTCAAGGCAAACCCACTGCCCCCAATCCCTCCACGTTGCCTGCAGTACGGGACTAAGCCATACACCAGAAAGGGATGTCACACTGGGTTTACTGTATGGGAGCAGAATGCTTTCCTGCACTCCCTCTGGGTTCATTTGGCTCCCTCACAGTCTTCAAAGGGGGGGCTGTACGTAAATAGTGCCATTGAACCCTTAGTGATTTGGTATAAAAGAGAAAATACAGGTTGAAAAGTGTAACATTTCTAATGATCTTCTGACAAATTAATTGTTTTTAAAATTAATCTCTGTCCAGAAATGAATGTATTTAAAGTTTACTCCCATACACAAATCAAGGACCAGATAGGATTATTCTTCCCTATCAGTTAGAAAATGCAAACCAAGCTGATCTAAACCAGCTTGTTTTTAACTTCCCCTTGGCCAGAGGATGTTTACAATTCTGATTGATTTTTTTTTGTAGATGTGGAGACTCATCTGTCAGATTTACCACTGTCAAACATTCCATCTAGACACCAAAAGGCAACATGAGCTCTGAACAAACAACCTAGGGCATCTAAAAGGGAAGGCAATCCTATTTTCATGCAGTGACTTGTAAAATCTATATTATCCTTTCCACCACTTTCCAGACTTCTAAGTGGGGTTTTAGGATGTGGATATTACTTCCCTAGAAAAGTTTAGGATAATCAATGCATTGCTATCTGGAGGACTTATGTCAAAGATGTTCTACATACGCAACCAGAGAATCAGACTTTTGAGATGGAAAACACCTATTAGGTCAGCTAGTGTACCCCACTACCAATGCAGGATTGCTTACTACAGTGTATTTTCAATTGCTTTGTCCAGTCAAATTTTAAATGACTCAAGGAATGGAGTTACCACCATTTCCCTCGGCAAAACACACACTTCCACAATCAAACAGATTTCACTATTAGAAAATGTTTACTGATAATGAGCCTATATTTTCCTTTTAAGTTCATCCCATTATTTCTGCATGTACTTCTCTGGACCATTCTACACCAGTCATGCTTTGGCATATGATACATTTGAGTTAAATATATTAACCAGGGTTTCCTTAGCAAGATTCAAAAAGGTAAATATTGCCATTAAAATACTTCAGAACACACTCTTAGTAATCTGAATTTTGCTTTTAGCTATAGAATCCTTTCAAGTTTTTTTTTTATTAAATCACTACTCTGAACCACCACTCCAATAGTATATTTGAATGCATTCTTTCTGCTCTAGTGGCATATGCTACTCTCACAGAAGTCAACAACAAAACTCCCACTGATGTCACTGGGCACAGCACTGGGCACCAAATGTACAAACTTTCAAACAGAACACCACAGAAACTCTTGAAAACAAATAGCATTTTAAGGTTTTCAAACTCCTTTAAATATATGCATATTCACAAACAGAAACCACCCCCTCACAACTAGAAACCAAATGGTGTTGGTATTGAAACTAACAATTAATTCACAGTTAAAGCAGTCAGAATATGCTCAACAGTTTTAAAAAATACACCTGCATCATTTTAAAAGTCAACATTCAGTTCTTTTGCCATTGAAAGCGTGTCTTCCCTGTCCCTTATGGGGGGTGGAGGGGTGAACAAGACCCAAGTAAGTGGCTTATATTATTTATGTTAATTAAGACAGTTCATTAGGGATCCAATTCTGCATGTAATGAGACTTCTTATGTACATAATGTATTCGCTTGACTAACATTTTTACAGAATTGGGGCTTAAGGGCTTGTCGATTTAGATTGCAAGCTCTTTGGGGAAGGGACAGTTTTGTTCTGTAGTTGTACAGCACTTAGCACAGTGGGGTCAATGACTAGTGCTCCGAGATGCTACAGTAATACAAATAAATAATATTACACAGAAAAAAACAGTGCAATAAGATATGCCAAAAAGTCACTTAAATTCTACACAAGGATGTCCACAGAGTAGTTCTACTGACATAGCTATAGCAGTACAATTATAACTCTATAGTTTTGCTGGCCAATTTCCCTGGGTGGGCAAACCCTAGGTCAATAAAGCAAAATAACAGCAATTAGAAAGAAATCAGGGTACTCCTGTTAATTCAAAAATGCCATTCTATTCCTGAAGAAAGTCAATGGAGACACTTCAATAATCGGAAATACACACAAAAATTTAAAAGCATGGATTTTTCTGAGTAATGACAGAGACAGAAGGGTTAAATAAAAAAAGTGAATGTTGATAATTAAAAAAGCATACTTGGAAAAACACCTCATTCTGATGAGCACCATCCATGCCTCTATTGCTTACTGTATAAACAAAGAAAATCATCTCTCTATGGTCACAAGCAACACACAGCATGAAAGAATGAAAGCAGAAAAGTAAAACAAACACTGTACAATATTATTAGTGCCTTAATTAACTGCTTTTTTAACCAATTTGTCACTCTTCCTGTTTGTGCTCACAATTGATTTCATTTGGGCTATACTGGATGTTAGAAAAATATATATCCAAGTTCTGAGCAAGTTTTCATGAAACAATGGTAAAAGCACCTGAGCCTCGTCTACAATAGTAAAAAGAAAAGGAGTACTTGTGGCACCTTAGAGGCTAACAAATTTATTAGCGCATAAGCTTTCGTGAGCTACAGTTCACTTCATCTGATGCGTATCTCACAAAAGCTTATGCTCTAATAAATTTGTTAGTCTCTAAGGTGCCACAAGTTCTCCTTTTCTTTTTGCAGATACAGATTAACACGGCTGCTACTCTGAAACCTGTCAGTCTACAATAGTATTTACACTACTTGCCGAAAGGCTGCACCTTCAATGTAGATAGAATAGATACTAATTTTCCTAGTGTAGGCAAGGTGTGTTAAGACATGTAGACGTGACCAAAACTTGTATTTGCATGAGCAAACTAGGTACCTGTGTCATTAAGCACCCATTTTATACCTCTTAAAGACTGTATTCTGCCTAGTAACTCACATTCGTACACAAGACATACAAGTGCGATGACTAGCATGGTTGTTTTTAATTTGTGCTAAAGTAATACTCTCCGTGTAGTCACATCTTCCAAAAACAAAGGAAAAAATAAAAACATTTCTGGCCTGTATGTTGAAGCTGATGGGGTTAGCTGAAGACTGCTTTTCAGCATTTTCAATTTAATGAAAAATCTCCAAGTAATCTTGCTCCTACTTAATGCTTTAGGATAGGGCTTTCAAAGCCCTCAGTATTGGCTTAATTCTGGTTCCCCCAGAAGTCAATGGGAGTTAAGCCAAGAAAATCCCACCATAATTTATAACGAAAAAAAGATAAAAGTACCAACTCCTTTTTTCAAGTTTGTGTAACAAAGCAATCGTTACCATACTTCTCTAGGAAAATAAAACAAATATTTGACAGCCAAGCATCAAAGGAAAAACATCTTAATGTTTAGGCATGTTTCTGTAATGATTTTGCTACTCATCAAATCGTAAAACTGCATTGAATTAATAAAAGTAATCCTATAATTTTTCTCAGTAATTTCCTGGATTTTTCTCAAATGGTGATGATTGATTACATAATGGGGGGTGGGAGTTTTAGAAGCAGTGGATTTACACAAAGCATACAATGTAGCATTGTAATTACTGGAACTCATCACTTCCTTTAATTGAACCTATATTTTAAAATAAAAACAGCCATGCCAAAACGTCTCTCTTTTGCTGGAAGGAATACATTTAACTAAAGAACTATGAAATACTTTTATTACACACCAAAGAAATGATGAGAAAGATTTCAATATATATAGCAGAACCTTCGAATTACGAACACCTTGGGAATGGCGGTTGTTCGTAACTCTGAACAAAACGTTATGGATGTTCTTTCAAAAATTCAGAACTGATCACTGACTTCATACAACTTTGAAACTTTACTCTGCAGAAGAAATATGCTGATTTCTTTTTTTTTTTTTTAGTAGTTTACATTTAACACAGTACTGTACAGTATTTGCTTTTTTTCCCTCCTCTGCTGCTGCCTGATTGCATACTTGGGATTTAAAATGAGGTGTGTGGTTGACTGGTCAGTTCTTAACTCCGGTGTTCATAACTCTGAGGTTCTACCGCATAGCAGATGCGCATACACAATCTTTTTAGAGGGAATAGAGATATATAAATACACATTTCACAGTAATTACAATATTGAGACTCAGCAATAAGTTCCAAAACACATACTACCACAGGGGTGGGTACCATAGAAAAAAGAATGTAATCCTCAACCTCTCCTTATGTGGAAATAAATAAGGCATACGTATTGTTTCAGTACGAGACCGAACTGAAACAGCAATCTGAACCAATCCTGAGCTTATGGAAAACATACAATTACTAAATTTTTAGAACAAGTTATTAGAGGAACACACAAAGGAAACAGTAATCAAATCAACAAAATAGGGTTTTGATGCTACAGCTGTTACATACTCAAGACTCAAATTGCAGCCAATGGGACTTCCAAGAAGGGAGAGGTGACCACATTAGCCTCAAGGCCCCAGTCCTTTTCCAAAAGGAATTTTAAAAGGTCCTGGAAACGATTCTGTTGTTCGTAAGTTTTGTGAAAACTTATTTACAAAATCTTAATATTTTGGGCCATATTGGAGTTGACAGTATCTATTTAACTCAAGGTTTTTGTTACAACCTATAAAAAGTACTGGCCACGTTTTTAAAAAGAGAAATTTATTAAACTGAGGGATGTGCTCAGCAAAAGGCCCTTTTTCATATGTATTGCATCAGATATAACTTTTTACAACATGTAGTGTTACAGAAATACTTACGGAAACATCTTTCAGATTTTTTTCATATAAGAAATCACAGCTTTCCACATTTTCTTCATCTTTAGAAACATCAAAGTTGTACATATTGGCTGGGCCTGCTCCCAATAGTGCTTTCCTCAGTTCTTTAACATACTTCTCTCTTTCCATTTCCATGTCATCGGCCTCCTTAGAAATCTCAGCTTCAGCCACTGGGGAGGGAGGAAGAAATTGGAGAAGTCTAAAAAAAAAATACGCTTTAATTCTGGAAATATATACGAATATTAAAGGAAGGTTATTAAAAACTATTTAAAAAGGTAAATCTTAATTACTATTTTTAACTAAAACTAACATCTCTGAATGTGGTTTATTACCACTTTATTCCAACACTTTTGCTTAGCTAGAGTAATGATAGATTAACTTCTCAACAGCAAAAGAGAGCTCTGAATAACTTTGTATGTTGTCTTGTATCCCACAATTTTCTTTGGAGGGTTTCTTCCAAACTCCTAAGAGATAAGTGTAGTGAAGGCCACTATTTCCTATCCTCACAAGTGACTTATTACCTTCTCCAAGTTTAAAAACCACCCTAGCCTCTGGTTATTCCCCTCTTCTGTCTTCAAAATCCATTGCAGGCTGCAATTGACTCTCTATTGGACTCCAGCACTTCCCACAATGAATTCACCCTTGAGCTTTAACCATTCCCAATTTCATTCCATGCTAAAATGTGACAAAGGGTTTTGGAGGCATTCAACATGATGTTCCTCAACATGATGTGTGAGATTTCAGGCACAAATGTTTTGGGTTTTTAAAAATATTGCAAATAATGACTGTAAATCTCATTGCTATGTGAGTGTAACTGACTCTTCACAATGGGAAGCTCTCCCCAGAGTCCTGCTGCCAGCAGAGAAGGAATAGACTTCTGCTCCAATTGTCATGAAGTTATTACGGGTATTCAGAATTTTTCTTGAAACAAAATCTATGTATGTGGCTGTTTAGAAACAATAAAGCTTTCCTTAAATGATTCACATCATCTCTATCCTCATAAAATATGCATCTGTTTTCTCTTAGTTTTCCATTTCTCACTTGTTTGTATCTCCCTTCAGCATCAGTAATAGTGGGATCCAAGCCTCTTTGCAGTTCATATGAAAATAATTCAGATTTTATAAAATTCTATTCAAAAATGTTTTGCAGACTAATTTAATCACATATTAATAGTCTGATTTGAGTTCTAATAGTCTAATTTTTATTGGAGTGCAAGCCACTCCACTCCACTGTTGAGCCAGATTTCACTGTACTCTATTGTATGAGAATGTATAAGGACTCAAATGGGAGAGAGAAAAAGTGCACTACACTTTTTTTAAAAAAGTATTCCACCTGGGTCAGATCTAGCCTTATTCTATAGGCTATCAATGCTCTATGCTCTTTACTGGGTTTACAAGTGTTTCACTTTCCAGTTATAGCACCAATCTTCTGCAGAAGATGATAGATAGTCATTTTTCTCTATTTGGGACTGAAGGACTACCCAACATTTGAGACAGTGAGGGGGAAGAGAAGAGCCATACCTTGTGTCAGACTGAAATAAGCTCTTAACAGGGAAATGAACTCCCAGCTGAAAAATGTCTCACATAGTACTTTAGTTAGCTGTATTTCTTCTTTTCACAAATCTCGTCTTGACGACTGTTTCACCTCAAGAGATACACTTGCATACATACTCTAATCATGCAGATGAAAACAGAAGAGCTTTCCAAGCAAGGAAACCATGTTGTAATTGCCTCATTCTTCTCTTATTTATATTATTGACAGCATAGGTAGTCTGGTATTGCAATGGAAGCACTACTCGTCAAATCATCAGTCATCCAAATGTATAACAGTGGGGTGAATGGGCAATTATTTGCTACACACAGAGGTAGACATCTTCTCCCACAATTATTTTTAAGCAACTTTGCACATCATCTTTTTTTTAAATCAGCATTGATAAACATGAGATCGCATCCTTCACAGCTAGTTTCAGTATTTTCTCTGTGGTTTTTTTAAACGCACACACATACACACATCCTTGTAAAGGTGATAACTAAACCTATTAATGCACTTTGACAGAATATGGAAAATATGTAGACACTATACATTTTTAAAAATTTTAAGTCACACAATGGATCAGGTTTTCAGACAGAAAGTAGTAATGCATTTGCACAGGTATGCATGCACTAATCGGTGATTTGCATACAAAAAAGCTAGATAGGGACCTATTTGCCAGATGTGCAAATCATTCATTTTTGCATGCATATACATTTGTTCGTGAATATTTGCACAAATAAAGGAATGACCAATTTCTGACTGAAAATCAGGTAAAAATATTTGCAAAAGCTTTGAAAAAATAATTAAACCCAAGATGACTAATAACAGTAATGTATTTCTTTCTTTTGGAATTGTAATGGGTTAATTCCAAGACCTACAGAAGCTACTATCTGTTTAAACAGAGTAAATTTGTAAATTCTGCTTGGACACAGGAAAAGAAAGATAAAACACATCAAAGTTCAGAAACAGCAGAGGAGGGACTGCCTAGGTTCTGTTTTGCTCAGTATGACCTGAACAAAACGTAATTGAGTAATTACAGAATTTTAAACTTTTAGTAAGGTCCAAGTAATAACACAAGGACCTTTCAACACTAAGCTTATAGAAGGAACCTCACGGAGACGATCATGTGGGCATGGGGAATAGTTGATATCATGGTAGTCTCAATAAGGTGGAGTTTGCCCACCATTTTAGGAAAACGTCTAATACAAGTCTATAGCACCATTTTATGCTCGTAAAATCTGGTATAAGGCAGGTCAGCCATTAAAGCCGAAATCTATGGTGCAATCTGAGAGAGACACAAAAATAGTGGAAGGTTGGGGAACCAGGACTGAGAATGTATTAGTGCTACAGCTACACTGAATGGGACATAAAAGTAGTGGGAAATAGGGAAAGGGAACATATTCTTATTCCCTCTGGCGGTTTTACCTGTGACATGAAGCTAACTCTCTTTACCAGCTGAAGTCCCCTGCACAAGGAAAAGTTATTTGTTCTTTATGAAGCTTGAGTTCACAGGTATACAATTGGTCAAAAATACCCTTCAGCGGGCTATCCTAGATCATATTAAATATCCTTTAGTACCATGGGTATTCCATAAGTGTTTCAAATATGTTACGCCCTACATGAACCTGACAGCAAGGGGCTACAGAGACATTGGTCTATCTTTGACTGGTTCATAAAATAAAATAGCTACCAAATAAACAGGGATGGAATTAGTCTCAAGTAAAACAAATAAGAAGGTAGCCAAACAATGCTTGTGGAGGCATTTAAAAAGCTTCATGTGGTCTTCTGGTATCACACTACTCACCTTAGCACGACAGGAGATCTCTTCTCTCTTACACTGGAGAAACAAGACTCATAACTGAGAATCCTTAAGTGACGGTATCTTTAAAGAATTCCATACAGATGATATATACACCATCTTCACTTACAGTCAAGGACAATGGCAGAATATAGTATTTTATAAGCATTGCAGCACTATAGGAAACACAATCAGATACCTATAGTACTCAGCATTGTAGTATGTCTATAAATAAGCAAAGCAATGCTGTGAAGCATGTATGGCAAAGAACTGGGAGTAAAATAAACTTTTTAATTCAGTTTTGGTGAATTGAAAAAGGAAGACAAGCTTAGATTTTCTAGATATGAAAAAAGCAAAAAAGGAAAGAAAACCGAATGAAACAGGATATAGCTCAATATCCCTGCAGATTTTAATGCACAATAAAATAAATTGGATTAATCAAAATTGCTGTGATGGATATTGTGTTCTGTTGTCTATTAAAGCACAATTAACAGCTAAAAGACATGATGAAGTTGACTAAGTTTTTCACTGAGCCTCTTAGCTAAGCTAAATTAAAATAATATACACTGCTGTAAAAGTAACAAGATCTGTATTTGTACCTCAGCATACAAGACCTTCTGGGAAACACAATTTTTTTTTTTTTGTTTTACTTGGTCTATGTTTTTTTTGTAACAATAACAAAATTCAAATTTTTTGTTTGTTTTACAGCCTATTGATAGAGACATTAATGTACAGAAAAAGACAAATCATGGTGCCATATATAAAGTTAGAATAAAAAAGTCCTTTGTGTGCCAGAGTACATTTGAGAGAGAGACAGACAGAGACAAACATGCTGGGAAAGAAGGGGGGCAAAATCCTTTTTCCAATTCAGGGGCAGAAATTGATGCAACCGCACAGGTGGCCATAGCCAGTGCAACCCAGTACCCATAGTGATAGTCCAGTGGATCCACGCAGTACACTGGATATGCCTCCAATACTGTCCTGTCTTGCCTTGGCTCAGTCAGTTTTTTGGGGGGTACAGTGTGGGGGGCTTGGCCGGGACCCTCCAGGAAAGTGGGTCCTAAGAGAGCCCGGCCGAGGCAGCTGCTGGCCTGGCTGATCGCACCACTCTTGAGGGGCCAGAGTGATTCCCCACCTGGGACCCGGAAAAGCAATAAATGTACATTTTATTCATTTCCTACACCTTTCCCATCTTATACATATATTGTGACTACTGTTCAACTACATTTAATAACTAATAGCTTTAATAGATCATCTGAAAGGACTAACACAGATAGTTCATGAACTTTATAATTCACAGATGAAATTAGCTTGTCACATTTGTTCAAAGAGATTGAGAAGTTGCAGTATCCTGGGGTAATATCACAGGAAATTATATTACTGTGAAAAATATATACAACTATTGCATAGCCATATGTTAAATTAATTAGTATTTGTTTTGACAGTTGAGTCTTTACATAGATTTCAAAGATAGATTTGAACAAGTCCCCTGACCATCTTTCCTTCCTGGATAGATGGAGGGGGAATCAGGAAGCTTTCTTCTGATGTAACATGGGGTCACAGGAAAAAGTCAAGAATGACTGCTCAGAAGCCAATGGAAAAGAGTGTATAATTTAAAAAAAAAAATCTTTTCATCTTTTGTTTTCAATATTACCTGTCCCAGTCCATGCTGACTGACCATTGCTAAGTGTTATAATAAAGCCAGAGCCTAGGTCTTTTTCCCAAGTGACTTGTAGAAAATATATTGTGCTTGGCTCAGAAACTGGGTAAATCCTGCTCACTTTTTTCTCCATTCTTTAGTGACCTGTTTTGGAAACAAAAGAAAGTAATCTTGTGTTTATTCCATCTCACAACAGATGAATTCCCAGCTGCCCATTGAGGACAGCTTAAAGACCACCTTGCAGCACCAGAATAGCACCAAGGAAATTTAGTAGGGGTGAGGAATTGGCCTTCAAAGTTTAAGGGCACATGAGGTTCCAGATGAGTGTTTGCTTTGGATTCGGGTCTGTGTTGCCAGGGAAGGCTTGGACATACAGGGAGCAGTAAAAGCGTGGCAGTGGGCTAGAGGAGAAGAAGAAGCCAAAGCAAAGGAGACAAGATTAGAAAGTGCCTCCAAGAATAAAACTCAGGTCCATTTCTCTTTGGTCCAGGTTGTTCCCAGTAAAATAAAACCACAAAACTCTAGACCGACCCCAAGTTCAGTTTGGCACTTCACTGGGAAAGGTTCTTTTCTTTGGATCCAGACTTCTCCCTTATGCCCCTTTGGCCCCTCAGGTCCATCATCACCAAGCACTAGCCTAACATACCCCAAAACAAGCCACGTGCATTTGCACAGCCCAACAGATTATGGTGACCGCGTGTCCATTTTTCTACCTGTCGAAAAGGATCCTGGTGACTCCAGTCAGCACCACTGACTGGGTCATTGACTGTCCGGTTGGTGGTGCCATGCCGTAGGGCTGGCAGGCACCCTGCTAGCTTTTGTGCTGCATGACTCCCGGGAAGCAGCCGGCATATCCCCCCCTTAGGCTCCTATGTCTAGGAGCAGCCTGGGGGCTCCGCACGCTGCCCCAGCCCCAAGCACCGCCCCCGCAACTCCCATTGGCCGGGAACCGCATCCATGGGAGGTGTGGGGGCAGCCTCAGACAGGGCTGGACCTGGAGCACCTGGCCATACCTATGCATAGGAGCAAGAGTGGGACATGTCACCACTTCTGGGAGCTGCTTTAGGTAAGCGTCACCTCACCCTCTCCTGGGCCCTAACCGCTTGCCCCAGACCCAGCCCTGATCCCCCTCCCACCCTGCGAACCCCTTGGTCCCAGCCCACAGCACCCTCCTGCAACCCAAACCTCTCATCCCCATTCCCACCCCAAAGCTACCACCCCCAGCCAGAACCCTCAATCCCCCACCCTGTGCCCCAGTCCTGATCTCCCTCCCGCATGCTGAACTCCACATTTCTGGCCCACCCAGAAGCCCACGCCCCCAAGTGGAGCCATAGCCCGCTCTTGCATCCCAGCGAAAATGAGCAAGTGAGTGAGGGTGGGGAAAGCGAGCGACAGTGGGAGTGGAGAATGGAGTGAGCAGGGTCTCGGAGAAGGAATAGAGCAAAGGTGTTCAATTTTGTGCAAGTAGAAAGTTGGCAACCTACATTAGATTCCAGAGAAATCTGCCAAAGGCAGCCATGAAATCTTGGTCACTTATACTTTAAAACCAAAGTTTTCTAAACATGGTTGCAGCTAGCCAATAAAGTTTTTTGTGCCAACTTTCAGGGCCCCTCATATTTAAAACCTATGAGATTTCCACAGAGAAAACTTGTTTAAAATAATTAAAGTTGAAAGGACCCTAAGATTTACTGCAGCCAACATACAACCAAAACATTTAAATCTTCCTACCATAAAAAGAAAAAACATCAAGTGTCAAAAAAAGTCTGGAAATGCAGTGTTAAGATATATAGGCAACTCCCCACTGAACATTCACTGTCACCTAAATGTACATCATCTGGAATATGATCACTGAAGAGCCAGAGTCCTATTGGATGGAATATTGCCATTTAAAAGAAAGTTATCAAGCTCCACTGCAAAACTGAAGTTACCGTGGATACCAGCAACAGCAAAGGGAACTTAAAAATGAAACTGGAGGCTGAAGCTGCAGCTTCAGGAAACTGACTTTATGATACTGTGGTGGGTTTTACAGCCCAAAACAAGAACAACCTAGTAGTCTGCACTTTACTTGAGACCTTTTAAATTTTACAATTATTTATATATTGTTGAAATACAGGTCTTTACTATTTCTCAGTTGCTTGGTACATGAAGTATAGTGTTTAGGCTTGCTACACATACTTTCATACAACTGATGAAAGTTTCCTACCAAAGGGACCAGACTCAGGCCTTACTGATTTTGTGATTATATAGACATTCATTAACATTGCAAAAGCCATGTAACAAGTCAGTGGCACTATGTAGCACAGCGGTTCTCAACCTGCGGCCCAATCAGCACACAGCTGCAGCCCTTATGACATCCTCAGGGTCATATAGATAGCATTGGATGCGGCCCACAATGGTAAAAAGGTTGAGAACCGCTGATGTAGAGCCTACCCCCACAACACAAATTATACCTGCAAGGGATGCGGAACGGCTGCACTAGGGACGTTGTATGTGCTAAAATGCTCCATCAAGCTTTCAGTTTTAGGTGTTACAAGAAGTTATTGTGGTTGATTGCAGCTTAGTCCCCCAGGGGACTGTATTCTACATTAGAAACCCCACAAAAGATGTGGGATATAGTCTTTGATCAGAGTTTCAGAACTAAGTTTGAACTGAGATTTAATCACTACTCTGACTCTGCAGAAGGACAACCTGACAGGAAGTAGGAGGTAGTTTTAACTCCAGTTGCCTGCACTGTATCTGACCTTTGTTCAAGTATGTGTCTTAAAGCAGCTAGAAATGCCATTCTCTTGTCCTAACAAGTGTAAAGTGTTCATAGAAAAACAAATCACAGGAATCTTAGATTCATTACTGGCGCATAAACAAGTATTAATACCTAGAAAACAATCCCCTTGCCAATAACGTACTTTGCCAATAACATACCTTTCCACACCAACTAAGACTGAGTAGTTGATCTTCAGAGTCCTTAACTCATTAATTTCAAAACCAAATAAGTTCCAAGAGCTAATCAAACTAAGATACATACACAGATATTTAGCTAAATCGATAAAATATTATTTTCAGTTGTTTATATTTTCTCTACACAGCAATAAGACAATACACTGTAAAAATGTTTTGTATAGCACCTGATACGAATTTCTTGTTGAATTTTGGTTGAAAGCCTAGAATTGTTTATAATTTCTGACAACACTTTGAATATCCGGTAAGTGAATTTTTTCTTTTTTTTTTTTTTAAGATCTCATAGAATGAGCTAAGTTTATTTTCTTCAGTTTAAAATGTAAACGTGTCCTTAGCAAGTTAAAGAGGTGTTTCTCTGCTTTTGTAAATGGAGGAATAAAAAAAGAAATCCAAAACTAGAACTTATAAATAGGGTGACCATATGTCCTGTTTTGGCCAGGACAGTCCCTTTTTTAAGCTTTTTGTCCAGGTCATGCCGACTTTTTTTTTTTTTTTTTGGCGCAAAACTGGGCATTTGTCTCATTCTCTTGCTAACTGATGATTAGTTAGCAAGAGAAAAATGGGAGAAATGGCCAGTTTTGCAAAAAAAAAAAAAAAGGGGGGGGGGATGCAACCCCTACTGGGGTGCAGAGGAACATGCTGGGGGAGGGGAAGTGGCGACATCTGCCCTGCGTGGGAGGAAGGACTATGGAGAGTGGCTTGGGCTGTGACAGCCGTGTGCAGGAGGAAGAGGTGAGCCTTGGCCTAGCCCCGTGTGCAGGCAGGCAGAGGGAGGTGGGGCTCACACGGGGGGGGGGGGGGGCCCACAGGCCGGCACCATGCAGGGTTCCATTTTCCCTTTGGGAAAATATATTCATCCTACTTATAAATAGCCTAGAAATGTCAACACTGTGACTAGGTTGAGAGGAATAAGCAATTTATACACACTAGATGCCATAAATTCTATTCATCTTCAACAAACGACGAGGTCATTACTGTCTTCAGCTGTAATCTACCACTACTTGTATTACTATAAATGGCTGTATTGTCAAAGGTACACGGAAGCTCGAGGCTCAATTCACACTGAAAGAATGTCGAGGGCAGAGAGGTTACTTAAAACTGATAAAAAGAAAAGGAGTACTTGTGGCACCTTAGAGACTAACAAATTTATTAGAGCATAAGCTTTCGTGAGCTACAGCTCACTTCATCGGATGCATTTGGTGGAAAAAACAGAGCTCTGTTTTTTCCACCAAATGCATCCGATGAAGTGAGCTGTAGCTCACGAAAGCTTATGCTCTAATAAATTTGTTAGTCTCTAAGGTGCCACAAGTAGCTCTGTTTTTTCCACCAAATGCATCCGATGAAGTGAGCTGTAGCTCACGAAAGCTTATGCTCTAATAAATTTGTTAGTCTCTAAGGTGCCACAAGTACTCCTTTTCTTTTTGCGAATACAGACTAACACGGCTGCTACTCTGAAACCTTAAAACTGATAGTATAAATCATGGCTGAATTCACCATTTAAACCAGATTCTTTTATATTCCATTCCAGATTTTAAAAAGTTCAATATTTCACTCCTGAAAGTATACAAAAACCTATAATACACTCTACCACTCCCACACGCACCCCCACATATCAAGCAGCAAAAAACAAAAAGATAGGGCATTGAGGTCTGTAGCAAGTCATTTGAAATTATTGGTTTATGGGGGAAATTCTTGTTTTAAATATTTGTGATCCAATATCTGCCCAGATAGGGGGCAATAAAAAGCATGTGACAGGAAATACCGATCAATGTGTGGGGTGTATATGAACGAATGGGATTCCTCCCCTCCCCCAACTTTTGCCTGCCACAGATATTTCCTTTTGTTTTTCTGGTTGTCCTAGAGTGAGCCAGAAACCTGCAAATCTTACCCAGTGGCAGGAAGCATTCTTGATAAAAGGAGAGATTTAAAAGGGCACTGTATCTTTGAGAGGACTTTGGAATTTAGGAGCTGTTTAGTTCCTCTGATGATGAAAGAATAATTAAAAGGCTGATTGTTAAAACCTAGAGAGAGTAGTTGTGCAACATATCGAAATATGTATTAATAGATACCTTTTGTTGTTTGCATTTTTGATTGTTGCTGCATAAGCAAACATGCAGGTCAGTGAAAACTATCAACACTGCACATGTTCCTTTCAATTTGGAGTTTCCTAAGCTATGTCTACACTACAGCTTATGTCAGCAGAATTTAGGTGAATAAACCATCCCCGAGTGACAAAAATTAGTGTGACATAAGGGCCAGTGTGGACAGTGCTATGTCAGCAAGAGAGTGTCTCCTGCCAATATAGCTTCTGCCACTCACAAAGGTGGTTTTATTATGTCGACAGGAGAGCTCTCTCCCATCTGCATAGAACGTCTTCACCAGACATGCTGTACGTGTAGACATGCCCTTATAATGGAGGCAAAGCTAGGGACTGGGGCCAGGTCCATACCACAGATTTCTGCTGTCAGAGCTATGTTGGTCAGCAGCATGAAAAGGTATAACCCCTGTTTAACATAGCTGTGTCTGAAGAAGTGTCTATGCTTTTACCAGTACAACTTGTTAAGTTAAGTTAAGGATGGTTGTACTAAACCAGTACAAAGAATACCTTTAACAGTATAGTTGTGTCCTCACTAGGAGCGTCTGCTAGTATTGCATACCAGTATTTCTATACCGGTGAAGCACTTCTAGCATAGACATGCCTGTGGCTTTTTATACAAAAAGATAGCCTGAACTCTGATCTTAAGTCCTATGGCTCTCAGGAAAAATCTAGCTGAATAACTGTTTGGGCACTTTATTTAATATGATTGATTACTAAGAACAAACCTTGAAACAATGTGGTATTACTAAGAAAATCCTTGTAATAAAGAGAATTACATAATCTGGGTAGAGTCAGATCAGTAAGATGTGGTTCGTTCCGACTGCAGAAAACAAGTGTGGGCGGAAAATGTGCCCTCTGATATAAACCATTGAAGACCCTCTGCCCTTCCCCAGCAGCTCAGACAGTTTATTTTTCTTTCTACATCCCCCTTTCTCTCAGTGCACCACAGAGATAAGCCCAATAGAAATACATATGGTGAAATCATGGCCTAACTGAAGTCAATGGCAAAACTTCCACTGACTTAAATGACACCAAGATGTCACTTATAGACTGCCTGGCTAGCTCAGTCGGTAGAGCATCAGACTTAATCAGAGGTTCCAGAGTTCAAGTCCCTAATGAGTCAGTGTGCCTTTCCCCCTGTTGCATGTCCCAAGAGCTAAAAATGCTCTCTTTACTGAGACTTCCATAACATTACTAGTTTGCCAGAGCCTGAAATGGGCAGCAGGGGATGGATCACTTGGTAATTGCCTATTCCGTCTGGGGCACTGGCACTGGCCACTCTTGGAAGACAGGATACTGGGCTAGAAGGACCTGACCCAGTATGGCCGGTTTTATGTTCTTACACCAGATTATTACACTACCATTTACATCATTATTTAATGTGGCCAGAGATTTCCATAAGGGTTACACCTGCTGGTAAAAGATCTGAATTTCACCCATTTCTATCAGTTTGGTTCAGTATAAGCAAAAGGGGTCAGATTCATCCCCAGTACAGTTCCACTGACGGTACCCATTCATTGCTCTGGCCTTCTTATGGTAAACATATTTTATATTTAAATTGAAAACAGTTACCCATTCAGTAATCCAATTGCTGTTTCACAATTCTTCATTTTGAAAATTCCAGCATGCTAATACAGAGAGCAACTAAATGTAGCATATTAGTTTTTACAATAATTTGCATTCAAAGACAATTGATAAGGTTTACAATTAATCATGAATATTTTTAGCCACAAGATTTCCTATGCAGAGCCACACAGATCACAAGTGAAGGAGAAAAAAAAAAAAAAAAAAACAATGGGCAGACTTTAGTCATTGATGGAATTTTGGTATGTGTGTTATAGACTGGTCAAGAGAATCTGTTACTGCAGTAAAAACTGAGATACATTTGCAAAATAATGAGGAAGCTACCACAGTGTTTATCTGCCCTCTGCCAAAATATTACCTCAAAAAACAAAACAAAAAACAAACAACGTAACAGTGTTCAGTTAGGAAGAGTGGTGGTTTGAGGAGGAGGGACAGTCTAGTGGTTCATTAACCATCTGGGATTTAGGAGGTCCAGATACCTTCTGATTCTGCCACAAATTACATTGGGTGACTTTGAGCAGACACTGAATGTGTCTTTGCCCGAGTTCTCCATCTATAATAAAGTGAGGACAATACTACTACTTTTTTCCCCAGCTTTTGACTAGCCCTGATCTTGGCTGGGGCCTTTAGGCACTATTGAAATTCAATTAATAATAAATAGATAAAACATAGATTTCTTAACTCTATATAAATCAAGGCCAATTTTCATTCTCTTTAAACCCTTGCCACTATTTCTGAGAAGACTGATTCCTTCCCACAAAGGCCAATAAGCCTGAGCTATGTAGTATATTCACCACTACGGAGTTAAAAATCAAAGTAAATGTTGTGGCTCTTTATTTTATAGCAAAGAATAGTCCATACGCTATGTAGCTAAGATTACCACTACAGATTGCTTAACTTTGCAAAGGAGCAAAAGCATCAGTCTTGCATTGAGCTCCGCGTGGGTGAAAGTGTGCCCAAATGAAGCCCCACTACAAGAGCAAGGGTCTGCCCACCCAAAACTGATTGCATCAGTGGGACCTATGAGCAGATGAGAAAAGAAATTAAGGATGAATTGCAGAGTATATTTCCCCCCACCCTTCTTTTTACACATGTAGACTACCAGTAACAATACAATGTATTGTACTCTAGCTAATGCACTGTGGTAGATTTTGTAAAAATAATTAAGTCTTAATATGAGCAAAATGCAGGTAATTAAGTCTATTACAGATTGTGGAAAACAACTGCAATGATTTAGTTAGAATTATTAGGTTTGCATATTAGTAAAGTGAGAATTAATTAGATTCATTTTTGTACATTAATAGATAAAGAATATGAATATATGGCACATACTGAATGACTATCAACATCTAATCACCCAGTTACTAACAATGATCCTAACCATAAAGAAAAAAAAGACAAAAACTAGGTTTGCCAGAATATTTTGTCTGTTTTTCTTGCTCTTTCCTTTCCTTTGAGCCAAGCACACAGACAATTGTATACTACCTCAGCTGACCTATAAAGCTGTAACATACTGGAACCAATAATTCAGGGAGAGGAAGCTTCAAAAGTCGCAGCTGTTCCTTCCACATAGCAAGCCTAGGTCTCACTTCACACATCTATTACGTGCTCTAATCTGAAGGACGTACCTATCAAGTCATTGCTACAGCTTCTGCCCAATGGGTATCAATGTGTGAAAGCAGGGTATGTTGCTGAGGTCTGGGGCTCTGAAAAGGGAAGATTCTCCCAAGGATATTCTTATTTTAACTGATTAAAATAAAAAGGCTGTAAATATTTCAATATAACTGCAAGTCATTGTGCTTGCTCCAAAAGTACAAAAAGGGCAACCATATTTCCTACGTTTGATTGATCTCCCTTGTTTTGTGTTGACATAGACCTTGATCTTGCAATCATCTCCATGTAGTCAAATCCCCTGCACCTGCATGGAAATGTAGGCTTGGGGCCACAGTGCACTAGTTTTTCCATTATTGTTATCTTCCATTGCCATAAGTGCAGCAAATATAGGAGAATGGTTTTTTGTTTTGTTTTTTAATTCTAATTTTTAATAATTAGAATTGGGTGACATTTTCTGGCCTAAAAACTTTTTTTATTTTAAATATGCACACTCAGATCAACCAAACTATATATCCAATTCACTGAATTGTTCAGTTGAAAACAAAAAAAAATCTGAAATTAATCAGAACATTTCATCTAGACATTTTCAAACAGAAGTGTTTTAGTTTAAAATGAGTTTCTGTTTTGAATTTTACTTCAATTTTTTTTTAAGAAAATGTTTTAAAACATCAAAACTAAGAAAACCAACATTTTGTTCTTGGTTAAACAATGTTTTTTTTAAAACTCAAAATGATTTTTTTAAACCTCAATTTTTCAGTTCAGCCAGCAAAAAAAAAAAAAAAAAATCACAGCTCCTTTTCCCACCGATCCCTTTGCCAGTTATGAAGAGATCTTGGGTACTGATTTTTTAAAAAAAAAAATTGGGAGGAGGGGCACTCTTTTAAAGCACCCTTTATTTAAAAAAAAAAAAAATTTCAAAATTAAAGTTTTTCTACTTCCCAGCTGTGTTTAAGTGTCTGTGAGAAACAAACCCAAAACACGCTTGGCCCCTTTCCTTTCTCTCTATAAACACGCCTGCCTGCTGTCTCTTCAGTTGCACTTTCAGATTTTTTGCTACTGTTACTGTTAAACACTTTCTTTTAGAGACAAGAGAAGGTGATTCATATGAGCTCCCCTTACAGCAGGATGCTGATGACCAACCAACCAAAGATGTCTGTCCAATGCACACAAACGAACAGAAAAAAAAAAATATTACAAATCCAATCATCGTAAGGGTTACTTATAACAATGATAGGTTCAAAATGTTCAGATGGAAATGCAATTTTCAATTTGACAGGTTCTATTTAAGTGTCCCAAGTGACGGGATACCCACTTTTTGCCTGGAGACTATACCGAGATCTACTGGATCTCTTCAGGATCAGGAAGAGATTCTTTTATTCTGCTTAAAATGTTTTTTTAGTATCCTCCTGCTTCTCCTTCACAACAGTCTACTTATTGCTGTTAGTGTTTTTCCATCTTCTAAGTGTTTTTCAAATATCTTACTCAACAGTATAAGTTAATTACCATTACAAGATTCAGCCATTAACTGCCAGACTCAGGCTCTCTTTAGGTATCTTTAAAAAAATCATGTTACTCCTGCCATAACCCTCCACTGTAACTAAACTATTTTGTAGTTTGCTACTTTTTCATTGTACAATAGAAAATCATTATAGGCCCCAATCCTGCAAACACTTACGCGTCTTTAACTTTATGCATATAAGTCGGGGCAGACAAACTTTTTGGCCTGAGGGCCACATCAGGTTTCCAAAATTGTATGGAGGGCCCGTTAGGGTAAGCTGTGCCTCCCCAAACAGCCAGGTGTGGCCCAGCCCCTATCCAAACCCCCCCTCCTTCTTGCCCCCTGATGGACCCCTGCCCCATCCACCACTCCCTGGCCCCTGACCACCCCTAGGGTGACCAGATAGAAAGTGTGAAAAATAGAGACGGGGGTGGGGAGGTAATAGGTGCCTATATAAAAGAAAGCCCCAACTATCAGGCCTTTCCATATAAAATTGGGACATCTGGTCACCCTACTGCCCCCAGAACCCCCACCCCTGACTGTCCCCTGCCACCCCATCCAACCCCTCCTCTCATTCCTGACTGCCCCCCCTCCGGGGACCTCTGCCCCCCATTCAACCCCCCGTTTCCCGCCCTCTGACCGCCCCACCCCCTCACCACCCCACGAACTCCCCCGTCCTCTATCCAAACCCCACCGTCCCACCCCCTTACCATGCTGCCTGGAGCACAGGGGGCTGGCAGCACTACAGCCAAACCGCCCGGCTGGAGCCAGCCACACCTGCGCAGCACAGAGCACCGGGTCTGCAGCTGCGCTGCCCGAGCTCGCAGCCCAGAGCATTGTGCAAGCAGCACAGTGAGCTGAGGCTGCGGGGGAGGGGGAACAGCAGGGGAGGAGCCAGAGGCTAGCCGGCCAGGAGCTCAGGGGCCAGGCAGGAGGGTCCCATGGGCCGGATGTGGCCCGCGGGCTGTAGTTTGCCCACCTCTGATATAAGTAGTCCCTTTAGATACATGAGTAGTCAAAGGCATTCTAAGGTACTCATTTCTGGCTATAACTAACAGATGCTAATTGTACCTCATAATAAGAGTCTGTAGCAATTATGAGATCACACACATCACCACAATTTCTACACATGGAGGGCAAGACACTCAGCCAGTGCAAATAATCGTAAATCCACTGACTTCAGTGGGGCAGAGTGATTTGCAGCAGCTGAGGATCTCTATGACTTCCATGAAACTATTTACATGAGCAAATGTAAGCAAATGCTTAAGTGTTTGTAAGAACAAAGTCTTAGCTATTCATTTATTATTTAAAATTTTTAAGTGTGTGTGTCACCTATATTTTAATACCAAAATTAATACTTTGGGGACAATGGTTTAAAAAAATTTTAAGAGGCAGTGTAGTGAGAACTGAACTGTCAAAACCAGTTTCACCTTTCAGTTCTTCATATGTACAGAGAGATAATAATGCTGTTTCAAACGCTTAATATTCCTGGCACACTGGTCAGCTGAACAGTGAACTTTTGTACCTTCACAGCTTGATATTGTAATATCCATTAACACTTCTGAGAAATCGTTTCATGAAAATATACCGTTTTACCGTGCCATTTCAGTTTAAGTTACTGAAATCAGCCCTTTACTATGCAGTATAACAAACATCTATAAGATAATTACACCAGAATGGAGTATCTTGGAATGCCTTTAAAGATTCAATAACATTGCCCCTGTAGTCTCTCTGAATTCACCAGCTTGGTAAAATGAGAACAGTCAGTCTTCTTTTTCTCCCCTGATTGCTAGAAAGAAAAGCTTCAGAAGAACTGATTGATTAGGGCTATAAGAAAGCCAGTGTTTTGTTCCTAAGGGCACAGAAGGTCGCACTACATCTCAGCACCTCACCATGTAATAGCCAAGGAGCTGAGACAAACCTGCAGGTGGGGACAGTTCAGTCCCACCCCAAATTTGTACATCAGTAGTTTTATTGAGGCCAGAACAGTTGAGGATTGAGCTGTTTATCTTTAGCACTTTGTGTCTTTGGTGTTTGGCTTCTATGAGCTACATTAGGCAATGTTTCTTTCTAAGGAAAAAAATCAGCTGTTGGCTGGTTTGCAATTGGATTGGGGTCTACTTTCTGAACAAACACTGTACACAGTTGCTTCTAAATAAACAAGACACCTTTTAAATTGGTTTACAAAGAATTTTGTATGATGTTTTGGATAACACTAGGGCATGGAGCAGAAGCCAAATCTCTTAGGTCTGTTCCAGCTATCTACAACAGTGTCACAGATAACATTTTGAACTTTGAGCTTTTTATTTTAATTTATGCAGAGCTGGGGCTTCCTCCACTCCCCTAAATTGTTTTTGCTGCAGGTGTTTCGAACTGCAGCAGCTATGCATGGAAAGCTACCTACAGATTAGAAAGAGCTACTGTACATTTCTAATAGAGCAATTAACTTAAGTGCTTTCTTGTTAAGAAAAATAGACCACTATCTGAAGTGATTTCAGAATAAAAGATTAGCACACAGAGCACACTGCTATTGAATTCAGTTTGATCCCTGGTGTCACAGTTCAATTTGACCATGATAGAAAATGAGAGCCTGGATCTGAAATGGGGGAGGCGAGAAACTCTATTGGGTGGTTTACCACAAGAGGAAGAGAAGCCACAATAAAAGGAATATAACATACATTTATAAATACACTCTTTGACATTTAAACCAGGAAAGAAAAGCACGTAGATTGCTTGCAATAATCATTTTTGTGTTATGCCTGGTCTTCTGACAGAAAGAAGGGTTTTTATGAGTTTGCAGCACAAGTATTTCTACTGCTTTTAATCAAAGCTTATTTTTCCATGTTAAACTAGAGGTGATGAATAGAATATAAGGTTTTAAATGGAGAAACAGAACAAAGACATAACAAAAAATCTGTAACTACAATATCTCAATTGATTTACAAAACTTCCCCATGTCATTAGCAAATAGTTTAAGATATTATTAGCCTAAAGCAAGAGGAAATTCTTACTTCATGTAAAGTGGCTGGGCCTATAAGTGTCAGTAAGTGTAGAGCATTCTTGAAGTATCCTCTCACAAAACAAGCCCTCCATGCTTTCAGGCAGGATATTGGTTCTGTTTGAAACGCTCTTCAGCTCCAATTACAGACCTTCAAGTGGAATTGAAACACACTTTTCACAATCAAAGAAGAGATTTTAAATGCCAAGATTACTTACTCTTTAGATTAAAAGAGTTAGGGAGGACTTAATTGACAGATTTCAAATTATACTGAACAGTCCCTCATTTTTACACAGTTCCATATTAAAAAAAGAGCAAAGGGTTTCTTGCTTAGTCAATTTAAAACGCCTCTGCAAATAAAAGGAGTAAGAGTCAAACGAGAAAATGCTGGCTGAATGATTTACTAACCTAGCAGAAGATTTGATTGCTACCATCTAAGGCTTTGATTCTGCAAATTAATCTGTATCAACAGAATTACTTTAATGGTGTTCTGTGCAAGCCCAAGAGTCTGCCTACCTGGATGCAACTGCAGGATTGAACCTTTGGACAGAGATAGATTAGGGATTTGTAGGGGCCTGGGCCAAAGCAAATGGGAGGCTCCTCCCCATCCTTTCATCCCCCCCCTTCCCATGCTGCTGCCAGGAAAAATGGGGTCAGGGCACGGGGACTGGCCCTTCTTTCCCCTCCCCCCCGTACTCCTGGCAGGGAACAGGGTCAGGGTGCGGGGGGTTCCCCCACTCCCCGGCAGGAGTGCAGCAAGCCCCCGCACCCTGACTCCACTTCCCCCAGGAGTACCAAGTGGGGGGAGGGAAGAAGGGGCAGGGGCAAGACTCCATGCCCTGACCCCATTTCCAATTTTCTACTTGGGTGGAGCAGGTTGGGACACAGGGGTGCCCATTTTTCCAGGGGCCCCCAATTGACCAGGGCCCCTGGGCATGAGCCCATTGGCCCAGTGGCTAATCCACCAATGGCCTTAGATAGTACCAGCTGATTATCAGAGGGGTCACTGAGGGATCATAAACACACACACAGTTTTGCACAACTGTCCAGGTAAAGTATTTTGTTTTTTTTACCTTCCCTTGAAATATGAGGCATAAGCCAAAACCAAAATATCAGACTTCATGAGCTAACATGATATGCAAAATTTCCTATACCAGATTTCTAATTTTCTAAACAGCAATTTCCCCTAAATAAGGGTTCAGTAACCCTGATAAAGATTGTATTGCCTCCACAGTTCTTTGTTGTTCCTCCTCTCTTTAGGGTAGGAGTAGTGAGAGCATGCCTGTGTAGTGCAATGGTCCTAGTCACGTGGGGGGAGGTGTGGGATTGATCATGGGTTTAAGAGTCAGATAAAGTCAATTACAAAATAGAAAACTTCTTGAAAATCTGGAATACTCATACCACAATCTTTGTACAAGTGTTTCTATAACACTGACCCACATTCTGTAAACAAGGGAGAGTCAATATAAGTTACAGCCTAAAATAGGCCTATTTAAAACAAATATTTCCAGGGCTTTTGAGAGGCTACTAGGGAGCCCCTCCTTTGCCTCAAAAGAGCTCCTTCTCAGCCCTGGTCTGCACAACAAACTTATGTCAGTATAACTATGTCGCCCAAGGGTGTGGAAAATCCCTGACCATTGCGCTATGTCCATGGGATGGCTTCTCCCATCGACATAATCATCACCTCTTGGGAGGCGGAAGGTGGAGTACCCTTGCTGACAGGAAAATCTCTCCTGTCAGCATATGTAGTGTCTTCACTAAACGCTACAGTGGCATAGCTGCACCACTGCAGTCCTGCAAGTGTAGACAAGCCCTCAGACATAATCTGAGGGAAAGATAGCAGAAGTTAACCCAGCTGTGGAATGTGAAGCTTTTTAGATGCTTTATGGAAAGGGGAGCAGGTCAATTTCCTACCCCCACCACCTTCCCCCTTGCAGCCAGCAGAAGTATTGGGGAAAGATCAAGCAACCCCATTCCTCATGATTAAGGAAGGATCAGTGTTTTCCACCCTTGAGGTGGACGGCATACAGCCATTTTGTACCACAGCAGATACTGCAAAAAACTAAAGCAACCTTCTCTCCTCAGAAACAGAATGCTGCAGTCACCAGGGGAAGATAAAACAGGGGGAAGCAGCGCAAACCACAGCCAGTCCAGCACTCCAGCCAATAGGAACTTTACCACCCAGGCTTTGATCATCCCTGCAGCCTGGAGGCAAGGTCATCCTGCTGCTTCTCTCTTCGCTTTGAAGCATCAGGTCCATCCCACTCAGATACTGCTGGATAGATAGGTGGGAGCCAAACAATTGGCTGAATCTGCCCAATTCCCCTCTTAGGGCTTGTCTAAACAAAGAAGTTATACAAGCATAAGACAGGGTGTGAATTTAAAGAACTACAGTCATACTTGTATAACTCTCCTTGTGGACACTTCTTCCAGGATATGAGGGTGGTTTTTTGAATTTACTTTAGGCATTATGGAAGCAGCTCAAGCTAAACCAAAAAAGACATTCTTATTCTGGAAAGGGTCCACATGGTGAACTATAGTTATATTGGTGTAATTATAAGGGTATTATTCCCACGTAGACAAGCCCTTCTTCCCACATTCCCAGAAGGAGAAGTCCTTTAAAGCACTCTTCCCAGATTGCATTCTCCAGTGGAAAAAGACAGATCTGCCAGGAAGACACTACAGGAACAGAAAGCACATAGTAGATCAGAGCCCAGCCAGCTGGTCCCAAGTAGCAGCTAAATGGCCGTGGCTCTTCCCTGGTGACTGAGTGAGGAACAGGGAATATGAATACAAAGTATTTTTAGACAGGATTGCCCAATTGCCAACTGCTGTATCCTAAATTATCCCAGACAAATTTATATACAAATCTAAGGCCATGTCCACACTACTTTATCTCTGCAAAATTTATGTTGCTCATGGGTGTGAAAAAACACTGCGCTAAGCAACATAAATTTTGCTGGCATAAGTGGTAGTGTTCAGAGCACTATGTCAGCAGGAAAGCTTCTCCCATGGACATAGCTACCGATGCCCACGGAGGTAGTTTTATTATGTCAATGGGAGAGCTCTCTTCCATTGGATTAGAGAGGCTACATAAGCAATCTTACAGCAGCCTTAGCTGCACTGGTACACTTGTGGGCATCACTCAAAACACAAATTCTGGAGTTTGTTCCAGAAATAAAATACGTTAAGTAAATTCTGACTACCTGGAAAGAGTAAAATTAAGTCAGTTCATACAACTGAAATCTTTGCAGATGGAAAACAAAAGCAGTTAGTTCATTAGAGAACAATTTGGCTGCCTTACAAGCTTAAAAAGAGTGATTATGCCCCTATAATACTCCAAAAAAGAAAATCTGAAAGGATGATTTTTAGACATTGGGAAAAAAATAAAAAGGAAACAGTGCTGTATTGTATTAACAGGAAAAGTAAAGGGGAAACTCTGTCATACAGATCTATTAAGCTTGCATACAGCATAGACTGAGAAAGGCAAGGGCTGAAGCTATGAATTCCTGAGATCTAGTCACATTTCTGACAATCCCTCCATGGCACTGGAACAATCCTCCATTTCCCCATTCCCAAAGAGGTGTTATAAAGATTAAAAAATTGAACAGACTTTGGAAAATTAAACAGTACTAATTATGTATTAATAGTATGCTAGGTTTTCTTCTGTGTTTATTTTGCTTCCCAAACACAGCTTTCTACTGGATGAAATGTTATCGTCAGACCTGATCAACTGCTTGTGTATAGGCTTGATAGAATTCTTTTTTTATATATGATTTTGATGGATAATAATGTTTATTGTTAAGCTTTTTTTTTTTGGTCAATTTAAATTCACAGTTGTGCAAAGTTCTGGGGTCAGACAATTATTGAATGACAGTAGATGTTGAGATTCAAAAAGTTAAAGCTTCATAACTTTTAAAACACAAACTGTCAACATCAAATGTCAAAATATACAAAGTAAATATCCTTACACAAAAACTAGTAAGTTCTAAACAGCCTTTTTCTTACTTTGTCTATCTGTAAACTTCAATTATCATTGGAAATATTTTTTCATCAGTCAGTGTGTGTGTGTGTGTAAATCAATGTTTACCAACATTTACCAATAAAAATCTAATCTTTCAAAGACTAAGTATGTGTGATAAGCCTTAAGAGGTAGCAGGAGAGCAAGACAGAAAGGGAGGCGAGATTTAGAGGTTGGGAAAGGCTAAGGGAAGAAGAGAATAGATAAAAAGAGGGGAGGAGAAAAAGTACCAAAACTAGTGGAATCTATTAGGTTCTAATACCATTGTCAAGCATGGTGCTGGCTGACTGCAGATGGCATTTTTCATCTGCCAGATATCAAATTAAGGAGTCGCCAGCTGTTTCAAAGTCAGCCATAAAGAATAACATGAGCAAAAAGAACCTAAAGAGCCTGACTTTCAATGGACCTTAGAACTCAAAGGGTATGTCTACACTGCACACTAAGTCCAAGCTCTGACTCAGGTTTGAGCCCAAGCCCCTTTCCATCGACACACAACTCAGTCTGACTCAGGTCAGAAAACACTAAGGATCCAGGTTCTAGCAGCCTGGTAGAGGATGGGTCAGAGCATGAGTCCTGCTTTGACTCGGGTCCAAGCAGCAGACCCAAGTCAGAAGGTCTGCAGTGCAGTATGGAAACATTAGCACAGCTGAAAGACCTGAGGCAAGCAACAGTAAGACTGAGTTTACAATGCAGTGTGGACTCTCAAGCACAAGCTTGGAAACACTGCATCCACAAGCCCAGGGCCCACAGATGTAGGTTAGCAATGCAGTGTAGACATACCCTAAGGCCTCATCTACACTACAAACTTAGGTCAACGGAAGCCACGTTAAGTCGATCTAATAATATACGTGTCTACACTACTGAGTCCCTTCTGCCGACCTAAGTTGCCTGTAAAGTTGGCTTCTGTACTCCACCTCTGCGAGAGGCACAGCACTTGATTCGACATCCAGGGGTCGACATGGAGATAGTGTAGACACTGCATTGTGTAATCGAATGAATTGGCCTCCAGTAGGGTGTCCCACAGTGCTCCGCTGTGACTGCTCTGAAGAGCACTTTCAACTCCACTGCACAGCAGCCAGGTACACAAGAAACAGCTCCTCCCCTGTTACCGTGAACTTTGGAATTTTCATTTCCTGTCTGATCAGCGTGGAGAGCTCGCCAGCACAGCTGATCATGGAGACGCACGGCCACAAACACGCTCCAGCATGGAGTACACAGGTGGTGAATCTTATTGCTGAGTGAGGAACAGAGTCTGTGCAGGCAGCACTCTGATCCAGCGGAAGAAACACTGATATCTATGCCAACATCACGTGTGGCATGATGGAAAAGGGTTACACCAGGGACATTGAGCAGTGCCACATGAAAATAAAGGAGCTTTGGCAAGAATACCAGAAGACAAGGGAGACAAATGGTCGTTCTGGTTCTGCCCCACAGATATGTCGCTTTTACGAGCTGCATGCAATTCTCGGTGGCGACCCCATCACTAACCCAAAAGGCGGCATGGATACCTCCCAGGAATCCCAGGCCACCTTGAGCAAAAACAAGGAGAACATTCGCCAAAAAAAAAAAAAAAAAAAAAAAAAAAAAAAAAAAAAGTACTTGCGGCACCTTAGAGACTAACAAATTTTTTTGAGCATAAGCTTTCGTGAGCTACAGCTCACTTCATCGGATGCATTTGGTGGAAAATACAGAGGGGAGATTTATATACACACACACACAGAGAACATGAAACAATGGGTTTTATCATACACACTGTAAGGAGAGTGATCACTTAAGATGAGCCATCACCAGCAGCAGGGGAGGGGAGGGAGGAAAACCTTTCATGGTGACAAGCAAGGTAGGCTATTTCCAGTAGTTAACAAGAACAGCTGAGGAACAGTGGGGAGTGGGGTGGGGGGGAGAAATAGTTTTACTTTGTGTAATGACTCATCCATTCCCAGTCTCTATTCAAGCCTAAGTTAATTGTATCCAGTTTGCAAATTAATTCCAATTCCGCAGTCTCTCGTTGGAATCTGTTTTTGAAGCTTTTTTCTTGAAGAATAGCCACTTTCAGGTCTGTAATCGAGTGACCGGAGAGATTGAAGTGTTCTCCAACTGGTTTTTGAATGTTATAATTCTTGACGTCTGATTTGTGTCCATTCATTCTTTTACGTAGAGACTGTCCAGTTTGACCAATGTACATGGCAGAGGGGCATTGCTGGCACATGATGGCATATATCACATTGGTAGATGCGCAGGTGAACGAGCCTCTGATAGTGTGGCTGATGTGATTAGGCCCTATGATGGTGTCCCCTGAATAGATATGTGGACACAGTTGGCAACGGGCTTTGTTGCAAGGATAGGTTCCTGGGTTAGTGGTTCTGTTGTATGGTATGTGGTTGCTGGTGAGTATTTGCTTCAGATTGGGGGGCTGTCTGTAAGCAAGGACTGGCCTGTCTCCCAAGATCTGTGAGAGTGATGGGTTGTCCTTCAGGTTGTAGATCCTTCACGATGCGTTGGAGAGGTTTTAGTTGGGGGCTGAAGGTGATGGCTAGTGGCGTTCTGTTATTTTCTTCGTTGGGCCTGTCCTGTAGTAGGTGACTTCTGGGTACTCTTCTGGCTCTCTCAATCTGTTTCTTCACTTCAGCAGGTGGGTATTGTAGTTGTAGGAATGCATGATAGAGATCTTGTAGGTGTTTGTCTCTGTCTGAGGGGTTGGAGCAAATGCGGTTATATCGTAGAGCTTGGCTGTAGACAATGGATCGTGTGGTGTGGTCTTGATGAAAGTTGGAGGCATGTAGGTAGGAATAGCGGTCAGTAGGTTTCCAATATAGGGTGGTGTTTATGTGACCATCGCTTATTAGCACCGTAGTGTCCAGGAAGTGGATCTCTTGTGTGGACTGGTCCAGGCTGAGGTTGATGGTGGGATGGAAATTGTTGAAATCATGGTGGAATTCCTCAAGGGCTTCTTTTCCATGGGTCCAGATGATGAAGATGTCATCAATGTAGCGCAAGTAGAGTAGGGGCATTAGGGGACGAGAGCTGAGGAAGCGTTGTTCAAAGTCAGCCATAAAAATGTTGGCATACTGTGGGGCCATGCGGGTACCCATTGCAGTGCCACTGATTTGAAGGTATACATTGTCCCCAAATGTGAAATAGTTATGGGTGAGGACAAAGTCACAAAGTTCAGCCACCAGGTTAGCCGTGACATTATCGGAGATAGTGTTCCTGACAGCTTGTAGTCCATCACCTGCGCATCTACTAATGCGATATATGCCATCATGTGCCAGCAATGCCCCTCTGCCATGTACACTGGTCAAACTGGACAGTCTCTACGTAAAAGAATAAATGGACACAAATCAGACGTCAAGAATTATAACATTTAAAAACCAATTGGAGAACACTTCAATCTCTCTGGTCACTCGATTACAGACCTGAGGGTGGCTATCCTTCAACAAAAAAACTTCAAAAACAGACTCCAACAAGAGACTGCTGAATTGGAATTAATTTGCAAACTAGATACAATTCACTTAGGCTTGAATAGAGACGGGGAATGGATGAGTCATTACACAAAGTAAAACTATTTCCCCCATGTTATTTCTCCCCCCCCCCACCCCACAGTTCCTCAGCTGTTCTTGTTAACTGTTGGAAATAGCCTACCTTGCTTGTCACCATGAAAGGTTTTCCTCCCTCCCCTCCCCTGCTGCTGGTGATGGCTCATCTTAAGTGATCACTCTCCTTACAGTGTATATGGTAAAACCCATTGTTTCATGTTCTCTGTGTGTGTGTGTGTGTGTGTGTGTATATATAAATATCCCCTCTGTATTTTCCACCAAATGCATCCGATGAAGTGAGCTGTAGCTCACGAAAGCTTATGCTCAAAAAAATTTGTTAGTCTCTAAGGTGCCACAAGTACGCCTTTTCTTTTTGCGAATACAGACTAACACGGCTGCTACTCTGAAAGGAGAACATTGTTGATACGGAAGATGAGGAGGAGAAGGAGAATGGAAGGCAGGCACGCGGAGGATCCATTTTCTCCAACAGCCAAGAACTGCTTTTAACCCTGGAGCCCATTCCTTCAAAGGACCAGATAGCAACCAAGTGAGATACTGGGAAAGGCACCTCTGGTGAGTATGCATTTCCAATCAAACTTTAGGGGTTACATGCTATTATTTTTTATGATATGTTCTGAACAAAAAAAAAAAAGGAGATATAGTGCGTATCTGCTTCCCCGTGGCCACTCCAGCTATGCAGAGGGTGCTCTCCTAAAAAGACTGTTCCTCGGGGATGGCCCTGGAATCCTCCATGGATATCTCTAGGAAGCTTTCATGGAAGTACTCTACAATCCTTTGCAGAAGCTTTCTGGAAAGGACTGCCTTATCTCTTCTACCACAGTAGGACACTTTCCCATGCCACTCCAGTATTAACTCTGCTGGCATCATTGCAGCACACAGCACAAGGACCAGGTCTGTACCCAGACGCTTGCAACATCTGCTCCACTGCCACCTCTATTACTCTCAGGAGACTGATATCGTGACACATAGGGTCACCTAGAAGAAAATGGGGGGAAGTTTTCAATGCAAATCCTTGAACCACAAAAAGTATAAAAAGTAATCTGCTGTACTTTGTATTTTGCGTTGCAAGTGAAATCATACATTTGAAAATATAGAAAACATCCAAGAACATTTAAATAAATGGTATTCTATTAATAGCATGATTAAAACTGCAATTAATTTTTGTACTCGAGTTAATTTGTTTTGAGTTAATCGCTTGAATTAACTGTGATTGACAGCCCTAATAATAAATAAAATAAGCCTGGATTTTAGACTGTTTTATCTTACTAAATGGTTTCCTAAGGCATCTGCTTTGAAAAGCATACCTGTATTACATGCTCTCTCTCAGCTTAATGCTAGCTTTGTTATAGTTTTCTTTCCATTTTACCTTTAGGAACTAGAAGAGATTGCCACTGATTTTTCCAAGAAAAAATATTTGCTACTTTAACTTACTGATTTAAAACACCAATTTTGCTTTATACAACCTACACGGAAAAATTATTTGTATAGAACTTTACTTTAGCTGTGATATTCATTTGCTTTGCAAAATGGCAACAAACATGATAGAATTATGTATGATAAAGAAATTAGGAATCTCATGGCTGGCAGAAGTTTGTCTGGTTTGTCACCTAATACATTAATCAGCAAGATTTGGGTCCAATAGAGCATTATGCCCCAATTCTGCAATGAGCACTGATTTCAGTGGGGCTCTGTGTACGTATAGGGGCCTGCCCTTGTAGCACACAGTACAGGAATGGGCCTTACACCATAATATCATTCACTTCAGTGGGTATTGGATCAGGCCCCTGCAGTATCAATTAAAACAGCCAAAGGGGACTCTCTGTTCCTGTGCCATACTGCTGGTACTTCAGATCTGGTCAACTTGATGTCTACTTATTGTGTGCACTGGAAACGGGGGAAGGGGAGGAGATGAAGAGGGGAGAGAAGAGGGTCTTCAGGAAAAATAAGACATTTTTATAAATTTTCAATCTTTGTTAAAACTCTGCATGCAAGTCACGGTTTTTCAGTAAATGTCAGCTCACTGTTTTGCTGATTAATTTTTCTGACACTAAGATTTTTTAAAAAAAAATAAGAAGAAACTTAATCTTACAAAAACTTAATCCCCCCAAACACTGGATACCAAGCAAGGGGTAGTATTTAAGGAAGTTGGCTCTTCAATATTAGTTTTTCTTCACAAGCATTAAGGTATGTTGGATTATACTGCAGTGAAAAGAAAGTTGCAGTCCAACAATTGTATCAAAGACACAGCAGAGGCATATCAAAGGAAAACTGCTATTTTGATGAACAGAGAGGGTGGCTAGGTACTCATTAGGAAAGCATAGCACAAGATTGCTTCAATATTCTATCAGTTATGAGTTATAATAATTTATCCTTTCCAATCTCTAAACAAGGCAATTATATTGAGCACTGGCATCTAGTTCTGAAAGTGTTTATTTAATGACAAGGTCACTGTTTTCACGTATACTATGTGACCAGTAAAAAGATGATAGCATAGAAAATTGAGCAGAAAAAGGGGAGAAAATTGGGAGCAATTTTTGTTAGTTTGCATTTTTCTTTTAAAAAAGGCAATTTTGCCACTTTTCCATAACATTTTAGAGACCTCATATATTATACAAGTAAAATCATGTTAGAGTAGCATCTCCTTAACTTGCATTTTAGAGTCTTTCTAAAACCAAATGGCATGCATCTCTATCACTAAATTAATTGGATATTACTGTAAAGTATGTTTTGTCAAGCAAAGTCTTATCAGTATCTGTTTATAGTATTTAACTGTTAGCAAATTACTTATTTAGAAAAGGGCCTTGCAGTTATTAGTGCACAGTTCTTATATATATGCTTTTACTATGTATGTTCTGAATAAAGAAAAATGAAAAGCTGCAAAAAGTTCAATTAACTTTTCTGTGATTTTTGCCCTAAAACTGAACTATTCAATACATCACTAACCTTATACTACTGGACACTGAAAGGATATTTACTGAGCCTTGAAGAGTAGAGTGCAGATATCGTTCTTCCTGGACATTAGTTAAACGTTTGCAGTGCATTCAACATTACCAAAAAGCTTTTTTGTCCCAGTTTTTGTAACCCACTGCTCACACTAGCTGACTCAGGCCTTGTCTACACTATGGAGTTTTGTTGACAAAAGTTATCCTGACATACCGCCACTGCTTTAATTAAACCGCTGTTGCATGTTCCCACTATGCACCTGCACATCTACCAATGTGATATATGCCATCATGTGCCAGCAATTCCCCTCTGTCATGTACATTGGCCAAACCGGACAGTCTCTACGCAAATGAATAAATGGACACAAATCTGACATCAGGAATCATAACATTCAAAAACCAATAAGAGTACACTTCAACCTCTCTGGCCACTCAGTAAAAGACTTAAGGGTGCCAATTTTGCAACAGAAAAGCTTCAAAAACAGACTCCAATAAGAAACTACTGCGCTTGAATTAATATGCAAACTAGATACCATTAACTTGGATCTGAATAGAGACTGGGAATGGCTGGGTCATTACACATATTGAATCTATTTCCCCACGTTAAGTATCCTCAGACCTTCTTGTCAACTGTCTAAATGGGCCATCTTGATTATCACTACAAAAGTTTTTTTTCTCCTGCTAATAGCAGCTCATCTTAATTAATTAGCCTCTTACAGTTTGTATAGCAACTTCCATCTTATTATATGTTCCATTCTATGCATCCAGTGAAATGGGCTGTAGCTCACAAAAGCTTATGCGCAAATAAATATGTTCATCTCTAAAGTGCACAAGTACGCCTGTTCTTTTTGCAGATACAGACTAACATGGCTGCTACTCTGAAACCTGTCACTATGCTCCTTGTGTCAGCAGAGCGCATCCACACTAGCAGCTATTCCACTGTGCAACTGGCTGCAGGGTGCTTTGGGAAGGGCTTGCAATGCCTCATGCAGCAGGTACAGTGTCACATGATGCAGGTTTCTCAATCCCATCATTCCATGGGCATCCTACTAGATTGCCAGCTGCTTTTCCACTGAAGTGTGAGACAGGGAATGTGGGGATTGGGGAGTGTGTATGTGAGAGTGTGTGTTAGGGAAGTGTTGGTGTTGGGGAAGAGTGAGTGTGTCGGCATGCTGTCTCTTTAATTTCCCCATGCAGTCGGAAGCAACCAGTCCTGAGGCAGCGGGAAGGAGGGCCCAGTACTGGGTTTACCGTGGTACCAGGCACAGAGTCAGAAGGGGCCCTGGCCAGCCTGATCCTCTGGCTTGCTGAACCAGCCAGAAAAGCTGCCCCGCCTCTGCTCCTCCCCCATCCCGCCTCCACCCCTTCCCCTGAGCAACGTCCCAGGGGACTGCAGGAGGGGTCGGGTGCTCCCTACGCCGCACACAAGCGGTGCAAAGTGGAGTGGCCCGGCCCCAGCCCGCTCCGCACGGCCTGTGAGTGCTGGGGGGCAGTTCCCCCCTGCCCCCCAGTCCCAAGGCTAGGAGCCAGGGGTGCAGAGCGGAGCAGGCTGGGGCCGGGTCACTCCACTTCCCGCCACCACATGAGTGAGGGTTGGGACCACCCTGCAATCACCAGGCAGCAGGAATTGGAGCAAACCAGCCCCAGCCTGCTCCATCGGCTCGTGCTGGGGAGTGGTTTCCCCTTTGCCCGCCAAGCCTGGGGAGGAGATGGAGTGGTGGGGAAGGGGCATGGGGAAAGAGGCAGTGGAGAAGGAAGCGGGTGGGATGGGGAAGAGAAGAGGATGGGGGAAGCGGGGGCCCTGCATGCGGATCCCCTTGGCAGCCGCTGGGGCTCCCCTGTTAAACAGGCCTATCAAACCCTCACAAGCCCCACCTCCCCTGCATCTGTACCACCCCGACGAGCCACCCCAATCACTGAGCCCCAACCACCTACACCTGGACCCCCACCAAAATGAACCCCACCTCCCCTGCTGAGCTTCCAGCAGACCCCCTCCCCGCTGAGCTTCAACCACTTTCACTTGGTCCCCCCTGCAGACTGCCATTGCCCCTGCACCTGGAACCTCCCTCTGCATCCAGATCCCCCACTGAGCTGCCTGCAACTAGACTGCCCAACACAGACCCTCTTGCCCCCATCTGGATCCTCACACACTAAGTCCCTCTGCACTTGGATCCTGCTGCCAGACTAAGCCTCCCTGCCCACATCTGGTGTGCCTGGCGCAAAAGGGGCAGGACCCCAGGGTGTTTCTGTGGCAGGCACGTGCTGTGTCAGGGTCAGGTTCAGCCTCACTGCCAAGTCCCTGTCCCGGGGCGGGGGGGGGAGGGGAAGAGGAGAGGAGGCTGAAGGGTATTCTCCCACCTCCATTCAGCCAGTGCTCCCCACTGCCATGGTGGAGCTTCCACATTTATTTATTGTAAAAATAGAAAATTGCAGAATTTTAAAATACTATGCACAGAATTTGATGCAGAATTCCCTCAGAAATATGGGGCACTGTAGAGCTGTGATGGTGGGATTGTGAAGGGGGTACTGGACAGTAGGGGATCTGTGGATGGGGGAGCTAGGCAGAGGGTATGGTGTGCAGGGTGCTGTGCAGTCGTGGTGGGAGGTCAGCGGGAGGGGTCTTTAGGCAGGGGGTGCTGGGCATAGTGGCTCTGGGGGCATTGGGATCTGTGGGGAAGGTCTCTGGGCAAGGGGGTGCTAGGCATAGGGATCTGTGGGAAGTCTTTGGGTGAGCGTATGCTGGGCATAAGGGCAGGGCACTGGACAGGGGGCAGCGTGGAAGGGGCATGCTGGTAGCGCAGGGCTGGGCGGGCCAATGTGCGTCTAGCAGTTATGGTTTGTAAACAGTGCCCTTGTGCTGGGCCTGCGTTCCGCCTCATTGCCCCCAATCGGTTCCTCGCTCTGCAGACCGCCCCCCATCACATGCCCTACTTCCCCAATGTGGGCCCACAAATATGATTGGCGCTGGGCTCACAAAAAGTTAATCCGTGCTGAGAGGGCCACCAACCACGACATCAGCCCCCGTTTCCCTTCCTGTCTTTGCACATCACAGCAGTCCCTGTCTCGCAGCAGCAGCCTGAGTGCCAGAGAGAGCAGGATTCCACCTTAATGATTTGCATTTTGCTGCCAGGGTGGAGTGACATACTCAGTTGTCAGAACTTCCAAGAGCTTTGAAAGGGGAGGCATGCATGCCTGTGTAACATGCCTGTGCATGCACGGCAGCAAAGTTCAAAACAGCAGCGCAGTCACAGCAGGCATTGTGGGATACTGGGGAAGGCCTGTTATAGCGACATAATGAGCAGCAGCATCTACACTGACACTTTGTTGTTTTAACTTTGCCACAAAAAGCTTTATGCCTCTCGTCAAAGTGGTTTTATTTTGCCGACAAAAGTAGCATTGCAGTGTGTACATTTCCGCTATTTTGCTGACAGAACTGTGGTGTAGACAAGGCCTGAGCCAGTAAAGCTGTCAGCATGCTGCAGTGCTGAGTGCACGTGGGTCTAAAGGGAACGGTTTCAACAGGCCTGGTGCTACATCCTAGCCCTTTCCCTACCAGCAAGGCCTTCTGGTGATCCCACCTACGGTTTGCCAGCTTTCTACGCACAAAACCAAACATCCCTGCCCCACCCCCTACCCAAGGCCCCACCACTTCTGAGGCCCCGCCCCCACTCACTCCATACCCCCAGTCTCTCGCTTGCCCCCTGTCCCCCTAAACTTTCACTGGGCTGGGGCAGGGGGTTGGGGTGCAGGAGGGGGTGAGGGCTCCACTGGGGGTGCAGACTCTGGGATGGGGTAGGTGATGAGAGGTTATCAGTGCAGGAGAGGGCTCCAGGCTGGAGCTGAGGGGTTCGGAGTGTGGGAGCGGGCTCAGAGCTGGGGCAGGGGTTAGGAGGGAGTGAGGGCCGGCTCTGGGGTGGGGCAGGGGAATGAGAGGTTTGGGATGCAGGAAGGGGCTCAGTGGTGGGGGCTGGGATTTGGGAGGGGTTGCAGGGTCCAGGAGGGAGTCTGGGTGAGGGAGGGAGCTCAGGGCTGGGGCCAGGGGTTGGGGTGTGGGCTCTGGGAGGGAGTTAGGGTGCAGGAGGGGGTTCCAACCTGGGGCTGGAGGTTGGGGTGCAGGAGTGGGTTCAGGGTGCGGGCTCCAGTCAAGTGGCGCTTACCTCAGGGGGTTCCCAATCAGCCTCACAGCAGGGCTAATGCAGGCTCCCTGCCTGCCCTGGCTCTGCGCGACTCCCAGAAGTGGCCGACATGTCAGTCTCCTAGGCGCAAGGGCGGCCAGGCAGCTCTGTGTCCGCAGTTCCTGGCCAATAGGAGCTGTGGAGCCGATCACCTGATCACCACTGCGCCTAAAGGCAACAGGGATATGACAGCCGCTTCTGGGAGCTACACAGAGCCAGGGAAGGCAGGGAGACTGCCTTAGCCACGCTGCACCGCCGACCAGACTTGTAACAGCCTGGTCAGTGGTGCTGGGTCTCTTTTCGACCAGGCATTCCAGTCAAAAACTGGGATGCCTGGCAACCCTAATCCCACCTCCAGATAAGACTTCAAAAGCTGCTCCTATGCTCCATATAATCAAATACAATTGGAGTCAGACTCTGGGCTGTCCTGAAAGTTACGAGCCTACAAGCAGTTCAACTACATCACCACGATGTATAGACAGCGACCCAGTCTGAGCGCAATAATGTTTTGACACCATGAAATGATTTTGTTTCTTGCATGATTATAAACCATAGACAGTAGATAAGATGCAGTCAGATGATTGACTGATGCAGTCAACTGCATTTATTAATGCAGGATTGGTTTCTAAAAATAACTGCACCACAACCAACCATACACATTTCTCTTAAGATGCAACTGCTATACCTATTCTTAGGGCTCGCCTACACAGCAACACTCAGGAGAGTTAAGACAAAATAACAAACTGTGAAATTAAGACAAGTAATTAAAAGCATATACCCTATGTAAATATTCTCTTTCAGAAGTAGTGTGGCCTGAACAGATCTATGTAGGCAAGCCTTTAAACAGAACTTGCAAGGCTACCACTGCTGAGTCACCAAAGGCACTAGTAAATTACAACACTTCTTATCTCCTCTCATCAGAAAGAAACACTCAATTGTCCCAAGGCACAGGATGGAAAAAAGGAAGCCTGTGTGTAAGGCCTTGTCTGCATTGGGTTTTATGCACTGGCATAGCTACACCGATGCAAACCCCCTAGTGTAGACACACTACACTGGTGTAGACACACTACACTGGTGTAAAAATTGATTTGCGATGGTGCAGCTGACCCTGATTTTAAAACAATGTTTGTCATCTAGACAGACTGGCACAAGTTTTTGGGTGGGTTTTTTTTTTTCCTCTTTTAAATACCATGAAGCAGTGAATCTACACTAGAGTTTGCACGGTGTAGCTACGCTAGTGCAAAAACTAATGTAGCCAAGTCCTTAGTCTGAGGGGAGATGAGACAAAGGACTATGGGTATATCTATACAGTAAAACAAAAGTGTGATTGTAGTGTGGGTAGGTATACCCATGCTATCTTTAATCTAGCTAATGACTTCAGCACAGGCTAGCAATCCAAGTTCATATCAAGGGTCTCTGGCAGGCTTGTACTAGGATTACTAGCTATGCAGAACTCTCTGCCGCCACCTCTTCATTACTCATTACCCGTGCTGGATAGATTTAAAGCAGTGTAGGTATGTCTTTCTGTTTACAATCACACCTTTGTTGTACAGACATACCTGAGAATGTATGGAAGAAAGAAAAGTCTGGGGGAGGGTGAGAAAGCAAGACAAGAGACAGAGAATAAAGATGGAATGGGGTATGATCTAACAGCAGTGAAGGATGTGTTTGGTTTTTTTAAGTTCTTCTACTCAGGTTTATTTTCTCAGACTGCTGTACATTTAAATGCTCCTAGCTAGACTTTAAATAGAATTAGCTAGACTTTAACACCTGACTGAACTGAATAGGTGATCTACTTCATACTTTTTCCGCTGTTATAGTTTTTATGAAGAGACTTTTTCCATTACATTGTATTATATTAACCTAGCAAAAATCTCATGTACAAAAGACTCTTTCCACAACAAGTTATTATTAGGAATGGGTATTTTAAAAAAGTGAAGGAAAGCTTAGATTCTGTAAAAAAGATAAAACTACAGAAAGACAATGTAGTCTATTTTTCCACTGCTCCAACTAATGATACAATTAAGTTGGAAGAGGGATAAACTTCTATAATATTGATTTTATGTTTACATTTGCGTTACAAGTCAGTAAGTAACTAACCTAGCTTTGGTGATCATTCAATATTCTTCAGCTGTGTTTCTGATTTTAAATTAATGAATTTGTAATAACACAACTATTACTCTGTCTTGTTTTGAGGTGAGGTCTGATACACTTGGGTTATTCAAAGACCAGAAAGTCTATCCCATGAAAGCAAAAAAAGTAAGTACTAATCCTTTGAATGTTAACTACTTTAAGAATCCAGTTTGTTAAGTCAATGTGTTACAAGGACATCCTGAAAACGCTCAAGAACAACATAAAGATATCTAAAGACGACAAGAGTGTGTGTCATTTAAGATTTCAGAGTAGCAGCCGCATTAGTCTGTATTTTGGAAAAAAAAAAAAAAAAAAAAGAGTACTTTTGGCACCTTAGAAACCAACACATTTATTTGAGCATAAGCTGCAGCTCACGAAAGCTTATGCTCAAATAAATTTGTTAGTCTCTAAGGTGCCACAAGTACTCCTTTTCTTTTTGTGTCATTTAAGATAGTGAGTTGAGTTAAACCAATAGATAGGAAACAACAAGATGGTTAATACTCTGGTATAGGATTTAAGTATTTTGACTCTTGAACACTTTGCCAGTTACCCAAGGAAAGAGAGAGGTTGGAGGGTTCTTGGGAAAATGTTATTAACGTGAAAAAATGCATTTTAAATTAAAAAATAGTAGTTACACACCTACTCCCCTCACAGTCATGCACTATGGGAGGAAAAAACACATTATCTTATGTAATTTGAGACCTAAACTCAAGAGGTTATTTTAGGCCCTGATCCTGCAAACCTTATTCATATGCTTAACTTTAGACACTGTGAATAGCCCCATTGTTTTCAACTGAACTTTTCATACTGCATGCAGTTAAACATCTGCAGAACTGGAGCCTTGGACTGTAAACTCTGTAGGGCAGGGAACATATCTGTATATCTGTACAAAGTCTATGCAGGAGAGCTCTGAACCTGGTCAGGCCTTCTAAGCATTTTATCAAGAAAGCAAAATAATTCAAAATAGCGACCAACCATGGTATGTTTGAAACTAAACTAATTTTAAACCTGAACCAGGGACTCTATTACCACATAGATGCTATAATCCCTTTAAAAATTCTGTTTAATTGCTATCACCTCTATCGCTTTATTCTCAGCAATCTTCACTTTCTAACAGTATTAGGGTCCATTCTTGAGCAAATAGAGCCATTCTCTTCAATGGGAACATTCATGGTAATGACCATGTAATGCTTCATCTAGGCTAGGATTTAAGGTGTGACATTATTGGGTTAGTTAACTAACATGCTAACGTCACAACTTAGATCATAGCCTAGACAAGGCCTCAGTGTTTTCATGACTGGGTCCTTAATTTTCAGTATACTCCTCACTTAAGCACTAAATATACCATATACAGAAAAAACAATTTTTCAATCTGTGCAATCAATTCCTGTTTAGTTTGCAGTTACTACCCTACCATGAAGTTTCAAATGTTATTAATACCATATAGCTCTCTAGTGTTATGCATCGCCCACTGCGTTGTTAAGCATGTTCATGTAAAGCTAAAAATCAACTTTTATTTGGTTTGCATCAAGCAGACGAAATCATGATAGAACTCCAACTAAAATAATGTATGTTGTAAGCCATGGTGGGAAAGTCTTAGGAAAAAATCTAGTATTGCCAGTTAAGATTTTATCACTAGTCTCATGGTATTTAAAGCAGCAGCTCCGTGAGTCCTCTGATTATACGAACAGCTCAGTTTGCTTTTATCCAAAAAAAAAAAAAAAAAAAAAAAGTTTCTAGCCATCAGGTTTGCAGAGAAAAGCTTGAAGATATGACTCAAGTGTAACATAAAGGCTCAAAAATCAATGATGACTGAAATCAAATGATTCAATCAAATGATTTTGGAGGTCTGGGTCATGCTTTTATAATACTTGGGGTTGGTGATAATGAAATCCTTAGTGTAGACAAGATCTAAGAAAGGCATTTCCTAAATTTAAAATATATTTTTTTTACCTGTGTGTGAAGAAATGTATTTTCTTGACTAAGGATAAGGGAAAACAAGCTCTCTTGTTCTCTCTAAAGATGTGTTCAAGAGGCTACCAAAACTGAGACTCATATCTTGAGAATTCCCTTTGCCATCTATCCTAGTGGTACTCCAGTGAAAAAACTGTTGATGATATGGGGGGCTGGGGGGAGAAAGGAGAGACAAGGGACAAATTTTGCTCTCTGATGTGCATCCATGTCTCCCATTGAAATTAATGCTTCAGCCCAGACAGTCCTCATTGCATCCATGGGCATTTTAAGTAATACTCCCTATATTACTTTTATTTCAAGATTAATTTCCATGTGGTGAAATTTAATATAAATCCACACAATACAATTTGCTTCTAGCAACTTTCTAAACTGTTCTAATTTGTCCAGATACAAAAACCTAAGGAAAGATTCACTGAAAAACTTCCTCCATAAGCTGAACACAGCTGACTGCATATAGAAAGCCCTGTGCTCCCTCTATCCTATCCAGTTACTATATTGAAAACAGTGGCCTGTAAGATCCTTTTGTAGACATATAAACAAACAATCCCTTTCATAATTATTTGCCTTATTTGTAAAAACAAATGCAGCTTGTGATAGGATAGACAGCCTCACTTTACTCTTGCATTAATTTTTTTTCTTCTGATATAAACAAATGATTTGGCTAAATTTTTGTCCTTATGCAAAGTTATCATTCCCGCTGTCGTTGTGTGAGTGAACCAATTACAGCTAAAGATCAGACTCCTCCCCATCCCCATCTCTGATCTATCCATCTGGTCGGTTTGAGGACACCCATTCACACAATGCTAGACTGAAAACTCATCTACAAGTCTGTGTAGCAGATGTAGGATTGTTTGTATTATTCCAATGATATAATTCCCAAAACTTTCAATCCCTCAGTACCTTTTATCAAACAATCTTTTGTAAGGTTACTAGGATGTCTCTGAAGGGAGTAACCTTGGTGGTCTCTGCTTATTCATTTGATGAAAATACTTTATTGTGTAAGTCAGAAGTTGTCTCCTCATATTGAGTTAATATTCATTAAAACCTATTGCATTATATTCGCAAACTACAGTAACTTTTCAATAATTCTCTTTTGAATCACAGGTTTCAGAGTAGCAGCCGTGTTAGTCTGTATTCGCAAAAAGAAAAGGAGTACGTGTGGCACCTTAGAGACTAACAAATTTATTAGAGCATAAGCTTTCGTGAGCTACAGCTCACTTCATCGGATGCATTTGGTGGAAAAAACAGAGGAGAGATTTATATACACACACACAGAGAACATTTCATGTTCTCTGTGTGTGTGTATATAAATCTCTCCTCTGTTTTTTCCACCAAATGCATCCGATGAAGTGAGCTGTAGCTCACGAAAGCTTATGCTCTAATAAATTTGTTAGTCTCTAAGGTGCCACACGTACTCCTTTTCTCTTTTGAATGTCTTCTAAACTCACATCAATTTGCTATCACAAATAATCCAGTAGTATCTCACTTACAACAGAAGGAAAAAAGGCCTATATCACAGTAATAGCTTTAATATTTAATTCCAGTAATAATCTTTGCACACACAGGGCCTTTCCTCCAAGGAACCCAAAAAACACTTTACAAAACTACATATTGTCTCAACTGCAGAGTTGGGCGATGGAGTAGTGAGTAGGGAGAAGCTAAGTAACTTGCACAAGGCCACAAAAGTCAGTATCAGAGTAAGGAACAGAACTTTTTTAGTGCAAAATTTTCTACCTTTTCAGATAATTTTAACCTTTTTCCTAAAAGGCAAAAACAAATTGAAAGATAATGTAACAAAATATTCGGAGTTATAATGTGCCTTTCTGCTAAATTGCTTTACTCTATTTTTTTTTCTTCTAGAATGATGCTCTTTGGGATGGTCTGCACTGGACTTCAAAGAGCATGCTGAAGCTGTTTAAATATATGGCTTGTGATACCATTATTGTCTATTTTAGAAATAGCCTTCTAACCTAGTTGTGTAGTGGGACATAGTCTAGGGCATGATTAGTCCTTATTTATGTGCATTATTTTATTCTTCTCTCTTCTTCCTAGTAACTACAACCACCATGGTCCATTCTTTGCCAGATGTACAGCTGAGGAAGTCATCTGAACCTTATCACCCACACAGATATTCATATCAGCTCAAGATAGAATTTGGGCATAAATTTAGCTGATTTTACCTACCTTTCCAGAACTAGGACATCCCTGAATCTGGCTAAATCTTGTTCCCCTTACTCATGCAAAACTCTCATTGGCCAATAGCAAGATCTGGCATCTATTCCCCATATGCCAGAAAAATCCCTCAAGGAAAGTAATTTAAATTGAAATTTTTCCTAGTTTGACAGATTAGGTTTATGAGGTTCAATACCCACAAAATATAGGTTAAGGAGTACATTTTACTTAATGCCTTACTTAGAATCTGCCACCCAGAACAGATGCAAATACAACCATCAAAAGTCAGTCACATCCAAATGGCACAGAAACACAAGTGTGTGCTATAAGAAGGCATCCAGACATAATGATGTATGATCCGGTGAGGCTCACATTATGGATACACAGATATAGCACAGTAGTGGATACAATGGAACAAAATGAAACGCAATGGTCAAGGTTGTTCATTTAAGAGAACATAATAAAGGCCATACTGGGTCAGACCAAAGGTCCATCCAGCCCAATATCCTGTGTACCTACAGTGGCCAATGCCAGGTGCCCCAGAGGGAGTGAACCTAACAGGTAATGATCTAGTGATCTCGCTCCTGAAATCCATCTCCACCCTCTGACAAACAGAGGATAGGTAAGTCATCACTCTTGTACAATCCTCTGTTAAACAATGTCCAACAGTCTAGGTGCTTTGTTCAAATTATGAGGTCTGAAGCAATATAATGCCTTAGGGCCAGATTTTCAAGGTATTTAGACGTCTAAAGATAGCACAGGTACCTTTTCAGGTAGATTTTCAGAATCTCACAGGGCACCTATCTTCATCTTTAGGCACCTAAACAGCTGAGAAATCCAGCCCTTTGAGACTTCATGCCCGGTACCGAAATACTACTATGAGGGGTGCACTAGAAGCGTACATACTATATATCAAATCCCTTTGAAAATTGCACAAACTGATGTATAGAATATCTGGTTACTACCTGTGTGCACATGTGCTAGAAAGTCTCCGACATATTTGAATAGCATTTTCTATTGGGAAAAGGCCTACCTAATGTAAGGAATATGGCATCTGCTGTTCCAAACAGCATCATTCATACAGCCATTAAACATGTCATTGCAACATTCTTTGACATATAGTTCCGTAATCTGTCATTCTACAAAACATGCCACTTCCCTTGAATAGTCTCTTGAAATGTGTCAACTATTTATGCTAAACCATCTATCACAGCTAAATACAATGTGGAACACTCTGATTACCTTTCTCATACCTGAAGAAGAGCTCTGTGTAAGCTTGTCTCTCTCACTAACAGAAGTTGGTCCAATAAAAGATATTACCTCATCCACCTTGTCATTCTACGAAATAAGCAGTTTTAAGGGAGGGAGGGGGAAAATCAATGTTACACACGACTCCTGGTCATAAATCTGAGTGACACTGTCTGAAGCAAACAGTTCTAATCAGGTGTGTAGTCACACTACTAGCCTTACACACACCCCCATGTGTATTTCTATAGCAGAAGTATGTTTTTTCTGGCTCAGAATAAATTTTGTCCCCTATACTCTATTCATCGATTTATAATTATAATTTGAAATTGTGGCAAGCTACATGAACACTTTTTTATGCATTTCATGACTTATTTTAAGGCAATAAAAAAGAAGTGATAGATGTGGTATAAAAATATGAACCGATTTAAATAAATCACACCCTTATTCCCAGCTTTAGACTTGCTCATGTAAAACTTGCAGCATTTCACACCATTGCTCACGATGCACTGCTTTATCAGTATGCAAAATGATTGTTCTGCCTTTATGTATATGCAATTGTTTTCTAGAGCATATGCACATGTATTTCATGTCAAGACACCATGGTATTTTTCACTTTTCAGCAAATTCACCGATATGCTCTATCGCTTAAACAATTCAAATGGAACACAGAACAAGCCCTTCACTTTCAGCTGTATTTGACAGTATAACTAACAGAAGAGTTTCTGTTGCTTATTTTTTTCATTACAAAATGGAAACCAAACACTACTCATTAAAACTGGTTTATTTCACTCTTTTAAAAAAAAAAAAAAAAAAAAACACACACACACACACAACACCCAGGCAACTGGTATCTTTTGTGCCTGCATTTGGATCAAAGACTGCAATCTCACCAGATGTCTCCACCCTAAGCTGGACACAGTGAATATTTGGACAGACTTTGAGGAAAACTGCTGCAGGATGTGGTGTTAGTAGTTCATAAGTGGCACTCTTCAAATCTACATTGAACCTATACCATAGCACCAACCTAAGGGGCATTGTGCTTTTGGAGATGCCGGTTTTCAAATGAGATATTACTGAAATCCTCAGCACCCCAGGTTATTAATGATCCCATGGCACTTTATCTACAAGAGCAGAGATGTTAAGCCTAATATTCTAGTCAAATTCCAGTTTAGGTATTTACAACCTACATTTCCTCTGCAATTTCCAACTAAACTGAAGACAATATTCTACTTTTCCTATAGACTCTAAGCTATATGCAGTAGTGATTATCTCTTAAAAGTGAAATTCCGTGTTTAGTGATGTTGAAAAAAGTTCCAAATCATTTCAATGCATTGCAATTTTGGTTATAGTGAATTGCCACTGAAAGCCAAGTTGTTCTTTGGGGAGAGAAAAAAAAAAGATTGCACTACAAGGTTAACTTATATGTTTCAATGTAAAAGATGATGAATACGTCTGTTTCACTGGCCCATAAATGTTTGGTTTGAATAGAAGACTGTCTAGATTTATTACAGAAGTAAGTGTATCCTTTATTATATTGCCATGTTCTGACTTTCTAAAGCAACATTTCACAGGAAATCAACTGATATCCAGGTGGGGTGGAATTATTCTTCCTTTTTTTCCAGTGATAGAAGAATACTGTCACAAGATTCTGTATTGCATAAAGACTCCCACTGTCTTTAGACTGACACCACTAATAAGTCCAACACTTGAAGTATGAACCTTAAAAAAGAGAGGCCCCAAACCAAGACTATCATTCTTGAACTGGTGCCTTTAAAGTTATTTAAGCACCAGCAAACTTGAAAGTAGGAAAATGATGTTCAGTTCTTTAATAAAAACTTTCAGAAAACAGATCAGTGGTGACAGCAACATCCAGTTATCTTAACGTAGACAAAATATTCATGATGAAGCTCTTCCACCAAAATTGACATTCACATATATAATCTTGTCTTACTGAAATTCCTCAGAGGATCAAAGCTACCTGCTTACAAAACAAATACACACCACATAAGTTTCATGCTAAGGCAACAAATTAAATCCTGTCCACTGCAAAGACCCTGGAGGTAGATGTAGACCCTCTTCAAAATCAGGTGCCAGATGAAAGAGTTACTATGGATTTCATAATCTAACCGGCTTCCTAATGAATGTAATGATTTCAGCGAGCCAACAACCTAAAACAGCACACTGAGCAATTAAAAAATTAAGAGGTTTTAATTAACGTGTACCTTTTAATAGTTAGTTGTGAGAAAACATGTTGTAGCCTTGACGCACACAAATATCTTTATTCAAGCATTTCCAAGTTGACCCCAAGTCTGGTGCATAAACTTAAAAATCCCCACCAACGTAGCATTTTCATAAAAGAAAGGAAGATAATGAAATGAGCAATCACACAGGAGCTGCAGTAAGACCTGAGCATGGGAGACTGATCGATGAATCTACCTCTTTTTTTCTTTCTAAGTCCACTCTGCTGTCTCATGTGCTTCCAGCAGTGAACAATGAGGATCATTCTAAATTTACCGGCAAAACCAAACCAGTTGTTAAAATATCCTTCTTTTTTGTGTTTCATTAAAACAATTCCTCGCTTCATCACATTTTACAATAAAAATATAAGTCCCACTGTTGATGAATTCACTAAGGCTGTATCTACAATGCCATCTTCAGCACTTAAACTTCAGTCGTTCAGGGGTGTGAAAAAACACCCCCCGAACGACAAAAGTTTTAGCACTGAAAAGTTCCAGTATACACAGCGCTTTATCACCGGGAGCTGTGCTCCTGGCAATAAAGCTACCACCCCTCATTCAGGTAATTTATTTTTTATCGCCAGGAGAGCTCCAGCCACACTGTAATGTGGGAAGTGTAAACATACCCTAAACAAAACAAGTAGAAGATGATGTTACCTCAGCACTGAAGTTCTACATTTCTGAGTCACGGTTATAAAGAAATGATTTCACTTCACGCACTTCACACAACAAGAAGTAACCATGCAAGGGTTCACAAATACTAGAAAATATTTTAAGTACTGTATCATGGTCATGGCACAAAGCATGATAAATTAAATCTTTACAGGTTCTCTTGTCTACTACAGGATACTAAGCAGTTCTACTATGAATTAGAAAACCAATCAAGGGAAAATCAGATGCATCCTTTAAATCAGAAACGCTCACAAAAATGTATTAGAGCTGCCCCTATTTTTTCAAAGAGACAAGTGGGGTTTTAATCGCATGATTCCCAATTACAGTTCTTGGATTTTGTATCTATAGCTTGTTCAGTTTGAAGTGAAACAACAACAAGATGGTTCTAGGATAGGTCTCTCATGTATGAAAAAAAAAGCAGATATTTATTTAGAGAATGGGAGCTGGTGATATATATTCTTACAGATGAGGATAAAAAAAGTGACAAATATTCCATTACAATGGTAGTTTACAGCTGTTAAATGAAATGGAATATCATTTGCCAGTAAAGACTTGCATCTGTATATATGAATCTTTGCTTGTTAACTTTAGAAACAATTTGCCCTGCATTGAACAGCAAGAAAAACTCTTCATTTACAGGTACTCAGTGACAATAAAAAGGAGAGCTTCGTTCTTCATCCCAGCAGTTTTTATCCTAAGAGGGCAAAAATAGGCCTAGTCTGATGCATGTATACCAAGTGCACTCAAACCGTTAAAATAAAAGCAAACACCTGAGCCAATGAACGGAGCAGGGCTACCAACTGTAGCGCTTCAGTGTAGACACTACTTATGCTGACAGGAGGGGTTCTCCCATTGCTGTAGTTAATCCACCTCCCAGAGACGCAAAAGAATTCTATCAACCTAGCACCGTCTACACCAGGGGCTAGGTCAGCATAGCAATGTCATTCAAGGATGTGGACACAGTAACTCCTCACTTAACATTGTAGTTATGTTCCTGAAAAATGCAACTTTAAGTGAAACAATGTTAAGCACATCCAATTTCCCCATAAGAATGAATGTAAATGGTTGGGGTTAGGTTCCAGGGAAATTTTTTTTTTGCTATACAGTATGGTATTATAGTTGGGAGGTGCCCCTGCCTTACTCCACATAGGCACAGCCCACTGGCACTGGAGACAATGAGGCAGGCAAGGAAGCTGAATGTGCTGTAGGCTAGGAGAAGCACATTGCGCAGCAGCTTCTCCTACTCTGCGAGCATGGGGGGGGGCTCAACCCTTGGCCCACCCACTCCACTCCTTCTCTCCAAGCGCCCCCCTCCTCCCCCTTTACTCTGCAGACCATGTCCTCGCTCCTCCCCCCCCCCAGCAATCAGCTGGTTTGTGCATGGAGTCCTTACTCCTCCCCCCCTCCCTCCTGAACATTGGAAGCCAGCTGATTGCTGCAGGCAGGAGGCAGGGGAAGGCACTGATCTGTGGGGTCTGCCAGTGAGCAGGAGGTGCTGTGGGAGGAGGTGTATAGGGGAAGCTGATGGGGGGCTGCCAGCTGGGGACAAAGCAGGCAGCCACACAACGTTATAGCGAATCACTGCACAACTTTAAATGGACCATGTTCTTTAATTGAGCAGGGATGTAAGCTGGAAACGACGTTAAGCGAGAGAATGTTAAGTGGGGAGTTACTGTATTTCACACCCCTGATCTATGCCGATGCATAGATGGACCAGTCTAGAGAATAAGGAAGAAAAACACCATCCTACCAGGGCTTGAAATGCAACCACGCACACGCCTGCTAGAGCGAGGCACAGAGTCCCAGCCACTGCCCCACAAACTAAGCATTGCTTCTGGAATTACCTCCACGCTGCTACCCCTAGACTCTGCTCAGGCGGGGTCAGAGAGGAAAGTCCCTGACACTCCGCTCCCACCCCCAGAAATCCCCCCGTCGCTGGTGGAGGAAAAGGTGCCCATTACCCCACAGCTCTGATAGCCCCTGGGAGGCCCCTGCCCTTCCCCTGCTTCAGTTATATGCCCCCGCCCCGCCCCGCCCCGCCCCGCCAGACCAAGGCGGCAGCGCGGACGCAGCGAGTCGATTGCTTCGCAGTTTCTCCGCCGCCCCAGGGAGGGGGGGGTGGCGCCGCCAGCACTACCACCCGAGTAGGACGCGACCCGCAACTCGTTGGCCAGCCGAACAGAAGGGCCCGGGGCCGCCTGCCGGCAGGCTCAGACGGAAAGTCGGCACAGCCTCCCCTGCCTCCCGCTCCCGCAGACAGTACCCGGCCCCGGCCGCCCGGTGCGCGCCCCGCTTCCCTACCTCACTGCCCCAGGCCGCTTCCGCGGTCCCGAGTCCCGAAGAGGAGGAGCCTTACTGCAGCCAACCAAAACCGCCAGCTGCCGCGCGCCGATACAGTCGTGCATCTCCCAGCCCCGCCCCCTCTGGCAGCCGTCTCCAATCAGAACGCGCAGCGGTTTCAATGATGTCTGTCAGTCACGTACCAGCACTTCCCGGACCAACCAGCAGAGCTTAGCACCGGCCTTCCGGCTCCACCCCCTCGCTCCCGGAAGTGTGATGTGGCTGGAAGCGGGGAGCTATGGTAAGCACGGAGGGTGCTTGTCCGACTTGTCGTCCGCGCGGCTGAACCCCTTCCTTTCCTGCCCCTCTCCCCCAGGCTATGCGGGACTCCGACCGCAGGAGTACGCGGCCGGCCGGTCTTTGCGAGTGACGCCCTCGGCTTGCGGCGCCTGCCCGGGGCCCCCCTCCCGCTTCAGCAGCCGAGCGGGAAGCTGAGTCTCGTGGCCGGGCGGCCGCGCTGTAGGCGGGGGGCGGCTGCTCCTCACCCTTCCCTGTTCTGCGCGCGGAGCATCCCCGCGAGCCTGTCCCGGTTCGGTCGCCAACGCCTGGTTTGAAAAATTAGCTAAGAGCGTGCCGGTGACGTCATTCAGCAGCCCAGAAAGGAGCTGGGGAAGGACGGGAGAAATCTGTCCCTGGCCCCCTTAACTAGCACGTGATGTACGTCAGATTATGTGGCTCTCACTCAAGAGCCTCAACTCTGACCTCTGGCCTGGTGTCTTTGACATTTGTATCTTGGCTTCATTTCTTTAAAGGGCTAAATATACTTAGCCCACTTTTCCTATTTGGCAGCTGGTGGTTTGATTCTTGATAACACACCAGTGACTTATGTTTCTTGAAAATAATGTGGGTAGTTAGAAAAGAATGATTATATATGTGGACTTGCACCTGAGGCTAATCAACAAATATTATTAATGACTTCTGATTCAGAAGGATTTTTTGTGTTTACATTTTGAGAATATGGGCATAAATATTAGTATTTATTTTGGGGTCAGAGTTAAGGTTCACAAAAAGAAAAGGAGGACTTGTGGCACCTTAGAGACTAACAAATTTATTTGAGCATTAGCTCTCGTGAGCTACAGCTCACTTCATCGAATGCATCCGATGAAGTGAGCTGTAGCTCACAAAAGCTTATGCTCAAATAAATTTGTTAGTCTCTAAGGTGCCACAAGTCCTCCTTTTCTTTTTGCGAATACAGACTAACATGGCTGCTACTCTGAAACCAGAGTTAAGGTTGTTACAGTTTGATAAAATATGCATTTCTGTGCTGGATAAGGATAAGATGTTTGTGAACAGTGTAAGATTAATGATGTAATTACGTCTTTCCTTTTAAGTGTTTGATGTTAATGTGAGTTACGTAAAAAAGTAATTCGTCAAAATAAATCTTCATGCTTATGATACCTTCTGAGTTATTGAAGTACAAGTTGACTAGTCTCATCTTGGTGAGTTTTTGTCAGGCTGGAGTTCCCAACAGTGATAAGGTATCGCTTTCTGTCCACAGCCCTGCTTTATGGTTCAACAGAACCTGTATCCTGCTTTTAAAAAGGGGGGGGAGGTAAAAGACCTAAAGAGGGTTTCCAGCCTGTGGATCATACTCAGTAAAGAGGCACTAGTAGTTGCTTGTGTAAGCATTCCTTGGCAGATCTTTCTGATGAGCTGTGTCTTGTAGGCAGAGTGGGTAAAGTGTCAGACAAAGCAGTTATCTGCTTGATGTGTTGCATGGTCTCTGAAAATACACGGACACTATGGAGGATGAGCGTAAGTGAAGTTTTCTCTTTTCACCAGAAGCCTGGGAGACCTATAGAACTTTGGTGTCTCTATGACTTTTCCAGTGGCACTTTGAAGGATTTGAGGATGTAGGATCATAGTAGGAAAAAAACTGGAAACTCCTTCCTAAAACATAAACTAAGATAACCACATTGATCAAGGAGTCATTAATTAGTTAAATTTGCCTCTTTAAGTGCAAAATTGGAGAAAAATCTGGGGTCTATGTCTACCGTGAGATACATTTTTCTTAAAAAGCAGTAGAAGTCCAAGTAAGGGCATGTTCTGCATAGAGCATCTACCTAGAAAAACAGTGTTTTGACCAATGAAACATACTGCTCTGAAAAAGTTGGGCTAGGTGTTTCAAGGAGCCTAAAGGAAACTGGGGGGCTTACTTTATGTGATTTCCTCATGCTTCACAACAAAGGAAAGGGATTGGGGGCAGTTCAGGCAGGTGGCAAGAACTGCAAATACCGGGAGCCCTAGACTCTTAACGGGAAATCAGGCTCCATTATGGCAGATCCTAGGACTATTAAACAGGAAGCTGGCCCTTCTGTGGTGCTTACCTCTGGTAGCGTGACTGGGAAGAACTATGCTATTGCCTGTTGCTCATCTGTGAAGATCATCCTGTGGAGCTAGAAGAAATGGGCCATGTTTCACGTTAGCGTGATGAGCATTATCTTCCTTCTGTCTTTAACTGCTGTGGTATAGCAGGGAGGTGCTGGAGCTTTTCCCCACAGCTGCAGCCTTTTCCTACTGATTGTGTGTATAGAGAGCCATGTACAGTATATACATTAAAGGTTCAGGCTTGTGTTTACTCGCCGAAGCCTTGCCTCATGGTCTACACTGCTATTTATGCCCATGCTACAGGGGTGAGAAGGGCACATAGATTACCCACTGCCGTAAGGAATGTGCAGTATAGACATATCCTTAGTGTGAACTGGGGAGAGTAGAGTGGTCAGAACCACTTACATTCTACAATTCTGTCAAATTTTGCCACAGAACTGTACAGCCCAGAAACTAAGATGTTAGTAAAAGCCAAAAAGTTTCTAACTTTTGTGATTGGGGGGAGGGGGAAGACATTCCAAATATGATTTTGAGTGTAAACTTAATTCATTATGGTCTTCCTGAAATTGCAGATATCTTTAAACAGTAGTTCTGTGAAGTGTGAACTGCTCCCATCCATCTCAGTATTACTGTTGACTTTGAAGTCTTATTAATGATTGCCTTTTAAATGCCAACATTAACTTTTTAGCAGAAGCAGTCAGTTAATGTGCTTGATCATCGTTATTGGCTGTAGTGATAAATGGAGATGTGGGGGGCCGCAGGTCGGTTACTGACTTGAGTTGCTGATGTGGGAATCTTGAGGTTCAAACCCACCAAAAAAATTCAAATTTCTACCCTGTTCACAACAGGGGCGTGAAAGAAGAAGGGCATCCTATTCCATTAACAGATGTCTCACCTGCCTCTTAGGTGCTAAAAATCCAAACCACCAAATCTTCCCAGTGCTTCTCCCTGACAACTTCTACATTGTAGCCATATATTGTCGATACAAAAAATTATTGTAAACTGAAAACCTCTAAGTTTGGATGCAGTGTAGAATCAATGCAATGTTAGAATAAATAACACAAGGCTCCAGCTTCTGAGCTGTGCCAGGGTGATTCTTGCTGCTCTTGGGATGAGGATAATGCAGGTATTTTGAGACACCTTTATGCTCCCCGATCCATAGGGCTGCTAGAGGCTATTCTGGCCCTCAGCCTGTTTTGTAGGATCCTCGGGGCTGCTCTAAATTTCACACACATACAGTGGTTCCACAGGGCTATTCCAAGAATTTTCAAATCACAGCACAGTTTGGCCATGTCCCCAGCTGTGCTTCATAGGAGTTCCCTTATGCTAGGAGAATCCCTAACCAGATGTTGAATCTGCTTTGTTCTGATGGTGCTTTGCAAATCAGGTGGGGATGTAGGGACAGGATCAAGACCAAGGAATTCTATATTTGTTTTCATGGAAATACTGAACTTATTCATTTCCATATGTTCAGTAAATATCTCACATTTTTAAAATGTACTTTAAGCTGCTGCAAAATGTCCAGTTTGCCACAGAATTGTGCACAACTCTGGTTTAAAAATCAAGGGCCTTAACACAGAATAGGCAAGGCTTTGTCTGTTGCACTTGGTGCACATTGTAGTCTTTAATTCTGGGAAGTTCCCCCTTCCTCCAGGGATGTGGTGAGAAGGTTTTAATCAGTGGCAAGTGTGAAAGTCATCATTATTTGCCTGTGGTCATAAAAGTGGTGTGTATTTCTGAAATTGGGGTATATTTAATATTTATGCAACTTGTGATGAATTCAAAAGTAGCAGTAGTTTTGGAAAATACTGACACAATTCTTTGGAGCTATCTATTTTACACAATCACTAAATCAGATGTTTACCAGTTTTTTTCATAACTTCTTGGGCCAATATGGTTCATCCTGACAAGAACATTTTATTATTTTCATGTTTCACATATTAAAGGAAATGTCTTTAATATTTAAGAAGAACTAGATGCCATAATACAAGATAAATATTATTCATCCTTAATTTATTAAAATAGAAAGTTTCTTAACATAATTTTTGGGGCATGTAAATCATTTGTTCCTTTTTAAAATGTGAAGCACGCCTAAAATTACTTTTGGCTTAATAGTTAGGCTGTGTGTTGGTGCATTTGGAAGAAAGATCTCTTTACATTATCCAAATTTATTGCCATAATGAAGTTTTCCTGTGTAGTTCTTTTTACACCTACAAAAGTTTAGCATCATGTTAATAGTAATTATACATTATACCATTATTCAATTCCTGATTAGTTGCAGAATATAATAATTGTGTTTCGGTCTGCATTATGTAATCTTGTAGATGGCTATCTTCCAGGGGAATGCAGACAGTCGGAAGACCTGAGTACTTTGCTATTGAGTTATGGAGCAAATCTTTGATCTATTCCTGGTTCTCAACTGTAAATTTGTCAAGATAGCAGAATTTTTACCATAGTCCTTTTCTTTGAGAGCCCAGTTTATCAAATATCTAGTGTTAATACAGGTTTCAGAGTAGCAGCCGTGTTAGTCTGTATTCGCAAAAAGAAAAGGAGTACTTGTGGCACCTTAGAGACTAACAAATTTATTAGAGCATAAGCTTTCGTTAGCTACAGCTCACTTCATCGGATGCATTTGGTGGAAAAAACAGAGGAGAGATTTATATACACACACACAGAGAACATGAAACAATGGGTTTATCATACACACTGTAAGGAGAGTGATCACTTAAGATAAGCCATCACCAACAGCAGGGGGGGGAAGGAGGAAAACCTTTCATGGTGACAAGCAGGTAGGCTAATTCCAGCAGTTAACAAGAATATCAGAGGAACAGTGGGGGGTGGGGTGGAAGGGAGAAATACCATGGGGAAATAGTTTTACTTTGTGTAATGACTCATCCATTCCCAGTCTCTATTCAAGCCTAAGTTAATTGTATCCAGTTTGCAAATTAATTCCAATTCAGCAGTCTCTCGTTGGAGTCTGTTTTTGAAGCTTTTTTGTTGAAGTATAGCCACTCTTAGGTCTGTGATCGAGTGACCAGAGAGATTGAAGTGTTCTCCAACTGGTTTTTGAATGTTATAATTCTTGACGTCTGATTTGTGTCCATTCATTCTTTTACGTAGAGACTGTCCAGTTTGGCCAATGTACATGGCAGAGGGGCATTGCTGGCACATGATGGCATATATCACATTGGTAGATGCGCAGGTGAACGAGCCTCTGATAGTGTGGCTGATGTGATTAGGCCCTATGATGGTATCCCCTGAATAGATATGTGGACAGAGTTGGCAACGGGCTTTGTTGCAAGGATAGGTTCCTGGGTTAGTGGTTCTGTTGTGTGGTGTGTGGTTGCTGGTGAGTATTTGCTTCAGATTGGGGGGCTGTCTGTAAGCAAGGACTGGTCTGTCTCCCAAGATCTGAGAGAGCGATGGCTCGTCCACACAAAGATGGACTACAAGCCGTCAGGAACAGTATCCCCGATACTGTCACGGCTAACCTGGTGGCAGAACTTTGTGACTTTGTCCTGACCCATAACTATTTCACATTTGGTGACAATGTATACCTTCAAATCAGCGGCACTGCGATGGGTACCCGCATGGCCCCACAGTATGCCAACATTTTTATGGCTGACTTAGAACAACGCTTCCTCAGCTCTCGTTCCCTAATGCCCCTACTCTACTTGCGCTACATTGATGACATCTTCATCATCTGGACCCATGGAAAAGAAGCTCTTGAGGAATTCCACCATGATTTCAACAATTTCCATCCCACCATCAACCTCAGCCTGGACCAGTCCACACAAGAGATCCACTTCCTGGACACTACGATGCTAATAAGCGATGGTCACATAAACACCACCCTATATCGGAAACCTACTGACCGCTATTCCTACCTACATGCCTCTAGCTTTCATCCAGATCATACCACTCGATCCATTGTCTACAGCCAAGCGCTACGATATAACCGCATTTGCTCCAACCCCTCAGACAGAGACAAACACCTACAAGATCTCTATCATGCATTCCTACAACTACAATACCCACCTGCTGAAGTGAAGAAACAGATTGACAGAGCCAGAAGAGTACCCAGAAGTCACCTACTACAGGACAGGCCCAACAAAGAAAACAACAGAACGCCACTAGCCATCACCTTCAGCCCCCAACTAAAACCCCTCCAACGCATCATCAAGGATCTACAACCTATCCTGAAGGACGAGCCATCGCTCTCTCAGATCTTGGGAGACAGACCAGTCCTTGCTTACAGACAGCCCCCCAATCTGAAGCAAATACTCACCAGCAACCACACACCACACAACAGAACCACTAACCCAGGAACCTATCCTTGCAACAAAGCCCGTTGCCAACTCTGTCCACATATCTATTCAGGGGATACCATCATAGGGCCTAATCACATCAGCCACACTATCAGAGGCTCCTTCACCTGTGCATCTACCAATGTGATATATGCCATCATGTGCCAGCAATGCCCCTCTGCCATGTACATTGGCCAAACTGGACAGTCTCTACGTAAAAGAATGAATGGACACAAATCAGACGTCAAGAATTATAACATTCAAAAACCAGTTGGAGAACACTTCAATCTCTCTGGTCACTCGATCACAGACCTAAGAGTGGCTATACTTCAACAAAAAAGCTTCAAAAACAGACTCCAACGAGAGACTGCTGAATTGGAATTAATTTGCAAACTGGATACAATTAACTTAGGCTTGAATAGAGACTGGGAATGGATGAGTCATTACACAAAGTAAAACTATTTCCCCATGGTATTTCTCCCTTCCACCCCACCCCCCACTGTTCCTCTGATATTCTTGTTAACTGCTGGAATTAGCCTACCTGCTTGTCACCATGAAAGGTTTTCTTCCTTCCCCCCCCCTGCTGTTGGTGATGGCTTATCTTAAGTGATCACTCTCCTTACAGTGTGTATGATAAACCCATTGTTTCATGTTCTCTGTGTGTGTGTATATAAATCTCTCCTCTGTTTTTTCCACCAAATGCATCCGATGAAGTGAGCTGTAGCTCACGAAAGCTTATGCTCTAATAAATTTGTTAGTCTCTAAGGTGCCACAAGTACTCCTTTTCTTTTTAGTGTTAATACAGTGATTTTCAACTATGTCAGTATGCAGGTAAATATCGAGTATAACCAAGCAATGTCTACTCCTGGGGTAATTTTTGCATCACTGCGCGTGAGCAGAATTCATGGCCCCCGCAGATTTCTTTGCTTCCTTGCAGAAAAATGACTTCTAACGGAGAAGCAAAGGGAAGCCACAAGAGCAGTCATGCACCCCTCCCTGGCAGTGCAGACAGGTCAGTTTGGGTGCCCCGAGCAGCCAGTAGAGACATAAATCACCTCCGGGGGGGGGGGCCTGGTTAGTCGTGTGTGTGTGTGTGTGTGTGTGTGTGTGTGAGAAAGAGAAACTCTATCCCTCTTGCTTGCTATTGCCGCACGTTCGGCCTGGAAGGGCAGGGCTTTGTGGTGTTTCTAAGGAGGTAGGTGCAGGGCAGACTCTGTTTCCTCAGGCAGAGCAGAATGTAGTAGCCTGCCTGCTTAGTGAATTATTCCTATTGTTCTTATAGTGAATTCCCACGGGGGTATAAAACAGTTGTAAAAATTTGAAGGCTCCTTTACATTGCCAGGTGTAAAGGAGCCTTATTGTAAAGGACATCGTGACCTTATAAATTCTTATGGTGCTTTAGTGATTAGGGTTCTTTGGTTGCATATGAGGTAACGCTGAGTGTATGGCTACATAAATTTGCTGACTAATAACTAGAAGCAAAGGTATCTACATTAGACGGGGAGGGGGGTGTTGGGGATTTCCTCCAATGCTCCCCACTCCCATTCTCCATCCATTGTATTGTAGTTTAAATAAATTACCAAAATAATTGAAACCAGCATGATTATGACAGGTTTCAGAGTAGCAGCCGTGTTAGTCTGTATTCGCAAAAAGAAAAGGAGTACTTGTGGCACCTTAGAGACTAACAAATTTATTAGAGCATAAGCTTTCGTGAGCTACAGCTCACTTCATCGGATGCATTTGGTGGAAAAAGCAGAGGAGAGATTTATATACACACTCTCTGCTTTTTCCACCAAATGCATCCGATGAAGTGAGCTGTAGCTCACGAAAGCTTATGCTCTAATAAATTTGTTGGTCTCTAAGGTGCCACAAGTACAGCATGATTATATTGCCTTATTTTGACAAATAAAATATGCTGAATTTTGCAGAATTTTAAAATACTGTATGCTGAATTTTAATTTTTTTCATTTATAATCCCTCCCCCGGGAGTAAATGCCATTTTAATCTCTACCTTTTTAAGAATTTTAGCTATTTCATACAGAGTCATCCTGAAAACTTGTAGTACTTCCTACTATTATACACAAGTTAACCTTTCACTCAAACCATTTTGAATGGTTTATTAGGGTAAGAATATCATAAATCTATTTTCACATCAGTTGTACTCCAGGACAACTTAATTCTGCCACATATCCATGAAGTTTCTGTAACACATTTTGAGTAGAGAGAAGAAACTTAAAGCGATATAACTTGCAAGCCTATGTAGCTCAAAATATAAAAAGTGTACCATCCTCTGTTGAGGAGACCTGGATCCAAGAATTTCCCTTGATAAACAGCAGTAATACAAAGAAATAACAACAACAACCTGGATTGCCCTACTGAGCTGCAAGAAAAAGGAAAGACAAGATTACTCATCATGGAGTAATATCTTTCTTTTCCCAAGGAGAACTTCTGTCTGCTCGTATTGCAAAACAATTAGCAGTTTCTTTTTATGAGATTCCTAGGACAGACACAGCAAAGGAGTTGCAGATCAAGATTTAAGTGCATCGGAAGAGTTATGTGGTAATGATTGAACATCCCCTGACCTAATGACTGTTTCCAACAAGTATTATTAATCCATTATAACTAAGAATATCATCTTTGGTTCGATTCTCAAAAAAAAAAAAAAGTCCTGGGAATAGTTCACATTTTATGAGAAAAAAAAATCATGGAAAAATTAGAATAAATTGTATTTGTTATACAATACATGCAGAGTAGTACCAAAGGTATCTTTAAATTTTACTAATATGTCTGGCAACAGAATGTGTTAGATTGATGAATGTAGACATGAAAAAATAAAAGCGCTGCTTAACAAAACGTAGTGAAGTATTAGGCTTTCTTTACTGAATTTTTACTGTTTGCAAGTATAATACATATTGTACATCTGCTAGCTCTTGGCACTAAAAGAAGAGCTATGAGATTGTGTCTACCGTATATCCAGTATTGATGTGTGAGTGAATAAACATGATGGTAAAGAATTGAAGTGAAGCATAATATTTCAGATTTGTGACCTTAAGAATCTCATGGAGTTATCTATATTTTTAGTACAAACTGAAGTATTTTACAACCAAAGGCAAGTTTTATAGATTGTCTTATTGATTTAAAATAATGCAGTTTATGCTTTAAAACAGGATGTGCGAAAGAGATATTGCTCTTAGTTGGCCTGTAAGCATATCATTTGTTTCCCATGCTATGTATTTATTATTGTATTTATAGAAAATATTATTCCTCCAGTTTTTGTAGAAAATTCCTCCAGTTTTTGTTAGGTTCTTTGAAAATTAAGGCATTTATTACAGTCATCCATCCATTTACATCTCTGCCAGTGCTCAGCAGTCCTGGCCACCTTTATGCCCATGTGAAACAGTTACAAGCTTTATTAGAGGAGCAATGTATAGTGCTCTTTAAAAGAAAATCCTTATTCACAATGCAGCAGCAAAGTGTGCTAGCTGCTGTAGTGTTCAAAAACTTTTTTCAAACTTGAACCTCTTTTCAACACAGGTGTTAGCATAGTTTAGTTCTTTAGTGTGGACAATGGTTTACTAATGGCTTGTCTCCACTTACCGTGGATCAATGCTGCAGCAATCGATCCATTGGGGTCTAGTAAAGATCCGCTAAATCGACTGCCGATCGCTCTCCCGTTGACTACAGTACTTCACCAGAGTGAGAAGCATATGCTAAATTGACAGGAGAGACCCAACGCAGTGTAGACATTGCAATAGGTAGATTTAAGATATGTTGACTCCAGCTACATTATTCACGTAGCTGGAGTTGCGTAACTTAGGTCGAGTTAGCCCCGTAGTGTAGATCTGCCCTAAATGACCACATAAAATTTACACAAATAACCAGAATACAAAGTTTGTATGTTAACCCATTGACCCTAATTTCTTAGAAAAGGACTTTTCTCTGAATACTTCCCTACTTTGAAATATATTAATCCCTTCTCCATTCTTATTTTCCTGTTCTGAAGTAGCATGCTTTCCATTAGGCGTTCAAAAAGAAATGGTCACTTAAAGATTAATTATATTTTTAAACAAATTCGGAAAATTATCTTTGGGAGTAAAATACACCAAAAGCAAGGGCATTCAGAACATTATTAACTTTAGACTAGTTTTCAAATTTATCAGTTTCTGTTCCCCAAAAAATCATACTGTCCAATCAGTCTCCTTTCCTTCTCAGAAGGCATATCATATACCCAATGAATATAAATATTTATAATCAATTAGCAAAATAAGATCACGCTATAATATGTGCTGGATTCATAGTCCCGTTGGAGATATTGTTGCGTAGCTGTAACATGACCTCTAACAATGCATTATTATGTGAAAGTAGACCTTACTGATGTAACTTTGGGGGAGCTCAGCTGGAGAAAAAATCAATTTGAAATTAGTTGAATTGCCCTTGTATTATTGATATTTGGGTCATTTTGCACAATATATATATAATGTAATTTATTATTCATCTTTGTGAAAAAACTGCTGTATGGGAAAGGAAAAAGAAGTTCCTCCAACATGCATTTCAGAGTAGATTAGAGAAATGTAGAATTCGGTGCGCACATTTATTCATTATTTCCAGCAGTGATTTTAATAAGGTTTTTTTTATTATTCTCATAATGGGAATAGTTTCTATATATTAATTTCCTGTTAGAGTTTTAGAGGTAAAACATTGGAAGTTTACCGTTATTTTTAAAACTGCTTTTTTTCACCCCTTTCAAAGAGTCACTCTTCCCAATGGAGAGCTCTGAATAACGTGGATCCTTTTTAGCCCCTTCACAAAGGTTCTGTTTATTAAAATTTTATGTGGGTTGATTTCACCTTTTTATATGATTGAGACTGTAAATTGTACTTCTGAGTCACATTTTAATGTGGATTTTTTTTAGGACCATGTGGGTACATTTTAACAGCTGCTGCTGTTTGATTAGATATCTAATATGGGCCAGGAAAAACATCCAATATAACATCTAATCACTCAAACAGAAACTGGGATTTATCAGTTTTGTTCAAACAATCACCATCATTCTTCCCTTTTTAGCTTTTCTCAAGATAAAATAATAGTATCCTAGAAAGTGATCCAACACACACACACACACATGTAAGGTTTCCTTTGTACCCTTTGTCATTTAAGCGTAAGCTTTAACTGTCTTTTTATTACAAAAATGGTCTTATAAAATTTATGTGCAACAATCCATTTTTGTAGTTATGTCTATTTAACAAATTGTTGGTAGTTTGACAAGTCATAGTAATTTTGGGGAAAATTGGCTTGATGGCACTGCAGTGGCCTCTCATTGACAGAGGACCTAACTGTGAGACTGAACTCTTAACTCAGGGTAAAAGTCAATACGTAATTCCCATTGACTTCAGTAGGGCCAGATTACACCTCTACTTCCGAAGAGTGAACATTGAACGTTTTCTTGAAATAATATTGTTACTGTACCCATTAGCAAAAAAAGAAAAGGAGTACTTGTGGCACCTTTTAGAGACTAACAAATTTATTTGAGCATTAGCTCTCGTGAGCTACAGTTCACTTCATCGGATGCATTCGGTAGAAAATACAGTGGGGAGATTTATATACACACACAGGGAACATGAAACAATGGGTTTTATCATACACACTATAAGGAGAGTGATCACTTAAGATGAGCTATTATCAGCAGGAAGGAGGGGGGGAAGGAAGAAAACCTTTTGTGGTGATAATCAAGGTGGACCATTTCCAGTAGTTAACAAGAACGTCTGAGAAACAGTAGGTGGTGGGGTGGGGGGAGAAATAACATGAGGAAATAGTTTTACTTTCTGGGAGTGGATGGGTCATTACATAAAGTAAAAGTTCTCCGTGTGTGTATATAAATCTCCCCACTGTATTTTCCACCGAATGCATCCGATGAAGTGAGCTGTAGCTCACGAAAGCTTATGCTCAAATAAATGTTAGTCTCTAAGGTTCCACAAGTACTTCTTTTCTTTTTTGCGAATACAGACAGCTGTACAGGCTGCTACTCTGAAACCTTAGGGTGCTGCTTACAATGGAGAAGCATTCACAGCAAAAGAATGTTTGTTAGTGTTGAGGCCTAAAGTGTATCATGTTAAGCTGGTTTGAATCTAAATTCTGCAATAAGATCTTTTGATTCTGCAGCATTCGTGTGGAATTTTTCCGTCAACTTCCAAAAAATTTATAAAAATTAGATTTTCATTAAATTAAATATGATTGAGTAATTCTATCTACAGAGTACCCCCCATGTTTATTTTGCTAGTGCAAAAATCTGAATTTAGTATCTCCACCTTTTCAGTTTTTTATATGCCACAGTATTTTGTATTGATAACGCACAACTACATTGTAAAAGTCAGGAGAATTAGGAGGTTTGGTATCTGGGGAGGTCTGGGAGGCAACTGGTTCAACTTCACCAGAGGTAACAATAATTGGCACATTAGAGTAGATGGGGCTCCCAGCAGATAACACCATCTTATCTATCTTGATGTACACCTTCCTTTAGTGCAATGGTGGGCAACCTACAGCCCATCAGGGTAATCTACTGACAGGCCACTGGACAGTTTGTTTACATTTGCACGGCGACCTGCAGCTCCCATTGGCCGAGATTCGCCGTTCCCGGCCAATGGGAGCTTTTTCTAGTTCAGCTGAGGCAGCTGGTGCATCAGGATCCCTTGTTCTGTCTTGGGGCTTTGGTGTGCCCCAGTGTCCTCAGGGCTGGCTGCCATGGTGTTTACATAAGGACTCTGATATGAATATATTTGAAACATTTAAATTACAATGTATTTTATCTTAACTATTGTATATATTCATCTGAGTATCTCTAATGTCTCTCTCAGTACTGTGGCACCTGAGAGCAAACAGATTTGCCTAAAGCAGACGATCAGTTTGAAAGATTTTCTTTCTGTATGTTTTCCTTGTGTGGTATGCTGTGATATGCTATGGATTTCTTAACTATTATTGTATTACTTGATATGTTCAGGGAAGTAATGCTAGGCCATTTTTCTGACTATCGTTTTGGGAAAATTTTTCAAAGACTGCTGCTCTTGCAAATTTCACCTAAAGCATTAACAGCCTCATTGCCCTAGATGATGTGATAATAGTCCACAAATATTTAGAGACATTCACAAGGAGAGAGGAATAATTTAGTGTAGTACAAGAGAGTATGGATACTGGGGCCTTCTCTGTATTGTGAATTTGCTCCGATTCCTGTAAATGCTTACCAGCCACAGATGTACAAAACACAAGCACAGACAAGGAAAGCCACAATGTGCACTGGTTTAGCTTTCCTTGTTTAAAATCAGGATAAGCTCTACCAGAGCAAATTCCTTGTCTACCAATGCAGCTGTATCCATGGCTCGCCATCAGTTAGGAGTGTGCCCTCAATCCTGAATTGTAGACAAGGCCTAGGAGTAATGTTACAGCACCAGTTCTTCCCTTCTGAGTTTTCTTTATAATAGGACACAGGCTCATCTGACCCTATATAAGCCAGTTACTAGCATGTAAAGTTTTAAAGGTAGGGCAGTATTTTAGGTCACGTGACCCCAATTCAGCCAATTAGATTTAGTAATCCCAACATATATGTAATAACTGTAATATTAAAAATATATAGTTAAGCTATTTGGAAAAGGAATCCCAAATAATATGTGTTTTGTTATAGTAGCTTTTAATTTTACGGTGTCAGCACTTGTATTTAAAATTCCCTTTTCTATTAGTTTGACTTAGCCATAAAAATTCCTTCAGAGCTGAAACCTGAAACTCCAGGGATGAATTTTCATTACCAGTTTTTAAGAAGTTATGACTTTTTTAAATTGTACAGTAATGTTTTTAAAATGTACATATTTGTCATTTTAAATCATGTATGTATTTGTAACTCAAAGCCTTTTTTAAAATGGAATTTTTGTAGTATTTAATATATTAGTGCCTTAAGCTATTAACATGGGGAACAATTTAAAAGTTCCACAGCTGAGGCCTCAATATGAGCTATTGCACCTCTTCATTGATTATTGGCAATTAAAATGCTATGAGCAATATAAATGTAAACTAGGATAAACTGTGGACAATGAACCAAATCTGAATACCCGGGCTTGATGCATAGGGATTTCACAGGGGCTGAAGGAAGGAATTCCTCCTTCCACACTGTAGAGCATCAACTGAGCCACCCTGCTGGAATCTCTCCCCCAAATGTGAATGATTAGTACGTACCTGAGGATGCACCTAGCTTGACCTAAAAAGCTATTCTGTGGAGAATCACAGGTAACCTCTCACAGCGCTGTGCCTTGGCTTTCAGATTTTTGCTTTCTATTGAATCCAGGTCCTTCTGCTCTTCCAGAGTGAGGATTAGCTAGGTTTGATTCCTGATCTTTCTCCCTTAGCCAGGTAAAGATGAGAATTGAGCAGCGGTAGAACATGTATGTCTTTGTATACTTCTGGGGGAATTCTGCTCATGCACAGAATTCATGTCCCCCACAGATTTTTCTCCCCCTGCAGAATAATACATTTTGCTGGGAAGGCATTGCAATTACAACTTTCGCCCACCAGGGTCTGATGTGGTGCCAGAAGAGAGGGCAGCCAACTCAAGGTTGGAGCAGCCAGCCAGGGAGAGGGAGGGGAAGAGGCTGCCTTCCTCACAGCGCCCTGCCTGCAGGGTCAGGTGAGGAAGCACAGGATATGGGGGGGGGGGATAGACAGAACAGGCTACATGTGGTTGCTGGGGGTCACATAGACTGGGGTTCAGAAGGGCTAGTGGTGGGGGGACAGACTGGGGGGGACAGGAGCTAGTGGAGGACAGGACTGAACCAGGGGCTGAATGGGTGTGGGGGTGCATGGAAACATGGGGATGGAGGAGAGGGTGCAAGGACACATGGGGATGGGAACAGGGACAGATGTGCCTAACTGAATGAGAGAGGCTGGGTCAGCCAGGGTCTGCATGGGGAGACTCCAACTCCCTATCCATCCTTCCACTGCCAAAAAAAAACCTCTCTTCCATACTCCTCCAATCAGTACCCAACAACCCGCCAGGTTCACTCCCAGGCTCCCACTCAGCAATTACTTCCCTCTCCCTCAACTCCTCCTTTACCCCTTACTCCCTCAATCCTTTGCACTGCTTCTGAGGAGTGCAAGAAATATTTTTCTGTATTGTTGTTTAAATGAATTATTACTCAGTTGTGTATTAATATGCCTTGTAAGGAATCTGTTTGTCAAAAAACATTTCCTGAGTCTTTTCTGCTGTCTGTACTGTTACAGATATACTTGCTGATAGGTATTTTGAAATAAATTACCAAAATAATTGAAACTGGGGTGAGTATATTGTTGTTTTGAAAATTAAGATATGCCATATGTTAAAATATTGTGCGCACAATTTTATCATTTTTTTTTGGCACAGAATTACACCAGGAGTACTTGTGGCAGTGGAAAGAAAGTGCCATGGCAGTTCTTGACCCCTATGGCATTTTTAATAGTAGCACTGATGAGATCTTAATGAATCCTATCCAGTTCTCTGCTAGAAGATTGAGACTGCAACATGAAGGCACACAATAAGTGTTGAGTACATACAGATACAGTATTAACTAGTCTTTTATAATGAAGCCTCCTGGGTCCAACAGGAGGAAAAACAGGTATTCAGACAGCAATCTTTCAGGGACCTAAAACCCCAGAAGGAAGGAAAAACTTAATTCTTTACTTGTTTTGTCCTTTCTGGAGTTGAGAATAAATAAGAATTTAGAGCTTAAAGAAAAAAGGCAATTAGCAATAAGCAGTTTTCTAATATACTTCCTACAATTATCTTCAGTGAAACAGCATATGCTATTGAGTTAATCCAAGTACTAGCTGAGCAATATTAAGTAGGAAGCAATAAAACTACAGTCTCAGATAGGTGAAACATTTGCACATTGTAAAAAGAAGTTAAATAATTTGAATCTGACACTATTAATCACAAGCAAGAGGCTGACAAACGTCTTTTTAGAAAATGTAACTTCCTGTGAGCCCACTACAAAGAAAAATGCACCACAGAGGTTGCTAGTGTTTTATTAATTGAACCATAGTGGCTTGGCACTTGCAGCAAATTAGCATCAGTATAAATAATGTACTTGCTTATGGAAATATAGAAAGTCATAACTGAAGGTTTGCTTTCCCTGCATAGCATCTGCAGTTTCATAAAGGGTGCTACATATCTCATGCCAGCAATGGTAATCACAGTCTCTGGTTTGTGAATAGATAACACAATGTCCAGACAACATACTGAGAAATTAAGTGCACAAGATGAATTTGCTGTGGCTTATCAATGTAAGTCAGACTAATAAACTTGGTAATTTTATATTTCATTGTTTGTTTTTTTTAACCTATAGTAAATGGTTTTAAATAAATATTTCCCAGAGACAAGAACCGATTCTCAAGAATCGGTCCGGGTTCTTATGGCCTTTAGGCAGTTAATTAAAATCCCATCCAAGTGTTAGATGTTTACATCCCAGTATCTTAATTAAAATACTGTGCCTTATTTGTGCAATATTTACTATACAATGAATGCCTTGAGACATGTTATTTATATGAACGCCATCTTTTGAGTTTCAGAGAAAAAGATAATTTGAAAATGGTAACTGATTAACACTGATATGGCTTTAAAAGACCACAACTGAGTAATGCTTTTAGTTTATTTTATGGGGTTTTTTTAAATGATTGTACTAATGTAAATTAATTGCATGTATTCTGCAGAAGATCTTTTTTATGCAGACTGCTGATCTTGATAAAATAATAGATGAAAATTTTAATGGCTGAATGGTTTTGTTTTAGTGGCAAATCCCATTTTTGATGCCCCTCCACATAATTTGTGCCTTTTATTCTAGGGCTATCACTGCTTTAATTGTCAGTCTTTTCCCCCTCTTTCATCACCTACTGATGCAAATCACAGTTTCATTTACTTTTTGGCTGAGAGTATCTGTACTTTTTGGTGTCTGTATTCTTTAAATCTGAGGATGCAATTTAGGGGTTTCTCTGAATCAGCTTGGAAACAGGTGTTGGAGAAAAAAAGTAAAGTACACGCGTCCCCCACCCCATACCAAATGAGTGTGAATAAATGCTGAGTTGGGAACTAAAAATCTTGATATCACTTAGGCATTGTACATTGCATATGGCTGATACAATCCCAGTGAACCAGAATTGTTTAGAAGAGCACCCGTTTTTTAAATGAGTATTGTCTACTTGCTCTCTGTTTTGTGTGTGTGTTTAGAAGGGGTAGTGGGAGACCTTGAAATGGCTTGTAATGCAAAAGTGTAATTGGGGTTTTTTTAACTTTCTTTTTTAGTCTGCAATCTTCAACTTTCAGAGCCTACTGACAGTAATCTTGCTGCTCATATGTACCTGTGCTTATATCAGATCCTTGGCTCCCAGCTTACTGGACAAAAATAAAACTGGGTATGTTCATAAGTCTAGTTGCTTCTAAAAAAGTATTATAGATTGTCTGCTCACTTTGTAATGAACTGCGTATATCATTTGTGTTTTCACACAAGATGTTTAAGATAGATTGAAATTTTGGTACTAGGCATTTAAATAATCTTTACATACTTCAAATGTAAGTCAATAGTGTTGTAGTTTGCTCATCCTTACAGAAGATTTTTCTCATCTTAAAATTAAAAATGCTGCTGACATAAATGGGTATCTCATAAAATGAAGAGGATGAAATGGCATTTGCAAGTAACCATGGAATTTTATAGTCAAGATTTTTATTATATAAAACAAACCCCAGCAAATCTTGCCTGTAGAACTATTCTGTAGATTTTTAGCTTTCTGCCTGAACAGGTGCTTATTAACTTCAACTCTCAGAAATTCGCTATAGAAAAAACTTATTTGGTCATCTATCAATTTTTCTACTTCCATTTATTCTCACAGATGTGCATGTATTATGTCTGTGTGGTTTTTAAGGTGGGGATGGAAAAAAGGGGGAGAACCTTTTATTATAGTTCTATTAAATTTAGTCTTTGAGGGTACAAGTATGAAGGAAAATAGTACCAGAGATAGTTAAACCTTTAACTAGAAATTCAGGTTAAAACGAATTTTCAAAATATTTTTAGAAATATCAAACAAAGCCTCGTTATCTCCATAAAAGTGAATAGTTTCTCATCATGCTATTTTAATATTTTTCAAAGATAAGGAACTTGCCTCAGAACCAGTGTTGCCTCTAAGCTGCACACCTGCATGGCTGTACAAGAGTAACGCACTTGATTAGTAGAGCCGCGCACATCCAGCGACTTATGTTCAGATGCCCTTCCCCTGTTGCTGTTCTGCCGCGCTGCTCCTGCTTTCTGCCTTGGAGCCCTTGGCCAGCTGCTCCCAGGAACCTCCCTGTTGCTGTGCAGAGGGGGAGAGGCGCTGATGTCAGGGTGTCCCCCTCCCCCACCCATGTACCCCATCTCTGCAGAGCAGGGGTGGGGGGACAGGGCTTGGGAGTTAGAGCCGCTGGCAGCCGCTGCACTCTGAATGAGCCTTCAGACTGGTGAATGCGGCTGTGCTTAAAGAGACAGTGCATGGTCTTTCATGCACTTTCCCAGCAGCCCCCACACACACGCACAGTCTGCCTCTCCCCCCCTCGCGCACACTCTCACACGCACACACAGTCTCTGTCTTGCATGCACGTGCACACATACTGTCTCACACGCACACACTGTGTGCGTCTCTCTCTCTCACACACACACACACACACACACCACCCCTTCCAACACAAACTTGTGTTGTTGTTACTTCTTGGTACTTCCTGCAATGCACGTATATTCTCTGAAGTTTTATTCTTGCAAAGTGCTGTTATTTTTGTTTTTTGGCTGGCCTATGCATTTCATCATTTTATTTCTCTCTTATGCTTAAATTTAATTCTTTGAGTAGTGAGTTCTAAAATGCCTAACCTGTCCTGGCTGGAGTAATTATTCCTATGGTAACTTTTCAAAATATATATATTATGTCTAGGTTTTTTGTTTCTACTGGTGGCGTATATCTGCACATTACCTTGATATTGGTGCACATAACAAAATTCACTCCGCACAAGGATGGAAAAAATTAGATGGAACATTGCTTAGAATAACTTTGGAAATTTCCTACTCTCCAAACATGCAATTGGATTTTGCTATTGTTGTCCTCCTTTGACTGCCAACATGGTATTCAGAGTAGCAGCCGTGTTAGCCTGTATTTGCAAAAAGAAAAAGAGTACTTGTGGCACCTTAGAGACTAGCAAATTTATTTGAGCATAATTCGTGAGCTACAGCTCACTTCATCAGATGCATTCAGTGGTATTGTTCACTTTGAGTCTTAAAGTCTGGTTCTATTCTGGAAAATGACAGTTTGAAAAGGGCGCTAACCTATTCAACAAATTTTCTCCATCTGTGTACACAAAGTCATATCAGTATTTATATTAGTATTTATTACTTATTTCTGTTAATATTGCAGGGCCAACCATTGTGGGAAAATGAGCTGGATTCTGTTTTGGTTGCTTCTCAACAGAATGGTAAATGAGGTACCAATTGCTGGGTTAAATTCTGCCCTCGTTTACACACGTGCAACCCCATTCATCAATTATGTTTGAGCCAGGAAGAGTAGAGCTTGATATTTATATCCTATATTGAGTTTGCAGGGCTGTCATTTAAAAATACCATCTTTTTGCTTGAAAATACAGCCAATTTGATCTGATTTGAGAACAATAACTACATATTATCCTGCTGTTTCTACATTTACTTTTCAGAACGGACCATTTTTTAACTAATTCTTTACTAATGATTTACTCTGCAATGCATCCAATGAAGTTAGCTGTAGCTCTCGAAAGCTTATGCTCAAATAAATTTGTTAGTCTCTAAGGTGCCACAAGTCGTCCTTTTCTTATCAAACTGGGGTTTTCTTTTAACTTGTACTTGAATGTCTATATAAGAAGATGCACTAGCCTTTTCCATTTATCTGTCCTTACACAAGAAAATCGTACCATTACCATTGAGATGAGGGATTTTTCTTGACATTAATAAAGAAGGGAAGACATGAAGATTTACTGAAAGATTTTATTTTTTATCTGAGTTTCTGCTTATGGAGGATAAGACAATGTCAATGAGGTGAACACAGTAAAAAGTTAGAATATTTATTTTACTGATTAAAATTCTAGTGCTGTTTTTGGCATGTAATACTTCCTTTAATCTGAAGCTACTATGTTTACTCTTGAAGCAAATCTCTCTCAAGTACAATAGAACTGTCTTTATACACCAAGAATGTTTTCAAAGGGTGCTGTCACAGTGGATGACTTAAGCGTTTGATCTGTAGGGTTATATTTACATAGATGTTGGAAGTGCCATTTTATTTTTGTTATATAAAATATTGAATACTTTGTACTAGAAAATGAAATGTCATTGCTTCTGGGCCAACACTTAGTTTCCTGAAAGTTAGATATTTACAAAGAACTAATGTACTGTAAAACCCCTGTCCCTTAATGCTAGAATATTCCATGCTTAGTTTGGAATGTCTAGACATACTGGATAAAATGAATTCTAGTGATATTTCATCTTACCACAGAAAAGTATGTACTTCATTATGCCTGCTCCAAATTAGGACCAGCAAAGTATTACTATTTCCTGTTCACTACTCTTTAGAAATGATCAGCAGTAATATTTATTCGCTACATTTCTGTACTAAGAAAGAAAATTTGCATATGTTGAGTCACTGTTACTTTAAATACAATCTCATCTTTGATGGATGGGAGATGATACAGCAAAGTGATATAATATACCCCCATAGCCTTTAAGAAGCCCCTTGTATTTGCTGCTGGCTTTTCTCTTTGACAAAATAGTATTGAACTGTATCTAGCTACCGCAGCAAAACAAACTTTTAAAAACCTTTTCCTCCTCTGAAGTATTTTGAGTAGTCCCATGTGCCATGTCCTTCCTGTACAATGGTCTTTCTGATATCATTTGGGATGATGGGATGGAAAAAATTCCATTTATCACCCACTTCAGGAGTTTTAAGCCTCTAAAAATGAAGCAATTTGTTTTCATCTGCAAACTTTTTAATAACAAACAACTCTGTCATTTCAATTAAGTACAGTACATTCTTCCCCTCAAGTCATCAGTTTTAAGTGATATCTTACTTGCGGAGCCAAAGCTTTTAAATTGTGTGTCACCTATACTCTGCCACTCTTCTGAACATGCCTTTGGACATATTGTTAAATCACAGTTCAATAAAGAAGTAAAGGAAAAGCCTGTAAAAGGCTTAACTTAAAGGAACCCTGTCAAGGTAAAATTTGGCCCTATATCTAGATTTTCAGAAAACTTTGTGGAAAACAACACCAATAATAATGCTTCCATGATCAATTAATTTCCAACGAAAACTGATTTGTTTAAATGTAAACTTTCCTCTCTTGTGTTTGCAACACAAAAGGTGTAGCATTGTTACATATGAACCTATGAAAGATACTTTCTCCATTTTTATTGCCTAACCTGAGAGGAATGCAGAGTAAAGAACATAAATAGTGAAAATAATTAGATATCAAAAAACCATTAGGAGATGGTTATGTGAGCAAATACTGTGCAAGTTTCCCCTAACAGGTTGGCAGAGCACCATTTCTACCCTGGCACTTTGTTGGCAGAGACTGCCACTTGTGTTGGTGTTTTGGGAGGGCAAGCAAAGGATGAGTTGATCAAATTAAACATTTGAAGTCTTCAGAGGTGAAAAGTTAGTGCTCTAATGCACTGTTTCCGTATGGAGAAAAAACTTAAATAGTAAATCATGCATCAAATGTCATTTAAATTATTTTAAATTATCATATTAAATGTAGAACTTTAACAACTTTTTATATATCTATACAGATTATTGGGCATATTCTGGAAGTGTGCCAGGATTGGTAAGTGTGTTTTTTCTCCTTGACTCTGATAGCTAGCTCAAACTCTTTCCATAATATACAATATTATTACAGTGATTATATCTGTATGTAGACATGAAAAATATATACTCATATATCAGCTTAAAAATGCAGGATGGTATGAGATCCTGTGGGATTTTGCAGGACTGGTTTTGTGATTGCAGGTTTCTCTACTGCTAAGTGGACTTGTTACTGAGTGCTTATTAATTGTTAAATTTACAAAATCCTTTGGACTAGGACTTATTAATTCCTTATATTACATATTATTTCTTTTGATTTATAATAAATGTGTGCAAAAATTACCTATATTAAGAGTTATTGCCCATCAGAAATTCTAACTGTAAATGTCTGGCTTTGGGCAGTAATTTCTCATAATAATAATAATAATAAAGGGACCTGGAATTTTTCATGTATTCTATTTTATCATAAATAACCTTTTTCATTCCCCTTCTTGGTTAGCCTCTCTACTCTTTTCAACTATTCTTGAAAAGCCATTTGTGCCAAATGGCAAGTATAAAGAGCTTGGTCAGCTGTTTTTATGACTTAGAGGGAAATTTCCACTTTAATTTAAGTCATAATTAATTTAACCTTCCATGATGCCAGTTGTGGTTAACTTTATATTTCAAATGTCTTTTGGGGAAATGGTACAGCTCAGTGGCAGTTCTGTCTGGGTGTGCTAAGTAAAGAACAATCCGGTATACTTTTCTTCTGTGAATAAAGTATTTAAAAGAAAAATGAAATGCTAAAGTTTAGATTATAAATATGCATATAGCCAACATATACTTATTTGTAAAAAGAAAAGGAGTACTTGTGGCACCTTAGAGACTAACAAATTTCTGTTTGTTAAGTGGAAAATTTTTAAATTTGTTAGTCTCTAAGGTGCCACAAGTACTCCTTTTCTTTTTGTGAATACAGACTAACACGGCCGCTACTCTGAAACCTATACTTATTTGTGTAGTTCTTGCTAGTTGCCACTCAAGCTTAAATGAAAACTAATTGTTCCCATTTTTCTTTGTCTAGTTATTTAAATGCTAAGACTTATTTCTCACTATAAACTAAGTGCTGGTGTTGTCTATCTTGCCTAAATGAGAGGTCAGTTATGGTACTGACAGCAGGAAACTCAGTGTTGGAGACAGCAAACAATTTTCTTTTCTAATTCAACACAGTGGAACACTTGCAATCAAAACTTGAATCATTCAAATATTTGGTTGAATTATTTTTCTGCAGCCCAGTGTCTCTCACAATTCTGAACCTGTGGATTGCTCTTCTCTCTCTGCAGCTCATGGAGGTGAAACAGTGTCTTGGTGTCATTCAATCGGGCCACACTCAGTTTGCTCCTACTTGCTGCAGTTTCTCTGCCTCCACAGCAGCAGACAGTGGTGGTTTCTTTTTGCTCCCACCCTTGCTCCTATTTTAATTTCTCTGCCCTGGTTTTTGGGCAATGGGGAGCAGTGTTCTCCCACCTTGATGTTCCTCTTGCCTAGGTTGGTTAACCTGTTGAGCTATAACCGTTCCTGAGCTTCCACTGCAACATCTACCTGCAGGCTCTTTTTTGCCTGATAGGTATGGCAGAACAGCTAAGAAATCACCAGGTCAAATCCAAGCATTGCTCTATATATGAGGCAGCTTTCCCATGCTCAGCAGATGGCGAGTTGTGTCCAGCCTGTACCCAGCCTTCATCCTTACCTCCATTAGGTCGTGGGGCTCCGAGTCAGCAGGCAGGTGGAGTGGCTGCTCTGGTGGGTAGGAGACAACGCCAATGAAACAAAAATGGACTAGGAACCCCAGCACAGAGCAGGGAGAGGCTCCAAAAGCAAGGAGGATCTGTACCACTCAATTCAGGAGGTAACTCCTAAGAGTCCCCTGCAGTACAAAGAAGTTAGGTTTGTGGGGCTGCCAGTTCCTTCCCTCCCTTTAAGTTTTAAAGTGGATCTTGAGTGCCCTGAACAAAGAAGCAGAGATTCTAATCAGTCTCCCTCCCTCCCAAGCAGATGAGGAGGGCTCTGACAACAAATTCCCCCCTTGCTGTGGGAATGGGACCTAGTGGGGCAGAATTTTGAGACAGACCTCTCGAGAGGTCACCAGGGCTCTATGGAAGCCAAGCTGTAAAAGGCCTCGCCAAAGTAACAGCAGAGCGTCTGCGCTCCCAATGTGCGCTAAAAAGCTTTTAAAAAAAAATGTAAAAGGTTAAAATTCTCCTTCTCCTCTGACGAAGGTGAGCTTTCTGGATCTGATTCCTGAACAGACACTGAGGATAAGCCTCAGTAAATTCCTCCCTTGAGGCTGCAATACCTCTTCAGTCTTCCTTCGACGAAGGGATTAAGAATGAGTGGAATAAGCCTAATAAGAGCAAGTTTAAGGAAAACAAAAATGACCTCAGACTCTTTAATAATCAAAAACCAAAGGGCTCTATTGCTGAGACACCGAAGGTTGACGCTATTGTAGCATCCGTCACTAGGGATATGGTTATCCCCTCAGAAGAGGAATCCTATCCTAAGGAACCCATGGATAGAAAGATGGAGTCCACTCTCAAAAAAGGGCTCTGAAGCCACCTCCTCCACCCTCCGAGCCGCCCTGGCAGTTAGCTGCTTTTGCAGGAGCATCTATTTCCTGACTGGAAGATTTCAATGCCCTTAATGAGAGAGCATCCTGACTTTTGCTCCACTTTAAAGAAAGTCTCCCTAGCAACAGCATTTGTAGCTGATGCCTCAATGGGTGCAGTGAGGTTTTTAACCCAAGTCTCAACTTTCACCTCAGTAGCCAGGCATCACCTATGGCTGTGTCCCTGGAAGGTAGATACGTGTTCTAAGTACTGTGCTGTTGCTGGTGGTTGGCCAGGTTTACAGGCTTCCTTCCTTCCTTTTGGCAAAAAGCTGAATAAGGTGTTTGCTGACAATGCAGCAAAATCCAAATGGTGTCCCCCTTCCCCACTAAGGACTCTCAAAATAGAATATAGACAGTGCTTCAGAGAGAACCACTCTTTTCGCTCCTCTTCCTCCAGAGGTACCAGAAAAGGGACAACAGATTCCCCAAGGAAAAACAGTAGAATCGAGATCCAAAGGGAAAGTCCAGAGGGACCTGCCATCCTAATCCACTTTATGACAACGGTCACATAGGCTTCTGCCTAATGCTGAAGTGAGGCAGGATTTCCCATTTCCTAGATAAATAGTTTTCATTGACCACAGACAAGTGGGTCAGGGAAATAGTGAGCCAGGGATATTCCTTCAAGCTGAGTCACCACCTCATCCATTCTTCATCCAGTCACCCATTTCCAACAACCCCTAAAACACAGTCTGATCCAGAACAAAATATCTCATCTTCCAGATTTGAGGGAACACTGACTCTCTCTCCCATAAGAAAGTTTCTCCAGGTTCTACTCCATTGCCTTCATTGTACAGAAGTACATGAGGGATATCAGGAAGTATTCTCAATCTCAAAATGCTCAATAAGTAGATGAAGAAAATTAAATTTTGGATGGATATCTTGACCTCTACTGAGACATCCCTGTCTCAGAAGGACGACTTCATTTCAGTATATCTAGTAGACATATATCTCTATATCCCCATCAGACTGCAATCACAGACTTCTGAGGCTTGCCTGCGGCAGGAAATATTATCAATACTGGACATTCCTGTTTTGCCTCACACAGCCCCCAGGTTTGTTTGGTTTTTTTTTTTTTTTTTACAAAGAGTTTGGTGGTGATAACAGTCAGACTCAGGTTTAACACAACTCACCTGTATTCTTTCCTGGATGACATCCTGATCAGAGCTCCATTGCAGTCAGCAGCATACAGGGCCATGTCTCAGACACTGAATATCCTCCATGCACACAACTTCATCTTCAGTGCCAAGAAAAGTTCTCTGATTCTATGCAGGAATTAATTTCTTGTGCCAAAGCTGCAGAGCCTATCGTACACTATGCCTCCAACTGCAAGGGACTCATGATGTTGTGCGTAGGGATCACTTCATCAACACAATTGCCCATCAGAAGTTTCATGCCTTCATACTAAAGATGTGGGACCACTCCCCAGAGCACATGAAAGATAAAGAATGGTTACGACACAGATGTGCAACTATCTGTATATACCAGTGTGGGCTCAGACATTGGTTTTTTGGTCTCCTGCAAGTTTTTATATTTCTTTTGTCTGAGAAAAATAGGTTAATAAAACATTTCAGCGCACTCACTGTGTGGTATGGTTTGGTTTGATTTCCTTCCCTTGGATTATGTTTCCTGACATGGTAAGTTGCATCTTGGCATTTCTGCTGTTCACCCCTTCCCCTCTTATATGAAGTCATGACATACTCGGTGTAGGAAAATGGCTTTGGAGATGTTTATATACTATTCTTATAAAATAAAATGTTAGAAGACATGCACAAATAGTTTTACCAAAATGATAGGTTTCAGAGTAGCAGCCGTGTTAGTCTGTATCCACAAAAAGAAAAGGAGTACTTGTGGCACCTTAGAGACTAACAAATTTATTTGAGCATAAGTTTTCATGAGCTACAGCTCACTTCATCGGATGCATGTAGTGGAAAATACAGTGGGGAGATTTTATATACACAGAGAACATGAAACAATGGGTGTTACCATACACACTGTAACAAGAGGATCAGGTAAGGTGAGCTATTACCAGCAGGGGGAGGAGCGGAACCTTTTGTAATGATGATCAAGGTGTGCCATTTCCAGCAGTTAACAAGAACAGCTGAGGAACAGTGGGGGGTGGGGGGGAGAAATAACATGGGGAAATAGTTTTACTTTGTGTAATGACTCATCCATTCCCAGTCTCTATTCAAGCCTAAGTTAATAGTATCCAGTTTGCAAATTAATTCCAGTTCAGCAGTCTCTCGTTGGAGTCTGTTTTTGAAGTTTTTTTGTTGAAGGATAGCCACCCTCAGGTCTGTAATCGAGTGACCAGAGAGATTGAAGTGTTCTCCAATTGGTTTTTGAATGTTATAATTCTTGACGTCTGATTTGTGTCCATTTATTCTTTTACGTAGACACTGTCCAGTTTGACCAATGTACATGGCAGAGGGGCATTGCTGGCACATGATGGCATATATCACATTGGTAGATGTGCAGGTGAACAAGCCTCTGATAGTGCTGCTGATGTGATTAGGCCCAATGATGGTGTCCCCGGAATAGATATGTGAACACAGTTGGCAACCGGCTTTGTTGCAAGGATAGGTTCCTGGGTTAGTGTATTTGTTGTGTGCTGTGTGGTTTTCTGGGTTTACAACAACCCAGTAAAGAGTCTGTGGGTGGAGGCCCTGGTGCAGAGCAGTAACTAGGAATTTTGGCACCTGGGGCAAGTAAGCATATTTGTGTCCCCTACCAGAGGCAATGCATGGGCGAGGGGGGCACATGGGGTCATGTGCTCCTCCAGATTTTTTTGGTTGCAGCCCCCCAACCCAGACAGACTGGGTGGTCCGCTGAGGTGAGTCAGGGGGTGTAGGTGATGCTCACTCCCTGAATCCCACTGTACTACGCTGCCTGGTGTCACTGCCCTGCTCTGGTCAGAGCATGCCCTAGGGGTGGTTTCAGTCAGATCCTGCCCCATGGGGCGAGACAGTTGGTTTGAGTCCTGCCTGGCATTCACACCACAGTGGCGGCTCCTGAGCTCTTGTGCAGTGGGGCTGGCTGGGCTTGGCTCTCTGCTGTGGGCATTGCAACCTTCAGGCTTGCAGCGCTGCTCAGTTTTGGCCCTGCCCCCCTGACTGGACCAAATGTGTGAGAGTGGAGTTGTGACCTGGCTCATGGGGTTGCAGTGCCACTCACTCAAATGTGACCTACCCAGATTCCTGGCATCATGACGACTGGGCCAAACCTGAACGGTGCTGGGACACCAGAGGTTGCAGTGCCTGAACCAGGGAGGTGAACCCAGCCAGCCCTGTGGGACCAGGAGCTGCCACATGCTCCTTTGAAACATTCTGGCAACCCAATTTTTGGGTCCTGACCCACAAGTTGAGAAACGCTGGTGTAGAGGGTGTAATGGGAGGAAGCATGGCCAAGCACTGATGAGCTACATCTGTTCTCAACGGCTATAGGGAATTGCTTTAAGCTAATATGTGCTGGGACAGAGCTAGGCAGAGATTTGGGGAACCATAACTGGCTTCTTGCTGACCTTCTCTCTGTTTTGCCAAGTGGACTTTGGATGCAGCAGCAAATCTGCCTCTATCTTTTACTTATAATTTTCCCCTTCTCCACGCTCTCTTCCACCTTCCTTCAACATCCTAAAGTAGCTACATTCACATCCTTACAATTCTTTCAAGAGTAACTATTGAATATAATTTTCTATTTTACTAGTTTAAACAAGATTGTACTCATTGTATCATACATTATATATCAATATATTATATTAAGCCAGAACCAGTTAGATATAATGTCTGCCTGCTCCTGTGGTGACATCTGGTCAGTAATTCACTTTAATTCTTTCCACCAGGTGAACGGAAGAGTCCATATGTAGCTGTGTGCTGTATAGTGATGGCTTTCAGCATTCTGTTTGCACAGTAGCAACTGAAGAATGTCAAGAATATCAAGCTAGTGGCTTAACGGACTTTGGGCAGCAAAATAGATAAACATATTCTAACCCCTCTATCTCTTTGTTGCGTGTATTGGATGGGCCATACTTTTGGCAAGCGTTTCCTTTTTTTTTTTTTTTTTGTGGACCACGGTGTACAGTTTAACAATGTAATTCTGGAATTGAAGACCTGTATTTTGATTACGTAACATTTATTTAGTAGTATTGATACTGATGTGTTAAATTCTGCAAAAGTCATTGACATGCATCATATATTGGATTTCAGAGTGGTTATTTTTAAGCCATGCAGTTGAAAACAAAGTTAATAAATATACATCAGTTTGAGAGGTCTTTTTCTGTGTGTTTAAAAAGACATTCTTACAACAGGGAGACCTGATAGGAATAAAAAATCCACATGATCATAAAGTATGATTACAGAAATGCATTCAGTTCACTATGAATTCATTTAATGAATTCCTGTGTATTTCATGGCCCACACGTGTATGTACACTAATCATAATACCTCTGGTTTAAATGACAGCTGCATTTTTAATACTTTAAAAAATTTCCTATACAAATATGCAGTAATAATCAATGCAGTCTTATCAAATTTAAAAAGAAACTTCTCTACAGTTAAAGGCTATAATCATTGCAAATCATGTAGCTTTGCATTTAACTACCTGATTAGAATACACAAAGCTCAAACCAGTAGGTGTGTAAACTGTACATATACATTTTTAGAAGGTAAAGTTCTCCAAATATTTTCAATACTGTACCACAAAGGAATTCTAATGACTGTACAGTTGAGTATTAATGAGCTGTTCAGTACATCAACCTTTCTAAACTGAAGATTTTATGTAATCTAGCCATTCATTTAACTGTTTCAGCAGCCTTGTAAGTGCCAGTGTTCTAAAGCAGAGGTGGGCAAACTACACAGTCCGTGGACCGTCCTGTCCAGGCCTTGAGCTCCTGACTGAGGAGGCTAGCCCCCCTCTGCCGTAGCCATGCAGGTAGTGCGGCTGGCTCCAGCAGGGCGTTGCGGCTGCTGTCGGGATGGGGAACAGTGGGGTTGGATAGGCGTGAGAATCCCGGAGAGCCTGTCAGGGGGTGAGGGCAGTCAGGGAAGAGGGGAGGTTGGATGGGTTGGAGGTTCTGAGAGGGGTGGAAAGTGGGGGGGGGGAAGATAGGGGGCAAGGGCCAGGCTGTTTGGGGAGGCACAACCTTCTCTAACCAGACCTCCAAACACTTTCGTAACCCCAATGTGGCCCTCAGGCCACAAAGTTTGCCCACCCCGTTCTAAGGGATAAGAAAAGCTACTGTAATTAAATTAACTGCTGCATATTAATACTTGCATTTTGGGTTTATTCCAAATTTATGAAAGCTTTAGTCTTTAAAAAACTATCTAGAAACTTATTTTGATAGCATGCCTGAAAGGCATATTTATACTTCATGACATTTTTGCCTGCATCTGAGAGTTGTCACTGTCACTATTGGCATTTTGAAAAGCTAAGCTGTGTAATCAGAATGAGCAAGGTGGCAATAAAACAAACTGGAAGATGCACAGAAGTCACTGATTCTTGTTAGAAAAATACCTTTCAGTTGCTACAGCTGCCTAAGTTACATTGAATGCAAATTGTTTTACGTCTCAGAGAAGAAGTGACTATTTGACACCTGTTAACTGTTATACAAGCAGGCCATAGGTATAGCCAAGCTGATGCTATCATGCAGTTCTGAATACTAAGATTCATTTTTCTAGCTCCAAAATACAAATAAGTAAGACTGAGCAGTTGAGAATGGGTGTCATTTTTGGCTGCCGTTTGCTCTAAGTTATGCCAAGCAGTTGGTTCGGTATGCAGCAAGCTAAAATCAGAAGATTACAGAGGTGAACTTTGTGACCATTTCACATGCATGCACACACATGCCCTGACCTGTGCTCTACGTGTTTTGTCTCTGGTCCCCAAAATTTGGTCCTATGTTTAAATTTGGGCTCCAAAAAGCACTTTCAAAGTTACGTGGTTACAGGTTTCCTTTTCCAGAAGATTTTTAGAAACAAAGAAAAACCGTATTGTTGCCTTTGTCACGTGTAAATTATGCATCCCAAACAAAATTTGATAAAGCAACTACTGCATGTCTCCTTACATTAAGAGATTCATGTTTAGTTTGTTGTATTTATGGAATTCCAGTTTTTTTTAATATTCAAGTACAGCCCCACCTCATCTATGGAACTACCCATTTAAACATACTAGTTCCTAATATTCCGTACAGTTCCAAGCCACAGTTTTAACCATCGGTGAACCATGTTTGTTTTTTCATGCTCAAGTATCCAGAAACATAGCAAACTAATACTTTTAAAGAGCTCTCTGGAAAAATCTTTTTATTTTTCCTTTTCAAAACAGTTGTTACAGGCCAACAAATTCAGAAATAAAAACTTTATTGGACTATGCATAGTATTGTTTCATTTTAAAATGTTTGATAATTAATTAGATTTGTAGGCATAAAGTAACATTCTTGCTGTACAAAATACTTCTGCATATTAACTATACCTACATCCATCTGTATCCACACTGTAGATGCATCTGTGAATTCTTGACATTGGTTCCCCCGGTGTTTTATAGGAAGCACCACTGAAATCAGTTGTCGTTGTTGGGACATTGCTCCTATGCTAGCTGCCTGTTGGCTGAGCAGTCCTGTTTCTGCAACAAAACGAGAGAAATAGAATTAATGGCTAGCCAGTTGCTAACAATGTACATATTAAGAACCAGTAGGGTATCCACATAGCACAGTTTGTTGTGCTGTGCAGTGAATAGTGCCACCTATTCTTAAGGTTGACCATTTTTTCCCACTGTAAGACCTTGTTTCCAGCTCCTTTTAACTTTGCCAGACTAAATTGAGGTTGAAATTTGCTCTAGCAGGCTGATTTTTCTGGGGAAAGTTTCAGCCAAAACAGTTCAGTTCTCTCAGAGAACTGTAGCAGAAAATGTTTTTCCAGTGGCTTTTTTTAAGAAAATATCCATTTTGTTGAGAAGCTTTAACACTGTCTGTCCTGTGTTCTGAAGCCCCACCCTTCCCCCATTAGGCAACATGCAGGAGAAAGGATCTTGACTCAAATGCAGAGGGGAAGGAGTGGATTTGGGTATAGAGGTGGCAGAGGGAAAGACTTGAGACTGGCTAGTCAAGTAGACCACAACTGGAAGCTAGGGAACGGGAGGACTGGAAACTACTGAGAGAGGAGATAAGCAGGTGGGGGGAAAACTGAACTGATGATCTGGATTTTGGGGGCAGAGCAGGGACTAATTGGGCAAAGACACTGATCCACTGATTGAGAGAGAGAACTCCTGGCTATGTGTGGTGAGTACTGGAGTTAGGAAATGCTTGACTTAAGGTTGCCTGTAAACATTTATTTGGATCTCTTATGCATATGTATTGTGCTACAGTCTTTAATTACATGATCACATAACCATTTTCTTTTCCTATAAGACCCCTGTTTCATTCAGTGTACAGGATTTGACCAGCTCTTTCTTCTTACAGCTATCTTAAATGAAAGGTGGTGGTTTTGCTCAACCCATAACAAAAAACATTGTTTACAAGTGACATTAGCACTTCTGAAAAGCCTTAGATTAATGAACCCTAAAGAGATTGGTGCTCTTTAGCAGTAGGTCAGATGAAGCACTGAAAATTGTAGTGTATGCCCTGCCTTCTTTAAACTAGACTAACTGCCTTGTCGGTAAAAATGTTTTCTTCAAGTCCACGTCATCTTTAGTCGAGCTCTCTGAGACTGTCATGAGAGCATTTGTGTCAATATAGGTAAAATGGGGACTTGTCTCCTGGGAACAGGATTAAAACCACCAAATAAATTTCACATAGGCCACCAAAGTGCTCTTAGATGATAACCTACTGTTCATTACTGAGCTAAATTGAATTAATGGTTGCCTCTTAAGGGTGAAAGACTATCCCATTACCAGTCAATGCTATCTTGTTTCCTTTTAGACCAAAACGTTGTTTGATGGTAAAGGCTCACATTTCTGAGCCTTTCCTTTGATTCTCTGTCCAGCCATGGGATGCAGATGTGAACATTTTCTCCTCATTTCGGAAGACTGAAGGAGAGGAATGGTGTAAGTTAGGATGCACCAGAGATTCCTGTCAAGAAACTAGTTTTGCTACAGATTTCCAAAGAGAAATAATAGCTTTTTTTAGAAGCTACTTTCTTCTCAGTATTCTGTTTTGCAATGGGATTGTTAACCTCTTATTGTTAATCATCCCTTATATTGATGGGTAGGACAGTGCACAGAGCGCTATTTCCAAAGCACTTGTGGGGAACTAAGCACCAGAAACAAAATTAGTTTTTATTTTTTTTTTAAATGAAAGGCCTAATGCAACTTTCTAATTCTTTGCAATGTTTATTTTGGCAATATCCAAAATGATCTGTGAAGCAGATGGTGCCGGTCACCTGGTGCTAATGGCTCTTTGTTTCGGTGACCATCCCAACTCATCAAACTTTTTTTCCAAAAATGACAATACTTGTTAAAGATGCATGTCAATTTTTCTTCTATTACCATATCAGGTGAACAATTACTGTTGCCACATGGCTGTTGAAAGACACTGAGAAACAGTCTGTTCCTGACATACACCAGGCTATGCTTTTTATACTTATTGCTGATAGAAACACTGTGGTGGTTTTAACTGTGGTGCTTTTAAAAAGAAAAACAATGTCTACTGAAAAGGTCCAGATTAGAAATTACTTAGAGATTGCAAACCAATAAAAAGCATTTTGGTATTTGTTCTAATTGTCTCTGCCAAACGAAGGCTGCTTTGAATTGTTTCATCAGGTAATTGGCCTTAAAGTAACCATGTTGGAGAATCTCTGTGTAGAGCAGGGGTCGGCAACCTTTCAGAAGTGGTGTGCCGAGTCTTCATTTATTCACTTTAAGGTTCCGCATGCCAGTAATACATTTTAACTTTTTTTAGAAAGTCTCTCACTAAAAGTCTATATAACTAAACTATTATATGTAAACAAGGTTTTCAAAATGTTTAAGAAGCTTCATTTAAAATTAAATTAAAATGCTGATCTTACACTACCGGCCCGGGGTTCCATTCACCTAGGCTGGCAGCGGGCTGAGCGGGGCCTGCGACCAGGACCCCGGCTGGCAAGGGGCCGGTGGCCGGGACCCCAGACCAGCAGTGGGCCGGTCAGGGGGTCCGTCCGCCGGCTCCTGCCAGCCCGGGTCCCAGCTGCCAGCCCTGCTCAGCCCGCTGCCTGTCTGGGGTTCTGGCCCTGTCCACATAGAGTGGGTACCCACCTTGTCCCTGGTTCTAGCCCTTCTCTTCCTCTCTCTGCACTGAGATGTGTGGGAGTGTGCTGAGTACAGGGCTGGGGGTGAAGGAGCAGGCTGGGGGTTGGGGTGTAGGGTCTGGCCAGGAACTAGAATGAGGGAGGGGGCTCAGGGTTGGGGCAGGAGGTTTGAGTGTGGAACGCTTACCTAGGCAGCTCCCATTTGGTGCGAGGGGGTGCAGGTGGGAATGTGGGTGTGTGGGGGTGCAGGAGCTCCCATTTGGTGGTCAGGGTGGGGATGTGGGGGGTGCAAGAGTCAGGGCATGGGGTGGGGAGGCTGGGTATGTGTGGGGGTGCAGGAGTCAGGGCATGGGGTGTGAGTAGGGTGCAGGAGTCAGGGCTGGGGGAGGGGGCTGGGTATTTGTGGAGGGTGCTGGAGTCATGGCTGGGGTTGTGGGAGGGGTGCAGGGGTCAGGGCAGAGGCTGGGGGTGTGGGCTAGGGTCGTGGGGGTGCTCCTAGCCCCCTTCCCTGAGCAGCTGACTATTCCACCCCTTTCCCCAGGTCCCCAGAGCAAAGAGCGCGCTATGGCTCCACTTTTCCCTCTCCCATTTCATAGCAAGGGCCATCAGCTGATCGGCCACAGGGAGGGAGAGGAGGAGGGGCAGGAACCCAGCATGCTGGTGGAAGAGGCGGGATGGGGGGGACGCTTGCCTGCCCTGCAAGGAGAGAGCAATGGGTGGGGGGGCGGAGAAGAGCGGGCCGGGCCGGGCTTTTGGTGGTATGCTCTGTCTGCCAGGGACCCCGGCAGACAGTAGCGTGCCATTAAAAATTGTCTTGCGTGCCGTCTTTCGCACACGTGCCATAGGTTGCCGACCCCTGGTGTAGAGTCAGATGCAGTCACGTGTTTTCAGTACGTACACTGAAAACTTTTTCCCCCCCATTGAAAACATGCAGTGGTTCCTCAGCATGCAAAATGTATTGGGGGGGGCAATGAAGAGGGAAGAAGAGTGGGGGGAATAGAGAGGTTTGGGAGGAAAGATCAGGAGTTTAGTTTTAGCTATATTAAACTTAAGCTGGCAACAAGGCATCCAGGAACTGTCAGAGAAACAAGATGGGATATATAGATTTGGATAGAGGGAGACAGGTCAGTACTGGAGAGGCAGATGTTGTGGAATTAGCATGAAGATAGTAAGTGAAGCCAGGATAGCCAATAAGATCACCTACAGAAAGGATGTAGAGAACAAAGGAGTAAGGTAAGGACAGGATCTGAGAGTCATCAGTGGAGAATGGAAATATGTGGACCCACAGAAGGAAATGCAAAAAGCAATGCCCTGACAGTCAGGAGAACCAGAAGAAGCTGGAGTTAATAATACCAAGGGAGGACAAGATTTCAAAGAGGGTATGACAGACTGTTAAAAACAGTAGGAAAGTCAGGGAAGATGAGGATGGAAGAGAAGCTCTGAATTTTGGCCATTAATAGGTCACACAACATCTGCGTGAGAAGTTTAGAAGAATGGAGATAATGAAAGCCTGCCAGAGGGAATCCAGAGCGGATTAGAAAAGAGGAACTTAAATCAGTGGCTGTAGGTGTATGCTTAGATGTGAAGGGAGAAAGGAAGATGATATGGTAGCTTAGGAGGCAGGTGGGGTCAAGTATGGACTTTTTTTTTTTTTAAAGGGGGGGAGTCAGATCAGCATATGCTTATATTGTGAAGGGAAGAAATCATAAAGAGGAGGGGCTGAGAGAGGAGATAAGGGAATGGTTGGTCTCACTAGAACAGATGGAGGGAACTAATAGGAGGAGAGCAGACAAGAATCATCAATATTGGTAAAAGTAGGCGTGGAAGAACAGGCAAGGTGGGAGGCCATGTCATGTCTTGTTAATCTCTTTGAAAAAGTCAAAATACTGTGTGGGGACAAAGGCATGTGCAACAGGTGAAGGCAAGGGTGACAGCTAGATGACTGAGCTTGGGCATAGTATTGTTCTGTGAAGGAGACTAGAAAAGTAGCACTATTTGACAAAAAAAGGTTGTGGCAATGAAGGAGATAGGACTACATCTGTAGTGAAGACGTTCACCTGGTCATGAGATTAATTCCATTCAGGCAGCAGAATGAAAGCTGTTTTTAGTCACTAGGCAATTTTGTTTGAATTACATCAACCATAATAAATCCATTTGTGATGAAATACATATTTAAAGTGGGATAAAAAGAGCAACATATCACAATAAGGCAACTTTATTTCCTCATGATAAAACAACCTATAGTCTGAGCTTGGCTAAGGATATGAAGCCAAACTGAGAATCTGACGACAATTTGGGCTGGTCTGCACTGATAAATTACATTGGCTTAGCTAACTCTCTCAGGGTTGTGAAAAAATCCACACTCCTGAGAGATGTAGTTAAGCCGATGTAACCCCTCGTGTAGACCTGCCCAAATTGTCAGCATGTCTGTAGCGTTAGGTCCTGCATAAAAGACCGTAGGGGTTGAGGGAGAGATCCATGTGTCCCAATGTACCCAGTGGCTCAGACACTCACCTAAGATTTGGGAGACCCAAGTTTGACGCTCTTCTGTTCCCTGTTTGGAGCAGGGACTTGAGGCCAGGTCTCCCACATCCAAGCAAGCATTCTAACCACCAGGCTATTCGGTATTCTGGGGTGGGTCTCTACCTTCTTTTTCTGCAAGGAAGGGCTCATCTAGCTTAGGCCCCAAACTCCAGGAGAAGGTTCATGTTCAGAGTTTCATGCAGAGGGAAGTGCCTATCTCTAGCTTATCCATTTGGCACCTGACTCCCAGATCAATAGGAGTTAGATACCTAAGTGCCTTTGTAAATATGGGCCCTAAACTCTGCATTTCACTCCTGACTAACTTAAGTGAATCCCTGCACTGCTTGCGGGCTTCTGAGAATCCGTTTCTTAGGCACTTATCTTTCCCCCTACAATGATTGGAGAGCGTTGGCACCTAATTTGGGGCTGGGAATTCCAGTAGGCAACAGCGCACTTGGGGTTAGGCATTGCAACCTTGTGAATCTGGCCCTAGTCTCCTAAATTCCATTCATTTTCATTGGGAAGAGTCAATGGGACTTGGTAACGTAAATCACTTAGGGTAAAATTGTCAAAAGCACCTATGAATAATGGAGTCGCAGAGTTTACTTTTTTCAAAAAGAAAACCCACTGCATCTGAGAAAAGTTTTGTCTAGGAAGAGAGAGAAATGTTTTTAAACTGAGTTTGAAATGGAGGATCAAGTAGGCAGAGAAATACAGATAAATTCTTCCAGATTAGCATTTCATGCTGCAAAGGAGAAGGCTCCTCACCACCTATGACAAACCTATACTCTGAGAAGAGGAGACAAGTGTTACGTGAGCAGAGGGAACGAGGTAGGAAACATGATCTTGTGGTTGACACCAGAAAGACTCAGATCTGGGTTCAATCACCAGCTCTGCCTTAGATCTCGTGTTATTTTAGGTATTTTGCACATAGCAAAACTGAGGCACAGAGAGGTTAAGTAATTCAACCAGCATGTCAGAGGAATTCTGTGACAAATGAGATTGAAACCCAGATTTATTCTTTTACAAGCCCACTACCCTGCTTCACATAATGCACACAGGTGAGTGTGTCACAATTGGGAAGCTGGACTAGACACATGATAATGCTGTTTCTATAGTTCAGTTTAAACTCAGTGCTTAGTAGTGCAATACACTTGTGATATCATGCAAAGATTTCGTCTTATAGGTAAAATCCTGACAAATGACGTATCGTTTTTTGGATAAGCAAAAGTCTTTGCATCCTTCCCCAAATCAAAACATATGAATATTAACTTTTGTGCATAGCTACACTTTTAAAGTAGTGATTTAGGAAGGTTGTGAAAGAGGAAATTGCAATAGTCAAGCTGGGAAATGAGTAAGGCATGAAGAAGAATTTCATCAGACAGGGTCAAGATAAGGATTTAGTCTGACAATGTTTTGGAGAGACTGATAAGCAAATATGCAGACAAGGGAGATACAGGAGGAAAATGTCAAGTTTGTGACGAAGAATGATTTCAAGATTTCTGGCCTTGAAACAAAGTTAGTTTTGTGAATGCACTTACTACATTGTGAACTAGAAAGAGTGAGAGCAAATGAAGTTATGCTGTAGCCAAGAGGTGAAATTACAGTATGGTAGAGGAAACGACTATTCTATTAGTGCTGTAAAGCATTTACTTTTCCAAATAGTTCACAAATTGTGTAATTCAGGGAGACTGAAGTGTTATGAAGTACAGTACTGTATTTAATTCTAATTACTATTGTACAGCACATTTGTGTCAGATACATTCTCCAATATTATGAAAATTGGATTGTTTCATCTTCAGAAATGAAGTCTGAAGGTAATTCAGGTGTGAGTAATAACACTGGCCAAAAAGACTAGATTTGACAATAGATAGTGGTCCATTAGGTTGGCTCTTCAAGGAGGAAGCTACAGAATGGGAAATCCTCTGTGGACATTGACAGTGAGGATGTAATCTGCTGCCACTTCAAGATGTTGCATGTCCTGGCATGACATGTTTCCTCTACATAGGAGCAACCTGCGGTACTCCTTGTAAAACAAATTACAGCAAATCCCCTGGAAACTCTAGTGGAGTTATGCTTCTGTTGGAGTTTCTATTCAAAATCTTTTTTCTAGCATTTCAAAACTGAGTTGTTAATATGTGCTGTAGGCTAAACTCTGATGAATATTTCTCCCTAATCTCCTTAGCAATTAAAATCCTGTTTAAAATTTGGCAAGGACTTTTACGGTTATTTTTTCAGTGTGATGATCACTGTCTTCCCCCACAGCTCCAATTAACCATAAAAATAAGATGGCTGGATCTTAAAGCAATGTATACACTTTAGAGTGCACTTCAGTGACTGAGCAGCATGCAATTCCTGGCAACCAGATTTTGTTCCACTCAAGTGAATTAGAATTGCAGGATCTAACACAATAAAAGCATGAAAAGACATAGTAATGAAAATGGGCTTTTTCTTTTTCTTTGTGCTTTAACCTTTTTGGAAATAGAAAAGTAACTGATCTTCCTAATATTTTAAAACATTATGGTTGCAAAAAAACAACAAAAGCCAGGAAAATCTGATAGAAGCCTGCAGCACTGTATACTTAAGGAGTCCTTTGCATGATCTGGTCAAAACATTTCCAGTTAAGGCAGGCGTTTCAGCCTTAGATCTGATTTTCCTGGCTTTTGTCTAGTTAAGGCAGAAAACTTCAACTTTTCATTTACACTTCAACATGGTCAGTCGTTCAATTCATGGACTTTGTGACCAAGTGCTGGGAACCAACAGATGAGCCAGCACCCTGGTCATTTAAGCACCAATTAATTCCCCCCAGGATGGACCCGACATGGCCTAATTAGTGTATTAGAATGGGCTTGGGGACAAATGACAAGCAAATTGGCAGATTAACTCAGGAGGTATATGGCAGCAGAGGAAGGCAGTGCAAAGGCAGAGGCAGGTTAGAAGAGCGAAAGCCAAGAAGGATCTCTGGGTAGAGAGATCATTTCCCTCTCCTCAGCAGAGAACTGAGGAGAAACTGAAGCTTGAATAACTATGGTGTATGGCTCATTAAGGTGGTGGGAAGAGCAAATGTAAATAAATTGCACTGGGGTGTTTAACAACCCAAGGTCTCGGAATCTGTGTCAACAGGGAAGACGACAAGAGCAGGACTTCACCCTGCCACAGACCTACACGCAGTAGGTTTCATACAGTTCGGTTTGTGTGTTTGACTTAAGTATTATTTGTAATGTGTGTGCTTTATCAAATGAGGAAAAAGCCCTTTTTTCTCTTGTGCTTTTGTAGAAATTTAAATACTGATTATGGGCATGGCAGGAACACCTAGGCAATAGAACTGAAAATGTTCTATAATGTCCTATAATGTTTGGCTGTTTGAAAATAATTTGAGTGAGTGAGTTTTATACTAGGTTCTTACATATATTTATATAGTATAAGAATGTAATCTCCAAGAAGCAATCCGTTGCTTTAATCTCCTCTAAACAGTTCAGTATACACCATTTCTTAATTTAAAATTAAAGTAAATTTAAGTGAAAAGTCAGTTAGAAACAAAGTTTTTTCCCTTTAAAAAAAAAACTACAATACTGGAAAAACTGACACATTCATTACATGTTTTGGTATCAGAGAATCTTCATTATTCACCAAAAAACTTTTGCCCAGCTCTAATTTGATGCTTGCATGGGGAGTTTTGGAGGCCAGAGGCTCAGTAGTTTTACCAGGGGAGTGGAAAGAGAATTTCCTCTCCCTCAAATCCAGCTGAGTCAGTTGTTGCTCTGCAAAGCTTCTCTCAGATACGAGTCACTGTGTGCCTTGCAGCTACATGCTGACTTCAGCCAATTCCCCCATATCTGGGTAGCTCATAGTTTGGGGCCTAATTCAGATCCAGCAGAACAACTTCACTGACTTCTAGCTTGATCTAGCAATTAATTCAAAACTGAAAGTCAGTGTACCTGATCTGTTGTTATTCTGTACCTTTGGTTGTCATTTCCACTACTGCAAAGTGAGTGGAAAATGCTACCAAATCAGCATCGTATCTACCATATCACTACAACATGTGAAATGCTTAGATTTGCTCTTCAGCATATACAATTACTAGTAAATATGATTTTCATCTGAAAGAACACTTGAAGAGTTAGTGTAAATGATTTAATGACCAAATGTCCGATTGCATTTTTTAAAAAAAATACCAAAAAACAGAACCCCCAAACCCTTCTGTTTCTAAAAATACAAGATTTGTTTAAAAAACAAATTAGACCCAAATGTAGAAATATTCCTTTTCGTTCTAAAGTCTTCACAGCTGGACTTTCCCACGTACAACACACATATATAGCCTTCCAGTGGTGCATCAGGGCTGAAGAAATGTCCAGTAAAATCATAAATGTGTTTGGACACCACAAGCATCATACCCAGTGGAGTTATAAGGACCTAAATAGTAACTTAAAGGCACTGGCAAGATGCTCTTCTAAATATGTAGTATCACCAGCATATTTTAAATATGTATCACTGCCCTGAATAAGTCAGGCTAGACATGTGCATTAAGTCAGATTCTCTTAATGGTTTTACTTCCTATTAAGACCACATGCTGCTTTTCCTTCCCAACACTCTTTTAATTAGTAAAATAGACCAAGGGAATGCACTGAGCTGAGTTCTACAGGAAGTCCCATCAGTTTACTCAGACTAGTAGGACTTTTGGGAGCAGGAGGAGATCTCCTTTTATAGTAATGTACCATTTTTGGTATTGAACTATGCATAACTTATTACAGACTAAATATCAATAGCTGAGATGGCATTTAGAACTATTATTATTCGTATCAGCATTGACTAACACCAGCGATGTACGTGGAGTTTTACAAAGCACAAAATGCAGACAATCCTTGCAATGGAATCTAAGCAAGGGTTCACAAACACTGAACACTATCCTTCTGTCTCCTGCGGTGCTTCGCCCGCTTCCCTGAAACTCTTCCTCACACAGAACTTGAATCTCTCAGTGCTGAGACCAATCCATCAAAAATATTCCTAAGTCTATTATTGTTTATTAGACATGAATTCAGGAAAAGACCTTGCTTTTTTGTCCTAGGGTGAATCATGGAAGTAATACAGCCTGTCTCTCCCCTCTTCTCCTTCTCCCCCCACCCCAAAAAGAGGAAAGAAATACAAGCGCAAGGTCTCCGGGCACAGCTCCCTTTGTGCCTGTGGGAAAATCCTCTTTTTCAAGAATTTCCAAGAAATCCTCTTTTCTATCATTCCCTTCCAAATCCTGCCACTTCTTCCAAAATCTGATCTTTTCCTTCGGTCCGCCCTTGGGACCCATCATTTCATATCTTGATTAACATCCTCCTCCTTCTCTCCAGCTTCCCAACAGCCATGCCATTCTAACCCCCACAATCCATTCAAAATGGATCTGTCGCAAATCAATAGCCTGATCTGTTGCTCTAGCCACATTGTTCCTCTCTTCAAATCCTGCTACTAGTTTCTTGCTTTTCCCTACCTCAGATACTTCTCCTTACTTTCAAGGCTTTTCACAACTGTGCCCTCATATACTCAGCCGCTCTCACCCATTCGTCTCTACCAATGATGCCAGATTTGAATGTCAATTTGCCTACTTCTCCCAGTAAACATCTCTGTGCTTTTTCCCCCATGCATGAAATGCCCTGACTGAACTGATGTATGAGGCACATCTCTATTTCCTCAAACTCATTGTTAAAAACCACTCATGGAAATGGCACCTACAGGTGCCAAATAAGCTAACCAGTAGTGGATGACTGAATGGTTATCTGGGACAGACAGATTTGATTTAGTCACAAAACAGCATGGAAAAGCTTTTGAATTATTTGGAGCTATCCCAGTTAAATTCTCTACCCATGTGATCTTATTCAGTAACTCTTCCTTTCTGCTCCCTGTCACACTCCTTGGTTGCATCTTGTTTCAAATTAGGTAGTAAACTCTTCCTGTGTGTTTGCTTAATGTCCAAGCACAATGGGTCCCTGAACCTGAGTGGGGCCTTTGGGTGCTATCACACTATAAATTGAGAGTAAATACAACAGAAGTTAAGGGATTAATAGGCAGCAGGTTTAACAAAAATATAAGGAAGTTCTTCTCACACAATGCATAGTCAACCTGTGGAACTCATTGCCAGGGGATGTTGTGGAGGCCAAAATTATAACTGGATTAAAAAGAATTAGACAAATTTGTGGAGGATAGGTCCACTAATGGCTTTTAGCCAAGATAGGCAGGAATGCAACCTCATGTTCCAGATATCCCTAAACCTTCGACTGCCAGAAGCTGGGACTGGATGACAGGGGATGGATCACTTAAGATTACCTTTTTCTGGTAATTTCTTCTGAAGCAGCAGGCACTGGCTGCTGTTGAAAGACACGATACTTGGCTAGATGCGCCTTAGTCTGATGCAGCATGGCCATTCTTGTGTTCTTAGGAGAGTTGACTGTGATGTTCATTGTTGTTTTCATTTTTATGCTGCTTTTCTCCCCCATTTCATTCTCATGGTTTGTCAATTTTAAGGCACTTCTATATGGTGGAGTAATGTGCTGTATGGCGGGGGGGGGGTGCAAATTCTAAAGCACTCTGTGTTTGTGCATTAATTGGTTTGTAAAGACCCTGCTGGCATGTTCCAATGTAGCGCAGGTTGAAACAGTACTACATTAAAGCACACTAGGGAACTTCTAGTGCTCACCAGCAGGGTCTACATGGGCCAATTAACGTGCATCACATTAGTGTATTTTAGAAATCATATCCCTATCGATCACTTTATCCCACCATGTAGACAAGCTCTTATTGAATGTTGTACTAAGTTTCTATGGTTAGAAGCTGCTCAAGACCAAATGTGCTTGAGACTCTCCTCACAAGCCTAACATCATAATTCGGGGACCTCTTCAATCTTTTTTGATTATGGAAGTGGAGGTTAGTGTAAGCCCAGATGGAAAGTTATCAACCAGAAATACATTGTGCATCCAGCAAGCCAACTAGCAGCTAATCTCTATCCTCAAGCATCAGAATTGTTACTATTACTCACATGAAGCAGTCTTTCAATTAAATATAGAGCTACACACTGCCAATACCTGAGCTGACCATCTGCCGGGAGAATGCACACCAGCAGAGGATGGAGAGAAAGTATAGCATTATCTGAGGATGATTAAAAGAAAGTTTAAGCCATTAGGTTTTTTCCCTACCTCCCCTAGTTTTTTTTCTATGTCTCTTACTTGTTTGGATCCAAGACTGCCACACTTGTGCAGCTGCTTCCTACCCCAGCATGTAATGACCACTGTGATCCACTGAAAATGAAGTACGTCTTGCTTTTCCATGTTTATTCCCCTTCATATGGTGGGGTAATGACCTGACTGGTTTGCAAACCTTGCAACTTGGTAGAATGATTCAATATGTGTTCACAGAAATCTTAGTAGAACAGGCTATTCCTTGACCTCATTCAGTCTACTCACCTCACACTTGAAACATATATTTGAGAAGGAAAGCATGTCACACACCACAGAAGTGCTGCCTCAGACAAGTGTATTCTATTTATTTAGTATGCCTTGGTGAGGCTCTGCACTGAGTGTATACAAACAGACCTCATCTTTTTCTGTCATAATAATGTACAATGTAATATACAGCCTAGTGTTTCAGTGCTGTGACCTATGTACTCTGAATAGAAACATGGTACTCCCCGATTCCATTACCAAGTAATTCACTATTCTTGGAGGATCATTCATCAACTCTTTGCTGAGCTAGCAGCCTGTTTTAACAAGCCCAACAGCAGCACCTGCCCTTTATCAGTCTCTAGGTTCAGACTCCAGATGGAGAAGCAGGAATACAAAGAGTCTTTTAAGCCTAGTTTTAACCCCATCAACTAGTAACATCTGAAGGTATAATGCATGCCTACTATGGTCCTTGTCTCACAAATGATTGACTTCATTATTTGTTTGATTAGACTAGAGACTTCCCTAACTTGAGCTTTTTTTGAGGGGGGGGGTAACTATTCCTGCAGAAACAAGTTCATACTTACCTGGGGACTGACTAACTTATTTTGAATCCACTCAATCAATTGAAGATTATTGAACATTAATAATGGTGTTCATTCCTCTCAGAGTTTGAAAAAAGGAGCAGAAATGGGACAGAGAGGAATGAAAAATAGTATGAGGAACGGTCAGAAAGCAAGCAAAATGAGAAGCAAATTGTGTTGGCTAGCTCCTGGCCCTTATTATGGGCCATTTGTGAGGTTTCATCATGCAAAGCAGCTATAAAATCAGTTTAATTAGCTACCTTGGAACTGCCCAAAACAAGGGGAACTTCTCGCTGGAGAGTCTCAGCGTCATTTAGTATCTGAATATATTACATACAAAAATTAAGTTAAAAGAACATTACATTTATAAAGTCAAACACTCAAACATTAGGAAATGCCAGAATTAAGGTTGTCTGTGCAATCTTAATTTGGCCCCGTTTTGTGTATGCATTATTTAATTACTTTTACTTTTCCACAGGATTCCTGCCTCATTCAGTGCACAGGATGGATTATTCTGACTGAGTAACTATTCAGTATTTGTTTTAGCTATATTGTTCAATGTGTTGTCCTCAGCCTTATTCACTGCACACTCTTCAAGCCCTTTTCTGATTGCACAATTATTAATTTCCTTGTGGGATTCTCTAGCATACTCATCACTGTAGTATCTTAATTCTTCAGAAATATTAATGAATTTATTTTCACAACTCCCCTGTGAGGGGAGGGAGTGATATCTCATTGTACAGATGGGAAATGAGGTACAGAAGGATTAAGGTCAAGAGAGTCCATTAATTTTGGAGCCCAATTCAAAACACCTAGGACCTGATTTTTTCAGAGTACTTGGCATTATATAGAACTTTTTATGTTTAAAGCACTGTTCCCTTTGACTTCAGCTGTAGCTGAGAGCGCTCAGCACTTCTGCAAATCAGACCTCAGGGGCTCAAGCTGGGTACTCAGAAAATGAGGAATACACAATTAGAGAACAACCTGTGAAAATATATACCTGCTCATTTATGTATATTCGCACTAGCAGTGTAATGGCAGTAGAAACCCACCTGAGCTTTCAAGCAGGTTTGTACTTGGCCTGGCTCAGCTGTGCTTCTATGCTTGCTACCATGGTTATACCACTGTTTATACATGTGGTAGCATGCATATGTGTATATAAGCAGGGGAACCACACCCCTAGCTCATAGTGTGGATGTAGCCTTAGCCATGAGTCCATGCTTTCTCTTCCTGCAACCCCTTCCTCATTCACTACACACCTTCCAACTTCTGCAACAACTGAGTCAGGGTCCTACAGACGATTGTCTCCTTTACTACGTAACCCTGATTCACCGCAAAGCTGGTCCATTCTGTTCATCGAATGAGGCAGGATCCTGTGGAAAATACAATACGTGATCGTGTGATTGAAAACTTAATATATGCTCAAAGGGTCCAAATTGACTACCGGGGAGACTGACACTGCTGTAATCGATGCAGCAGGTGTCTATTTAGCAGGTCTAGTGAAGACCCACTGAAACCTGCAGATCATCCTTCTAGTTATCTCCCACTTGAATAACGGGCTACCATAAGGCTTTGGCCCTGGTGTGCTCAGGAGTACAATGACCTTGGCTTCTCTCCACAATGGGGGATTTCACCCATCTTAAGGATGTTGGTGAAAATCTGCATCATCCATTTGTGCGCCAGTGGACAAAGTTATGTAGGAACTTAGGATAGATACCATCTTTTCCTGTTGCTTTTCCCAATCTCATGGTTACATCAGTCTCCTTACTTGTGAAAGGTCCAGACACTGGAGTGCATGTGAACATCACCTGCTGAAGTTGATGCCTGACTTGTCTGCAATTTGTCCACTGGCTGTTTTGATGCCCACAAAAGTTTAGCTGTAATGGCATTGGCTTCTATTTGTGACCTAGTGACATGTGTGGGATTTGCAGCCCGCAGGTGTCTTTGCAGGTTCCAGGCACATCTGCTCGAGGTGTAAAGATTAGACCTTCTATGCATTCAAGCCACCATTTCCACCTTGCTGCAGTGATGCCAGGAAGGCTTTTCCAGTTTTGGGGTTTCTACACTCATCATATCTATGGAGGAGCTCTTGGCTCTCTGCAGTCCAGCAAGGAGTGTACAATGACCTGTGTCCCTAGGGGATATTCTTCTTTGTGACGCTGATTAGGAGGGCAGTAAAATGGTCAAATCTTTGCTGTTGGGGGCATTTCGGAGACTGTTGAAGGCTCTTCTGAAGTTTTAGCATGGCGCTAGTTTTGAGTAGAGAACTAGGATTTGAATGCCCATATGGATCAGTACTGGTCAGTGCTAGCTGTTTGGGAAGTCATCAAGGATGATTTGTGATACAGGCACACAGATACCTGCATCATCTTTACAGATGAACGTCAGGCCAGGGCAGTAGCCTCTGCCCCATCTTGCAGAATGGAAAGTGAAATGCTGTTTCACATCAAAAAGGAGGTGCATATTATTTGCTGATGCCAACTGTATCAGTTCTTCACCTGCAATGTTGTTTGCTGTACAGCCCCATTGTGTGTGGGGAATATTGGTCTCCCACAAAGACAGCAGGATCCTGGGCGTTCTGCAGAGCTGGTTGAGGCCATTGTGCACCAGATGGTTTATATACTTGAATGATGGTTAGCTTGCTGATGCACAGAGATTGTAGTTGTTTCTTTGTGAGCTATAGAGCTAGAACCACATTTGTTGATCTCCTGCTTTATGTAAACTGCCAGCCCATGTTTTGGGTGGTAATTGCTGGCTGTGAGGTTGTAGCCATTGATTTTGTAGCAAAGGGCTTTTTCTTAGTTTGCGACATGGGTCTCCGGGGACATTAATGTTAATCTTCCACATTTTCTCCAGTACGTACATACTACAAGCCTGTGAGAGGCTTCAACATTCAGTTGGCAGATCTTTACCCAAGAACTGATCTGCCTAGTACATTGGCCCTGAGAAAGCAGGATTATTCTTTTGCTCTTTTGACTGGGAGGTCGACAGTCAACTAATGTCACCAGATCATCAACAGAATGTCAACTGTCGATCTCTGGTCTAAAGAGCAACAGAATAAGCCTAAGTCTCTGGTTTAAGTGAAATAATGGCCAATATATATCTGTGTAAACAGCTTCTGAGCCAGATGACATCAATTAAAGTTTGGTTTGCCAGTGTTTGTGGTAACCTGCATTTCTAGACCTCAAGTAATGGTAAGTAGAGTCTGATAAGTATTAGCTTGACTAAGATTCAGCATTTATAGCACTGTAGTTTAACAACAGACTTGTTGGGCCATTTCCCTTTTATCCCAGAAAGTCCAATTCTGGAAATCGCATTGCAACATTTGATTTGAATTGTGCAAATGAGTGCAGAGTTTCTATTAGGTTATTCTTAATATCATATTTGAATAGGATCTTACTTTCCTATCAGGATCCTAAAGCACTTTAGAAACATTCAGTATACCTCAAAATATGCCTATTTGATAAGTATTATCCCAGTTTTACAGATTGGGAAGCTGAGGCACAGAGAGGTTGAATGATTTGCCCCAAGTCACACAACACATTGTGGCAAAGAATAAACACACACTTGTCTCATTCCCAAACTAGTGCTCTAATCACTGACTATATTCCTCTCAGACCTGGGAGTGGTAATTTTGATCTTGTGGCTAAATTACAGAACAGAAATCGGAATATCAGTGTTCTTTTCCTGCTCTTCTGTGACCTTGCACAAGTCTCCCAAGGCCAGATTTTCAGAAGTCGTTAGGTTTGTAAAGATGCAAATAGGTACAGACAGCTATTTTTGTATTTAAATCCCACTGTTTTCAATATAGGTTAGGCACCTAAATAACTTGGAGGATCTGGGCCCTAGTGGGATTTTTAAAATTGGGAGTTGAGTATAGGGCATCCGGAGGCCCTAAATTCTTTTAAAAATCTGGCCTTTAATCTGTCTCTTCCTCAACTTCCCCATGTGTAAAAGTGGGATAATAATGCTCCCTCCTTCACATGGTTGTTCTGAGGTTTGATTCATTAGTGTTTGGAAAGTGCTTTGACCTCCTGGGATGGACGGTCCTGTAGAAATGCAAACTATTATTGTGATGGTCAGCTCTTCAGACCAGCAGCTGTGCCTTCCTTTGGTCTTGCACAGTCCTGATAACCTAACCAGCAATTAATAGTAAGCAGCACTGCAGCCTCATTTGTGTTAGGCTGACTCATAGGCTCATTTCTTTCACAACCTTTACACAAAAGGGGTACTATAAACAACTAGTACTAAAATGCTATCCACCAACAGCCATGGGCATTTCTAATATTTTTAATATTAGCTTTTGCATAAGTTACTGGATATTGAACTAAAGACCATTCAGCACAGTAGCTGAAAGTGAGAAGTAAGAAGCTCAATGGATATATTAGAAGAAATATATACCAAGACAATCATTAGTGGTAAACTGGAAAATGGTAGAGAAGTGCACTAAGAAAGATGTACCTCTTATATCAGGTGCTGGGTCAGGTACTCATGCAAATGACAAGTGTTAAACATCCCATGTTTAAGACAAACAAGGTAACTATGTTTCTGCTCTGTGCCACTTAGCCTTGCAACCTTAAAAAGGGAAATAACCTTAACAGTTAGTAATAAGTTACCTTACTGTGCCACTTTACATCGTTGCCTGAGCTATTGGTGGTACATAGATTATATGACTGATTTAACGTTCCCCATTTAGCACGCTGCAGTTTGGTAGGTTCTTGTCTCAAGATCAGGCCCAGTTTTATCAGGATTATTGCTTTGGGAGCCCCTTAATTAGGTTAAGCCATGACAACACCACACACACTCTGGAGAGATTTTTTTTTTAATTGCAAAAGTTTTATTATGACCATGATTAGTCCTAACACCGCACACAAGTAAAGTGAGCTAATACAACCCTGTTAATATGTCCTGCACCATTATATGTGTACACTCACCCTCTCCTTTAGAAGAGCTTGAAAGGTTGAGACAGATCCTAGTCTACCTCCAGCATGTCGACGAAGAACTCCAGCAGCTTTATCCAAGGCCAGATGTTTTGTAGGCCTGGATGATCCTTAAGCATATAAATGAATAGCTCCATCCTCCTATGCCATATCTTAACTTCCTCATCCTCATAATGTTATCCTATAGGTTAGTATATTAATTAGGTTAAACTTATTCAAATGTACATCAATCACATTACTATGGTTACCTGTAGCTAGACATCTGCTAATCTTCCCCTCCAAAAAACACAGTACGCTGGCACAAACTGCCTTCTTGTGGTTACCTGTCCGCAGTTTTCTTTAGTTCCAGCACTTGTGATTAATACAAAATAAAGTCTGATGCCATCTTATGACTTAAGGTCATTGTTAGTTTGGTTATTTATGACGACTTACTAAACAACCACTTCTACTCAGGCTATAAGGCCTTGCACTTATGCTAACTGCTTAAGCTGTTCTTTTGAGTCTCAGCCTATAGATCTCATGTGTTGCCATTATGTTTACTTAACAACCAACCTGTGGGTTACGTCATGTTAAAATGCTTTACACACTGTGGGCCAAACTCTGGCAGTTCAAAGAGTACAGAATAGCCCCAACAAGACACCTGGGGAGTCCCCACAGAAAGGCAAACATCCTTGGATGATGTAAAGTTACCATAGATGGATTCATGTCATCCACTTACTCTACTCTGCCACCACCAGGCATTGGGGAATTCCTGGGCAGGCTGGATGCATATCTGACTGGGACAATTACTGTGTCTTGTTTTGAATGTCTAATACAGTGTTATTAAATTCTCTATTAAGTAACTGTTTCTTCACTCAAAATAAGTGTTTAAATGATTGATTTTTGTTGTAGAAAGCAACACTGATTTAATTTCCAAATTTTTAGGAATATATGAATCAAAAAGTTAAAAATCAATCATTTATGCCTTTAGTTTGAGAGCAATTTTGCATATATTTTTGAGGACTTGACCCTGAATGTAGTATCTTTGGCTCACTGAACTTACACATGACTTGCACTGGTCACTAGTGGACTGATTCAACAGAACTACTGCCTCAGTAAGAAGGTTCTTTCCACACAAAAATCCCTGAAACACACTTCGGGGGGGGGGGGGGGAAAACTACTTTCATTGTCAGTAGCCTTAAAGAGTGATTATTCTCTTGCAAAAATTTATGTCCTTAAAAATTGCCTTTCACAAATGTGTCCTATGTTACCACAGAACGCACATAAGGAAGTGCAATAAAAAGAATACCCAATCGAATACTTTATTTTTCTCCAACGGTGCTAACTAATCTTAACTGTTCTTGTGATTTACAACTGTTTTAATGGCAGGTTTATTGCCCTGTGCTCCTGTGTATGAAGAAGGCAGATCATAGCTCCACACAGGAACTTATGTATGCATTGAATCTTTAATAGCATGGAACTTGCACCGGGGGGAAAAAAAAAACAAAAAATACCACACGATTTTATCAGCCAAGAATGCTGGCAGGAACATTTTGTATGCAAATGTAATTAGAATTGGAGTCCCTAATCCTCTGGAGTTTTATTTGTTTGCATTTTAAGATTTTCCGACTATCTTGTGGCAAGTATCTGAAGCATGTTCTCTTCCTGTGAGAATGGAGTTAGCAGCAACTTTTGATATTTGAAATTTTATTACTGGTCATATATCATCAGTCTGTACAAGACTCAAGCAGTTTTGCTTTGAGTCACAGCTATTTGGCCAGATCCTCTGCTGCTGTAAATTCCTCCACTGAAGTTAGAGATGGGCAGATTTAAACCTGCTAAGGTTCTTAGCTGTTCTATTTAGTGAAATCATTTACACAGACCAGACTGTTTTGTGAGACCAACACCCCATTATTTCTATTTTTGGGGGGTGGGGAAACCCATCTCTTCACCCTCAGTTCCATTTTCCTGGCATTTCTTTGTTCTCAGGTGTTTGACTATAAAGCTGCTGACCCCTTAGGAAGGGGACAACAACTTGTATATCCAGGTATCCATGGCATTTTTACTGAACTTGCTAACATATCAGTAGATTTGGCCCACCATTTTCCTCTTATTTTATCTCACACACCAAAGAGCATTTCATCCTATATGGAAATAACAATCCTGTCTGTAAGAGCAATGAGGACCAGGCCAAAATGTTGCAAGTTTTCTCATGTCAAGAGCAGGATGCAGGAGCCTAGTGGCACAGAGCAGAACCGCTGGGCTATGGTGTCACTCCTTCCAAATGATGTATAAAAGTCCTTCAATAAAAAAGGACCCATGATTTTTAGACAGGTTATATTTAAGGTATTGTTTTGCTTGAACACACCCCCATTCAGTCTGGTGCTCTGCCCTGCCTCCATGGGTGGCTGGGTCACATATAGTTGATAAGCCTACTGCAGCCTTAGTTAACATAGCTGGATTTCTTCACTCAACAGTAGAGGCTCGTGCTTTTAGATCCCTGCTCCTGGGTGGGGTGTTGGCAGCAGAGTTTAACAAGTGGTACCTGAATAGGCGTTTGAGCTGGGTGAATGGATGACGCTCAGGAGGAGCTTACCCAGCCAAGGCGACTGTGTAATCCAGACCCACTCAGTGTAGCTCTGTCCCCCTGGTAATCCTGGACCCCTGGGTGGGTCATTAACAGCAAGGATCTAACTTGGGACTTCTGGATCTTAAAATGGGAGCTCTATTGCCCAACCTGTGAGAGGAAACTCAGACCTATGTTCCCTTGAGCAAGACAATGAGACCAAGATTTTTCAGACACGGGTGCTTAAATTTAGGCACCTAAATCCATATTGAGGCAAATAAATAAATGGCCTCATTTTCTGACGGTATGAAGATACGTGATTCCTATCAAAGAAGTCATTAATTAAATCAATGCTGTTTTGCTAGTGCTAATTGCTTGCAGCAAAGACATTGGCCTCAGTTTCCAAGGATGTACTTTTGTTTGTTTTACTCCTTTGTTTCCTACAAAGGGCCTTCAAGAAAGATTCCATGAAAACTGGGAGGCCATTAGGGAAATAAATGGCATAATTACAAACGACACAAACAGTAAATGAAAGCCATTCCTTCCTCCAGTCCTTTACATTCCTAATGACTAAGATGAGTGAAGTGCCAGAATACATTAAATTCAACAGCAATGAATTCTTCAGAGGTTAACAGTTTTGTGTTTGTACAGGCTGAAACATAAGAAACCGCCACTAGCTATTAAGGGGACAATATTTCTCCTCACCATTACACCTGGTAGAAAATCTCATCATGTTTATTTCTAAGTAGGAATGAAAAGGGAGATGAAAGGGGGAAATCTTTCCTGTTAAAGAAAGAGACTTTTGTTTATGCTTAAGGATGGGAAAAATTGCAATAATAAATTTGTTTCTAAGGTGCACAAATATCTTTGCTTCTTGGTAAAGCAAATGATCAAAAAAAAACTCAAAAAGTGAGATAAATATTTGCCCATCCCTGATCAGGGGCTGCTTGCAGGAGAAAGCAAGACACCTTCTGAAGACAAACAATCAGCCAGCTATGCCAAGGATTAGGTAAGGTTTCTCCTGAGTTTATAGACCGTATCTCCCTGCTTCCCACTCAGAGGGAAGGGTGTAGAGGAGCACCCAACTGTTTAATTCTCCCCCTCGCTTCATGGTTTTTATCATGGGAGGAAAAAAAATGTGAGTGAAGGGCCTTTCTAGCAAACGCTAACCAATATTCCTAATTCCCATCCTGATGTTTCATAGGGCTGCCTCCTCAATCCCAGAAGTATGTACCCATTCTCCTCCAACCGCTTCATGGAATGCAGTTTTCCATCTTTCCTAACTCTTTACAGGGTAGCAAGCTGGCTGCCAGTATCACTGCATACATTGTTGGGGCAGAAAGCCAGAGCTACTGTTCATCCACGTTTACCTGGAGGTATCTTGGCTTGCTTTCTCCCTGTCCTGCAGCAGCAGGAATGGAAGCTATCTTGCCCCCATTGCTTCAACTTCCAGTCATTGGAGCATGTTATACCTTTCTCTGCTAGACTGAGGACCATTATTAAATATTATAAGTTAATTTCCCATGCATCTGAAGAAGTGGGTTTTTTACCCACGAAAGTTTATGCCCAAATAAATCTGTTAGTCTTTAAGGTGCTGCTGGACTTGTTGTTTTTGTGGATACAGACTAACATGGCTACCCCTGATACTTGTTCCCCATATAGATATTTATAGGCTATAATCAAGTTACCCTGTAACTTGATCTTGGTTAAGCTAAATGGATTGAGCTCTTTGTGCCTATTACCATAAGGCATGTTTTCTAATTCTTTAATCATTCTTATTGCTCTCTCTGAACCCCACCAATTTATCAACACTCTTCCTGAATTACGGGCACCAGAACTGAATATGGTATTCCAGCAATAAATCACACCAGTGCCAAATACAGAGGTACTATTACCACTATTCCTACTTGATATTCCCCTATTTATGTATCCCAGGATCACATTAGCTCTTTTGGCCACAGCATCACATCGCGAGCTCACATTTGAGCCGATTGTCCACCACCCCCACCTAAATCTTTTTCAGAGTCACTGCTTTCTGGTTTCATCAATGCATCCGATGAAGTGAGCTGTAGCTCACGAAAGCTTATGCTCTAATAAATTTGTTAGTCTCTAAGGTGCTGCAAGTACTCCTTTTCTTTTTGCTTTCTGGGGATGGAGTCACCCATTCTTTAAGTATGGCCTACATTCATTGTTCCTAAATTTATACATTTACTTTTAGCCATATTAAAATGCATAGTGTTTGTTTGAGCCCAATTTACCAAGTGATCCAGATCACACTGAATCAGTGATCTGTCCTCTTCGTTATTCACCTCTTACCCAATTTTGGTTATGATTGTTTTCTTCTAAGTCATTGATAAAACTGTTAATGAGAATAGGGCTAAAAACCAATCCTTGCAAGGTGCTACTGGAAACACACCCAGTCAATGATGATTCCCCATTTACAATCATATCTTGAGATCAATTAGCCAGTTTAGTCCAATTTGATGTATGCAGTATTAATTTTATGTTCTAGGTTTGTTTTTAATCAAAATGCACGTGGTACCAAGTTTCCTTCTGAATCATCTTTGCTGTTTGTAATAGCTTTGGTAATACTGGCTTTTCATATAAAACCCAAATGGGCTTTTAATATTTTTGTGTTTTGTCTCCTAGGCTTTTTGGAATATTGTGCCTCCCTTTTATATTTTTGTGCTTAAAACACTCTAAAATTGCAGGAAGTTTCTATTTGTCTTTTTAAGCTTTCAGCAGAATACCAAAAGAACACAAAGTACTGTTTAACAGTGTCAGATCACCAGTACAACTTCAGAAAAATCAGGACAGTCTTTTCAACTGTCTCACAGAAAACACATGTATATAGATATTACTGCAGTAATATTTACATGTAAGCTGTAAGAAAGTTTGTCTGCATGTGAATGTAGAAACAGAACCAGATCCAAGCACTAGTTTAAAACTCCATACCATCCTAATTAAGCTGACAGTTTGAATAATGCCTAGTCAAATGTTTATATTTTAATTTTGTCAGAGACTGATGTGTGCAACAATGATTAAGCACCATTAACTGCAAGTTGAGAGCACATACAATTTATATTTAATTTTATTTCTTTTTTGATTTACTTTAAAATACACCCACCTGGAGATCTGGGCAATGGTACAAAAATACCACATACAACATGCCTGAGACACATAGGGCCTAAATCATTTAGAACTTTATAGGTTAAAATCAATATCCGGAATTGCTCCTAGAAATAGAAGCCAGTATCTATCATGGAACATACATGTAAATTTGGACTAGTGGAAACTACCTAGGGGAGCAAGTCAGGAATAAATCAAAGACTTCTCAAAGCTGAAGTGAGGATATGCAAAAGCACTGAAGCCTTGTCTGGATTAGAGGTGAAGTCATGGCCCCACTGAAGACAATAGCAAAACTCCCATTAACTTCAGCCGGGTAAGAATTTCACCTCAGGTCACTAAGCCTGAGTTTGATTTCACACCAGTTTTACACTGCTGTTAACTCCACTAACTTGTTGAATTACTTCCAATTCACCTGATAAAAGAATCGGACCCTCTGAGCTTAGAGTCCTAAAGAAAATTGACAACAAGACTTCCCTGTCTCTGGTTTTGAATGTAATAATTAAAGTTGAAAAGAGTTCAAGCCAAGGGAAGCACCCATCCAAAACCAGAGTACTCCATACACCAGGAAAAATTACCCAGAGCTGACAAGTGGCGTCAGTAAGCATAGATGAGAAATAATTGCTTTCAGCACCATTTGCGACACCATAATTAAAGCCTCCCAGGCCTTGTCTATGCTATACAGAATTTTAGGGAAACATCCCCACCAGTGCTACCTCAGATTCAGCTGAACTGGGGTTCGCACCAATGGGAGCCTTAGTGTAGATGAGGTTCTTGTGGCCAAAGCCATTTTGACCACCATGTCAATTAAACCTGCTGCTCAACAGCTTTACTAGTATTTTTAAGTGCTAGAAGCAGCTAGAGTTGTGTATATTGAGCTCTCCTTGTTGCTACCCCCAGTCAATAATTCAATGGCAGCATCAGTGAGAATTCTTTTCTAAAATTCCCTAGTGCAGATGTAACCCACTGGTGAGTGTGTGTTACAGTCATAGCTCGAGGAGTTTGGGGTTTTTAGCTTATGTTGCAACAGCTCATGCTTTTTGCTCTGGAGGTCCCTGGTTCATTCAGTCCCTGGTATGGCAGGTATCACACAGAGCCCAAGCACATGACTTATGAGGAGAGGCTGAGGGAGCTGGGATTGTTTAGTCTGCAGAAGAGAAGAATGAGGGGGGATTTGATAGCTGCTTTCAACTACCTGAAAGGGGGTTTCAAAGAGGATGGCTCTAGACTGTTCTCAATGGTAGCAGATGACAGAACGAGGAGTAATGGTCTCAAGTTGCAATGGGGGAGGTTTAGATTGGATATTAGGAAAAACTTTTTCACTAAGAGGGTGGTGAAACACTGGAATGCGTTACCTAGGGAGGTGGTAGAATCTCCTTCCTTAGAGGTTTTTAAGGTCAGGCTTGACAAAGCCCTGGCTGGGATGATTTAACTGGGACTTGGTCCTGCTTTGAGCAGGGGGTTGGACTAGATGACCTTCTGGGGTCCCTTCCAACCCTGATATTCTATGATTCTATGATTCTATGATCTGCTAGAACTGTAGACTAATAGTGGGATTTGCAAAAGCACCTACATGCCTATGAGTTACAGATATGCATTTCAGTCTCTGCACATGTATACCTTTTATAGATTTAGATATTTTAAAGGTAGAAGAGATGATAATTTAGTATGACTTTCTGATCAGAGGCTATATAAAATTTCACTCTGTTCTGTATTGAACCCAACCATGTGTGCAGTTTAAGAAATCTTAAGGATGCTTAAGTCTCTCTTGGACTGTTCCCCACTTACCATTCAGGACCCTCATTGTTCTCCCCACCTCTTTGTGTTTAAGAATTTTTTTTTGTCAAATTTAATTTTTTCCAAGGCCTTTTATAAATCTTAGGTATCTAAAGCAGATTTCCAGCTTTAGATCAATTTCAGCTGCATTAGACACTTTAAGGCCTTACTCAGAGCAGAAATCATTTGAGTTAACAAGGTATCAGGAAGGCTAGCCAGGGTCTGACAGAATGCAGGTGCTGATTAAAGCAGTAAGGGAAATATTTGTCCCATGGAAATGGTGCATTTCCAAGATGGTTTTGTCCTGAATAGGAACAAAAAGTCAAATGCAAAATTTTCCATGGGATGGAATTTAAAAAAAAAAAAAAAGGATTCGGAGCAGAGAGCCAGCTGCCCGGTGAGACAGGGAACCAAGCAGCCTGCCCACCTGTCTGCCAATAGGGCACCCTAGGGAGCCCCTTACCAGCCTTTTGAAACTTGACAGAATTGACACATTCCTGCAGAATGTTTCAATTCCACCAAATCAGCATTTTCCAACAGAAAACTGTTCCACTGGAAAATTTATGATCAGCTCTAGTTATGCTGCAGCAGCTGAGCTAAGCACAACTGTTGCCTTCTGGTGAGTTTTGAAAAGAGAACATGCCCAAGTTTCATTTCTCTGTAGCATAGGCCTGATTCATACTTACATGTACTCCCAAAGCAGCGAGGAGGGGGCTTTAAGGGGTCTTAATGTGAGTGGGAATGGAATTTATTCCCACTTTATGGTCCCTTTACACTGCTCCTTTACACAGTGGGCAAAGAAAGTCAAATACTATATCTTTCTTTAACTTGCATAATGACAGGTTTCATGCATAATGACAGTTTTCCACCAAATGCATCCGATGAAGTGAGCTGTAGCTCATGAAAGCTTATGCTCTAATAAATTTGTTAGTCTCTAAGGTGCCACAAGTACTCCTTTTCTTTTTTCTTTACCTGTTCACTTTCTGATTTGGGTCTGGACCCTGCTCCCTTTGAAGTTAATGGCAAAATTCCAATTGACTTCAGCGAAACGGAATCAGGCACTTGGGCCTGGATCCACAGAGGAACTTAAGCGCTCCGATGCTGAGAATTGCAAGACCCCACTCTTAGACACTTAGGAAGCCACTGGAATAATAATGGGATCCACAAAGCCTAAGTTAATCATAGTTAATCATAGAATATCAGGGTTGGAAGGGACCTCAGGAGATCATCTAGTCCAACCCCCTGCTCAAAGCAGGCACAATCCCCAATTTTGCCCCAGATCCCTAAATGGCCCCCTCAAGGATTGAACTCACAACCCTGGGTTTCGCAGGCCAATGCTCAAACTAGGCTTCCTGCAAGATGAATGGGGAGAGGTAGGTGCCTTAGAATGCCATCCACTAAAGCCAGCACACTAGGAAGGAAGCTGTCTATGCTACCAAATGGGAGATGTTGAGGAAAGCAGTGTGTCTTATGTCCCACCCATCTCACAAAGATAGAAAGCTAAATCCAGGCAGCAGGCAGGCACCTATCTCTGCTTGTGATGCACAACTAGGAGCCTCTCTCCTGCAGTCCGGTGGCTCAGGCACCTAAGTCTTTACTAGTTAGAAAGAGTTAAGCGCCTGCCTCACTCCACACAAAATGGCATGAGGATGAGGCCATGCTCTTTTTAAAAAGTTTTAGCCCAGTCATTAGGGTGCTTGCCTGGAACATGGAAGACCCAGGTTCAATTTCCCTCTCTGCCCGATAGGAGAAAAGTAGCAGACCCCTATTCAAAGCCTCTCCCCCACATCAGGGAGAGGGGTGACCCAACCCCCAGTCTAACATTCCACTGAGTGCGGTAACCCCTGGGATGGAAATTAGAAGGTGTCTAGTGCCACTACCACCACATCCTCCTAGATTTTGAATGGGACTCAATCTGGTAGGCATGCTCAGAGCCACCTACTAGATGCATCTTCCCTGGGTGGATTGCATTGGGGCATAGGCAGGAGATACTCAGAGTATTTATACCCCGAGTAAAAAAGCAGTGTGCATGCCCAGATGCAGAAAACTAGGCATTTGGGGAACTTTTACAGTGGAAATTTAGACAATGAGTTTAGGTGGCTACAGGGCTAGGTGGTAGCCAAGCAGTAGTTTCATGGAAAGTGGTGGCTCCTAAAACGAGGACTTAGATGCTTAAGTACTTTTTGTGGAGCCATGCTCTAGTGACTAAAAATTTAGTGTGAATGCACAATATACAAGTAGCAAATGCTTATAAAGTTCTAAAATTAAAACCAATTTTCTTTCAATCCAGTCATCAGTAGAGAATGTCTAAAGCTTGAGTTTCAACTTCCAAACTTTAGCAGGGCTCTGTCAAAAACAGCTAAATACATGGGACTAGGATACATTAAAGAACAAATATTTCCCACTCTCTCATAACTCAAATAGTTGAAGGATTTTTGCTCAAAAACATTCCAAAAGAACTCTCCCTTGCAAAGAGACTGACCAAGGACAGGAAATCTCAACCGCAGTGGTGAATATTTCAGAGTTATGAACATGTTAAAAGGAATTTTAATGAAAAGCATTCGCCATCTGAACTGGTGTAGTCACCACCAGCTTGACCACTGTAATTAATCCTTTGTCTCTTTTTATGTGATTAAACACAAGGAAGGTTATATAATGGCCAGCAGGTGTTGGGAGAGAGGACCCCAGTATTGAGTGTAAAGAAAGTGTGACATCTTATGCTGAAGTCTAGGACCCTAGTGATTTTTCAAGATACAGTTAACATGCAATTGGGAATATTAGCAATATAAGCATAGATTAATTTTTAAAATAAATAAACCAACCAACCTTGTAGTATGCTGGGAAGATCCTTGCTTGCTCCCAAATTCTGGATAGGGCTAGAAAGGGGAAGATCCCACCTCAAAGTTGTCTTTCCAGTGGGTTCAGAGCATTCTTGAACACCACTTTGGGAATTGGTCAGAACGTTGTAGACCCTTGTACAGCATAGACATGCTTGTCAAAATTGTTATATTGTAAGTACTAGTTGAGATTTACAAAACTGGACTAGTGGATTCAGCCACAAAACTGCTATTCATTTCAGTGGGAGCTGTGTGGCTCAATCCTCTAGCAGGTTTTGAAAACCTCTACCACAGTGGCTTTTTGGAACCCAGTCCTGCAAAGTGCCAAGTATACCTCATTTCCATTAGCTCAAACAACAGCTGAAGGCATTGATTCCCCCTTATAGACCATTAGTGTATATTAATACAAGGAGATTACAGGAACCTGTGACACCATTAAAAAAATTTTCATAGATGCGAATACCTGAAGTCAACTAATAGGGACATTAGGGGAAATTAGGAACTGATCTTTGATCCCTATTAAAATTCAGAGCCATACAGGTTTTTTCTAAGGAACAGAATGGGGAAAGAGCAGAATAACTACTAGTGATATCAGTTCCTCAAGGTAGAATAAATTAGTGCATTGCTCCATGATGGACCAATGCCGAGGACTAGCCCTCCTAGTTAATAGTTTGCACAAGAGACCTTTCGTTAAAGAATGAATCCAAATCCCTACCCCAATTGAAACATGGAACTGGTAGGAAATTCCAGCTACTGAATTGGCTAAAATCAATAGTTTCTCAACTAAAAGCTGCCATTCTGAATAAGAATTGCATAATGCAGTGGTGGTAAATTTTAAGTACAGAAAGCAGCTGAGGTCCAAATGCCTATTTTTACCATAGAAACTCAGGCCATATTCTGAGCTCATGTATGCGGATTATAGCGCAGCTTAACTCCAGTGAGACACTCCTGACTTAGAAGAAAGCAAGACTGGTATCAGTTTACCATAATGCCCTTCCTGAAGGAAAAAAAAAGTTTTTTATTTATTAGTTTGGTGTGTACAAGACAAGCCTGATGTTGTACTTGTATGTATAGCAATGAGACTGATAGGCGCAAACATTGAAATCATCTGAGGCATGAAGGATCAAATGTTTGCAGTGTAAGCCTGACTGCCGCAAACATTTCATATTTAGAATGATTTAAGCTTTCGTGGTTCCTGTTGTGAAATGAGTGGGGTTGTTTTGGTTTTTTTAAGGGGTGGGGGGAAGCTTGCTCATCTGATGGACTTGCCCACATTCTTCCAGTTCTACTACTAACATTTCTTGAAGGATTCGAGTTTCTCTTGGACCCCATTTGTAATACTGTGCCCTGCGTGATATTTCTACATCTATATACAGCAGAGTGGGAACTTCTCTATCCCATTACTATCCCTTTCCTGGGTTTTAAAGTCCGTTCTTTTCAGAATGTAACCTTGGCTCAGAGGGCTTGGCTGTATTTCTTCTGAGTCCCCTGAATTCTCTCAATGCCTCCCATACCCCAGGGATTCCTGTTTTACAGGATCATCTGACTTCTAGATCCATAATTAAATTACCAGCCCTTTCTTATCTTAATCACCGTGCCTCTGTTAGCAAACAAAATACTGACTCCCTGCCCCAGGGGCACATGCTGGGAGCAACACCTCTCCTCTGCAGAGCTCCCATTCCACACTAATGCTGTGCTGCAGTTAGGAGCTCCACCTGGGAGCACACCACCTGCATGAAATGGGGGGGGGCAGGAGTCCCTTCTTACCCCCCCCCCCCACATGGTACCCCTGGTTTCTGGCCCTGGCCAGAATAATTTCTATGAATTTTTCCCTTTCTGGTTTAGCTATAGTGCTCAGTCATGTATTCTGTGCCTCTCTAGGCTTTTTGTCTGTCAACTGGCATATACTAATCTCCCTTAGTAACCTGGTCATTATGAGAGAGGGTCTTAATATTCTGTATTCAGAAGACTGACTTTTTTTAAGTATGACAGACAGACCTCTCTGTTCCCCCTTCATTCTATATTCTGCTCCTAATCATCTTTTGAAAAAAATCTTCAAACATTTTCATTTTTGCAAAGTTTTCCCACCTCTCTTCTCTCCCCCGCCCCCAGCTGTACAGCATGCACTGTAGACATCTAGGGTTTCTTCTACCCTCCACTGGGAAAAGCAGAACAATCTTTTGCTCATCTTTCAGTCTGTTTGCCCCTAGGGCTTTCATACACAGTTCAATTTGCTGTTTGAAAATTGTCCAGACACGGTCAGCAGTTTCCTCTTATTCTCGGGGGGAATTAGCCTGTGCAACTGCACTCTGTAGCCACCATTGCAATGTTACCTCTTCCACAGGATCTTCCACCATGCTGTGCCCCAGTGCTGGTACCCGATAATATCTTGTTGATGATCACACCATGACAAGATAAACCCTTTCTTATGAACAGGAACTATATACAAAGTGAGGTAACAAAGCTTCCTACCATAGGCGCCAACTTTCCCCAGCACCGGTGGGTGCTTGCCCCCCCGGCCCTGCCCCAACTCCACCCTTTCCCCGCCCTGGCCCTGCCCCCATTCCAAACCCTTCCCCCTAAAGTCCCCACCCCAACTCTGCCCCCTCCCTGCCCATATTGGACCCTCCCCAAATCCCTGCCCTGGCCCTGCCTCTTCCAAGCATGCTGCATTCTCCCTCCGCTCCCCGCCATGCAAAACAGCTGTTTTGCGGCGCAAGAGCTGGGAGCTACGGAGAAAAAGCGGGCATGTGGCGCACTCATGGGGGAGGCGGAGGCGAGGTGAGCTGGAGTGGGGATCTGCCAGTGGATACAGAGCACCCACCAATTTTTCTCTATGGGTTCTCCAGCTCCGAAGCACCCACGGAATCAGTGCCTATGCTTCCTACTACTTTCTGTAGCTGCAGCCTGTGACTGCCATGTCCTGAGTTGCTTTGTTTCTGTCCTAGCAGGAAGTGTGGGGTCACAGGAAACCAAAGTATACAGGACATGAGTCTACATATCCTGGGGGACTTCTATGGCACAGTTATAACCTAGACCTAGAGAATGGAAAGTGTTTGTAAGCACTTTCACCACACACATCCCATCTCCCTCATTCATCCAGTCCTAAGTATAAATTCAAGCCCCAAAATGAAGTTTGAACAAAAAACAAGCTTATGGTTAAGAGACAAAAATGTTATCACTGGACCAACACACAGACCACGCACACACTTCAGGTATTTTAGTCTACTGAAGTGGGATTCATAAGTGCCATTTCTGTCTTTTTGGCACTTGTGCTTTACAAATAAAAGGTGTTTTTTAATCTAGTCTTTCCAAAAATTGCAATATGTGTTTCTATAAGCAACTGGTGGTATTGTGCAGACATGCTGCATCTATAAATCTGTCTGAGTGTTCCAAAGGGCTACATCAAAAAATGAATCCTAAGTTCAAACATGTCTATATTCTGATGTTACCTACTGTGCTAAGAAAAATATTCTTAAGAATAAATATCTAACTACAAAACTGGCCCCTTCCTGTAAGAGGGAATCTGAAAGCACAGCCAGTTATGCAGACAATAGCATTGAAGTCTGGTAACAGTTTCATATTAATATGGGCTTAAATTCTTTACTCACTAAGCCTGAGTCAGTCTTAGACATGGGGGTAGGGAGTGTTCTCTCTTCAGGTGGCTATGAATGCTAAGAGTTTATCAGGCCACGTGTAGTATATTCAAGTTGGGAGGCCTGTATTAAACACAATATAACCCCGAATGTTAATGGTGTGAACCATGAGGAAGTACTCTATTTTCTCAGCAGAGACACAGCTTTTTTAGTCCTCTATTAAGCATTGTTAGTAATTTACGATACGGTATTGATGGAAACAGTTAGCACCATATTCTTTACTGAATGTTTTCCAAATGGCTGATTTACACTTTAACATCTGGTCTGCAGTAAGGGTTTCAGCCAGTTGCATCATTACTGTGGCAGTCTGGTCAATCGTATGAGAGGAAACATTCTTAAAGCACAAAATAAAATCCTGAGGTTTAATACCTTAGACAGGATTGTCAAGTGTGGAGCCTATACAGGGGAATGTTAGGATACCTCTACTACATTAATTCATATCTAGGTCTACTGAAATGCACACAGTCCCTTGATACAACAGCAAAAATGGTAAAACAGACAAGCTTATATGCATTAGAAACAACTGAGAACAAGTACAGCAAAGACTGACTTTTTGCTAGCTATCAAATTGATAATGCTATTTTTAAAAAAAGCAGCAAATACACACAATGCAAGTGATGTGATAGGAGCATATCAGAATGTCTTCTGTGGAGGATGAGTGCCCCTTTACTCTCTCTAGTAGAAGTGTGTCTACAAAATAGTGCCTAGAAGAACAAGCTCACAATATGGACTTTCAAAAGGACATCACAGGAGGCTATTAACAAACCTAAGTAATAATGGGTAAGAGGTTAAAAAAAGAAAACAGTCATGTATCAAACTGGCTCAGACACAGAAAGTAGGAGGAATAGGCACAAAGCAAAAGGTTAATAATGGGAATCCCAAATGCTCTGTGCTAGAATAGTGGGGTGGCAATATTTGCAGTAATACATGTATTTAGGTTAGTCAAAACTAGAGAAGACTGAGGGATTTCTGAACAATAAATAATCTGTAAGTCTTTGCTGTCCTACAGGTGTTGGGGCCTTCTGAACATGAAATAAGATATACTGGAAGGCATAATTTGGACTACTCTAGGTTCTAAGGTCCAGATCACATACAACCCCATTATACACAGGAGTGAAAAGATTCTACATACATGGATCTTCCCCTCTCCATATGGAAGAGGATTTTGGGTGCCTCCATAGTACCATCCCTTTCATCTCCCCAGACCCTGCAAAAGATTCTCCCCACTGTGCCTGGGCTCCAAGTTAATTGGATCACTTATGCAGTAAGAGACTCATGAATAGTGTGGGCATCATATCTAAACTGAAGTGAATGCTTACAAATACATTCACAGTGACCATCAGTTTTCAAAGTGATTCACAAATAACAATAAATTTTTGGGGTTACTGTGTTTGTGCTATCAGCTTTAGCTTCTGTAGTTGGGTGAGGATCAAGTTATCTAGATAGCTCATTTGGGCCAGCCCCTCCTCCCCCGCCTTCCTCATTATTGGCCCTTGCTCACTGTGTCAGCAAACATTATAAATGTACAGCAAAAGAAATCCAGCTGGCTGAATAAAAAGTTTACATAAATTAACAGAATCATGACAACTTTTCATCTAAATGTATACACAAGTCTGAATAGAATAAGACCTTGTGTGTTCAGGCTTCCATTAGAAAATTCCCTAGAGGCATCTACTGTTGTATATCTGGCAGGGATTCTACAAGTGTAACAATGCATCTACCAATCTCTTCTCTTTCCTCAATACAGAAGATGTTAGAGTTTAAGACTATGGCTATTCAGTATTCAACATATGATCTACATGTCCTAAAACAAAACTGAAATATGCAAAAAAACATAAGATCTGGAAATAATGGGGGACTTCAGCTATGCAGATATCTGTTGGAAAAGTTAGATGACAAACAAGTATCCAATAGGTTCTTGAAATGTATTGGGGAACTTTTTGTTTCAAAAAGTGAAGGGAGTAGCCAGAGGAACAGCCATTTCAGACTTCATTCTGACTAGCTTTGTTACTACTTCCTTCCTGTTGATTAAAGCAATTATGAAGTGATAGTTTTCATGATTCTAAGGAAGGGAAAAAATAAGAGCAGCAGAAAAAGGAAGATGTACTAAAAAAAAGTAGATTAAGATTCAGAACCGGTAGATAAGGTCTCATGGGAAAAAAAAATCTAAGGTATAAAGGAGTTCACGAGAGTTGGCAGTTTGAGAGACAGTATTAAAAAGGCATAATTACAAACTATCCCAATGCAAAGGAAAGATAGGAAGACTAGTAAGAGGCCAATAGGAGTCCATCAGGAGCTATTTAATGACCTGAAAAATCAAAATGGAATCTTAAACGTAGTGGAAACATGCACAAATTGCTAAGGAGGAGTATAAAAGGATTGACCACAAGCATGTAGGGACAAAAAATCAGAAAGGCAATGGTGCAACATAAGTTACACCTAGCAAGGGACATAAAAGGCTATAAGAGTGTTCTATAAATTCTTTGTCTCTTGCTCTTAATGTAAAGTTTAGGTCCTCTACTTAGTGGGTAGGACAGCTAACACATCAAGAAGGCTGAGGTGGTTAATGCCTACTTTGCTCCAGTTGTCACTGAAAAGATTAACTGTGATCAGATATTCATCACAATGTTAACAAAAAGGGGGAAGGATTGCAAGCCAAGACAGGAAAAGATGTTAAAGAATATATAGATAAGTTGAATGTACTCAAGTCAGCAGGGTCTGATGAAATTCATCCTTGAGTACTTAAACTACCTGAAGCAATCTCAGAACTGTTAGCCGTTATCTTTGAGAATCATGGAGGACAGGTGAAATCCCGGAGGACTGGAGAAGGGAAAAAGATACCTGTCTTTAAAAATGGGAACAAAGATGACCTGGGGAGTTATCAAAGTTAGGCTGAGTCTGGCCAGGGAGCCGTGCAGTGGACCCTCCACTTGGCCAGTGTGGGGGGCCCATAGCAGTCCCCAGCCCATATCCCTGCCCCATGACACCCCGTTCAGTGCAGGTAGAGGGTCCATAGCTCCCCATGTGATTCTTACCATAGCCAGGCTGCGCCCGCGCCCACCCCCACCAGAGTCAGGTCAACGTAAGAGCGCACAGGCAGCTGGGGCCCATGGGGCAGGGACACAGGTAGGGGACTGCTCTCAGCTCCTCCACCCTGGACAAATGGAGAGTCCGCAGCTCTCATCCCCCTCCGACTTCCAGCTTGGAAGGGGGCGGGGCCTTGGGCAGAAAAGGAGGGAACCCCTGCCCCCGCCCCACCCCCCCCTTTTGGGAAGGTTCCACTGCCCCTGCCCTGCTCCTGACACACTATACCAGAACTTGTAAGGGAATATTCAAAGATCATCTTGTGGTCATCTGCCTCATCATTGTCTATGCCTGGGGAATTCTCCCCAATCTGTAACCAGGGCTTCAGCTCCCCTCTATGCAGCTCCAGCCTCTCTATCTGTAAAATGGCCAGAGCAGGGGGTGAGAATATCACCCATTAAAGCCAATGTGAGATTCGCTTTAATAGGAACTGCAACCTTTGGCTCAAATGGTTTAGAATGTAAGTAATGAACTTTTGTGATAATTGCTGAGATAGAAGGAAGAAAGTTGAGGCAAAGTGATACCTGAACCAATTATGTGAATATTGCAGAGATAAACCTGTCGTTCCATGCTGTGTTAATTTTTTTCCTTGTCTATGTGAAAATGGAACACACACTTTAAATTGATGAATGTTTTAAGATGGATAATAAAGAAAATGTTGAGTGGTTCTAACTTTGTCACCTTAAAATCCAAGTCAAAGAGGAGCTAGATGCTGAAATCCCAATGAATGCAGGGGATTTTCATGGCCTACAGAGTTAACCTGAGCAAATCCCCATCTATGTATTGTGACAGGGTCGGGCCAGCTGGCTACAGGAGAGTGATTTTTTTTTTTGATTGATCCTTAGTCTACTGAGGCCCTGGACCTTTCAAACGCCTAAGGGCATGTCTACACTGCCCCACAGTTTGGACTAAGGGGGTGAGAATAACAGTGAATAGTAGTCAAAGAGAACTACACTAGTGTGAGCTTGGGACCTGTAAGTTCATGTCTGTAGTATCCGCATGGGGGAGTTACAGGCATGCACTGCTCTTCATACCCCCTTAGTCCAAACTGCGAGACAGTATAGACATGCCCCTAGTGAATAGCACAGTTGTTATCAATATCAATTTTTCCTTTCTTAACCACACACACAAAGTATAATACAATTGTTGAGGTAGAAACAGAGTGTTATGGCCAAACTTCACTCTGTCAAGGGGAATCAGAAGCAGAGCTGCCAAAGAACTAATGTCTTATGAGTCTCAGTCTGTTGCCCAACATCACATGCACCTGAAGCAGTGCAATGACTGCAGTTTCCTGAACTGTTTTTGATGTTGTTCATCAAACATTGAAAGAGACATACCTGATCTCAAGTCCTGACAAGTAAAAAGCCTTTTCATTTCACAGTTAGGACTATATGTTGAAATGAACAAACCAAGATTACTCACGTGAAGATGCACATACACTTGTGCTTTTTATAATACCTATATTTGATCATTTGCTTGTGTAAGTCAGTCTCTTGTGATCTTAACTACCTAATTTGTGTGGATAAATGTGCGGTTTTCCAGACACAACAGCTGCTCCTGGTTGGAAACTTGGTGGTACAGATTTGATAGCTATCAGATGAGGTATCGTCTTCAAGGGGTTGGTCAATTCACTAACCTCCTTTGAAGAAATTAGACAAGCTTGAGGAAAGCTCACAGCTACATAAGCAACTCCAGATCTTTTTCTAAGTTACAGAGCTGTCCATCTGACATGTATGGTCTGAAAAGCATTTGACCCCTGAGAGTTAACAATTTTATCACCTTTGCTTCATCTTCTAAATACATTTCATCAGTAATAATTTTCTAATAATTAATTGTTATTAATTCAGTAAGTCGCTTTTTAAATGTAAAGAGGTAGATATTTCATAAAAGAGGCTATCACAATCTTGCCCAAACTCCAGAGTAGTACCTTACTCCATGGAATAAGGTGTTAATGTGCCTGAATCTAGCCCATAGTTATTTGTGTGTGTAGATTTCTCTGTTACATTGGGTCGGATCTAGCACTCCTTGTACAAGAAATTCAAGTGAATTTAAGTCCATGGGAAATTTTGTTTCAGAAGGAGCACTGAATTATTTTCACACAGTATAATAGTTAATCCCAAGTGATACATCTGAATAATGAACAGATATTTAATTCATAATCTCTCTCTCTCTCACACACACTCACACAAATCACTTTTACTTCCAGGCATTGAAACATGCTGCTGTGCATTCAGTGCTATGTAGTGATCACAATAACTCAATCAGTATAGCTATTGTGACAGATACAGGCCAGATGGCTACAGGAGAGTAATCCTATTGGGATCTGGGAAGTGGCCGGACAAAGCCTGCCCACTGCAAAAGGATCCTCCCCAGCCGAAGAGGACACTAAATAAATATGGGGGACAACTAATGAAATAACAGGGACAGGAGTGTGGTCAAAGGATCAAACGAAGGGAACCAGATGGGGACACCGAGCAGAGAATCCCGGACAGCGCCCACTGCTCCTTAAAGGCGTCAAGGGAGTCAGTGGACGCTGCCCAGAGGAACTATGCCCAGATATGTGAACAGACTACAGGAGAGTGATAGAAGGCAGATATATTAGCCCCATGTTGAGTAGGTCCCTTTTCCCTGAGTAAGGTAACAGGGAAGGTTCCAGAACAATCAGGAACTTTCTGGAAACAATTAAGACAGACAGGCTGATTAGAACACCTGCAGCCAATCAAGAAGCTGCTAGAATCAACTAAGGCTGGCTAATCAGGACACCTGAGTTTAAAAAGGATCTCACTTCAGTTTGTGGGGCATGTGTGAGGAGCTGGGAGCAAGAGGCACTAGGAGCTGAGAGTGAGAATGTGTACTGCTGGACAACTGAGGAGTACAAGAATTATCAGACACCAGGAGGAAGGTCCTATGGTTAGGATAAAGAAGGTGTTGGGAGGAGGCCATGGGGAAGTAGCCCAGGGCGTTGTAGCTGACACACAGCTGTTCCAGGAAGCACTCTAGACAGCTGCATTCCACAGGAACCTGGGCTGGAACTCGGAGTAGAGGGCGGGCCCGGGTTCCCTGCAAACCTCCCAACTCCTGATCACACACAGGAGGAGCTGACCTGGACTGTGGGTTCATGAAAACAGCCAGACTGAGGGCTGCCATGAATCTCCAAACGAGCAAATCCGCCAATAAGCATAAGACCCACCAAGGTAGATGAGGAGCTTTATCACAGTATTCACATCTTTGTGGTGAACTGAGGACCTGATTCATGTTGGCTGAACCAATTCAACTTATTGTGCCATGAACAAACTACTTAACTGGTCTATAACAAAGTGCTCTTCACATCCAATTTTAAATGTACATTCATTAATTCTGATGGATCACTGAGCCCCCCTGTCTACGGACCAAATTCTATTCTAAGACATAGTACACATTTGTGTAAAGACAGAATTTTGCCAGATTTGGTGGCCGGCCAGCAATATTTAGCCTACCTTTTCAGGCCCACAACAGTAGCCATTGATTACCTGTTTTCTACCTGTTTGGCCAGCAGATATTCTGAACATTCAAGCATGATTGGACCTTCTCACCTTGTGCAAAACGTAACTTCAGAAAGGGTGAAATCCTGACCCTGCTGAAGTCAATGGCAATACTCAAATGCATAATATTTGTCAATGCCTCAGTTTTCAGAGATAATTTATTGTTTGAAATTCTTCAGTGAAGTTTCCCCCCTTCCCCATTGTTTAGTGTATGGATTGATTAGAAACAGCTCTTTGAGCATGGGTGTTTCATATAAGAAACAATCTGCTTAATTGTGCTTGGTCAGAACTCACATGGTATTGTTTGTTCTGACTGGATCAGTGCTCGAACTTTCAATATTCAAGTACAGATTGAGAATTCACTTTCCACTCAGAAAGTGAACTCAGTTATTCATGAACATTTGCTTACTAAGTCTTAGTGACACAAAAGATCAGAGCGCAAACCAAAGGGGTGGGATCATGGGTGAAGCAAAGTCTTTTTAAAAAAGAACAAAATCTGTGTTTGCAATATTGGTCTGGTTCTGCTACCATGATAGCTGAACTGTTCATGCAAAACACTATGCTTATGTTTACTGGACTAGATGGGACTGCCACTCCACTTATTTAGTGGAGTACTATAGCGTGGTTATCTGTTCACTGTATACAAATCTGCAGAATACAAGTATGCTATGGTGTCTGCAAGTTGACAGCTGGAGAGAATTTGGCCCTCCTTTTCTTACAGGTCCAAATGGCCACTGAATTGGAAACAACTTTCTCCAGGGCTTGTGTCTCATCAACCCCAAGGTGCTCATTAGGGTTTGAAAGCTACTGTATCTTCTAGATCTGAAAATATAAGCATGCATGTGTATATGCACAACTTATCTTGCCTAGTTAGTGAAAAGCTCCGTGACAGAGCAGCACAGGATTTATTGAAGGAAGCCTTAGTCTCCATACTTTAATTCAGAATAACCAATATAACGAAGTATTCTAATATCCACTTTAAAGTTGCAATGTAGCAAAGATTGACCCATATTTGTTCTCTCTTTCCTTTAGGAAATGTTAATAGGAAACATTTATACTTAGAGACAGTAAACCCATGACCCAGCAGTATTTGCAAAACCAGCTTATAAAGCAATCTGTGTCTCCTTTCCCATTCCTAGCTGTTAATACACAAAGGAACAAGAAGCCTGGAAGAGAGTCCTGTAAATGTTAGCTGTATAAAGCCATGCATATCTGCAAAAGAGATTAACTGTGAAATCCACATAAGCATTTAGGCCATATTTAGAATAGGAAATGGAGTCTCTCACAGAATACATTGAGGGATGGGTTGCACACCTCAGACAAAGAAAAGTATTTGTTATAACAAATAGATCTCTCTCTATAGAGATTAATCTTTAATTATTCAAACAAGCACAAATGGAATTGAATTAGCCTCCCCCATTTTGGCAATCAAATCATGTGAACCAATCTGGCAGATGAAGAGCCATATCTGGTCCTAATTTCCCAATCCAATACCAGATGTTGTTTTGAAGTTACATTGTCCTGCAAGACTACTCAACTATAGAACAATAACGCAGACATTTCAGCTTCTATGTTTCTGCACCTCATCATGGTTCTTACCAAATATTGAGGCAGATTTCATATCTGTAACATTGCTAAGGATTCTTACGGTGGCCAAAAGGAGATTTGCAGTAGGGTTAAATTATGGCTGTAAACCACAGCCCTTTGTGGTATTAGGGCAGCTCCTAGAGACAGGCACAACATATGTAGGAGCATGGACCAGGATGACTCCTGATACACTTTTTGAAATGGTGAAGCACATACTTTGCCCAGAGAAGGCTACTTGTGCTGAGTGTGCAGGGGAGGTGATGGGCAACATCATGACGCCCTCCTCTTTTCTTCCTACCCTTTGGGAAAGATGTACTGCTGACAGCTCTAGCCTCCATCTGTCCTTGTGCTCACAGGGCCAGATCACTGTGCTCACAGGTGCCGAGTGCCCTCATGGAAGTCTATGGATCATGAGGACTTTGGTTGTGACTAGCCCTGGGGCAGGTACACAAAGGGAAGACTTCTTGTGCCATCACAGCTCCATATACAGGCACTGAGCTAATTCCAAGGTAGCACTTAACCCTCTTGTGTGTATTCTTAATTTCTTCTCTACAAAGAAGTTGAAGTTAACCCTACTGAATAAACTGTATCTTATGGATGGTAATGCAATGTTAACACACACACACACACACACACACACACACACACACACACACACACTGCTAATATATATTTGTTATTTCATAGCTTCTGAGGAAAAGGGAAGATTTTCACAAAAGCCTAGTAGAATGTCATTACTCACACAGACTTTCTCTTAAAAGGGAGTTGCTTCTGGCCTGCTTTCAGATCTGAATGCTGAGGATGGAGCTTCAACTGCTGATTAGCTCTTTCAACTACAAAGATACCAGGAAAAAGATGATGATTGAATGCTTAACAGCATTTACACTTACCTCTTAAAAGATCTAGGCTTCACTCTGAAGGCTCCAAGTTTCCCTTCTGATCAATACAAACAAGTTATTTTTGCCCTACACAGCTAAAGTTACAGTGATCATAAGTTACCTCTATTCTGTTTCCCAGAAGAATGTAATGAATAATTGATTGTCATTGTTAGGTCAGACTAACAATACACAGAAGTGTGAACCTACAGGAGACTAGCTACTACTATAATGGTCTGTTTAACAGCCACTTTGTATTCTGCCTGTGGCGGTTCAGTACATTTGAGTTTAAATGTAACAGAGCCTGAGCTGTAGCTCACGAAAGCTTATGCTCTAATAAATTTGTTAGTCTCTAAGGTGCCACAAGTACTCCTTTTCTTTTTGCGAATACAGACTAACACGGCTGCTACTCTGAGAGCCATAATGGAGTTTAAACTTCAATGTAGTTAAAAACTGTAAATGACAATGGAGTTAAAATTGGTGACAGGGGATGGATCACTTGATAATTACCTGTTCCATTCATTCCCTCTGGGCACTTAGCATTAGCCACTGTTGGAAAACAGGATACTGGGCTAGATGGACCTTTGGTCTGACCCAGTATGGCTGTTCTTATGTTCTTTATATGATAGAAATATAGAGTCTGAAATGTCTTCTATGTAAAAATGAAATCAACATTTCCTTCATATTCTCCTATGGCCTAACAGCTTAGACAGTCTGTGTATTCTTCTCAATAAGTACAGGTTTCAGAGTAGCAGCCGTGTTAGTCTGTATTCGCAAAAAGAAAAGGAGTGCATCCGATGAAGTGAGCTGTAGCTCACGAAAGCTTATGCTCTAATAAATTTGTTAGTCTCTAAGGTGCCACAAGTACTCCTTTTCTTTTTTCTCAATAAGTAATTGGTGTAAAATATTCTTCCTGTTCTCTGATGCCTGAACTATTAAAAAAAAAATTCACACAGCTTGTATTTTACGCTATCTTATCAGGATTCTCTCTTCTTGCACTTTCCACTTTTACTGCTGACAAGAGATTAGGTTTGGATCCTGCGATCACTGAAGTTAGTGGGACAAGTGTATAAAACGAGGATAGTCCCTGCTCACAGTGTAGGATTAAAACACGATGCAACAGTGGAAAAAACACACAAACAAGTGTGGGGTGAAATTGAGAACAGCAATGATACAGACAGATGATGGCACAAATTAATCATCTCACCTGATCCGAGCAATCAGGTCTATAGCATCTTTTGCCCTACAGGATCCCATTTCTAGGTGGGAAGAGAGCAAGGTGGATGCTTCCCTGAGATTCATGCCCCTCATGCTTCAGTAACATGTGAGACGGCCGCATAAGTAGTGAAATCTTTGGGGAAGGGTCCTCCTTAAATGTGGGTGGCCTGTGACAGTAAGCTTTGGAGGCCTCAAACCCAGTCCTTGGTACCTGGAGGAGATTAATAACCCATGAATTATAAGAAAAACCATCATGACAAGCTTTACACTTTTAATATTTGCATTATAGTAGCCCCTGAATCCACTGTGATCGGTGCTATAAAAACAGACAGTCCCTGCCCTGAAGATTTTACTGGATGAGTTTACATTTACAGTTATTCTTTCAACAAAAGACTAGAGAGTATGTTTTAAACAAAAGCCAACGTGATTAGCATAAACATTTTAAGGGTCCTCTAAATAGGGAACCCATAGCATGGATGAGTGTTCATAAAGCCCAAAGACTAACTTTAGATTCAGGACTTGTCAAGAGGAAAAAGTTCCATTTACTGAACCACCAACACCCCAGGTGATTAAAAGTGTCACTTAATAAAGTGGAGTGTTTATTCCTCATAGATTCCAAGGCCAGAAGGGACCATTGTGATCACCTAGTCTGACCTCCTGTGTAACAGGCCCTCGAAAAAAACTCCCTCCAAAATAATTCCTAGAGCACAATCCTTGGTCAATCATTCCAATGCCTAATTAACCTCCCTGTTAAAAGAGTCCAGTTTAAATCAGGACAAACAGTCGCATTTGTACTATTTCCCTTATGTAATATACTAAAAGCTTTTGTGTTCAACAAGGTCAGCAGCGCTGTCAGTCAACATTCCAACCACCAGTCTTAGTGCTCCCTCTGAGATGCTATCGGATTTGGTGCTACAGAGGCAGCGTGATGCAATGGGCAGAGCACTAGAATAGCACATCATTTCACTGCTCTGTTTCCTATCCTGTCCTGTGTCTGTTTAGATGATGTATAAATTATACATTGGGGTCCAGATAAGAAGAAGACAACGACAGACATATTAAGCAAAGAACTGCACAAATATTCTGCAAAAGCAGAATATGTCAATAAATGCCCTGCCATTTCATTGTGCAGCTTTGAGAATATTTATAAACATTTTGCTAAAAATATGACAATTGCCTGTTCTGTGTCACTGATCCGTATACCTCAGTTATCTGTAAAGAGAAGAATACTGTCCTTTAACTGTTTGTGACTGTGAGGGAAGGGAAGTCCAAGGGACTGTAGGGGAAGAAGAGCATTTCTAATCTCCTAAAAGAAAGAGAAAAAGGAAAGCACAATATGCTGATCAATGGAGGAACAGGTTAAAAAGAGATGACTAAGGAAAGAAGACAAAGTACCCCTCTGAAGAGATTATCATTATTTATTTCAGTAGCAGCTCTGATTGGCACTCCATGGTGCTAGGCTGTCAAGATCCCAACAAGGGCAGTCAGTGTCAAAGGTCAGAGCAGGGGCAAACCTGAGACTGGGATTAGCAGGGAAGTTCATAGTCAGGTCCAGGCCAGGGTCAATGCCAATGGTCAGAGTCCAAGTCAAGTTTCAGGGTCCTAGTTAGGAGGCAAAATCCAAATCAAGCCAAGGTCAAGCCAGGAATTCAAGAGCAATCACAGCAGATACAGAAAATCTATACTATTACCTGAGCACTTCCTGGAATGCCCCCTTGGGTTTATATAGGTCAGGGAAGCCAATCAGAAGCTATGGGGCTGCTGTCTGTCATGACCTTGAAGCGGAATGTCACATGATCAGTGTTCACATGGGAACTGGAGCACAGGGTGGTTACAGTTGCTGCTGGGTAGTGGCCTGGAGGTATCAGCTGCCTAGTAGACAGGCCCTGGATTCTAGACCTGTGGGGCCTTATGTTGGTACTGTACAAACACAAGTGGGAGGCCGTCCCTGTGCTGAGGAATTTACAATCTAAATAGATTAGAAGGGGAAACAAATAAGTGAAGTGTCTTTTCTGAGGTCATGCAGCCAGTCAGTGGCAGAGCTGGGAATAGAATGTGTGTTTCTTGAATCCCCAAACAATCTAGGACAATAAAAGCAGCAGCAATGGCACATTTTTTTCCTTGCCATAGTACATTCCTCCTTAGGGAATCCACCATCTCCTGTCTTCTGTGTATTCATGTATATATTTGTATCACTAACTTCTTTGCTATGCTCTGTGATGCGTGGAAAGATAATGCTGTGTTTTGTTGCATGTTGCAGCTGATAACACACAAGTCCAAATGTGCCAGCAGTGGTTTATTTTGCTGGTTTATTGGGTTTAAGGATGGCCCTTGGGGATCACATTCATTCATTCCTGTTACATCTCTTCTTTTACAGCTTTGTTTTGGTTACAAAAACCCTCTGGACTGCACGTAGCCCTTCCCTGTTCTATGCTCCTATGGTTGAATTCAGTTTATTTACTTCTGTCTCATCTCTGATGTTTGTGTTTGGCCTCCATGCCAGTGGGCAGATTTTCTTGCAGATCTGCACTCAATCACCATGGGTGTAAGCATCAACAAGATCAAGAAGGTGGACACACAAATTATTTCCTAGCCTATGCACTGTGTCTCACTCTTATAGGTTGTTGCTTTAGGTTTTACCGCTGCAGGTCTCTCTGCTCCTCACATTTCTTTTCCAGTCAACACTACCTAATGAATAATATTTCTTGCTCTATGAGCTCCCGCATTGCTGCATTCGGGTAGCCCCTGTCACCATAGCCTCTGAGCGTCTCACAATCATTAACATATTAATCCTGGCAACAGCTCTGTGAGATAGCGTGCTATTATTATCCCCATTTTATAGATGGGGAACTGATGCTCAGCGAGATGAAGTGACCCATCCAAGGTCAAACAAGCAGTCTGTCGCAAAGAAAAGAACAGATCCCAAGTGTCCTGGTCTCAGGCCAGTGTCTAGACTATTCGTCCTCTCAGCTACCTTCTTGTACAAAGTAGAGAAACCTTCTCATCCTGTTAATTGGGAGTTTTACCTGAGAACAGATTTAGGCATTAGGCTGTGCTATGCCGATGATGTAAAACTAAGCATAGAAATATTTAAATTTACAGAAAAAGGGAGGCAAGTTACTTCAGTAGGTCAGGCATAGAAACAGGAGTCATGAGGCGTGGGCTCTAGTCCCTTTTTGGACACAGACAGGCTTTAACCTTGGGCAAATCACTTAGCCTGGCTTTAGCTCAGTTTCTCCAACTGTAAAATGCTGCTGCTGCTATTTAGCCCCTTCTGCTAGGCACTTTCAGATCTATAGATGAGACCGTGCTAATTCTGAAGTGTTGTTAACCCTTTCCTAATTGGCCTGTTGGACAGAGCAAGTGCACAGGCTGTTTTATCCCTTGTAACGTTCCAGCCTGCTCCCTGCAATGTGCTGGGTGCAAAGGGGATGGCGAGGCCACAAATCCACTTTCTGACCACACCTCTCCAGCCCCTTAGGGTGTGCTATTCCCCTCCGTCCTTATGGAGTGTGTTTAGAGCAATCGTGTTCCCCCAAAGGCAGGGACTTCAATTGCAAATACAGGAACTGTGGTGCTCACCTGGGTTGTACAAGAGATAAGGGAAGGCTTCTGCCTTCGCACACTCATATGAGAGGCAGCCACAATCCAGGCCAAAATGAGTAATTTATGGAAAAGCTTTTAAACTAATTGAAAATATAACAGGATCTTTGGGACAAGCCTATTGTTTGAAAAAGCAGCCAAACATGTAATCTTTGGTGAAAGACTCTTGTTTAAATATTTTGCCCTCTCCACCTTGATATTTGATTCAGTCCAGATGTGTTTACTGTATCACTGGTGTGTATTTCCTTTCTGCCTCTAGCCCTACTCCAGAAACCAGTCCAGACAAGATCCTTGGATTTCCTCCCTTCTTTCTGACTGAGATCATTTAAATCTGTTTTTTCCCAATCTGTTTGATCCCATTATCCCTAGAAATAGGAAAACCAGAGCAGGTATGGTAATTCAGCTTGGATAGCACCCAAAGTTTGGTTGCTTAGCCAAAATTAACCCAAATATCCAAAGTTTTTTCATTTGCATATTTGGGCTGGACTATAACAATAGCAGTCTTTCAGCTTCTGGTTTTGCTAAATAAACTCTGAGAACAGCTTTTTTGTGACACTTTGCCTCTGATCTCATCCAGAATCAAGAAGTGCAGAGGTGTGCGGAAATAAAAAATCATTTAAATAAACAAGTGAACCAAACTTTTGAACCGCAGAAAAAAATTGGTTTGGACTTTGGCCAAAGATTTGGGGATGATTCGTGTTTTATCCAAGTCAGCATATTTAACGACATATTATTGCTTTTGTTTTCGGTGCACAGTACCCTTAAATTCTTAAAGACTCTACTGTCTCCCCATACAAGCAGGCACTTTGTATCCAGTACAGTGCAGACTGTCACAGAGAAGATGCACACAAAGTGTGCTCTCTCATGAGGCCTCTACTTTTGTTATTCCTTCTTTGTTCTCATAATATAAAAGATAAAGGTCATTCTTGCTTAAAGTTAGTGGTTGTTCTTTATATAATGAAAAATGTAACACATATTGACTCCTTGCAGGTGGGGTGGGATGCACAGCCCTTTCTGGCACTGCACCAATGCACTCCTTAAGCTGGACAATAGGGGATATTTGCAAACAGATGTAGTTTGTCCTCTTACACCAGGACCTGAACATAATTTCTCTGTGACATGTCCATTCTTTACAAGCAGAGGCCGGGCAGAATTAAGAGAGCTGTCACATCTGAGTGCTCACTGCGTGCTGTTGACAGGCCACCAGCTCAGGGGCATGAATCTAAAAATGTTTTGTTTCTCTGAACACAAAGCACATTTACAGTCTTATACAGTAGAACCTCAGAGTTATGAACACCTTAGAATTATGGTTGTTCTTTCAAAAGTTTACAACTGAACCCTGACTTAATACAACTTTGAAACTTCACTACGCAAAAGAAAAATGCTGCTTTCTCCACCCCCTTTTTTTTAGTAGTTTACGTTTAACATAGTACTGTCCTGTATTTGCTTTCCCCTCCCCCCCCCCGAGGCAGATTAGTGGGTTGTGGGACCCTGGGCCAGCGCAAGTGGAGTCTCCTCCCCACCCATTCTGCCTGCAGTTCCTCTCCTGCCAGGGAGGGGGTTGGGGCGCGTGGGGGGCTTCTCCTGCCCACCCAGTGTTCCTGCTGGGGGGGCAGGGTGCAGGGGCAAGCCCCTATGTCCCGACCCCTTTCCCTAGGAGAAGTGCCAGGGGAAGCAGGGCAAACCCCCACGCCCCAGCTCTGCTCCCCAGCAAGAGCACTGGGCAGGTGGAGCAGGTCGGGATGCAGGGGCACCTATTTTTCCGGGGGCTGCCAATTGCTTGGGGCCCCTGGGCACAGGCCCCATTGGCCCAGTGGCTAATCTGCCACTGCCTATGCTGAGGCCTGATTGCGTACTTCTGATTCCAAATGAGGTGTTTGGTTGACAGTCTTATACTGGTCAGTTCATAACTCTGTGTTCATAACTCTGAGGTTCTCTGTACTTCTCTCTTTTATTAAATAAAATGATTGCTAAATGGGAAGTTTTGAGCTTTGTCTGCTGCGTATCCAAAATTAGTAATAGCCCTGCATGTCAAGCATAGTATTATTGTGAGAGTTTATGAAAACATCAACCACATTCATCCATATTTAATATGCTGCATGTCAGCCTAAGTCAGACATAATGAAAATATTTCTGGTTAGCTGCGCAAATGTGTGTAACACAATAAGAAATAAAATGATGATGAGAAGATGGGACTTTTTACCTCAGATAGCCATAGTATGGTCTACTAGTGCCCTTCAGAGGTATGGATAATATTAGATTAACATAGCTGCCTTTGGACAGCAATACTGAAATATATGAATGAATGGAAAAGTTTTATTACTAAAATACATTCTGGATGCCTTCCAAGTTTAACCATGTAAAAGTGGATCGGGGCTAATCTATATTAATGATCCCAAGTAGACATGTAATTAAAAAGCTACTAAATCTTTAACTCTAAGCTGTCACAGTTAACAACATCAGTCCAAGGAGTAAGGAGCTGAGAGAATCCTCATGATAGGAGCCAACCTCCAACTTACATTTTGATGTTTCAAAAGCACTAGCCTCATGTTGGAAAGACAGGAAAGTGAAATGGTGAATAAATAAGCTGATTAGCCTTATTCATTTCAAATGCCATGTCTACACTGCAGAGTTTTGACACCAAAAGTTATACGTCTTTAAGTAAAGCATTTTAATTAAACCGTTGTTGCATGACTACACTATGCTCCTTGTGTCAATAGAGCACTAGCAGCTCTTGTATTGACACATAGAGCAGTGCACTGTGGGTAGCTATCCCACAGTGTAGCTGGCCCAGGGTGCTTTGGAAAGGGTTTGCAATGCCTCATGCTGCAGATATAGTGTCATATGATGCAGATTTCTCAATCCCATTGTTCCAGGGGCATCCTACAAGATTGACAGCCACTTTTCAACTGAAGTGTTGGGAATGGAGGGGGGAAGAGTGTATGACAGGGAGTATGGGAGGGGGAGAGACAGATTGTGTGTTGTGGGGGAGAGTGACAGTGTCAGGATGCTGTCTCTAAGTTCAGACAGCTGGCTAAAGCAACCAGTCCTGAGGCGGGAGATGGGAATGCCCCCAACATCAGCCCCCGCCTCCCTCCCTGGCTTTGCACAGCCAGCAATCTCTCTCTCTTTCTCTCTCTCTCTCTCTCATACACACACACATCCACCCCTGCTTGCCTCTGTGTTCACAGTGTGGAAGAGAGAAACATTCCACCTTAAGTATTTGTTCTCTGTTGGTGGAGCAGAGCAGCAAACTCAGCTGTCAGAGTTTCTAGGAGCTTTGAAAAGGAAGGGTGCATGCCTGTAGGGCAGCCAAAGTCAAAACAGTGAGCAGAATACTCACGGCAGGCATTGTGGGATATTGGGAGAGGCCAATTATGGCGATATAATAAACGGCAGCGTTTACACTGATGCTTTGTCGCTTTAAGTTTGTCACAAAAAGCTTTATGCTTCTCATTGAGGTAGTTTTATTTTGTTGCTGAAACTGAAGAGTTTTGTTGCCAAAAGTAGCACTGAAATGTGTACACCTCCACTCTTTTGGCAGTGTAGACAAGGCCAAAGTGAGAATGACAGAATGATTCACTTACAATACATTGCTCAGGAAAGGTGAATGAGCTAGCTATGAGGGACCAAAGCCATTCCGGGTATCACCCAGCTCACTTAGAAGGAGTTTCAACTAGTGTAAATGGTAGATTCTCTGTAACATGAAGTATTTAATTCATGATTTGAGGACTTCAGTAACTCAGCCAGATATTATGGATCTATTTCAGGAGTGGGTTCTGTGGCCTGCAATGAGCTGGAGGTCAGACTAGATGATCATGATGGTCCCTTATGACCTTAAAGTCTATGAGTCTATGAGGGATGAATTTAGCCCATTGTGACTATATTAGTGGAAGAGAAAAACAGGAACAACTTTCTTAAAATCTTATGTTGTCACATTAGGAATAAGAGGATGGTGCAGAAGGGAAGAGTAAAAGCAGAGAATGCCCTAGTTCAGATGAGATGAACCATGGCCCTTGCATTACACTTTGGGTTTGACTCTCCACTTAAGCACAGTGTAGAGGGGAGAATGAGAGGGAACTGGTCACAACTCCCTGATTCTCAGCCACCAGGCTCTGCATAAGTTAAAGCAGCAAGGGACCAATTTTAACTTGAGGATTCTTGAGGAATCTTGCACCAGTGGAGAATCAAACATAGTAGTGTCACACTCCACCCTAACATCCCACTCTCTCCCTAAACAAAGAAAGGCATTCCAGTGAACGAAGGCGGGGAGCCACCTCTGCCACCAGTACACCAATGGAAATTCCTCTTACACAAGGGTAATAGTTCAGGGGCAATCTCCAGCCCCATTCAAAAGCACAAAGTGAAGTTGGCAGCCTGGAAAATCTGGTGATCGGTGCATAGTTTAAGATACTATTTGACAGTGAAGAATAGGTTGGTAGGATATTGAATAAGGACAGAAGGGAATGTACTGCACCTCTGAAACTAATGATTTGAAAATTACAGCCCCTGCCAGAAAACGGGAAAAGATATATAGGGGTCTAGATGGAAAATTAGGGATTTATAGGTCCTTTTTGCTTTCAAAGACATTGCACATATGGATTGTGGTTGATTACTGAAGCAGGGAAGAGCTGAAATAAGTGGAATAGCACTCTGCAGCTGACAGTATGAAGGCAAACTGGAAAATGAATACAGAAGAAAAATGGAAAATGTGTGTGTACTGAACAGATTAAGACAGAATAATGGGGTTGGTGAAGAAGAAACTGCTTAAATACTATGGTCCCTACCCCAAGAAAAGGCAAAAAGATAGAAAATTAGAATCATATCCAGTGTGCTTGAAATCAGCTTGGTGCACTTGAGAGGGAGGGGCATAGGAAACTTTTTGCCATCTTCCCCCACCCCTGAGTCTTGGGGCAGTTGAGGCCTGATTCAGCCCAGGAGTCAAGTTCAAGCAGTTTTAGGGTTGCTCTAACTTATGTCAGTTCAAAGGCCCTCTAATCGTCATTCCATTGGACCCAACTGTTCCAGCAATCCCATCTCCTATCTCTGACCTATGCCCAAAATATGCCTATGCTCTGGGGGTGGAAGGGGGAAGAATAAGTGCCAGGCAGCTGGCTATGTGGTTTTAGGGGGAATCCCTGGCTACTCTTTAAGCCATACTTCCATCATCTTTACACTGGCAGTGGCCAGAGCAGCACAGAGGGATTGTAGTGGGGACCAGTTTTAAAAATGTAGGCTGTTATATTGATGTTCAGTCATTAGAAGTACTGCAAAGAGTATAGCTCAGAGGTCTTGTGAGAACTGCAGTGATTTTCTCCCACATTGTGCTGGTTGGCCCTTTGTTTCTTCTCCAGTTTTTGCATGTACACAATTGTGGCTTTTGTTTTGTTTTTTTAATCCAAGCATCTATTCACTAAATTACTCTCTTGTAAATTGAGAGAGCTAAGGTAGGTGAGGTAATATCTTCTATAGCATCAGCTTCTGTTGGTGGAAGGTACAAGCTTTTGAGCTACACAAATCTCTTCTTCAGGTCTGAGGAAGGAAATTAGAGTGTCTGAGCTAAATACAAGTTGGGACACACTGTTAAGCATAAAATTGTTAGATCTAGCCCTCAACTGCCCACTTCATTTCAAGTGACCACCTACAACATGTTACTCCTTGTGCTTAACAGTCTGTCCCAACTTGTACTTAGCTCAGACACGCTGATTTCCTTCCCCATATATAAAGAAGAGCTCTGTGTGGAATCAAAGGATTCTTGTTTCTTGCAAATGGCTCATTGATCCATAGAATGGAGGCATGGAGTGGGAAGAGTTAATATGTTGCAAACTCTCAATAGTATGCTGCATGAAGGAACATTATTAGAACCTTGGCAATGTGTAGTGACTTTCTCAATGTTATCTTCAATTGGAAATACACATTTTTCTCACATGATATGATAGTATTTTCTGGCATGCACTCATATCCTTTGGATTTTATGTGAACTGAAAACATAAATCTGTTTCTCATTTGACTATAGCTTTTCATATATATATATATATATATTGACAGTGAAGTTCATGCTTATTAATGAAGATGGGATCCAACCAAAACCACAGACTCAAATGTTCCTTAACTTTGGGACAGTTTGAAATCCAAACCCTGATCCTGATCGGTATTTTTTTTCAAATGGCGCCTATCTTTGTAATACGCCAAATGAAACCCCTAAATCTGAACACCTCTGTACTTTCGGGGGAGTTGAAATCCGGATCAATACCCTAATTTCACAGTATGAGCCCATCTGTATTTATCAAAAGGAAGGAATAGCTAGATTCAGGCATAGTACAGGCAAGCCCTTTGTAGGCTTCCCAACATATCTCTGCTAATATCTCTGAATCCTAAATTTCAACACACTCTCCCCTTCTAGTTCAGTGTCCCTTTTCAGCAGATAGGCTGCCAGTTGTGGCAATCTATATGGTGGCTTCTGAAGACACTATGCAAGGATTAGAGACTCCCCCACATGCATTTTTACTTGTGAATGGATTCAGGAGAAATTGAACTCAGGTTTTGGGAGGTGAAAGGTTAATGCAATAACTTACATGCAACCCATGGGCACAATCTGGCTTCAGGGAAAGTGTGCATCTAATTTCTCATGACTGACAAAACCCAAACATTATAGAGGCTTTGTTTCTGCTAAGCATCCCAAAGTTTGCATAGACATTTGCAGGGATGGATTAACCTTTTGTGAACCTGGCACCAAACATATTTGTGGGCCCCCACTGAGGCAATGGAGCATGGCGTGAGGAGGTCAGTCCCCAGATTGAGGGGCATGGTATGGCAGGGGCAGCCCTGCTTCGCCCAGTCCAGTGCGAAGGCACTGTTTACAAACTGGTAGTTGCCAGATGCACAGTGGCCCTGTGATGCCAGCATATCCCTCCCCCTTGTGGGGCGGGCCCATGCCACGCCGTAGAACCCCCTGCCCAACACCTCCCATGACTCCTTATGACCAGAGCCCCCCCAGACCCACTATGCCCAGCACGCCCCAGACCTCCCCCAGAAATGCACAGAGCCCTGCACAACACCACCCCTGCCCAGCACTCCCCTGCCCACAGCCCCATCATAACTCCCCCCACAGAATCCCCACTCCCTATTGCCCCAACACACACATCTTCCCCCCCTTCACAGACCAGCACTCCCCTCCCCCAGTCTTCCCAGAGACCCACTCCCCCATGTCCTGCCTCCCAGATGCACTCACCAGCCCTGCTGGGATTTGACTGTGTCTGCTGGGCTGAGCTGGCAGCGCAGCCAGGGCTGGTCCCAGGGCCGGGAATTGCTCTGTCTCTTCAAGGCCTGCCCCGGCCAGGCTCCCTCAAGGTGCACTTGCCTGGAGGGGCCCAGCCAACCCCCCACACTGTCCGCCACCTAGGCTGAGACTGGCCAGGCTTCTGCACCAGTCCCAGGCAGCTCAGCTCGGGGAGACAGGTGGGGCCCCACAGGCCTGGAGCCAGAGGTGCACTGGGGTCCTGCCAGGGGGCAGAGAGGAGCAGGGGGATGGGGCCAGGGGGCATAGAAGAGGCCTCGGCCAGCCGGCAGGCAGGCTGAGAGGAGCAAGTGGTGGGCGGGGGGGAGGAGCGGGGTCTTGGGGCGCAGTGCAAGTGGAGTAGGCCAGGGCCCCTTCTGATCATGGGCCCGGCTCCATAGAGCCACTGGCTCCATTGTAAACCTGGCACTGGACATTTGAACTTCTCTCGCCCCAAATAGTGCCCTGGCTCCAGCAGGGCACTGGTTGGCTCAGTCACTCATCAAATGTTGTTACCGAGTTGCTTTATGAAGCAGGCACTGCACTGATTGGTCACCACTAATTTTTTCTCGCTCTCTCACTGAGTGTTTTGTACCTTTTATGACATGATGGTGCAACCCACCTGCCTTTCTAGGCCTCTTTGCTCTTTTATTTAAAATTTGGTGCTACTCTGAAGTTTCTGTTTGTGATGCTCCCCGAGAAGTCCATGGTGCACTCTGGGAAGCATGAGCAGGTACTAGATAGTGCTTTCTGTGTAGAACCACTAATCCAATGGGGAAGCAGGGCACTTGCATGATCTGAGTCTTCTCAGAGGTGCAGCATATACTCTGGAGGACAGTTCCAAGCTGAAGAGTTATGCCATCTTTGAAACAAAGCCCAGCAGAGAGACTGGTATTGTTATTTACAAAAAGAAAAGGAGTACTTGTGGCACCTTAGAGACTAACAAATTTATTTGAGCATAAGCTTTCGTGAGCTACAGCTCACTTCATCAGATGCAGCTGTAGCTCACGAAAGCTTATGTTCAAATAAATTTGTTAGTCTCTAAGGTGCCACAAGCACTCCTTTTCTTTTTGCGAATACAGACTAACACGGCTGCTACTTTGAAACCTATTGTTATTTACATGACCTTAGCCCCTGTGCCACACCTTGAAAGGTAAAGTGGGCAAGTGAGGAAATGAACAGTGGATTCGTTTGGTACATGTTGTGTCTTTTGACCTTTACACAACAATGATAGTATGAAAACACTATGTGGGTACAATTGGGTCCAAATAACCATGTTTATTAGCTTCACACATTATACAAGTCATAGCTACATACACACACTGCTGCTCTGGCAACTGCTAGAACGCAGAACATGGTGAGCACCACTAGAGGGCTCACAAATTATTTAGATGGATAGTACCCTATTCCTCCTATACCATACAGGTTACTTATCTGAATTGATCCACACCTAAACACCATTTTTGCTTCAGATAAGGGGAATGGATGTAAACTTTGGTAAATTCATGGGTTGCATTCATCTCTAATATTTTCTAAAATCTTAAAATTTGTATTATTATTAATATATAGTGCAACTGTAAAAGTAACCAGAGCATAGTTATGAGAAAGATAAAAAATTAATTGGAATCACATTTCAAATATTCTCAGTAATTTTACTTTTTGAAATATTCCATAACATGTTTTAGCTGCCAATAGAGAAATGTGGACTATTTTCATTATTGTTTTTTATAAAATCCTCATCTAAGAAAAGGATATTTTGAATCACTGGTCTGTACCTCTCCCAATTATGGAATCCCAAAGCACCTAGTCAGGGAAGGATTGCCAAAGGGAATGTTAGGATGAAAGAGTGTTTGGATCCCATGTTCCCTAGAGGGAGGTGGAAACTCAGTAGGTTTCAAATTGTGGCATTTCTCATGCATTCTTCCTTTAGGGAAGGAGTTTGTCCCCTTACATGACAAAAAGGGTCCCCCAAATGTATGGATTCCCCATAACCCAGGGTCTGGGCTGCTGTGTGGGGAATCTACTAAGAGGGAAGCGCTGTCTGCAAAGAGGCTCTGTGCTCTGCGCTGCTCCTTGGCCCTAATGGCTCTCTGAAGATACAGACACTTGTTAGCATGGCTCCAAAGAAATTCTATTGCTTAGTACTTTCCTGACTGATGCCCCCAGGATGCACACAGCCTAGACAAATTGCTACGGATACTTTGGTTAGCTTAGTTCAGCAGTAACTTGTTGAAATTTTGCTTTTCTTTTTTTAGTCAGAAATGGGGGTTTGATGACAATTTCTAATTTTTTCATGATGACATTTAGTTTTTAAAAAATCAAGTTTATTTAAATTTTTTGAAATGGTAGAGAGAATACCACTTTTAACTCCCCTCCCCCATTATTTTCCCATGGGAATAATTAGAGGTGAGAGAAAGTGTTTTACCCTCTGCTTTCTCTCATTTTTAAAGCTCTCCCTTACCTTTTTCTATTGGAAAAAAGGGCTCTAAAAATAAGAAAAAGTGGGATTTTTTTCCACCAAAACAACACATTTTGAATGATTCTGTGAAATATCTCACATGAAATGGAAAATCTTCCTTTCCCCCCTAATCTTTGTGTGACTCACACTCCCCTTTCTTTGGCCATCTCTACTTGTGCCACTTTGCCCTGTAGGTTTGGTAAGAAGAGCCTGCAACACAGAGCCCCCAGCTTTCTCCCTACTCTTTCCTACTTTTACTCTCTTCCCCCTTGTGACCGGAGGCCCAGGGGGAGCCAGCTGAGGTCTCTTAATTAGGGTGAACTGCAAAGAATAGGGCAGATAATCCTCAAAGCTAGTGGATATTTCAATACTTAGATTTACCAAGCCAGCACTAAGCAGCTTCTGTTATACCTTACTAGTTACTCAGAAGTCCAAAACACAGTTCCCTTACAGTAACTCAGCCTCAGGCTTCCATCCAGATACCCAAGTCAAGAATGATGATGATTAATGAAAATCTTATTTCATTGTATAAAATAAAAGGTTCTACCAATCCCAAAAGATCAGACACATTACTTCCCAGGTTAATGAATATTCCAGATCTTACCCAAATACATGCTTACAGCCAATTCTTATTAACTAGACTAAAATTTATTTAAAAGGAAGAGAGAGTATGGTTAAAAGATCAATATACATACAGACATGAGTTCAATTCTTAAGGTTCAGATTTATAGCAGAGATGGTGAGCTTTGTAGTTGTAAAGAGTTCTTTTAGAATTTAGTCCATAGGTTATAGTCCAATGTCTAATTAATATTCAGGGTGTACCAGTTTATCTGGGATCTCATCTTGTGACTCAAACTTCCCTTGATGAAGCTTAAGCAGATCTGAGATGACAGGATCTGGACCCAAGGATCTTTTATACAGTTTTGCTTGACTATACAGTCCTGGTTAAACAATACGCTTTTGATGTAACCTTCTGTTTCCTAAACACCACCAGTAATTAGTTATACAAACTAACATAGGGAAATTAATCCATTATGCAGTTTATCACAAACTTTAAAGGGACATATAGACAATGACATTATTGCTCCCCAGATTCATCTAAATATTAATATTTCCTTTTGATCTCTGAATTACTAGCTATAGTGACAGACAGTTCTAGCCTATCGACCATAAATGGCCCAATTACCATTCACACACCTTTCTAACATGACTTTAAATTTTGGCTTTGGGTCATTCAGCTTGCAAGCTGTTTAACCCTTTCTGGCCATGAGTTATATTTTGTATAAGATTTGCTGCAATTGTATAGCAGTGTTAGCAACAGTGGTTTGCATAATTATATCTTAATCAGACAACGTCACACCCCTCCATCCACAGATCTGGTTCCACAAGAATAGGCTTCTACAGTCTAAAACAAAGAGGAAGGAGGATGTATGTCTGGCACTCCCAATCTCCTTCCACACACCCCTAGCCCAGATGTATGGGTTAGGGGTTTCCCTCCATTTATGGAAGTAAAGGGAAGCATGGGCTCATTAATGTTTTCATCATTCCCTGACCTGTAAAGATGGTCAATGAATGAGTCTTACCTTGCTAGGAAAGTGGCCTCTCCAACAGCATTGTATAAGATTGGTGTTAAATTCATGTATAAAAAATGCATTTCATTTTATCATCATAGAAAGGTTATATGCAGATCTACCAGCATTATTTAATTGTAGCTTTATAAGGGAAATAGATGAATCAAATAAGCAGTATCTTTTATTATTTACACTCTTCTCTTTATCAAATATTCAACTGAAGTGGAAGTCTGTAAGCAAAACAAACTCTTTAATCACAGAATGACCTCTTGAATGTCTTAAAATAACACATTGTTAAAAACACTTATTAAACACTTATAAAATTAGTTACCATTTATATCCAAACAAATGTGTCTTATTAAATGCTTCCTGCAAAAGACACATGAACTTCAGCTATAATATTCAAACTTAAACTGATCTATTTTGCATTACTGGTCCTGCCACTTATGCTAATCATCAGTGATGGCTGAATTGGACTTGAACTTGATTTTGTAGTGAACTCAAATTCTATGGCTACACTCAAGTAAGTAGTCCTTACACATGCAAAAGAAGTCTCACTGAAGTTAGTGGCACTGCTCATGTGATGAAGAAATGCTCATGTGTGTAAGGGTTTTCAAACTGAATCCTTGAAAAAGCAATGTGTTCTACTGAAGTGCCTGTCAACCTTTCCAGACTACTGTACCCCTTTCAGGAGCCAGATTTGTCTTGCGTACCCCCCAAGTTACACCTCACTTAAAAACTACTTGCTTAAAAAATCAGCTATAAAAATACAAAAGTGTCAAAGCACACTATTAGTGAAAAATTGCTGACTTTCTCAATTTTTACCCTATAATTATAAAATAAATCAACTGAAATATAAATATTGTACTTACATTTCAGTGTATAGTATATAGAGCAGTATAAACAAGTCATTGTCTGTATGAAATTTTAGTATTTACTGACTTAACTAGTGCTTTTTATGTAGCCTGTTGTAAAACTAAACAAATATCTGGATGAGTGGATGTACCTGCTAGAAGAGCTCTGCGTACTCCCATGTATCCCTGGTTGAGAACCAATGATCTACTGAATGGAACATAGAAGCCAAGACCTCCTGTATTCTAACCTGGCTTCCCACATTTGGCAAATCAGTTAGGTCAACACTTTCAGACTTGAGTTTTTTAAGTTAGTCATATTCAGAATTCATATTCAGCCATATAAATAAATGGCTTTGACTCAGTCCCATGGAAGCTAGAGGTGCTCAGCATCTTTGAAGATTAGGCAATTTATTTAATTTCCAATACATGGATTAAAGTGCCTAATTTTCCTCTCAAAATATTAAAATGTGGGCCTTAACTATCTACCTCAGTTTTCTAGTCTCTTTTAGATCATGATAACAATGCCAACCTCAAAAGGACTAATCTAGCCAAAGTGACCTTAAGAGGGCCGAGAATCTTGGTCTGTTTTCACTGCTTGGCAGTTCTTCATATGTGCTGAAGGCAGAGGGCTGACTGCTGACAGTTACAGCAATGCAACTCCATTAATTGCCATGATTCCATATACTTCCAGAGAAATGGTTTTGGATCATCTCATCTTATATGTCATTTTGGCAAAAGGTGTGGAAGTGTCTATCCTCTTTGACCATGAAAATATTTATGAAAACACAAATAAATTGAGTCACGTTATTATACTGTTAATTTCCTGCTTTAACAGAAACAGATTCCTTTTCATGTTTTAAATGTTCTCCCCCTTATGACCACACCTTGCCTTCATGCACATATAGCAATATTTTTATAAAAACGTAGCATAGTTTAATGACATTCACTATGTGTTTTAAACAATAACTTTATATGAAAACATCCCTATAGACAAACAGCCATTGTTCAAGTCTTCTTAATTAAATCATCACACTGGTGGCAACATGGGAAACTCTGGCAGAATAGAGATAACTGAATCAGGAGCAAACGGGATGTGATCCTGACCCGCCCTCAAAGGTGGAGGGTGAAAGAAGCCATTGCCCACCTGGAGTGACCCATGTAAGGGTCAAGCAGAACTGAAGTCCCTACTCAGCTAGGGGCCTGCAGCACCTGTGCCACAAGAGAAATATAGGACCATAGCTCTGGCTCTCTTTCCCCATTTTCCCCCCACTCCCAAACACACCCACATATACATGCACACAGGAGCTGGTCAGATGCATGAAGAATTATAAGCTACACCCTAGATAGAAGCTCTGAGAAGCCTCTGCGCCCAGGACATGAGAAGTGTTCTGACTCTCGGTGCTGCCCATGGGGGCAGGAGGGACATGGCTCCTCACTTCCTTTGATACAGGCTGCTCCCTAAATCTCCACCTGGTACTCTCCTCACTCTGTCCTTACCCCTCTGTGCATAACTGAGAAACATTCCTGAAAGTAATAAGTGGCTCCCTGCTATTCTGCTGATTTGCTCTTCAGCACCAGGGCATAACAGTTGACCTATTGCCCCCAGAGCTAAGCATGATTCAAAGCAAATTCTAGAAACCACCAGCAATTTCCTCTCCCTCCACTTTTTGATTATAGTTTCTTGTTGCACATTTCTCCTTTTTCCCCTCTAGCTCTGCTTCCTCGTACTGACTGCTAACAATCGAATGGGAAAGCACATCAAATCCCCCATTGGTGAAAATCAACTGACTTTGGCTAATCCATTTAATTTTCAACAGCCTGCCTATTGATGACAGCATGAGATCTGACATATGCCAATAGACATTCTAAACTAAGCAAAAATCCCTGCATAGTAAAATTAGTGTGCTTTTTAGAACTAAGCAATCTGGGAAGTGTTTTGTTGATTTTTTTGCAACCAAGAAGAAAAAATTGTTACAAAGTCCCACTTTCATATATAAAATTTAAAACTAATATAGTTTAAAGACTTGTATGGAACATAGCTCTTCAGCACACAAATTTCCTGCTTACTCTGTTTGCATTAAGTCTCTGTGGAGGCGTTTCTGAAGCACTGTTAGCACCACCACCTGCAGCTAATTGTGCTGGAATGAAAAACAGTTTTCTAGGGGCTTGAAAAAAATAAATAATCTTTAGTCTAGGAATGGGGCCAATTTATTCCTAATCAATATAATATTGTTCAAAATAACACAATGCAAATGTTCTCTCCTCTGCCCACTTTTTAAATAAAAATGTTTTCCAGTGATTATACAATTATGTCCATTAATATTATGTCGTTAGCAAGCTTAGAGGTTGATTCATATGTGCTCCTGCAATATGTTTCTTCTGGCAAAATGAATAAGAGCATGATCCTGAAAAGTGGCATGCATGTAAGTCAGCTGCACTCACACAACAGGGCTCGGTCCTGAGCTTCAAACACTGTGGATTTCAATGGAATAGGAGGGTTTTCCACAATATCTTGGCTCAAGTCCTATATAAGCAGTGATGAGCTGCCAAAATCTTAACAACCGGTTCCCTCCTTACCCCACAAGGGGTTCGTGGCCCACCCCTGCCCCCCAGGGACTCCTGCCCCATCCAACCCCCCGCGTTCCTTGATGCCCTCCCGACCCCTGACCCACCTCCTCCCCTCCCCTGTCCCCTGACTGCCCCCAGAACTGGGCAGAAGGGTCTCATGGGCCACCATAGTGGGTGCCCACCTCACCCATAAGAGCCAGAGGGACCTGCTTGGGGGCGAGGTGGGGAGTCCCGGCAGTGCTTATCTGGGGCAGCTCCCAGGTCCCTCTGGCTCCTAGGGGCAGGGGAGCATAGCTGGGGGAGCAGGGGGAGCGGCCGCTCCCTCCACTGATCACATCAAACGTGGCGCCTTAGGCGCTGACTCCGTGGGTGCTCTGGGGCTGGAGCACCCATGGGGAAAATTTGATGGGTGCAGAGCACCCACCGGCAGCTCCCCACCCCGCAGCCGGCCCCAGCTCACCTCACCTCTGCTCCGCCTCCTCCCCTGAACGCGCTGCCCCGCTCTGCTTCTCCGCCCCCCGTTCCCGGCTTCTCGTGAACCAGCTGTTTTCGCAGGAAGCCTGGGATGGCTGAGAAGTAGGCGGCGGCTTCACGCTCAGGCCCAGGGAGGTTGTTAAATTGGCCGGTTGTTAAATTTAGAAGCCCTATTAGAACCGGTTGTCCCGCAGTTCTAAAAGGGCTTCTAAATTTAACAACTGGTTCTAGCGAACTGGTGTGAACCAGCTCCAGCTCACCACCGTCTAGAAGTAGTTTTGCTGAAGTCCCTCATATTAGTAATGCTTCACACCATTGGACCCTTTGATTTTCAGTACATTGTCTTTGGCTTCTTTAAGAGAGTAATGCTGTAAACTTTATCGTTGGCTAGATTTTGTCACCCTTACTGAAGCTGAGTTTATACCTCACTACAGGCAGAATCCCATTTACTTCAGTGGTAGTACAGTACTGTATTAACCTGAGAGATTGTAAAGACTTTTAAGTAGTTTTCTGGATGCTGGTTTAGTATAATGTTGATTATTGGTTGAAGTAGGGAGTCTATTTTATTACTGTAATTTTAAAATGTGTCATGGAGCATCTATAACAAAGGATAGATGCTCCTTTCTATTGAAGGAGTATATGAAACAAAATAAATAAAAATAATCTGTGTAGATAAATGTGGCAGAATTGGACCTGTAAGTAGTATAATGAAAGTCAATAAGCAATCCCATGTGTAGTAATCAATGGGACTCCTCATAGAGTAAGATAGTAGTCCTTGTAAATAAGAGTAGCAAAATCAGGTCCTAAATAAGAGTAATCTAGATCTAAGCAGTGACATTAAGGTGAATTACTACAGCAAGAGAAACTCTGACAACATGAGAGGCACAACAATATAAAGATATTGGCTAAATTCTGCCTTCAAAAGCACATCTCACTCCCATTGATTTAAATCAGAGGCCCATGTATGTATGTGGGGACAGAATTGGGCCCTATGGCTTTTAAAGTTGGGTGTCTTTAATGCATTGTGATTTAAGAGAGGTTTAATTCTGTGCATTCTTGGATTGCGTGAACCACAGCAAAACAATTTGTTGTAAATTTGCTGATCTTTGTAGACTACTAAAATTATCGAGTCCCAAAGCTACTGCCACTTGAAATATAAAAACAAGCAGAATAAATTAGAAGGATTAAAGTAAAAAACCTGTGCTGTCGATCTCATTAACATTACTGCACAAACAGATGGAACATATTTTGTTTTTAAATGTACTTGCACGATCTGCTGTGGGTGTGCTGTTCAATGCACAGCAAAAACTGGCACAACATTTAGGGCAATAGGGAAAATTCCAGAAGAAAATGAAGAAAAATCTTTGGAGGGTTTGACTGCTGCATTAGATGGTCTTGACGATGATGTCAAGCAGGGGGTGGTGCATAAGCTTCACCATTCCAGGAGTAGCTGTGGGAGAGAACCCTCTGAGTCATAATTCTTCCCCTATTTACTCCTTGCTCTGGAATGAACCAGCTGCAAATAATTACTTTCACACACTGGTTCAGATGTGCTGGCCAGCAGTTAAGGGAGTGAACCCAAGGTTCTACCCATTTATCACCTCTCCTTTGTCCACTCCCTACCCACCTGGCCACAAGGGGTATAAGTGGGTGTGCAGCACCCATTTTTTTCTACGCTCTTGGACTGAAGGTCTCATAGCTCCCACAGGTTTTAGTGGTCTTAGCCTCACCCCTCATACCCTTGTGCAGGTACTTAGGCCCAGATCCTTGAAGGTGTTTAGGCTTTCAGTGGAAGTTAGGAGCCTAAACACCTTTGAAGATCTGCATCTTAGTCCATTCAAAATCACAGTCTAACCCTCTGCAAAAAAGCAATCACATTTTTAGACCTTGTTACTTAAGCTTGGCAGCTTCATGTTGACCGGGAAACAAAGTCGTACCTCTTTTGTGCCTACCTTCAACTCTTTGAAACATGGTGTCAGATGAAATGGAATGAACTTTTCAGGAGGAAAGACATTATTACCTTAAGTTTCCGCAGCTGCCACCATTCTAGAGGTCCTGAACTTGCAAAGGTATTCAGAGCCTCTTGGGAAGTGTTGATAGCACCCTTCTCTCCCATGGAGGGTGCTCAGCATGTTACAGTCTCAGCCCAGATGAAATATCAGGCAACTCCCTAACATTGTTCAATGTAATTAATCAGGCAACCAGATAGAACAGAAGAAAAACAGGGGGCCAGGGAAAAACAAACATCTAGGGGATGTGATTTGTATGGCCCAAACCTTCATTACTGTAAGGAACAACTACAAATTCCACAGTCAAACCTTAAGAGACAAAGGAAGTCTCTTCAGATTAATAAAGAAAGAATAAAAAGTCTAGCTGTGACATCTAATAACCATCAAAAAGCTCTAAACCAGATTAATATCAGGATAAGACCCAGCCTTGACTCCAAACAATTCACTGCATGAGAACAGGAAGCAATAAAAGTTTAGTAGGGCTAGCATACAAGGGAGTGTTATAACTTTTATCAGCCTGTGTGATTAAGGGAAAATTAAGGCCAAATACTCCTAGAATTATAGCATTACTAACCAATAAGATCTGTTGCCTATTCCATTGTTTTATAAGTATTTTTAGGTTACAAAACCCTTTGTCAATTTTCCATCGTGAATCCTTCTGCAAGAGATATGATTGCATTTCAGGTCCTTTCTTTAATTATACTAGGACAGTAGATAAAGCATTAAAAGAATATTTTCTGCCTTCATTATTTGGCTTGACTTATAAATGGAGAGGACATGCAAATTAAAAAGATTAAAAAGCTTTCCCCCTCATACTTCAAATAAATATTTCTCTACAGAGCAGCATCCAAACACGAATCTTAATAATGACTTTCAGTAAATGCATTGGTGTCATTATTTAGAGGGACAGATGTTGCCATCCTTACTCACACTGAGTAGTCCTTTACTCTGTGAGAAGTACTATGTATTTTAAAAGGACCATTAGTGTATGTATCACTATATGTTTTATAGTGCTTAACACAATGGGAACCTGACCTAGGTGTTCTCACAATATAAATGGTGAATAATAATAATAATTAATAATGGAGTAAAATACTACACAGAATGAGTAATTTAACTCAGAGAATGAGGAGGGGGGAGAGAGAACTGTCAGAAGTTAAAGTTTTACCAACAAAGCAGAATAAACCAATAATATTCTAATTTTACATTGTCTTTGAAAGGTTTTGCTTTGCTTGTACAACTTTAAATTAATTGTTCTGCGCCATATATAGCCATTTAAACCATTGCAAATTGAGTGCAGAGTAGAGTTGCCAATCCTCCAGGATTGCCCTGGACCTCCAGGAATTAAAGATTAATCTTTAATTAAAGATTATGTCATGTAATGAAACCTCCAGGAATATGTCCAACCAAAATTGGCAACCCTACTTGGGTTTAAAACATCACCATTCTGATCTGGTTGCATTTTACAGCCACTTTGTACAGGTGGAAATGACTATACACGATTCAGGGTACTAGAGAATATAGATATATTTTGTAAGAAGATGTAAAAGCAGAATTGTTTTCTTCACTGTATATTTATTTAGATTCCAGTAATATTTGGGCTATTTCTCTTCCTGAAACAGTTGGTCTAAACCCTAAAGGGAAAATATAATTCTGATGGAAAATTTTCCTACCAGAAATCTTGCAGGTCTTGCACTTAAACAAACTACTATTTGTGTGACAACAGGAACTAAGCCAGCAGGATAGGGCTATTTTATTGTGTAAGAAGGATACACTAACCACTACACATTTAAATGATATATAGGGTCAACACAAAGGTTTTAAGTGCGGTGTGAAGTATTACAACTATCTTAAAATTTGAGTAATAAAAAAATTAACTTGCCTCTAACAAAAACCTCTGAAAATAAAAGGGAAGTTCAAAATAAGCTAGCCAGAGGTATTTTGTTATATAGGGAATATTGTCTCCTTTGAAAACAGAAAACCCACTTTCAAATGTCCTGTGGGCTAAGGATTTGTTTCTGATGTCAACAGAAGGAAAGAAAGTTTCCTTCTCATTCTTTGAAGACACATAGTTCATCACTGTCTTATCTGAAATGCAGTCATTATGCTTTTTAAGTCAATCTATATCTCCATGAGAGGTGCTCAGCAGAGTTTTTGCCCTAGAATAAAAGCATCTTTCCTAGGAAAGTATGGAATTTATAGTCCCCTGGAGACATCTCATTCTGGAAATGACTTCAGTAGGGCCATCCCAGTGCTTGTCTAATTGAAGCTGAATCCAGATTGCACAATGAATGTTTGCAGTTTCCTGTGTGAGTTTGATGAGCAAAACTTTTGAAACACTTCACACCAATTTCTCAGAAATGTGCTCCTTTTTTAAAACACCAAAACCATTCACTTTATTTTGGGTTCACAGTGTTTGAACTGGATTTGCAAACCAGGTAAAGAATATTAGTTGACCCATCAACTAGGAAGCTCCTTCTAGTTTACTCTAGCTAATAATGTGGATTATTCTTTTTTGGCTGAATTAGATTTGGTAAAGCGTTTGAACTATGAAATCATATGTTAAAAGTGGCTTTGGCTTGAACTGACAAAACTCTGTGTGTGCACAAGCAAAAATGTCAGCCTATTACCATGGAGATGAAGCTGAGAAGTCATTTTTCTCCTCTTGTTCATTGTTTGAACTGATGACAGAACTGCAACAGTAACAAGCTGGCTATATCCTGGATGTTGAAAGAATAGGTAGTCAGCCAGTTTGATAAACTGCTAGTTCTTAATCCCTAAACCAGTGTTAATGGGTTCCCTGTGATTTAAAGAAAGGATGCACCCCCCCCCCAACATGCACCATCCCCTCACTGCAATATCTAAAGAAAAAGGCATGTCCCTTAGGACAAAGTACATGCCTGTGAAGGCTAAATAATTCCCTAGAGCAGCTGAAGACCAAATTGATATCCTCACTTTGCAGGCTAAGGGCATCATCTTTGCTGCTAATCTCTTGCTCTTGAAAATCTTTTTCATGCTCTTTTCCCCCTCTGCAGCTGTTGACAATGTTGGGTGTTTATAGGGAAGACGAGAATACAAGATACATCATCATTTGACAGGCTTGTCAGGCTTATTTTAGTCACAAGGGATCAGGACTCACCTTAAAATGTTTTTGGTGGTAATAGCACAATTATATGTCATCATCTTTTTCTTTTTAAATCAAAGAATCTTAGTTGCTGCTTAATGGGTAGAATCGGGGGATTTGGGTCCTATACAGTAAGTGACTGCAGAAAGATAAGTACTTGCAGCAATACTTAAATATACTGTGAAATAACAGGCTGATTATATCTACCTTGATGGGACACTGACCGATAAAGTAGGTTTCAGTTCAGGCACAACTTCTTGGATAGTGTCTACTAATACTGTATCTTTACTGGGCATGATTCTTCTCTTACATACACTGATGGGGTGCCCTTGACTTCCAAGGAATTATTCCTGTTGTGCATGATGTCAGAGCAGAGTCAGACTTTTTACATTGAAGTTCGACTCTGTATCTGTCTCTCTGAATGGCTTTTGTGAATCAGTAATAGTTGTCCACTAAAATAAATCTTTGAAAGGAAAACAAAATTGCATTGTTTAACTATAAACTGTCACCGTAGAAGTAAATAAGCATGATTTATGTTTTGCCTTAAACCCATCTGGTTTCTTATGCAGGAAAAACCTGGACTATATCTATTGTTCAGATGAAATGTAATAATAATACAAATAGTTATAGAGGAGGTTGTTTATACAAGTCCCTTTCCACCATTATTGCCTTCCCCTCTTCATCTCCTAATATTTATTTTAAATGCTAGTCTAAATGGCTCAGACTTCATTCATGATCAGACCATGACTAAATGTTGCCACCCTGTCAGCTCCTGGCAATAGTTCATCAAAATAAGCTGCTTCCCTCCCCTTTTACCTTCCATATTAGTACTCACAAACTTGCCAAAATATACCTTTTAAAAATGGTTAGAAAAGGCATTATGGCATTCTGATGCAAAGGTTATCACGGGGACATTTTAACCAAAGTTCAGCGAGCATATTAAACACAAAAAGAACATTATTGAGGTTGCAAAGTCAAATGCTCAAAAGGTAGAAAATACCACAATAAAGGATGCCTGTGGAACCTTAATTTTCCCCTCACCTTGTGTGTATACATTGTGATACAGTCTTTCATTATATGGTCACATACTATTTTGTCCCACAGAATCTCATTCAATGGACAGGATGGATGGTGCTCCCTTAATAAGCAGCAATTCAATATTTTGTTTTCTTCTTGTTCAATGTGTGGCCCCACACTATTAAAATCCTGATCTGCAGACAGAATTGTTAATTTCCTCATGGGCTTTTCTATGGTGACCATCACTGAGTTCTTCACAAATAATAAATGTATTTTCACAACATCTCTGTGAGATGGGAGGTTATTATCTCCATTTTACAGAGGGAGAGCTGAGACACAGAGATATTAAAGTCAAAAGTATCCAATAATTATTGGTGCTCAGTTTGGGAGCCTTAGGATTTTTCAAAGTTCTTACTATTATATAGCATCAGAACACAGTTCCCATTGATTTAATTGCAGCTCTGGGAGCTCAGCACTCCCACAAATCTGACCTCAGATTCTCAAGTAGGCACCCAGAAAACTAGGAACACACCATTCATCATACCTGTGAAAAGTTTGGTGTAAGTGACATGCCTGTTATCACATAGGAACTCTGTGGCAGAGGCAGGGATAGAATCCAGTTCTCCATGGAACACTTTGCCAGTGGGTTTCACAGCTATTTGCTGACAACCTAGAATGGTGACAACAGCAAATTTAGGATTCCATTCCAGACTCTGGAAAACAATGTATTCTAGTGGGCACAGATCCTTCTTCCCATTACCCCTAAACTTGACCCCTCTGTCCTATCCCTCCAGCCTGTCTCTTTCTCTGTTCTGTCTGTTCCCTACCCCAGGCTCCTTGACCAGATCCATTCTCTTTACTCTAGTCAGTCCCAGGTTCCTTCCCCTGCAAATCCTAACTTTACCGCTCCAGATTCCCCATCCCAGGCTCTTTCCCCATTTGTCCCCAAACTCTTTGCCCAGTGAGGCCAAGTTCACCAACTCCCAGCTCAGCCGATCTATCTCCCTCCCCCTGATTCCAGTTGCCTGCCCCCCATTCCTCATCCTCACTGACTCCCAGTCTCCTTCACTATTCTCATGTCCACTCTCAGTGCTCTTCCATCTCTGTGTCCAGGTCTCATTGCTCAGCCAGTCCCAGTTCTCCCCCTGCATTCCATCTCCTTGGCCAATCTGTCTCTCCTTCCTTCCCATGCCTCACTTGTCTCCAGTTTACTTCCCCAGCCTGTCCCAGCTTCTATCCCCAGCTCCTCATTCTCCCTCAGTCCCCCTCTCCCACTCACTGCCTCCCACTTCCTCATTCCCTGACTCCCAGTCCCAGTATCCTTGCAAGCCAGTCCCAGTCTCCTCCCTCACTCCCTCTCCCAGCCTCTAGCCTGGATTCCTGTTCTCATTTCCTTTTACAGCCAGTCCCAGTCTCCTCAACTCCCAGTCCCAGCTTCCCTTCACCACATCACCAGCCTCTAGTTCCAATCATAACCTTCAGGCTCTGTGCAAACCTACTCCACCTGTCCCCTCAATTCCTGACTCCAGTTCTTGTCCCCTCTGCATTTGAACCAGGCAGCCTCCTGCTCCATGCTGCCTGTGCCCAGAAGTGGGACAGGTCATTGAGAGGTTTCAGAGTAGCAGCCGTGTTAGTCTGTATTCGCAAAAAGAAAAGGAGTACTTGTGGCACCTTAGAGACTAACAAATTTATATGAGCATAAGCTTTCGTGAGCTACAGCTCACTTCATTGGATGCATCCGATGAAGTGAGCTGTAGCTCATGAAAGCTTATGCTCAAATAAATTTGTTAGTCTCTAAGGTCATTGAGAGACAGGCTTTCTGCTTTCAGTTCCAGTTGTCAGCCCTGACCCAGCCTGCAGAAGCTAACAACTGCAGTTGCAAGGAAAGTCCCGCTCAACACCAAGCTGGAGCATGCTTAGTGTATATAGAATCTCCAAGGAATTCACCTGTGATGCACTAGCAAGTCTCTACTGAACATGTACAAATGTTGATTTTTCAAAGGTTTACACCTTTGCCAAATTTGGGCAGATTTGCATGGGGACTGCAAAGGGCACATTCCTGACACAAAGGCCAATTTCCCATCCCCTGCCAAATGTCAAGTCCCTGCTCCAAAGCATGGAACACTAGAGGATTTGAAAGAGAAGGCTGGCAGAATTTAAAGTGGGCAACCTCCTACCCCCCTATCTTTTCCCCTAGCCTTTTTCTTGGAAAAAGAAAAAGTGTATAAGCTGAAATCCTCCCCCTGCACACCCATAAATTAAAATAATAATAAAAAATCAGCCTGATACAGACACCTGGCATGGACAATTTCAGCTTGAATGGTTAAAATTTGGCAGAGTAATAAGCAACTTAAAACAGACTGTTACAATGACTGTAAGGCAACTTCAAGAATAGGCGGGGCTACCAGCCCCACATATCATGCTAACTATTCGCTAGTCTTTTAACCTTTTGACATCTAAATGTAAAGTATTCTTCTGTGGGTTTCAGATAACGCCATTGGCAGAACTGTCTGTCCCTGGGTTTGATTCCCTGAGTTTGATTCAAATTTTTATGATTCAGCTACTTAAACATGAGATGCATTTGAACCCATTGCAAAATCCCTGTGGAGATGCCATCCTTTTTTCTCCTGAATATACTGTAGCTCCTTTGGCCTGGAAAGATTTTGTTTCTCTGGGAAGAATTTGCCTAGCCCTGCCTATAGGGTTTATGACATGACACTTGAATCTTTAAAGATATTGTTATGAGCTGGGAGAAACCTTATAATGGACTGAGTTAAAACCTCACTAAGACCGATGGGTGTGAACTCACACTTCAAGTAGCATAAAACTAAGGATAAGTTCATCACAAGCCCTCACCTAAGATAAAAGGGTTATACGACTCCACCAAGGCAGAACACAGAGGACCAGGGAGACACACAGGCAACCTGCAGGGGCTGCTGAAAGTATGGTGTCTGACCATGGATATAACCTGTGGAGAGGTGTTTGGGTCAGGGCTGCAGGCTGAAAAGACTGCTCTTGGTGCTGTGAGCAAATGAAGCTTTTTGCTGCTATTTGATTCCTTCTTTATTCAGAGATGCAGGACTTTGTACATTCTTTGTAAATAAACAAAACTGCATCAAAGAAATACTTATCGCTAATTTCTCCTCCTATCTGGAATAACCTACTATACCTCACATTTTTGGCTAGCTTATCAGGTCAAAAAGGGGCAACACGGTATTCTTCATTCTTATTTAAATATAACAGGAAGCTGTCATTAGAAACACAGGACCCAGTGAAGCTACACTGAGGTACATCAGCTGGGTCTCTGGCCTGTAAACTAGTCCTAAACCATAGAGGAGGGAATAGCAGAGTGTTTTTAAAGCAGCTGTGCAAGGCAAGAGAACAGTCATAGCTCCCCAGCTTTAGATTCTCCTTATTTCTTCTCTCAGCAGGTGCAAATGGATGCACCAGAGCAGTGGAGAAGTGGAGGAGGATTATTGTATTAAGAATCTATTTACACCTTGGGAAGCAGGAAAAGCTATCTGAGATGGGGTATACACTCCCCACTAGCCTGATAGAGTTAAGGAGGGTCTGAGAGGCTAATTAGGTTACCTGGTGTCACCTCAGAGAGGGAAGGTACGGTGGCATGAAGGAAGCCAGCCCCCATGAATTCTGATGTGAAGGTCCTCATGCCCTCACCCCTTCCAGTACCATATCTATTAGAGACTAAAAAAGCTGAGATTGAGGCTAGTAGGATTTGGGGTATTGACCTTTTGGCCACAGGTGAGAATCTCTGACACTGATTAGAGTATATAACTTTGGCAGAGTACTTGAGCTCCTTGACCAATTCTACAAAGTAAACAGGCCATATTAACTTCAGTGCTGCTACAAGATTTTTCATATCTTATGAAAAATCATGTTGAACTTCATAGGGATTAAACCAATATGGTTCTATAAATATTACTCTGAATATCTATAGAATCTTATAAAAATACTAACTTTTCTACTTTTGAACCACTTATAGAATTTGATGGGCATGGTTAAAATTCTCTAAATTCTATGGTGTGATTAGGAAAAAACTATAGAAAGGTTGTTATGGTCTATTAAATACTGTAGGACTTTCATACTTATTAAATAATGTAATTTAAATAATATTACATAATGTAACATTTATTACTTATTACATTAAAGTAATACTTTCACAGAGGGTCACAAATAGTCTCACTGCCACTTTTATCTTCTAAATAGATTTATTTATTGGGGGGGATTAGATTGGGGGGTTTTTTAGGTAAGGAAATATAATGGTTACTAAAGAAAAAGTAAGAAAACTCAAAGTCTATTATAAATATCCAGTAAATATATTGAATGAACTCCTGGCTCACTGAGATCAATGGCAAAACACCAATTGACTTCACTGGGGCCAAGCTTTCACCCATTATCCTTCATCTGAGCGTAGAAATACCATTGATATAAGTGGGAATTTAGTACATGGGCCAAATCTCCTTGATCAAAATGCTCTGCAGCAGATGCTGAAATGAAACAGCAAATATGCAGTATCCATTGAACAAAGATACAAGGCTCTCTATCGTGAACTACATCTCCTAATCCAGCATGGCTAAAAATGGAAAGAAGGAAACTGAAAGTTAAGCTCAAAATCTTCAACACATTCCGTTAAGACTCTATAACAAATCTGGCTAAAAACCCTTCAGACAATAGCATGCTTGACTGGCTTCCCTTCCTTTTTCAGTCCTGGGGATTGTGATGCCTTCTGAGTGTGGTAAAAGATAATATCCAACAAACCTCTGAGAAGACTCCTTAAATTTCACAAACAGAATAGATTGAAAATATAGTGAAGCCTGTCTTAAATGTTAAACAATGGCACCAATGAAAGTCCTTTTTGCTTATGGAGGCGAAGCCTTTAACTAAAGATCCAACACATTTTTACAGGGAATCTTGGGGATACTTTAAGGTATGGTTCTACTCTGACAAGTGACTGTGGGAAAATGACATCTTATTCAACAAATCTGCCCCCTGTGTGTATTCAGAGTCATATCTGATTACTTTAGTGCCAAAACATATTTGTTACTATTTGTAACTCCTATTAGTTCTGCTGGAGACCACACAGCTAAGGGAAACTAAGCGGGATTCCACAACTTTTCTTTTTTGCACCATCAACTGATTACATGTTCATCAAGGACTTATTCCAAACCTTATTGAAGTCAATGGGAGTCTGTCACTGTGCTATGCTTCAGCCCCAAGCTCCAGTCAGTTACAATGACATATTTTAAAGACATAGGAGTTGTATTGATGAACCAATGGCCTGAATTGTCTGCAGGACTTCACCTATTGTTGAGTGATGGTGAATGGGAAAGAAAAAATCCAGCTTGATTCTGAAATCCAGATTGTGTTTGTAGGGCTCACAAACAGAAAAAACCTGCTTTTTACATGCAAATTGAGCACACAATATGCAAATCACAGAAGGATAATAAATGGGGAAGTCACTGCCATTTTTTATATTATAAGCTTTCAGAGCAGAACTGCAAAGATTGCTTAGGATGAGGAATTTGCTAGAGGATGTAGTCTTTGTAAGTTTCACTGTACCTATTCTTGAACTCTGGAATGAAGGGGTTACCTAACATCTGACTTGATTTGCTTGACTTATTATTTGGAAGCTCATCTGATCCTGAGTTTTTTCGCTATGGAGACTGTCCCATACAATTGTATTTGATAAACCCATCACCACTGATACAAAATAGTACAGAGCAGGGCCAGATTAACTCTCCTGTGGGCCTGGGGCTATTAGATTTTGTGCGGCCCCTGTATACAAATCTTTTTTCCTGGGCAGGAGTTTGATGCAGGAGGGGGCTGGGAGAGGGGATTGGGGTGCAGGAGGAGGTGCGGGGTCTGGGAGGGAGTTTGAGTGCAGAAGGGGGATTCTGATCCGGGGCAGGGGCCTGGGGTGGAGATGGGAGTGCGAGGTGCAGCCTCCAGCCGAGAGGCAATTACCATGGGTGGTTCCCGGCCAGCAGCACAACAGGGCTCAGGCAGGCTGCCTGCCTGCCTGCCATAGTGCCACGCTGCTCCAGGAAGCTGCTGGCTGCTAGCACATCTCTGTGGCCCCTGGAACCTGGAACCAGCCAATGGGAGCTGCGGGGACGGGGCCAGCATGCGGAGCCACCTTCCCCCCCTCCTCCGCCAGGGGCCGCAGAGACGTGCTAGCAGCCCCCCACGTCTGGAAGCAGCGTGGGGCTATAGCAGGCAGGCAGGCAGGCTGCGCCGCGGGACTTTTAGTAGCCCATAGTTGGAGATCGCTGCCTGTGATTTATTTTTGTGGGGTCCCCCTTAAGCCAGGGCCCTGGGCTGCAGCCCCTAAAGCCCCTGGCTTAATCCAGCCCTGGTTCTGAGAAATGAACATAAATGTTCTTCTTGAGTTGAGGGGCTGAGCAAGGTGGCAAAAGTAGTTCTACACGCTTCAGGGGTCAAAACCCGATCCCACTTAAAGTCAACTGCAAAAATTCTGTTAACTTCAGTGATAGCAATTACCCCCTTGCAATCCAGTTTTGAATTATGCCCCACCATCTGAGAAGTCCTGATATAATGAACTGCTTAGTATCCCATCAGTAAAGGTGGGACAAGATTAAAAAATAGATGTTTAAAAAACTGAAATTCAATTCACTTAATTTTTTTTACGAAACTCTTTGGATCAACTTAGTTCTGTGTCCAGCAACACATAGCAGAGATTGAGTCCTGGTCTTATTGAAGTTGATGGGAGGTTTGCCATTGACTTTAAAGTAAGCAGGCTTGGAGTAAAGTTTTTAATGGACTTTGGAATCTAACTCTCCAGACTGGTATAAACCAATTCATCTGAAAAAATAACATGTTCTCTATCTCAGAGAACAGATGCTGTCTGTGGAGAAGCACTGGTATAATGTGAGCTCACCAATTGGGGTTACCTACATATTGGACCAAAGCAAGCTGGAGAATATTGGGCTAGATGAAGCTTTTTCATGGGGTCATGGTGAATTTCAGGTACCAGACGGTGTGTGACAGCGGTTTAGCCTGATGGTAATGAAAGCATCGATAACTATGACTAAACCTATATTAGAGGAGAAGGGGCACAAGTCTCCTGGCAATCCAAAAATGGAACAAGGTATTTCTCTCTGGCTGCTATTTGAGTGTCAAGAAGCAGGTCCAATAGGATCCTTACAGTGTAGCTTATCCTATCTTTGGCTAAAATTTAAGTGCATGAGGAAACTCCTACTTGTACAGCATATAGCTTCTCACTAATTGGTCAATAAAGGTAGAGGTGAATGAATCATATTGGTTCTTCCTGAGCTCCAGAGGATCCTTACACATTTTTGGACTGAATTAGAAGTCTGAGACTTCATCTGCAAGTCCCTATAATGGCTAGGACCCAACTTTCTCAGAGATCTCTTATCCAGCCATTATCCATCAAGACAGCTGTCTCTTCAGGAGTGCTGCAGCTAGGAACTCCCAGGATAAGACCTTCAAGGCACTGGAAATGGAGCATTTTCCATGTCATTTATCTGGCTATGGAGTGCCTTACCAAAGGACATCTGACTGATCTAAACACATTCAGATCTAAATGCAAGATCCACTCTTCCATAAGAACTTCCCCCTAAACCATCACCCCTTCTAAAGGAATTCTGGGGAGAGATGGAGGAGGAAAAAAACATCTGAAGCATGGAGAGATGAGAGCCTGAGCCTCTATGGGCAGAATTATGTTAATTCTATTTCAGAAGTTCTCAAACTGGGGGTCATGACCCCTCAGGGGGTCTCAAGGTGGTTACACGGGGTGTCACAAGCTGTCAACTCTGTGTGGCTGACAGCCCCAAGCCCCTGATAAAGTAAATTAACCCCCCATTTTAATGTATAAGGGGGGGGTCACACTGAGAGGCTTGCTGTGTGAAAGGGGTCACTAATACAAAAAGTTTGAGAACCACTGTTCAATTTGTTGTCGGGTGCATCATGGTACATATTTAGTAATGCCATAGATGTTCTAAGCTGTTGCTCTCATATTAAACTGACATATGTGGTCAGTGAAGCAAGGTGATCTATCAAGGCAATGAGGAAGAAGGAAGCATTTAAGTACCATTCCATCAGTAGCAGTGCACAGTAGATGTTAATAGTGATTTACCAATCCATTAGTGCATTAATCTTGCATCAGGGAATTCTGGAATCTCCATGGATTCCAAGTTTCTGGGAAAGATCAACAGTCCATGCATCTTCTGCGCAATAGGGTAGGAAAGTTCTGACCTCTCCCTGGAGGAGATGAGGGTGGACTAAATGGGAGTGAAGTTATGTCCTCTGCATCATGACTAGATTGAAGATAAAGTTCCATCTGTGATAATTCATGGTAGAAGAAAGTGCAGATGGGAGCACAGAATTTCTCACAATAAATTGTACCTAGTGTGTTTTAATGCCTTTGTTCTGACCACAGTAAGCATCACAAATTTGGGAAAAATCATGCATTAAGATTTTTTTCAGCTGTTTTACAGATAGAAGTACTGGAAATCATGGTGTCCATAAACAATTTAGTTCTTATACATAATCTTCTTGTGCTGGAAAAGTTCTGTTCTCCTGATATACTAATCCTCCATGAATGTAATGTCCTAATCATTCCTGACATCATCCTATGATTTTGGATGAATAAGAAGCAGAAACAGAAACTTAGTAAATGCCAAACAAGTGAAAAGATACAGAAATTCATGATGCAGAAGGAGAAATATTTCTTAATACATTGTCAGAAGCTCTTTGAATAACCTTAAGGCTGTAAAACAAATTAACAAGTATGGCAATTCAAAAGTTAAAAGCTAAAAATTAGGCTGAACCTCTCTTTGACTTCCTAACACTGTCCTTTGCTTGCTATCTTGTGCCTGTTAACCTGCTGTCTCTGAAAGGAATTTGTGATATTACGTACCAATTTCAGTTCTCAGTTACACCCCTGCAACTCCAGTGAAATCATGTGTATAGGGTTGCATGAATGTAACTGAGAGGAGAACTTGATCCCGTCTGCGCTATACCCAGTAGTAGAATTCAGCTGCCACAACAAAAAGGCCAAATTTCAATCTGTCTGATTTCTCATCATTAGGGTTCATGGGAATCCTTGAACTACAAAGGGCTCAGCTCTGACAAACCACGGCATAATTCCCACAACATTCACAAAGGGTGAATAATAAGGATAATAAGCAGGATTTAAATGCTTTATTTTTAACACAAAAAGTACAATTCAAATGCAATACATTCCCATTTCTTTTGTGAAGTATTATATGATGCATGCAGATATGGATATACTTTTATTTCACTCTTCTAAAATGTAGCTCAGTGCTAAGATGGAGAAATCTAGCACTCAAAAGTCAGAAAATGTTAAGGATATGCAGAATTAGATTAGAAATATCAACTTAACTCTGCTCCTTGTTACCAGCTTTGCCCATTACTTTGTGGTATGCTCAATTATTAGGGTTACTCTTCCAGGGAGCAGGGTGTGTGTCCTGTACTTCTATCAATGTACTGCTTGTGTCATATGGAGCTCTACTTCTCCCTGCTGCAAGTACCCTCCCAATGGAGCTATCCTGCAGGACCTAGGTTCCCCAGGGCTGGGTTCTTCCAGCCCCAGAGCAGATGAACACACACACACACATTAACAAAGTGCATCTGAGAGGATCAGGTTAATCAGCACTCCTAAGCTGACCCCTTATACATCCCTGTACTCAGTAGGCTGGGTCGAGCAGCATTTCTAAGCTGTCACCCTCATAGGCCCTTGGATTCAATAGGCTGGGTCGAACAGCACTTCCAATTTGTCACCCTCATATGCCATGGGTACTGCACCGGAATAGAGCACGCCTGAGCAGACTGGGTCGAGCAACACTTCCAAGGTGCCACCCTATATGTCCCAGGTTCAGCACATCCTATCCCCACTTTCATGTTACAATTGTTCTGGTAGTAACCCACTTGATGAGCAAACCCCACAGGATTTTTGGGTTCTGCAGGGATCTTTTAGCTTAGGTACGAGGAGCGTTGCTGCAGAGCGAATGAGGAAACCAAAAAACACCCATGAGGGGGAAAGCGAGAAAGAGAGAAGCAACCAGCTTAATTATGAAAGTTATTTATTGCCAGGTAATAACCATAGGGGAGCCAAACAAACAAAACAGTTATAATATTAAATCTAACTTAAAACTTGATTATAAAAGTCAGGTTTAGAAAACTATACCTGATTACACAAGACAGGATCAGAAGGCTATACCGAGAGAGAGAGAGAGAGAGAGCTGGGTTCTCACCACTCTGTGAAGTTTGAATCAATTGTGGGCTCTAGGTGGTGGTGGTAACTGAGGGTCCGGAGTGATGGAGGCAGCATGGTCAGTCAAGAGAAGATGAAGTCCCAATGGAACTGGTGCAGATTTTGGATCCAGGCATCAGAACACTTACTTGAGCATAGGTAGGGGTTTTTGTAGCGAAACAACAATGGTTCAAGGGAGAACACTATATTTGTTTATATGTAAACTGATGGCTCAAGGGAGTATACCAAAGTTGTTTTGTTCAGGCTAGACAATGGGAGCTGATCATTCCTGGCTATGGGCAATGTTCCTTGGAGGGAACTCACAATGCAATTAGGGAGCTTCATTATTTTGGATACCAATAAAGGATTTATAACTAGAATTGGTCTGATAACTACTGAGCTGGGTGTGTGTTCATTAACATCTAGAGCAGAAATTCCCCCATCATGCAGTGCTTGCTTGCTTTTCTGGTCCCAGAGTTCCGTGCAGTTCTTGCCTTGGAATCTCTGTTCTCCATTCTGTATGCTAATAGAGATGCCTTCGATGCAAATGCAAATGAGGCTAGGGGAGTTTCCTTAATCCTGTCATCCTTATCCCGGGGGGTTTAGGTGTGTCTCCCACTGCCTTTTCATTGCTTTTTGTAAGTCCTTCTTCTGATGCAGATTTGGTTCAAGCAGAGGCTGGCGGTTGGTGGGGGAAGGGCTTTTGTGAGTCAGACAGGCTGGGTACTGCACCCTGATTCCCCAAGCACACAGAGCTCCTAGGTAACATCCCTTCTGGTTTGCCTTGTAAAAGTGATGTTTTTATATTGCATTAACTGACAAACAAGCCATAGTAACATACAATAAAATAAGCTAGAATTTCTCATACAGCTTTGCAGATAGTGAAAGTACAGTGCAAATATACAAGGAGTGATATGTAAAAAGCATTGGCCTAACTCTGCTTCTGTTGAAGTCAGCAATTAAACTCCTACTGACTGAATCCAACAATGAGCACTTTTGAAAATCTCACCTACATTATTCAGACTTCGCTTGATTTTTTTAAAGTACCATTGAAATCAATATTACAAGTCAATATGGAAGAAAATTTGTTCTGTAATTTTAAAGTTATACATGTAGAATGGCAGTAAGTTGAAACTTTTCACATTGTTTTATTTTCTAAAACATTTGAAAAAAGGGGGTTGTCAAGCAGTTTGTTTAACTCAGTCACACCCTATTTCAGAATTCGGGAAGCTTAGAACTTTAGGGTTACTGAGAAGGAAAGATGGCCTTCTATTTAAGGAAGGGAACTAGAAGCTATTTAAGCATTTGCAAGGGCCTTAGATATTGACATAATCTCTGGAGTCGAAGTCAGCAGCCAACTGATGAGCAACAGGATGTTGCATGCATGTTGTGGGGGTGAGAGAAAGTTTTGAACCATGACACTAGGGCAAAACAATGAGATAAGGATAGGAATGCCAGTCCATTATCTATCCCAATTCTAGGACAGAGATAGGAGTATTTGTCTGGGACCTGCAGTTTTAATTCACTTGTGGAAAGAGCGCTTCAAGGCTGAGTATAGACTGGAGCAGCCCTTGTATTGGCCTTTATCCCTTGTGTCAGGGAAATGTCGGTGGATGGAGGGGTTATGGCAGAACTTGATTCATTATGTATTACATTCAGTGATGATGGATTGGCTGGGGATGGGGGACTGAGGCAATCCCCATTCATATGTGATAACCATGGTGGGCTATTAGAGATAAGAACAGATTTAAACATTTTATTAAGATGATGTTAAAATAAAAAGAAAATGGTACAGAGTTTAAGAACAGAAATTTCTGCTTATCAGAGAATAACGTACAGATTATCAAGGGGTGTGAAGTTCGGTGTAGGATCGGATGACGTAAGGAACACATAATCTGCAATATTTCCAATTGGGGATAAAAGGTTAATGGGTCAAAGTACAGACGTTGAGATATGAGGATATGTTGTTCATATAATTGCTATGTTCAGGTGTGGAGTATAATGAGTGGATACGATGATGAGGATGGATTTACCCTCATTTGGGAAGATTTTACTGCACTGGATCTAGTCTACTGCCAGGCTGATGCCTTACTAACCCTGTCTTCTTCCCCAGTTCTGTGAAAGCAGCTAATTGTTTCATACAAGTTCCTGCCTATGCTTAAACCATATGTTTCATTCCCCTGTAGTGTATAAACATATGTTTTAAAATGCATACTAATTTTAAAATTTTGTATGTTTTGGGGATCACCCAGAAGTAATAAGGATGTCACCACATGCCTTGTAATTTTGGGTATCTTAATGCTATGCTGATATAGTTCAGTGAGGCCTACAAGCATAAAGTCCCATCCTGCTTCCACCGGCCTAGTTACTTCTTGAAGGGTGACCTCAACAATCTCTTCTAGTCCTGAGTCCCCCAGATCCATCCCCTGAGTTCTTAACTACCAGGCACTCAGACTTCCCCTCTGGTTTATCACCCCGGCAGGCATGAAATGTGCCCCCAGTTATCAGTTCATTTTGGCACACACTCCACATGGTTTGCACAACAGAGATCTGCTTAAGGTAAAGATAAAGTTTATTTAATAGAAAAATCATAGATTCAAAGATGAAATAGGAAAAATCTCCTCTCTAAGGCCTTGTCTATACTGTAGAATTTTGTCGGCAAAAGGCAGCTTTTGGAGGCAAAACTTTTACGTTTTAGTAGTAAAATAAAACCACCTCGACAAGAGACACAGGGCTTTTTGCACAAAAATCTTATGTTGACATAACTTGCCTCCCCCAGTATCCCACAATGCCTGCCATGACTCCTCTGCTCACTGTTTTGAACTCGGCTGCCTTGCAGGCATACACCTCTCCCCTTTTAAAGCTCCAGGAAGCTTTGACATTCCTCAGTCTGGAGAGCTCACAGAGCTGCTTAGGATGCCCTGGTAACTGAAGAGGCTGTGGGAGAACTCAGTGGGACTCACAGAACCATAGACAGGCAGGCAGAGCGGGCGGCTGCTCCAGGGGTAAATGGGGGAGAGATTGCTGTGCTGTGCAGAGCTGGGGGCTGATGTGGGCGGGTGTCCCCCTCCCCCAGGATTGGTTATTCAGGCTGCTGTCTGAACTTAAAGAGACAGCATGCTGATAGGGTTGCCAACTTTCTAATAGCACAAAACCAAACACCCCTTCCCTGCCCATGCCCCACCCCTTCCCCGACGCCCTGTGCATGCTCGCCCCTTCTCTGAGGCACCACCCACCACTCGCTCCATCCCCCCTCCCTCTGTCGCTCACTCTCCCCCACCCTCACTCACTTTCACCAGGCTGGGGGTTGGAGTGTGGGGAGGAGCATGAGGGCTCTGGTTGGGAGTGCAGGCTATGGGTTGAGGCCAGAGATGAGGGGTTTGGGGTGCAGGAGGGTGCTCCAGGCTGGGACTGAGGGTTCAGAGGGCAGGATCAGGGCTGGGCAGGGGGTTGGAGTGTGTTTGGGGGAGAGTGAGGGCTCCAGTTGTGGGTGAAAGCTCTTGGGTGGGATGGGGATGATGGGTTTGGGATGCAGAAGGGTGCTGCAGGCTGGGATCAAGGGGTTTGGAGGGTGGGATGAGGATCAGGGCTGGGGCTGGGGCTGGGGCAGGGGGTTGGGGCCTGGGAGGGGTTAGGGGTGCAGGATCCTGGCAGCGCTTACCTCCAGCAGCTCCCAGAAGTAGCAGCATGTCCCCACTCCAGCTCCTATGCGGAGGCATGGCCAGGTGGCTCTACATGCTGCCCCATCTGCAGGCACCTCCCGTGCAGCTCCCATTGGCCATGGTGTAGGCTTGTTCATCTCACAACTATGCTCTTATATACAGACTCCCCTAAGCTGTGACTATGGACCACCAAATATAGGAATAAGTTGTTCCTGTAGTTTTGGAGCCATCTGTGAGGAAGAATATGGAGCAAGCAGGGAATGAATGAGAAGGACCTTTACATTGGCAATTAAAACATTAAAGTTAGAGCTTCCACCCACACACTCTGCAATACCACCAAAACCAATTCCTTGCAATCTGTAAATAAATGCTATAAAGTGAACAGCATTATTTTGAGCTCAGTGATAATTCCATTCCTAATTTTAGTTCCTGCACCATTACTGCCTCTGTCATAGCCACTCTTCTAAAGCTTCCGTCTCAAAGGAGAAATTTTCAATTGCCTTTTTTGGCTACCAGTGCAAAGTCATGTTTAATTAATCTGTGTCAATGTCTGTGTTTGTACCTGTAGAAATGCACACAGACCCACCACACGCAACCCACATTAACATGCACAAAATGTAGAATAGCACACTGAAGTAGGTGTTTAATCATCCAGCTAAGTTTTGCATGTGTAAAGCCATTCATTATTAGTATTATGATTATACAGTTTATGTACTCAGACATCTCCCACTTACGAAGGGTTGTGGAGCGGGATAAAATATCAATCAAGTGAGTGTATACACTGTTTTTTCTTAATAAATTTCAGCTATCAACTGCCCCTTTTCAGGGCCGTGAATAGTTAGCTAACGTCTTGGCTGTGTCACAGTAGAAGTGGGTCATGCTAAGGAGAGTAAGATAGAAGCTATAAGGATTAGCTCAGAGAAAGTGTTCCCTGTGTCAGAGTCAACATGGAAGAAAACAAATCTTAGGCATTAAAAGTCAGGACCTCTGTGTGAGTGTGCCAGGCCTGAATGATCTGTCTACCCATTTCTCTGCAGTGTTTCTTTAAAATTACCACTTTTTCCCGGGCAGCCACAAGATGAATATTAAGTTGTCAAGTGACAGTTTACTGTCAAACCAGAGAAAAGAGTCTCAGGCTAAGCTATGAAGAGATGTGGAGACAGTATCACTGAACTAGGCTCTATCCTAACCTTTGATACAAAGGTGACCATTGCTTCCTATCTTGTAGAAACAGTGAATGTCCTTGATCGGTAACTAATAGTACAAAATATGCGGTATTGCATACCTTCAACCTCTACATTTTACAAATTTTAGCCCCCAACTCAGTAAATGACAGCTATAGTTCTACCAGATTACATTCTGAGAATTATGCTAACCAATTTAGAAATATAGACTATTAGAGTAAAACTCTCCTAGTGACTGCATTATTTTTGAACTATAATAAATTTAGGCAGATACCAGCCTAAAACTACACTTCAGCATGTTTTACCATGTTATTACTACAATACCTAGAATCTGAATCTAGTGTTCCTGTAGTCATGACAGATTTACTGTAGTTTTCACTTAATAAACTAAACTTGTATGATAACATCTGTATAGTTGCTAGAATTTTACTGCATTAACTGTAATTTAACCATAGCTTTATGATTAAAAAAATATGGGTTTGAGCCAGTGTTTTATTAGATTGCTTTGCTTAAATGTGCTCTCCATAGGAAAGTAGTCAGAGCTATGTCTATTCCAGCGCCTGGAACTGTAACACGAACAGGAAATACTACATTTAGTTACAACCATACAGGGCAGAGAGCCAGCAGCTTGTCTGTTCTCTCTTTCTCTAGAGTCCAGTCCACTGAAAGGTGAATCTGCTTATCTTACATATGGTCCAGACAGCCACAGTGATGCTTACTAGGCAGGCTTTGCTCCCAAGAAACAGAAAAAGTTTTAGAGTCTGGAGCTGCCCTGGCTAATTTTCAGGTTTCTTAGGGTTGCATCATCTTAAAGAAACTCTGCAGCAGAATATGAAGTATTAAAAGCTGCGTATAAAGAGTCCCATCTGCCAAAAACAAAAATATACAGATTTGGAGCAGACATTTAAGATCATCAAAACCAGATGTTTCTTTTCACTCTTCAGGCCTGTTCACCATTCCACCTGCATCTCATGCTGAGGGAGATATTCATTTATATGGATATCTCTTCAATGGCTTCAGGGGTGTACTCTGTCTTTCCAATACATGTATTATGATGTGCAGCTATATAACTGTATATAATGGGTGGTTCAGTCATGCTACATTTCACTACCAATTTCACATACAGGCATTAGGTGACAGCTACTGTTTGCCTAGTAGGTGAAAAGTAGAAATGCATGTGTGCAATTGAAATGAGCCCTTATGCTGTTGTTCCCTATGTCTTGCATGCCAGAGGAAAACAAGAGCACTCTCTCAGGATGTTTACAGTGCCAAGTAGAATCCCATTAGGAATTGCTACATGACTCAGTTCTTTGTGGTAACACAAACACATTGAGATCCTTTTCCTGCCCTTCAGCAGGGGATGTTATGCTGTGGCTGCCTTGGTGGATCCAGGCAATTGATACAGGCCAACCAGGGGAGAGGGCATGTCATGTGGTTAAAGCACAGAAGTGTGAGTCAGGAAGGATGGTCTGGCAGTTAGGGCACTAACCTGGGATTTTGGTTCAATTCTCTGCTCTGCAACAGCCTTCATGTGTGATATATTGGACAAGTCATGGTGTCTCTGTGCCTCAGTTTCCCCACCTAAAAATTGAGATAACGAGGCTTTGGGTGGGAGAGGATCAATTCACACAGAGACAACAAGGAATGGACTTGTAGCTTGAACCTCTCCTCCTTGACAGTTTGCTGTGTGGAGTAACAGTTTCAGTACTGCTGCATCCTTTGTGGGATCAGGTAGGTCTATTAGATCTCTGCAGTCATGGTTCCCATTGCTTTCCCACACTATCCTATGCAGGACTGGTGCAGAGGCCTTCTTTGCCTGTACAGGAGTAGCAAGGTCATACCTTTAGAAAGATGACTTAAATGGTAACCCCAAACCAGCCATATACTCTCTACCCTCTTTATTTTGCAGTCAGCTCCTTCAGAGCCATAGTGATAAAATTAACAATTATAAAAAATCCAGTATATAAATTCATTCTTTCTTAGGCATTTAAAACTACAGGCCTTGGTACTGTTCCCTTGTCTATTTCCTGAAGATTCTTCCTGGATATAAGACCTGAATTAATAATCCTATTTGTGAGGCTCTCTCTTGATCTTTCTGAAGACTCTCTTTGAGCCAGATTCATGCCCAAACTCTGCATAAGTGCCTTAATGATTTTCACAAACCACAAAGTTCACACTTTGAAGGATCTCCATGGTGGAGGGATGTTCTGGGATGGGTCCTGGAACAGGGGTTCTCTATGTACATCATGCATGCTCCTCTACTGGGATTACTCATGTACTTGGCACAAACAGCTGTATGAGGGTTGTGTGGGCATTCCTTAGATGGTCATAACATGGCTGAAAAAAACACTATTTGAGAAGAAGCATGGTTCAGTGGATAGGGCAGTGAGACTTGGATTCTGTTCTCAGGTTCTCAGATGTTTCAGTATGTGACCTAGGGCAAGTCTTTTTGTGCCCGAGTTTCCCCATCTGTAAAATGGGGATTAATATGTGTTACCCACTTTTATAAAAAATAAAAGAATTTGGAGATCCTTTGGTGAGAAGTATTTTTATTTTGCACCCATTTTGGGGGAGAGTAACAACAAGGTCCTGAAATTTTCCTCCTCCTTTTTAATAATATAAGCAGACAGTTGTTACATCTTTCAGAGTAGCAGCCGTGTTAGTCTGTATTCGCAAAAAGAAAAGGAGTACTTGTGGCACCTTAGAGACTAACAAATTTATTTCAGCATAAGCTTTCATGAGCTCCAGCTCACTTCATCGGATGCATTCGGTGGAAAATACAGTGGAGAGATTTATATACACAAACAGAGAACATGAAACAATGGGTTTTATCATACACACCGTAAGGAGAGTAATCACTTAAGATGAGCTATTACCAGCAGGAAGGGGGGCGGGGGAAGGAGGAAAACCTTTTATGGTGATAATCAAGGTGGGCCATTTCCAGCAGTTAACAAGAACGTCTGAGGAACAGTGGGGGTGGGATGGGGGGGAGAAATAACATGGGGAAATAGTTTTACTTTGTGTAATGACCCATCTATTCCCAGTCTCTATTCAAGCCTAAATTAATTGTATCCAGTTTGCAAATTAATTCCAATGTTCTCTGACAGGTTTTTGAATGTTATAATTCTTGACATCTGATTTGTGTCCATTTATTCTTTTTACGTAGAGACTGTCCAGTTTGACCAATGTACATGGCAAAGGGGCATTGCTGGTACATGATGGCATATATCGCATTGGTAGATGCACAGGTGAACGAGCCTCTGATACTGTGGCTGATGTGATTAGGCCCTATGATGGTGTCCCCTGAATAGATATGTGGACAGAGTTGGCAACGGGCTTTGTTGCAAGGATAGTTTCCTGGGTTAGTGGTTCTGGTGTGTGGTTGCTGGTGAGTATTTGCTTCAGATTGGGGGGGCTGTCTGTAAGCAAGGACTGGCCTGTCTCCCAAGATCTGTGAGACTGATGGGTCATCCTTCAGGATAGGTTGTAGATCCTTGATGATGCGTTGGAGAGGTTTTAGTTGGGGGCTGAAGGTGATGGCTAGTGGCCTTCTATTACTTTCTTTGTTGGGCCTGTCCTGTAGTTGGTGACTTCTGGGTACTCTTCTGGCTAACCTGGTGGCTGAACTTTGTGACTTTGTCCTCACCCATAACTATTTCACATTTGGGGACAATGTATACCTTCAAATCAGCGGCACTGCGATGGGTACCTGCATAGCCCTACAGTATGCCAACATTTTTATGGCTGACTTTGAACAACGCTTCCTCAGCTCTCGTCCCCTAATGCCCCTACTCTACTTGCGCTACATTGATGACCTCTTCATCATCTGGACCCATGGAAAAGAAGCCCTTGAGGAATTCCACCATGATTTCAACAATTTCCATCCCACCATCAACCTCAGTCTGGAACAGTCCACACAAGAGATCCACTTCCTGGACACTACAGTGCTAATAAGCGATGGTCACATAAACACCACCCTATATTGGAAATCTACTGACCGCTATTCCTACCTACATGCCTCTAGCTTTCATACAGACCACACCACACGATCCATTGTCTACAGCCAAGCTCTACGATATAACCGCATTTGCTCCAACCCTCAGACAGAGACAAACACCTACAAGATCTCTATCATGCATTCTTACAACTACAATACCCACCTGCTGAAGTGAAGAAACAGATTGACAGAGCCAGAACATATTTATTCAGGGGACACCATCATAGGGCCTAATCACATCAGCCACAGTATCAGAGGCTCGTTCACCTGCGCATCTACCAATGTGATATATGCCATCATGTGCCAGCAATGCCCCTCTGCCATGTACATTGGTCAAACTGGACAGTCTCTACATAAAAGAATAAATGGACACAAATCAGACATGAAGAACTATAACATTCAAAAACCTGTCGGAGAACACTTCAATCTCTCCGGTCACTCGATTACAGACCTGAAAGTGGCTATTCTTCAAGAAAAAAACTTCAAAAACAGACTCCAACGAGAGACTGCTGAATTGGAATTAATTTGCAAACTGGATACAATTAACTTAGGCTTGAATAGAGACTGGGAGTGGATGGGTCATTACACAAAGTAAAACTATTTCCCCATGTTATTTCTCCCCCCGCCCATCCCACCCTCCACTGTTCCACAGACGTTCTTGTTAACTGCTGGAAATGGCCCACCTTGATTATCACCATAAAAGGTTTTCCTCCCCCCCCCCTCCTGCTGGTAATAGCTCATCTTAAGTGATCACTCTCCTTACAGTGTGTATGATAAGAGGTTTCAGAGTAGCAGCCGTGTTAGTCTGTATTCGCAAAAAAGAAAAGGAGTACTTGTGGCACCTTAGAGACTAACACCTTTATTTGAGCATAAGCCTTTGTGAGCTACAGCTCACTTCATCAGATGCCTTCAGTGGAATTTCCACTGAAGGCATCTGATGAAGTGAGCTGTAGCTCACGAAAGCTTATGCTCAAATAAATTTGTTAGTCTCTAAGATGCCACAAGTACTCCTTTTCTTTTTTTTTAGTGTGTATGATAAAACCCATTGTTTCATGTTCTCTGTGTGTGTATATAAATCTCCCCACTGTATTTTCCACCAAATGCATCCGATGAAGTAAGCTGTAGCTCACGAAAGCTTATGCTCAAATAAATTTGTTAGTCTCTAAGGTTCCACAAGTACTCCTTTTAGTGTTACATCGCAATTCATGCTCCATCAAACTTCAGTTGCCTTGTTTGCTGTTAAGAATAACTGACTCAAATTAATCCTTGAGGTATCTTCACTGAGGGTGAAAACTGGATGTTTCCTGCCACTTAAGAATTGTAATCAATTACTCATCTAGAAGATTCCCTCTGCACTTCCAAAACAAGAAGCACAAAATGAATGTACCAGAAGAAAATGTTTAAGGAGCTGCAAAAAAGCTATTACAGAACTTCAACACAATGTGCTGTCCTGGAACAACTAGTGTGAAACAGTCGCTCTAATGAAATCAGTGGCAAAATTCCCATTGACTTCAGTGGGGCAAATTTTCATCCATACACTTTTGTACTCCTTCCCCCCCCTCCCTTTTTGAATGTTTCAAAGTAAAATGACTTGACCTTGTGGTAATAAGAAGATCGGGTTTAAACATGCTCACCTTGAGTTCACCCTTCTCAATGTCAAAATTGCCTCTCACAACTAGACAGAGCAAAAGAGAAAGTAGTAATTGTTAAATTTCCTGGATAATTTTTTTTTATCTAACATTCTGAGAAGCAACTCAATCCTCACACTTTAAAATGACCAAATTTCATTAAATCATGAGGCCCTAGTATGACTAAAAAGGATAATCACAATTTGTGTTTATGGATATTGGTGAAGTCATTTGGTATATTAGTAATAAATGTTTAACAAGTCAAGCTTTTCAAAGAATCTTCTGTATTCTGTCTAGGAGGGTTTCAGTTTGCGCTGCCACTGTGCCTCTTAAACTGCATGAATCACACACAACAGAGATCCTAAATCTTTCCTAGCTTATGACCCATTTGAGAACCTGAATACTTTTTTTTCTTTTCTTGCTGGAGCTTCCCCATATGAAGCTTAACATTGCTCAATAGAAAGAAAATTGAATTTCTATTAAAATGATAAGGTTCTTTTAAATATAGTGGTCACCATAGTAAGTCAACATTTACCTACAGTTATCATACAGTGTTGTCTGAAATAGTTCCATGTATATGGAAAAATAAGTTATCTAAGATTTCGCTGTGAAATGGCAATTGTTGACAAACATGGAATCTTTAATAGAGTTTGTCCAGCGATCATGTAATTGTGATGTTGCATGAAACATTTAAAATTGGGTCAGAATGATTTTGTTGAGTTATCCTCAGAAATAACTTTAGAGAGGAAATGGGTAAAAAACAACAACACCTTTTTCCAAAACAAGCTGAGATTCCATTACAGAATTAGTCTGTTGACATAGTCTAATACCTTGATGTCATTCCTGGTATAAGCTATAGAGACAATGAAAAACAAAGTAGTGGTGGTGCTCATTGGTTTGAGTTGCAACCAGGGGGCAAAATACTCAGGTCAATGGATTCTGCAAAGGTGCAGGGAGTGGCAGTAGTAGTGATTTCAGGTTCAATGTCTGTTAGCAAAATATTTTGCTCTTAAATTAGCCTGTTCCTCCTGCTCCATTCATCCAGCAATGTCCCTATATATATTGTTGATGAGATCACAGCTCAGCCAGGATGATGAATTTTGATACCACGAGTATCCAGAAGGCAGGATGCTTATCTGTACCTTTTGAGACCTCCTTCTGGACATTCCAAAACAACCCCATTCAAGTTCTTTCCTTTGCCAGCTCCACACTATATGCAGCCTTACCTTGGATGATCCGATGATAAGGGGATATTTATTGGTACCCATAAGGATCCCTCCCATTACTTGGGAGTGGGTTTACAGAGGCAGGATCCTCTTTTGGGGGCCTATGCCTCTGCTGGTACAGATTAACCCTACTCAGGATGGGGGAGCCTGCACTGTCTCTGCTGAGCCCCATTGATATTTCTTTTAAATTGTGCCCTGTTTTAAGTCTTCTGCTTTAGTTATAAAGCTGAAGTTTGCAGAATGTTGGAAGCTGCAAATCATGCAAGATTAGGGCTCTGCCTTCAAGATGACTTCAGTGGGACTACTCACATGCTTACTTTAATCATGTGCACCTGGACTTAGCTGGGTCTGAGGTAGAGTGCTTGCAGGATTGATCCCTGAGAATCATCCCAGGACATAAATCAATGAGACAACCTCAGCAGGCAGAGAAACTGAAAGAGCAGCATCAGGGCTCAGAAGAAAGGCTGCCAGACTTTTTTGCCCCCACTTCCAGGATAAATAGGAGTTGACAGGATCTAAACTCAAAGGGCTGTAGGCAGCACACTCTGGGCCTCATTAGAAACAGGAAAGAGATATGGGTCTAAATTTTCAAAAGTGCCCACTGATTTTGGATGCCCAACTTCAGACACCTAAGTGTCTCCCTTTGGACACCTCAAAACTGATGAGCCCATAGTGGACACATGGTAGGCCTTAGATTCTAAATTATTTGCAATGTTGTTTTTAATCTGATTAAAAAAGAACCAAGCTTCATTTCAATATTTTGCCTAATCCATTTAGTTAATAACTAATCCCCAGTTAATAACTTTGTCATATGAACCTATAAATAATATTTTACAATGCATCTTTTTCACAGATATTTCTGATGTCAATAGTGCAGTGGTTCCCAAACTGGGATTCGTGAACCTTTGGGGGTTTGCAAAATGTATCAGCATGTTCTCAGAAAAAAATCTGTAATGGCAGACAGAGCCGTCCCTAAGGACCCCAGGCATGTGGGGGCAGCAATTTGGACCCAGGAGTGCAGGGCTGCAGCTGGAGCCCTGGAGCCAGTGGACCACGGGGCTGGCAGCCAGGACCCCAGGCGTGCAGGCAACAGCTGGGACCCTTTCCCTGGCAAACAGGGGAAGTTGGGCAGCATGAGGGGCAGAGTGGGATGGGGAGCCGCGCTGTACCTGGGGGGCTGTTCAGGCTAATTTGTTCCTGGCCCCATATCCTCCTGGTGGAGGAAGAAAAAATGTTTGCATGCCAAATCAGCTGGAACCAAGGTCATTGTAGCCAACGTGGTGGTAACGACCCTCAGTTAGTCCATACTCAGTCATTCTCTGTAGCGTGCTGTTTTGCACCAATGAGACGTGAGTGAATCTTTTCATCTTTACTATTTTGTTTGTTTGCTAGCATTGTCAGTGTGTTATTTTTATTTGAACTGTTGTACATGGACAAGTGGCTGAAAACATAAAGTGTAAAGACATGAGAAAATGAATGTTCAACATCAGCTAGAGTTTCATCAAGTCCAAAGTGTGGAAAATCTAAGTCAAATGATCATGATGGTCCTGGAAAGAACCTTATGAAGAAAAGAAAATATGACGACGATTATATAAAATATGGCTTTACATGCATTGGTGATCAAGAGCATCCAAAACCACAGTGCATAATTTGTGGTGATGTTCTAGCAAACAGCAGCCTCAAAACTTCTCTACTTTGGCACCACTTAGAAACTAGGCACCTAGAACAACTTGACAAGTCTGTTGATTTTTTTCAAGCGAAAATTAGCCCAATGGAAAAGTGACATTGGCAGTTTTGTATCAAAGCAAGTACTGATAATGAAAATACACTTGAAGTGTCATACTGAGTGAGCTACCGAGTAGCAAAGGCATCAGAAGCCCATACCATAGCAGAGAGCTTGATTGGTCTATGTATAAAAGACATAGTTCATATTCTAGACATAATTCATAGTTTAGACATAGTTCATTGCATGCTCAGAGAAAAGGCTGCAAAAAGGATTGACGTAGTACCTTTGTCCAATAATATGATTTCCTTAGAAATATTCATTTTTAGGAGGGAGTTTGCGATATTTGATATTTTCGTGAAAGGGGTTCACGGGGTGTTAAAGTTTTGAAACCACTGCAATAGTGTAACCATAAAAATGTGAGAAAGACAGAATTGCATAGGTGGAGGTAAATTCTGTTTTTGAAATCCAGTAAATAAGGGCCAGTGGAGGGAGCTGTGATCAGTAAGAAATAGCATTTTATTTTCAAATTATTTTCAAAGGTTAATCCAAACTATGGACAATGTGAAAGAAAAAATCCCTATAAAAATGATTCAAGTGTCTTTTTACATGTTGACATTACCACTGGCACCAGTCCAGAGGGAGAGTGAAAAACTCTAGCACCTTGTTCTAATAAATCTTTGTCCAGGTTCTCATGGACGTACATGTTATAATTTAGAAGTGGAAGTCTAAGTGCAACATCTTCAAAAGATTATGGCATTAATGAAAATATAATTGAATTAATTTGGCTCCAGTACAAATAGGAAATTCAATCCTGGGCTAAAACAGCTACAGTGTTAGCTTAACACCAGTTCTTCTTGTATAGAAAGAGTTGAAAAGGTTGTTTCGTTTCTGTGGGTTTTTTTAAATGTATAAAATCAAACACACAAATAAATTGCTCTGCTAGTGGGTGAAAGCAATATGTGAAATCACTTTTCTTCTAGTACAAATGAATTACTGGCAGGGTGAGATGTTTCTAGCTTTTGTGAGTTAAATTTCAAGTTGTGCTGTGGGTCTGTCAAACCATATGATGCCTGCTTTATGAAAGCTTTTATCGATACATGTGGAGCACTATATTATAGTTTTATAGTATTATTTTCCCCAAGCCCTCTATAATGTGCATTTTCCCCTTGTTACGGCTAGTGTTGCTATACACGGAGAGAACTTTGCCAATGGGGGGACATTCTCTGAGACAAAAACATAATAAAGATCTTTGCTGGGTTATTAATGTTGCTGCCTTTATAACGAAGAGATGAGAAGAATGCACTCGTTTACCAGGTTTTACCATACTTTGTTCACCTTCCCTCCCCCACCCTCTAGTGTAAGTGAACACCAGAGAATGACATGCCTTAGGGGCACAGAACTTCAAAACTAGAGGGTTGGAGTCAGATTTTTTAAAATGGTGCATTCCTGGATTTAAAGCACAAGCTATGTGTGTAAAATGAACTTTGCTCCAAGACAGCAATGACTTACTGTCAAGTATGTTGTATGGCTCTACCATCCCATTTACTGTGCTATTCAATAGAGAATGTCTGGCTTTTCTCTGTGGCTTTATAACACAATAGCTCTGGATAGAATTAGGATCAGTGTTGGTATGCCTCACTCCCAGTCTACCACACCCTTGCTATTCAGTCCCATGGCCTGTCCTCAGCATTTTCAGATGATCTGGGTGAATTCTGGGATGTGTAGCCTCTAAGCACTATTTTTAGACAATTACCCATTCAGATCCACTTTGACCTAAAATAGATGTGAGAAGTCTCCAGAGTTCAAAAGTACTTTCTATTTTAAAAGAAATTATTAGATGAGCCTTTTGAAATATCTATCACAATAAAAGCCAACAAAAACACACTTAAATGAAATAGCTGTGATTTTGCCTTGAAAGATATTTAATTATGACAGATATATTGTATCTTACCAATTGTTATACCTATAGACCACAGGCCATCCCCATTCTTAGAGGTATAGGAACTGCTAGATGTGCCTGGACATCTTTTCCATTAAGGAGTAAATGGGGTCAAACTATCACCCTTATACTTCTCATTGGGGGTAGAGAACAGGGGTCGACTGGAGACCAATCTGTTGTCAATTTGGCGGGTCTTCACTAGACCCGCTAAATTGACCGCTGTGGATCGATCTCAGAGCGTCTATCCCAGCTGTAGTGTAGACCTTCCCTAAGTGACAATCTAAGTATTTAAAAGCACTGAACACTAAAAGACTACACTGAAATATAAAGCAATAAAATAACTTAGGATCCTAGTACAACTCCAGCAAACAAGGAGACAAACTCTGCTCTCAGCAGCACATGTACAACCACACTGATTTGGGGTTGCATGTGTGAGACCAGATTTTGACCAAATGACTGCTCTTTGGCAAAAGTTTTGCACTTAGCCAATTATCTCCATTTTAAAAAAATGACTATATCTATCCTGTATGAAAGGGATTCCTGTAGAAACATTCATTAATGATGTGGATGATGGTGTGGATTGCACCCTCAGCAAGTTTGCAGATGACACTAAACTGGGAGGAGTGGTATATATGCTGGAGGGTAGGGATAGGATACAGAGGAACCTAGACATATTAGAGGATTGGGCCAAAAGAAATCTGATGAGGTTCAACAGGGACAAAGTGCAGAGTCCTACACTTAGGACAGAAGGATCCCATGCACTGCTACAGACTAGGGACCGAATGGCTCTGCAGCAGTTCTGCAGAAAAGGACCTAGGGGTTACAGTGGATGAGAAGCTGGATATGAGTCAACAGTGTGCTCTTGTTGCCAAGAAGGCCAATGGCATTTTCGGATGTATAAGTAGAGGCATTGCCAGCAGATCGAGGGATCTGATCATTCCCCTCTATTCAACATTGGTGAGGCCTCATCTGGAGTACTGTGTCCAGTTTTGGGCCCCACACTACAAGAAGGATGTGGAAAAATTGGAAAGAGTCCAGCAGAGGGCAACAAAAATGATTAGGGGGCTGGAGCACATGACTTATGAGGAGAGGCTGAGGGAACTGGGATTGTTTAGTCTGCGGAAGAGAAGAATGAGGGGGGGATTTGATAGCCACTTTCAACTACCTGAAAGGGGGTTCCAAAGAGGATGGATGTAGACTGTTCTCAGTGGTAGCAGATGAGAGAATGAGGAGTAATGGTCTCAAGTTGCAGTGGGGGAGGTTTAGGTTGGATATTAGGAAAAACTTTTTCATCAGGAGGGTGGTGAAGCACTGGAATGCGTTACCTAGGGAAGTGGTGGAATCTCCTTCTTTAGAGGTTTTTAAGGTCAGGCTTGATAAAGCCCTGGTTGGGATGATTTAGTTGGGGATTGGTCCTGCTTTGAGCAGGGGGTTGGACTAGACGACCTCCTGAGGTCCCTTCCAACCCTGATATTCTATGATTCTATGGTTATTTTAAAATATTTATTGCAGCTATTGCTGGTCACTGGTCACTTTCTGTCAGGTATTATCACAACCACTAAGGCATTGTTCACAGCCAGGCTTTTCTAATGCATGGAGGCTTTTATATCCCAAAGTGTTACTGCTGGACAGAACTGCATCTCTAGTTAAAAATCATAATAGATTTGTAGCCCTTGATTCTCATTTACAGTTAAACCATTTTACTCCACTCTGGCAGGGTAAAGGGGCTTAAAATAAGGCTATGCCCACACTTATGGCAGTGTGTAGAATACATGCACTGCACACCTCCCTAGCATGAGTATAAATAGCAATGTAGGTGGAGAGGCACTGCTTAGGTGAGTACAGTGAAGACAGCACCACCTTAGGATATGTACCTTTCACGGCTCTCTACATGCCCAAGCAGTACCTTCCCCTCCTGCACTATTTTTAGCTGTGTAGCATCCCTCTGGACTCTTTTCCCACCTCAAGGAGCTGCCAGAGCCTTTCCCTGCCACAGTGAAAAACTCTCCCTCTGCCCCAGCCTCTCTCTGCCCCATGTAGCTACACAGCGCCATGAGGACACAGACTGCTTATCGCTCCTGCATATAGCTATGTGTACTGTAGTGTAGACAAGGCCTCAGTGTAAATGACATTTGTAACAGGGCATTTGTGGAAACAAGAATTGGGGCCATAGACTCCTAGCCTGGCTTCACTTCTTTGTTTTTCGTTATCCATAGGTTGAGATCACAGACATTTGCCTATAAATTTATGTTCTGTTCAGTGTTGCATTATTTTTTCTTTATGAGCAAAAATCTTATCTCAAGGGGAACTGAACAGAAATAAAATATAAGATGCTTCTCAAGATCAGACTGAATAATTGTAACTATTAGTTTGATGGGTAAGATTGTTGAAAGGAGGTTATTACCAGGACTCACATTGACATCTGCCAGGTCCTACCTCCTCCCCCTCCTTGGCTCACCTTCAAACAGCAGTTCTTCCTGTGTCTAAGAAATCATGCATTTTAAGATTAAGAAGCTTAAAAATTGCCTCCAGCACAGTCTTATGCTGCTAAATCAGCACAGGTTTAAACGGTCAAACTATATTATAGACCAACTGTTGAACTGCAAACCTGGGTCCCCATCCTGCAGGGTGCTCACTGAGTATCTCTGGGAGATCTGCTGTTGTACCTGAGGGTGGGAGATAAAGTGAAACACCTAATCTACCCCACCTAAGAAAATTAGACATTCCCTTTCTGGCTTATACATTTCACTTAGTTTCTGTGCTTTAAGGTTTTTAAGCAGCTGCCCACAGCTTTCACCGGTCATTGCAGTAACAGTGGGACAGGGAATTTCTGACCAAGCAGGGAATTTCCAGTTTGGAGAACTGCAAACATTTTTTTTTATCCCTGCCATTTCCCACTAGCCTTTCAAAAGCTTTTTGCCGAGGAATTGCTTTGGAAATCTGGTCCCTTTTCTTGCTGTAGAGTATAATGGATGGCCTTTCATCTTTTCCCCTTCTCTGTGGCCAAAGACGATAGCCACTGAGGTAATCTGTTATTACCAGAATATTAAGCTTCTGTTTTTCTGTTGTCCAATCAGAGGGATATACTGATAACTGAGTCCAAGAAGACAAATAAGCTAGGATGCTACCGTCAGGAAAAAATACAATGTATATGTTAAAAGCTGCATTGTGCTGATTTAACAATCACTTAACTGGTCAACGGACAAATTTCCTTATCATTAGATATTGGTTAGGTTTTTTAGGAACCTTTGAGCAAATAACCATTGAAACAATTTACCAAGTGTTGTGGTGGATTCTCCATCACTGACTATTTTAAAATCAAGTTTGGATATTTTACTAAAAGCTCTGCTCTAGGAATTATTTTGGGGAAGTTCTATGGCCTGTGTAATACAAGAGGTCAGACTAGATGTTCGTAATGGTCCCTTGTGGTGCTACTCTATTGAACAAAGAGGCACAAGAGTTATGATCGATGCAGATGTTCTAGCTGGACTGGCCCAGAATAAGATTCTCAGATGCAGGACTCCACCTATGGAATACCCTATCGAGGAGTTCAAATGGAGCCCAATTCTAGCCATATTTAGGTTTTTCCACTCTTAAATGAAGTTTGTGGTGCTGTATCTTTAACAAGGAGTTTTTTTAAACCACTTGTTTATAGGGCAACTGATTTTAAAGGTTGTTAACAAAAACAAGCAAAAACCAAAATTTTAAACTCTAATGAAAATCACTTCCCATTTCTGATGATCAGGTTTCACTTCCTTGGTAACTGTGGTGGTGTTAGCAAAAAGAAAAGGAGTACTTGTGGCACCTTAGAGACTAACAAATTTATTAGAGCATAAGCTTTCGTGAGCTACAGCTCACTTCATCGGATGAGCTGTAGCTCACGAAAGCTTATGCTCTAATAAATTTGTTAGTCTCTAAGGTGCCACAAGTACTCCTTTTCTTTTTGCGTATACAGACTAACACGGCTGCTACTCTGAAACCTGTGGTGGTGTTAGAGTCCTATCCCTGTATCCAGTGTCCTGCATTCTTCCAATTTCTAAAGTAAAAAAGTAGCAGGAAAATAAAACACAATTTCAGGCCTTTTGTAGAAATCAAGGTAAAAAAGAAGCACAGATATATCCACTTGCCCTTAACCCTCTCACATGTGCCCACTTCACAAAACCAATGTGCAATGCAGGATGGCAAGCTCCTTGTGCTCGAGAGGGACCTGAGTTTGGCACAGCAGTAGTTTTGAGGTCAGCACTGGCAGATGTATAAAGGCTAAGTCCAGATAAGTAAGTTTCCATACTTCCTAAGTTGTGCAAACTTCTTTCGACTGGCTATCTTTTTTTTTTTTTTTGGTCTAAATCAAATGAAACTTAGTTTTGCTTCAAACATATTGTCAGGTTTATTAGGAACTGATTCTCTGTCTCAATCACAGGATAAGCCCTACTTATTGCAGATTGCAGACAAATAATAAATGTTACACTTTTGTTTGGAGGGCAGTATGTATCGTAGAAAATTAGAATATCAGACTCATTCAAATCAACCTTTTCTACCATATGATACTAAACTTTGGGTTCTTTAAAATAATAGAGAGGAAATGATGGCCAACTCTGACAAACAAGAATAAGAATTCATAAGTATTTCTAAGTCTTCCTGGGAAATGACTTAAGGAGAAGCAACTTCCAAAAGGCAATATAGAAGAGGCTGATTAATATACAACTAAGATACTTTTAGCTAGCAATTCAAGCTAAACTAACCACATAACCTATAGAGGATCAAATCTTCTATCCAGACACCAGCCTTGAGGTTTCAGCATCACACACTGTGCTTGACCTTAGCAAGGACTACAAATGTTTCATTTTAATTTTATGAGCACTTAAATCACTAACAGCATATAACTAACAAAAAAAAGTAAACAAATACTCTGGGAATCCCACTGAAAATATCTTTTTTTTGTCGTGTTCCTTGTTCTATTTATTCTCCGTGTAGTTCAAACCCCATTTTTCGACAGCTTGCCTAAACATTTGTTCTGGTCTGTATTTATAACTTCATAAATAAAGGAGAAAAAGTTCAGCTTATTTTTCTTAGGGTTATGAATTTTAAAAACTCAGAGAATATTGGAACCACTAGCAACAGGTAAAATGAGCTTATAAAGAGCCATTGTAAATTGGCTTAGCCCCATGATTAGGCTACAGACCTTTGCAGACACATTTGATTGCTTTGTTGATACTGTATTATTACTAAATTATTGGATTTAATAGACTGCACTTTGATTTTATGGAACTATTTGAATACTGTATCTCACAAAATCTTACTTGAAAAATTAATGGAATTGGCTTGGACAGATCACTGTCATAACCACAGTATAAAGTTGTTCTTCTTTTCAGTGAGAGGATAATAGAAAACTGCCTTAATCTGCAAGCTTCACCATTATACACACTGACCTCATGGCACAATGAATATAAGGCAACATACATTGACATTGAAAACAGAGGGAGAACATGGTTCAGGAAGCCACAGGGCAGTTCTTGAGGTCTTGTGCCCTATGACTCACAAGGCTATTCACTTAAAGTAGGGGATACATAATTTCCTTACTGGTTTAAAATGAAAAGTTGTTTGCTTGCTCTCTCTTCTTAAAGACAGAGGAAAACTCAGAGTGGTAAGGGTGTAGAGTACAATCTCTTTCAACCCCCAGTTGAGAACAGATTGATAGTTTCTTTTGATAGAACAGAAACTCCATGGAGAAACAGCTGCTGTTTTTCCTGTGTTCCCTGCAGGTTACAGTTGAGGCAGCAGCAAACTACAGGAGAGATTAAATGGAAAGGAAGACGAAGAGAAGGCCTCTTCTCTTTTAACAATATAGATTGCTTCAAAGTTATGTCTACACTGCAACATAAGCCTGTGCTTGAGCTTGGGCTCAAGCCTAACCCCACTTGTGTCTACACTGCAATTGCACTAACCCAGGGCTTAGACCTAGGGTCCCAGACCCTTGCAGGGCTGAAAGGTCTAAGCATGAATCAAGCCAGGACCCAAGGTCTGAACCCTATTGCTTTGCAGTGTAGATGCAGCCCTGCTTGACTCAGGTTCAAGAACTGCCCTGTGGCTTCCTGAACCATGTTCTCCCTCTGTTTTCAATGTCATTTTCACAATCAGTGTCTGTGTATGTGGCATCCATAACCACAGGTCCGCCAAGGGTCCAACCACCAAAGGAAATCCACTCAAACCTGAGGTTAGGCAGAAGTGCAGTCTCTCATGGACAGCATAGTAGGGTCAGACAGACAGTGTGGCACAAATTTTCAAAAGTGGCCTCTAATTTGGCACACTTCCATTTTTGTGTGCAGAACTTTCAATATCTTGGGCCTAATTTTCTGAGGTGCTGGCTACCCAACATCTTTCACTGGCTTCCCGTGGGCAGCACAAAATTAAAACCCATTTTTTAAAACTTTAGCCTGTATGGCCATCATTACAACATTCAACAAAATTAATTTCTTTGATTTTAGAAATATTTCAGCACATAAAGCATCAGCTTTCTTTTCTTTGCCTATTTCATGAGAGAAAGCTTCATATTTCTTCATCATTTGTTTCACTAGCCCCTTTAAATACATATGTTGCCTTATATTCATTGTGCACCAGAAATATCCACAAGTCCATGTGACAACTTCCTTACCTTAGTCCTCTCTGTCCCAACAATCTGCAATCCTCTCTATTGAAATGGAAGCCCACCTTCCCTGGGCAAATGGCAGCAACTCAGGTCAGCATTAACCCATTCTCTTCTGATCACTGATCTGTAGGCACACTATCAGTGAGCCTCCTGGGTTTGCAATGAAGAGAGAGAACTGATCAAGCCTTTTGCACAGTGAGTTGCTTTATGGTCATGGGAGAACAAACAAATTTTGGTGAATCTCTGGTGCGAGGCCAGTAAAACAGTGGAATTCAGCAAAAGCACCAGGAATGATCATGTATAACTTCAGATAGCTGCAGATTTTCTGGACAGGATCAGTGAAGGGAGTGAATTAAGAGACACAAGAGCAAGTACCGGAAGACCAGGGACAAGAACCACACCATGGGCAACTCACCAATGAGATGCCCATTTTATGATGACTGTGACCAGGTCCTGGGCACTGCGCCCAGCAGAGAGCCAACTGTGCTTCATGACAACCTAGTCAGTGGCATAGTGCCCTGTTGTCCCCTGAATCCAGCGGGGGGACGGATGGGAGCCATCCACAGACTCCCAACAAGGAGCATGAAATGACTCATTCAATGAAAGCTGTCCCAGAGCAGGCTGTGGATTAGGATCAACAGCAAATTCTCAGTCCCCACTCAGAAGAGTTGTTTGATTCCCTGCCCACTACTCTCAAGGAACAGCCCACTGCACAGCATGCAGAAAACCCAGTGGAGATGAAGCCACCCCAGAGGCTAGTAGGTGTCTGACTCAAATTTACAGATTATTACAGTAATGGGAGGAATTTCTGTTGTAAAAAGCAATGCAAAAATAAGCCCCAGCAACCAGTGAGGCCACTAATGGCAGATTGTGTCACAGCGCCTTGTTGTCCACCCACTATGTGGAATTCAAAATGGCAACTTGGAATTTCAAACATTCATAAACAGCTGAAAAGGTTATTTTAAGTGTTAAGCCACAGAGGTTTGCTGGGGTCATTCATGCTTTCCTTTCAGTAGTCACTCTGTAATCACTCCTCCTGGCTCTATGGAGCCGCCTGTGAACAGTGAACTGAGCGTGTGTGTTTGGGAAGCAGTTTCCAAATCTAGTCCATTTCAGGTAACGGTCTGCAGGTCATAAAATCATTTTGACAAAGTACAATGGGGGTATCATTTTTTTCCCACAGAACTGTAGCGGGTACAGGGTGGAGGACAGCTGAAGGTTTCAGCATGTTTGCATGCAGCAAATAACAGGATAAGCCATGTGTGAGCTAACACAGCATCATGTTTATTCCCTCATGCATTCTGACCCAATCCTGGCTGCTGATAGCTGCAAACTTTTCCTGAAGGAGGAACTGCAGATAGTTAGTCACATTGTTGGCAATGGCGTATTTTCCAGGCCCCTCTGTATAGTTGACTAGTCCACTCCACCCACAGATATGGTGTTTCTTCACTATACTTTTGAATATTTCAGCTGCATACACTCTCTCCAGCAGCTTGGAATAACTTCGCCTTCTGCCAATAGGGCACCATAAGAACAGTTGTGTCTTCCAAAATATGAAAGGCCTTTTCCATTGGGCCATGCAAGTCCATACTGTAAGAACACAAAGCATCCCTGACTTCTGCTGTCCAGGTGCAAACATCTCCCACAGTGGTAGGTGCACTTTCTGGCTGAGTGTACCAATCCAGCATCCCTTCACTGTCTTAGGTCCATTCAGGGGGAAATAGCTTACCTCTGGCTTCACAAAGGCTGTGAAGAACACAGCAAACCACAGAAATTCAGGCAGCATTAATGACATTGTCATCCAAATGGGTTTGTAGACACCTCCAATGTGATTTTAATGTGCCAAAACCATATTCAATAACCATTCTATACCTATTGAGAGAGTATTAACTAAACCTTTTTTTGCTAGGGCATCTGAAACCAGGGTATGGTTTCATAAGACAAGGCAAAGGGGTATTCGGGGTCCTCCAAAATAGCAGGGGAGACAGTATTTATGTCAATGGCATTTGGTGGGAATAGTATCCAAGACCATCCATGAATATAGACAACCACACATCAAAAAACTCTGGCAGTGTGAACTCTTCCAGTATAGCCCATGTTGACATTCATAAATCTGCCACTGTGGTCCACTAGTGCCTGCATAATAATGGAGTAGTACCCTTTGCAGTTTATGTATGAGGAGGGCAAACTATGGGCACAGGAGTCCCATCAATGGCTCCAGCACAGTTAGGAAACCCTATTTTCTCAAATCCAGCAATTAGCTTTGGAATATCTTTAAGGCCACCTTGGGGTAAACCACATGCCTGAGTGCCTCAGTTACCTCCGCCACCTCTTTACCCACAGCTAACTTTCCAAACCCAAATTGGTTGTCAATGGACCTGTAGCAGTTGGCTACCCCAGACGGTTATAGAAAAGTGCTTCTGGACTGGCCTGGGTGACCTCAGGTGTGTCTCTTTACACTGGAAGGTGCGGGCAAGCTGCTCACAAAGCTCCAGAAATGTGTCTTTCTTCATGCAAAAGTTCTGGGCCCACTTTGGTCATCCCAGGTCTGCAGGACAATGTAGTTCCACCAGTCTAATCTTGTGGCTCTGTGCCAAAAGCAGCACCCTACATAGGGGGCATCAGTGGCTATACCAATTATACTGAGCAGTATTTGCCAGTGCACTCCTCCTCTCCTCCTCCTGCAGTTCCATCAGGAACGCTATCAAGTACCTTGGGTGAGGAAACATCCACCAGCACCTCACAAGAGATGTTTGTCAAAAGGCACCTCCTCCATGTCGCTGGCTCCGGTAGCTGGGAGCACACAGACCAAAATGACTGCTCAGCAGCAGGGCCGGATTTACACCTTATGCGCCCCTAGTCACAGCATCTTCAGCACCCCCTTGCTTATAGCTGAGCTTCGTGTTGCACACAGTTTTAGAGAGGTAAGGCGCCCCTAGAATGCCGGTGTCCCTAGGCATGGGCCTACTGTGCCTAATTGGAAATCCAGCCCTGCTCATCAGGCTGTGTTGGTGGGCTATTCAAACTTCTTGTAATGTGCGGGGTGGGAAGTAAAGTTTTCCCACAGTGCACCAGGGTCCTAGGGCTAGCGTGGCCATGTGTAGGGGGGAGCAGGACTAGGGACTCTGGCATATGGTTACTTGAGTCAGGTCTGCACTCTGCAGCATGGATGCCATTGCCCTAGGTTCCAGCATGGGTTAGAAAATACTTAATGTAGGGTTAAAATGCAACATAGATGCTCAAGCCCAGGGTTCCCTAACACAGGTCAGCTGGCTTGAGTCCTTCTAACCCTGGGCTTACATTGCAGTGTAGACATACCCCTGAGTGGCCAGTAAGGACTAAAATTTGCCCTTTTGGAGTTGTAGAGGGGCCGGTATCAGGAGCATAAGTAAGAATTCTGGCTGGGAACTCTGGGACACATGCCACAGTCACAACTTTGCCATCACTTAAATGCTTCATTAAATACCAGCCAGCTCTGCTTGCCAATGTGGGAAAGCAGGACTATATCCATACTACCACTGCCACCTGCGCTCAGGGCTGTCCCTACGAGGGTGTGGGGCCCAGGACAAATCAGCCCCTGCCAGCTTGGGAGCCCCACTCTGCATCAGCAGCTGGGCCAGAGGGACGGATCCGGCCTGGTGCTGGGCTGCCTGCTGCTTCTGGCAGTTGCCGGCACCTACTGCGGGGCTATTGTTGGCCATAGCGCCACGACAGCTCAGGGCTCCGACCAGGGCAGGGAACTCGCTGCACCAAAACATATGTGGCTGAGCCAGGCGCTATCTCCACTAACTGCCAGCAAGATGGCGGGCCCTGCGGAAGTGACGGATTCATCTTCTGGCAGTGGCATTGGAACATTTTAAATAGGGGTGCTGAAAGCATTCTCAACATCAGTACAGAAAAGGGGAGGGAAGGAAAAAAAGGAAAAAAGAAAAGTTGAGGAGGAAAGAAGTGGAAGGCCAGGAAAGCTGGGAGGAGGAGAGACAGGAGATGGAGAGGTGATGGGGCGGGAGAGGAGCGGAAGAAGAGAAGGAAGGAAAAGAAGAGCTGGAGGAAGAGATGGAGCAAGGACCGGAGATATTTTAAAATCTTTTAAAATGTTTCCTCTGCATCTGGAAAAGAGGAAAGAGATTAGAGGCAAATAGGCACTTTCAACCCCATACCTCCCAGAAAGTCTTTTATATCCTATTTTAAAGAAGCAGGCAGCTGTGAGTAAATACTGCTACAGCTTACAGCAGGGATTCATTTATTTAAATGACATACGGTGTTTGAGGGAAACAGTAAAGTTAGATTTCAACTTTCTACTAACATCACAGGTGCTAAGTCTGCAGAATTGTGTCCCACATCTCCTTCACCCTCGCTACTGAACCTAAGGCTCCTGACTATTATGTTATATTGTATTGTACTAGGAGCTGGCTTGTCATTATTTATCATGCATTTTTTAAAAGTTGACTTTGTGGTTAAATCCTTGCCTACAATTTAGATATTTACCCCTAAGTGACTGATAGACTTAGATGGGATCAGCATTCTCAGGAGACTGGGTTCATTCACAGAGGGGGGAAAAGCAAACAATAGAATCTCAGGAAATCTCCAGCTTCCAATTTTTCCTCTTCTGTGCTGCTTCAGTCATTCACAATAGATGTATTCAGCAGTGGGGACTTATTTCTTCATTCTTTTGATGCATTGTTGTTTATCAGGCCTTGCTGCTTGCAAATGTGTGAATACCTCTCTTATCAGACATCAGATCACCAGAGAGATCATCTCACTGAAGCCCTGAAAACCTGGGGGTTACAGCAAGCATCATATTCTAAAATTAAAAAAGGAAAGCGAACATGTTCAATAATAGTCTTGCCTCTGTGAGACTAAATGAGTCCTTAGGTAATGATATATATTTTATATAGTGATTTCCATCTTCAAAGTACCAGGGAGCCTGAAGGTGGGAAACTAAGTCATTTGTCACAGGCCCCAGAGGTTTAGAGCCAAACTGAGAACTCAGGAATTCCTGACTCCCAGTCCTGTGCTCAGAGAACCGTGCATCTTTTTCAGCTCTTCCCTCTTACTTCCTTTAAAATGTTCCTTTTAAAAAAACCCTTCTTGAAATGGCTCATTTGCTTCCTCAAGCGATGGGACTAATTTGGAAGGCGCTTTTTCCCCCTTAGTGCTAACATGGCTCATCCAGAAATCTAAAGAACCGTGGTGGTTTGAAAGCCCAGGCAGAGGAGAGCTACATCAGCAAGATCTCTGGGATGCATTTTGTCCTTGTGACGGGGTGCTCTACTCACTGCTGGATGGCACCTCCTTCTGGCTATTCTGGTGATTTAGCTTTGCAAGGGCCCCTTCATGCGGTTGCATACCATCTCTCTGCCTCGCTCCGCAGTCCCTCTCTTGCTGCTGCTGCCTCTTCGTGACTCAGCCCTCCACCCAGGTCATTATACGCACACCCACCCCCACTTCCAGGGTATCAAAGTCTTTCTTCAGCAATCTTAGGCAGTCTTCCCATTCGCTGCCTTATTGCTACTTTCTCAGTCTTAGACAGTCTTCCCACTCACTGCCTCATGGTGCCATGGCCTCAGTGGCTGGCAGGGGAACACAGGCCCACCTTCTACTCCAGCTTCCAGTTCAGGGACCCTATAGTTGGCAGCCAAGATTTGTTCTGTTCTACATTTTACTGCCTTTCCTGAGCCTTTTCCTTACCATCTGCCACTGCCCTTCTCTGTGTTTGCCAGCCTCCCAACTCCCTCCTCTCAGGGAGTAACCGTGGCTACCTATCTCTGCAGCCTCCAAACCCTTCTCCCAGGGTCTCCTACTGCAGACTTTCCCAGCCACCACCTCAGCTGCCAATTTCCTAGCTTTACAAGTCTAACCCAGCTTGTTCCTCCTCAGCCAGGCCCCCTCACTTGCTTAGCCACCTGATTCCCCTCAACTGTGGCCTGTTGGGTTAATTAGTGTCTTTCTCAATCTTTCAGGGCAATTGTGTGTGGGAAGGGGGTGGTGCTTTCTGACCATCAGGTCAACCCACTGAATTCAATGGATTGACCTCGTGGCCTGTTTGCTTTCCAGCCCAGGTGTCACCCCATTCCCAGGACAGCGCAATAGTTCTTGTGGGGATCACAGAGGGGGCTTAATAATTGACATGGAGCAGGTATGGGGGAGGCTTAATAGTTATCCCAATGTGTTCTTTGCAAAGCACCCAGCATACTTGGCTTGAAACCACACTTGACCACAGACTACTGGCAAGCCCAGTCTCAGTGCATTATGTTATTACAGGAGTGCCAGAGTATTATCCTTTCTAGGCCTCAATGATTGAATGTGAATTCAGATACATTGTCAAGTAGTTCCATTGCTGCAACCATTACCTACTGCTTCAGTACTTGCAACAGCTATGGGAATTCTTGCTTCCATATTGAAGCAGCTGAGCCTGTGCCCAACCTTCTTGGAAAGATGAAGAGTTGCTTTGGAGAAGCCATTTAAGTAAGAGAGAAGGACAAAAATACAAACAATGCAGAGGATTTAGCAGCTCAATAAATACCCTGGGGGAAAATTGATCAGTCTTACTTCCATTTTCCACGTAGGGCCTTTGTTTTAGTATGATCTGTAAAGGTCAGTGGTGTGTGGAGAAAGGTAGGGAGATCATTGGTTGCCGCTGAGTTCTATATCTCCATCTTGACAAAATCTCTGGTAGGTGTTTGTATTTTTAATGAGCAATCATTTGTCAAATTCATCTGATGACTGATGTGTTCCTTCTGTCAAAGTTTTTCATCCTTTCTGTCAATTTATAACTATAAAGGATTCCTTTGAGATTATAGCAACTTTCATTTACTCAGTATTGTGATAAGCTATGTGCCCTCCAGCGCTTACATAACCTTTACAGTGAAGACCACAAAACAGAGCACTGCTCAGCATGGCAGTTTTATGAGATTTCTGCAGTGCATCAACATTACCAGAATAATGTTTTGACTGTGTACTGTAGACTTCTGGGTTCTTCAAAAGGCAACTTGTTTTAAGCATTCGTGACAGCAAGAAATTGTTTTGTCTGTCTACATACATCATACTGTGTAGGGAATGGGGACCCATTGGCCAACATGGTTTCAAATGACAGAGCTACCTTTTCATTTGGTGTTTGGTGGTTAAGAAAATAACTTTTAAAATACAGATTTTTTTAAGGTGAGTCCTGAGATTCTTTTTACACATGCATTTCCATGCTTATATTTGCATGTGCTATTAATTCAGTTGTACAGGGAAAACTGGGATCTTATCTAAATATCCCACTGTGTACACACAGATCCCTGATTTGTTCCCACAGTTGTGGGAAATGCATGCACAAGAGTAGGCATGGTAATTTGTGCCAGCTTTACTTAATGACAATCTAGTTTTACATAAAGAAATGGTTATATAATGAAGTCTGGGAGTAAACTCTGGCAGCAGACCAGACCTAATAATTCCACTTGGCAAGAGCATCCCTGCCAACAAGGAAATGCCTTGGTTGGTTTTCCAGAGTAAACGATTAACTGTTGCTAAAGGATCTACCATATTGTGGTATTACTGACTGAGGGGGAGAGGGGAAACATAAATGGTTGATTTCTATGCAATGAATTTGTTCTCTACAAACAAATTTGGTTTACTTTGCATTTGATGGATTTGTTCATTTGTTTTATTACCAACAAGGGAGAACAAATAGTGTACTTTCTCTTTAAAATTCAGCTACTTAAATCCAGCCAAAACAAAGAGCAATACTGTACTGGAACAGTTGTGGATCAATATTTTACATCTGATTTCATCCAAGTTTCATGGCAGTGTTTCATTTGAAAAAATTAACTATATCTTCAAAGAAAAAATCCATGAAACATATTAAACAATTGTTTTTGTAGTGAATAGAAGTGTTTGCTTTTCTACTAGCCCACTGGCAAGGATAATTTCAAAATAATGTAAGAAGACACACAGATATTACCTATGTGGATGTACTATAATACTTCATAGAATGTAACTACATGGTGGTATGATTCAAGCTCCTACCGTCCTCAGTAATGATTTAATCAAATGGAAGCTGAAGAGTTTTCATCTATCGTATGGACTGTATTAAGAAACAAATCTCCAAATGTATAACAAAGTTGACTTCCCCAAAAGAGAATTTTATGCATGTATAATAATTAAAATATTATCAATTAAACTTGCAAAACTCTCAGTTACCGAGATTCTATCTAACTTTCTGACCTACAACTTCATTACTGCCATCTCTTCAATATTTCTCTGTCACAGTTCAGTAACCTTTGCATTCCCAATTCAATAGAATGTATATCAAAGCTTCCACAGGTGATTTAGGTGAAGCTGTGTGGGTTTCTATGCATGGAAGTCTGCACATATTATATATTGAATCAGGAAAGCTCTGTAGTAATTATGCTCCACAATAATGTGTTATTTGAATAAATGAATTACGTAGGATAAAACACATAGTGAGAATCCCTATGAGATTGAGTCACTTGTCCAATGTCATACAGCACATTAGCAGCAAAGCTAGAATTAGCTTCCTAATTGGCCACAGTTTGAATAGCTATATCTTGTTAAATTTCTTTTAAATAAATGTATGTGTAATGCTGCTTTTAAACAGATAAAATAAGGATTGATTCCAAGTGTGTTGCCCCCTGAACCCAGTGGTCTGTATGGCCTTTCTAAGACCATAAGCCCACTTCAGTTAGTGTTGCTCGCCTCCACCCCCTCTCCAGAGAGGCTCAGGTTCACAAGAGGCCAAATAGCTCTCTTCATCTCAAGCTTACTCCATTTCCAGTGAAAATGTAAAATGTGCGAGTTAATAAACCAACACTTTACACATTAGAACATCAATGGGTCTCTACTGGGAATCAAAGATACCAAAACAATGTGTGCCTTGAAGCAGTGCAAATATGCAATCAAATGGAAGTCTTCTGCTGAATGCCAAGCAATTAACAGACTTTAAATATTTCCTGTAAATGATTCCTTTATTCTTTTTCTACTCCAAATGGTCCATGCTCATCTAATCTCCATCTTTCCCCCCCAGCAGTGGCCTTAAGTCTCCCAAACCATATGATTCCTATTATAAGACTGGCACCCGGCTTATGATCCATCAACGCCTCACCTTCATGAGGTGCTGATGGATCAGTACAACATGCTAACACCTTTTAGACATTCCAGCAGGAAATCCAATGGTATAAAAATAGACAGCATACCACCAACTGTGTTAACAAATTCTAATTATAATCGGGCCAGCTGTTAGAAGCTACGGGCCATAATGCCTTCATATGATTACAAGTAAAATGACATTGAACATTTACTCTAGCTCTCCTTAATGGTTGTACTCACGTACTGATACATTGTCACTTCCCACGGTAGCCAGCACATGCTGTATCAATAAAGAGAAATATTAAATCCATTCCCAGTGCTGAATATTTGCTCCAAACTTTTAAGATTCTCAGTGGGGAAGCAGCCCTTTCCAGAGCAGGGTTCTGTTTGCAATCTTTGTCATGAGAAAGATGAATCATTCAGTCAAACGCAGATGCAGGCAACCCACAGTTAAGAATATAATGTCTCATTCAGAGGTGTGGTGTCTTTCGTATGGGAGTGGATCAAGACAAAGGATGGATCTATTTTGCCTTCAGACTTTGATGTCAGACATTAAAGACACACTATTGCCTCATGGAAAGCTTTGAAAAAAGCCATTTAAAAGCACTTCTCCTTATAGGAAAGTTTTTGTGTTCACAGCAGCCATTGCCAGAACAAACTAGTGGGGCCCCTTGAGCCATTAATGTCATTAAGCTGTTTTAAAACACATTAGCCAGACATTTGAAAGAAGGCTGCATACATATTCTGTATGATGCTACATATTATAAATATTGCAGTACATCGAATAATAATGAGATTTAGTCTGTTAAATGGTTGTGCTGCACTTTCTGGGTTTTATTTTTAAATTTACCAGCTCTGATGGCAAAACTGTGTGCCCATATTTGCATAATAGTTACCACAATTAAGCATGCAATCAGGTGACGGCACTAACAGATGGATAGCTGGATGCCTAACAAGAAATTTCCATGTCTAAACACCTCAGTTGTGTGCATGGTCACAGGAATTACAATTACACAATTGCACATGGATCTTGTCATCAGAAATGTGTCTCTCTATATTGGATGTAGGCATGGAGCCAGAATATGGCTGAGCCTTCCCCTCCTTCCAGCTAACCACCTTTAAAATAAAGTGATCATAAATATTCCCTGTTTCTCTTCCCACATTTTTATGACTATTTGAGATGATCTTTGTTAAGATCTCATCTGCTCCAGCTGTTTAGCCCCACCAGGAGACTCATCATAATTCAGAGTTTGTAACATCAGGGTTGGTTGCTGTGGCAATGGTTAGAAGCTTAGAGAATTGAGACTCCTGCACAGTGAAGATGTGGAGTATGAAATGTGGAAGAGCAAGGTAAAAATGGATGAGTGCAGGGAAACACAAGCCTGCATTAATGAAAATATGATTGTGTGGCCAACAAGTCACCCAGAGCTATCATCAGAAGTAAGGACAAAGAGGGGAGTTCATAGCTCAGAGTTCAATTTCTCACTAGACTGCTGCGGATCATGCCTGAGCCCACGTTTCCTTAAAAATACCCCTTCTCAGCCCATACACCAACACTTTTTTGTCTCATATTTTGGAGAGTAATAGGTGGGCACACAAGGGGCATGGGATTTGTTTCTCTCCAATGGAGAAAGCTACATCCATAGTTTAACTTAATATAAAACCATGTGTAGCCTCCAATCTCACTTGAGGCCCAAGCCAGCGGTGACTGATGTCTCTGGGAGTCTTTCCATTGACTTCAATGGGATTGGATCAAGCCTTACAGTGGTGCACGGTAGTTTTGTGTTTGATCCTTGCATACCATGCAATGAGAAAGTCCAGTTGTGCAATGAGCAGAAAGGGAAGATTAGCTCTTAAAGACAAAAGCCCTGTTTGCATACGCATTATAGTACTGATAGGAAGAATTATTACTAAATAGAAGTTTTTCAAGAGGTAGTAGTTGCTTTTTCAATGAAAAATATATCTTGAGACTATTCAATCTTTGGTTCTTAGGCTGAGTGTGAGTCTAAAAATGCTTTCAAGTGGTATATAGAAATCTATAAAATGATATCACAACTTACATTTAGAATTTACGCTTTCTGTGTTTTCTTGTCAGCCAGTGATTTAAGAGTGCATGTCCCTTCTGTTTTCTCAATTGCAGATGCATCTATAATGCTGGATGAACCTGCAGCTCATTACTCTACCATTTCTATGCTCATCTAGCCCTGATGCACCTCAGAATTATTTCAGTGAGAAAACAGTTGGAACTTGTTGCAAGAGGAAAAAACAGGCTCTTCATCTGAGAGTGCGTAACATTGTTTTTGGATGTCAATTCACTGCTGACATCAGAGAGATTTTTGATATAAGCTTTCTTTTCCAGTCATATTTTATATACAGGTGCCCTTTTATTCCAGAAAGAAAAATCTGAGTTTCCAACTGTGTGTCCACCAAAGGATGCAAAAAAGGAAGTGAATTAGAACAGGAAAGCAGAGGGAATGTGAATAATAGTGAAGATATATTGAATGTATTGCATTTATTCATGCTGTTAGATTATCTTCTGTATAAGTAACAAATAAGAAGACACATTTAAACAACATCAATGAGGTTGAACTGCCATATTGAAAAATATACAGTAAAAGTATTGCCTTCAGCATATATGTGCCTTCAGCATATACCTCTACACGCAACAAACTTCTACCAAAAAGCTCACAATACTAGTTTCTTTGGAGAACATTTTTATTTAAGAATCTCAAGTGTGTGTGTGTGTGCGCGCGCGCGCAAATGTTTGTTTTGGTATTTCCTGGTCAAGAATTCCAGTGACAATTACATAGTCAAGAATTTCAGTGCTAATGATTAATTGTCACAGTGGACTACACACTCATCTATAACACCTTCAGGATGGGGCAATTATATGAGAGAAATTCCAGTCATCTTTGAATCTTTATTTGGTCAATGAGGGGGATTTCTGTCGTCCTGTCAAAAGCTCAATGAGACGCGTAAATATATGCTAGCATATTTATTATTGTTTTCAGCTTCTTGTGCTCCTTTCTGGAGACCTCAGAAAGTTTGTCAAATAAGGAACAAAAGTGTTCAAACACATTCCATAGTGAAAGGAAGCTAAACTGATATGAGGTCTTCAATTTGTTTAACAGAGGTTGGCATGTAGTCATAATAATCAATGTCCAGAGCTTCATTACCATTATAGTTTTTTAAAGGAAAATACAAACAGGAAACATTTTATTTCCACAGTGTGTTCCTGAAAGTACCTTGTCTTACCATGGGACTTAATTTTTAAAAAATTCATTGAACCTAAAATAGCAGTGAGACATTCAAATGGACCTAACTCTGCTTAAATAGCCAGAATCATGAATCTGAAACAGAACTGCCTTAACCCACTAACCATCTTTCAAACCCAGCCCGCACTAATGCTACAGGAGGGAACGTAGCTAACACCAGTGGAAGGTCCAGCGTGGTTCCTGGAGGAGATAGTCCCTGAATCCCACTGTTAGAATGCTGCAGGAAGAAGAGGAGGCTGCTGAAGAGATGGTCAGAAAAGCCTCCTACAGTTTGGAAAATTCAGATACAAACTGGATCAGCATCCATACCCGTGGGTACCTATCTAAGCTCATCCAAACCTCTGAAGCTTTTGAATTTTGTCCATCACTAACATTAGAGTAAGAGGACTTGTGGCACCTTAGAGACTAACAAATTTATTTGAGCATAAGCTTTCGTGAGCTACAGCCGAAAGCTTATGCTCAAATAAATTTGTTAGTCTCTAAGGTGCCACAAGTCCTCCTTTTCTTTTTGCAGATACAGACTAACATGGCTGCTACTCTGAAACCTAACATTAGAGTGAGAGACCCCATTTATTATTTCTCTTCTCTCATGCAGATGAGAAGCACTGGCCAAGAAACTGGGATAAAAATCCATAGAAAACAAACAGAACTATTGCCCGTGACTGAACATCTGAGAAATGATGGCTGGAAAGCAAATAGGAAGAACAGTAGTATTTTGTTATGTTATAGTTTAGCTTAAATACTATTTATCAACACAAATCATAAATACCACAGCTAGACACTGTAAACTAATCAAACTCATCAATATGCTGAGGTGCATTGAATAGAGTCTTGGCAGTGCTATGTTCTTCAGTGTTAAGTCTTTCCATGGTGCACTTGGAAACCCTTACTCCTTAAGAACATTACATTAATTAGTATTTTTAAGCTCTTACAATTTTTGTGCTTTCTGCACACAAATGTGTGAACAGAATATTATAGCAGCACAAATTTGTTTTGCCTAGTTAATTTAAATGTTGCATAATTTGAATTCAATTGCAACTTATAATTTGTTTGCTACGTGCTGCTCAATATTTTATTTTGATTTAACTCCCATTAGTCTCTCTCTCCTAACCCTTCCTATGTTTATCTTAATAGTCTACGTTTGTATAATTTAGTCATGATTCTTTCCTTGCTTCATGGAGGAAAAAACCTTCTACTGGCCCCTACTAGTAGCAGATTCCTTCCTCTCCATGCCATCAACATTGGGCACATTGGGTGGAGAGGAATTGGATGGGGGATTCTGTCCCATTCTCTTTACTCCCCAGCCACTTCCTGTCTATGGGAGAAGTGGGGAGTAGCAGTCAAGCTCTCCTACCTATTAAGGGCTGATGTTAAGAGCTATTCAAAGAAAAGCCATGTGCCCTGCACAACAAGTTTTATTGGTCCTACAAAACCCAGGAACTATGTTACATATTCTTGAGACTCAACTACTGGCATCTTGCCAACTACTATTTACAGGTATACAGACACAAAGCACTCTCATAACACCACATGTGCAAACTGGTGATGCTACACAGGGGAGTAAAGGGACATCTTAAGGCCCCCTTACTCTCTTGTGCTGCCATATAGAACAAGTCACAATTTTGTCCATGAAGGGGCATTGCTCCATGTGTTCCAGAGCCTTTAGCATAGATTCTTCCAAAAGGGGGATCAAAGCAGAAGGAATACTTCACTGTATAGCCTGCCAGCCACAGCATTGCACTCACAGGCACTTGCAAACATGGCTTTAATTAATAAATACATGTTGCACCAAGAAAATTGCAGGACCTACTGAAAAATGTTGACCCACCACTTCTGTCTCACAATGGCACATAACCATTTGATTACAAAACCAGATTATATCTTCAATATCTACAATAATATAACTTCAGATACTACTACCACTACTACTACCATGTGGTATACAAATATTTTAGGAAAGAAGCTGAAAGGTATGTTAGACACAAGACACCTTTCCAATTAATCTTTATCCTTTTGACAGCAGTTGCATTTGCTTTTGTAAGGAAGACATGTTTAGCCAAGCATTTTAATTACTGTTACTGACAATAGTTACTGGTTTCAGAGTAGCAGCCGTGTTAGTCTGTATTCGCAAAAAGAAAAGGAGTACTTGTGGCACCTTAGAGACTAACAAATTTATTTGAGCATAAGCTTTCGTGAAGTGAGCTTTAGCTCACGAAAGCTTATGCTCAAATAAATTTGTTAGTCTCTAAGGTGCCACAAGTACTCCTTTTCTTTTTGAAAATAGTTAATACTTATATATTTCTAATTTTTTTTAAAACAAACAACACTCAAAGGTTTTTTCTATCTGATGCACACAAGGTGGTGTCCTAACTGGAAAAGCCTGTAATTTGCTATTTTCTATCAAATGTCTCTCCACCTATAGCTCAATTACAGCTTTGTTCCTTGATGATCCTTTATTGATTCTTGAACAATCATTCACACATTCCTGAGAGAAGCCTGCAGATGAATGAGATGGATTTTAAGATGTTTAAATTGACTGGGTTTCATATGGGCCATGGACCCTTAGCAAAAATACCAATACGCACATCTGTAACTCATATTTTCATTTACTTGATCTACTTCTATATTTTTATCAGCTGATCACCAGTTGTTGTATCTTGAAATCAAAAACACATAGGGAAAGAATGTAATTATCCCATCTGGAAGTTTTTGTCTGGATTTATTTCCTACTGTGTATGTGATAATATATTGTGGGGACGGGGACAGGGTGGGGACAGAGGCAGGGAGGACAGGAGTTAGAACCCTTCTCCAAAGTAAATTTTTGTTCATGAATCCCTTTCAAACATTATTTTCTTCGTTGACCTGCATATGCACTTCCTTTAAAAAAAAAGATATGATCTGTAGAACTGAGAGAGAGGTGTTCATGAAGATGTGAAATTCAGTGCCAGTTTACAAGACCTCTTCCATCAATCTATGACTTTGGTTGTCATCTTCATCACTGATAAGCTTTTTGCAATCTTCTAGAGGAAAACCAAAAAAGTATTATGATAGCAGATTCCAATAAGCAAGAAACTGATCCAGAAAGTGAAACAAAAACCCCAGTCAAGCCAAGAGAGCAACTTGAAGTCTTTTCCAAATAATTGAATACAGTATATGGTCAAAAAATATTGTAATTTATATTGAATAACAGCCTAGACAAATCAAAAAGCTAGTGCATTAAAGCTTACTTTATACACGGTTCATTAAGCTATTTGGCTCTACTGCTTTAGCCTGTATTTGACAGTCTTTTAGATAAGATGATGCCTCTTCTACCCCTGAACAATGTGAGTGGGTACATTTGTGTTACCTGATCTATTCCATTTTGTTCTATATAGGTTCTTATACCACGTTCCTACCTGAGCCCCTTCCAGTAGTGTATTAAGCAGTGTGACTAACATTTGTCAGGTGTTTGTTCTCCAATCCTCTCCACAGGAGAGAAGGGAGGGCAGTGGAGTGTCTTGTTTTTATTTATTTATTTATTTACACATTTATATAATACGTGCATGTGTGTGTGTGAGTGTTTTACTATGGATTTGTATTACCGAAGAGAAGGTCAAAGAAATCTGTAGTTGGAGTGGAAGGCAGTGACATTTGTGATGGTCCTTAGTTCCTGTGGGAATTCATTCCACAGCCTTGGGTCAGCCTGCAAGAAAGCTCTGTTTCCTACCTTTTAGCACTTTTCATTTGGACTTTCAAATTCTCAGTTTGTACAGCTATTCACAATAGCTGAGAATTTAAATGCACGTGTGGAATTCGAAAACATTTTTATGCAACAATCATAGAATCATAGAATCATAGAATCATAGAATATCAGGGTTGGAAGGGACCCCAGAAGGTCATCTAGTCCAACCCCCTGCTCAAAGCAGGACCAAGTCCCAGTTAAATCATCCCAGCTAGGGCTTTGTCAAGCCTGACCTTAAAAACCTCTAAGGAAGGAGATTCTACCACCTCCCTAGGTAACGCATTCCAGTGTTTCACCACCCTCTTAGTGAAAAAGTTTTTCCTAATATCCAATCTAAACCTCCCCCATTGCAACTTGAGACCATTACTCCTCGTTCTGTCATCTGCTACCATTGAGAACAGTCTAGAGCCATCCTCTTTGAAACCCCCTTTCAGGTAGTTGAAAGCAGCTATCAAATCCCCCCTCATTCTTCTCTTCTGCAGACTAAACAATCCCAGCTCCCTCAGCCTCTCCTCATAAGTCATGTGCTCTAGACCCCTAATCATTTTCGTTGCCCTTCGTTGTACTCTTTCCAATTTATCCACATCCTTCCTGTAGTGTGGGGCCCAAAACTGGACACAGTACTCCAGATGAGGCCTCACCAGTGTCGAATAGAGGGGAACGATCACGTCCCTCGATCTGCTCGCTATGCCCCTACTTATACAACCCAAAATGCCATTGGCCTTCTTGGCAACAAGGGCACACTGCTGACTCATATCCAGCTTCTCGTCCACTGTCACCCCTAGGTCCTTTTCCGCAGAACTGCTGCCGAGCCATTCGGTCCCTAGTCTGTAGCGGTGCATTGGATTCTTCCATCCTAAGTGCAGGACCCTGCATTTATCCTTATTGAACCTCATTAGATTTCTTTTGGCCCAATCCTCCAATTTGTCTAGGTCCTTCTGTATCCTATCCCTCCCCTCCAGCGTATCTACCACTCCTCCCAGTTTAGTATCATCCGCAAATTTGCTGAGAGTGCAATCCACACCATCCTCCAGATCATTTATGAAGATATTGAACAAAACGGGCCCCAGGACCGACCCCTGGGGCACTCCACTTGACACCGGCTGCCAACTAGACATGGAGCCATTGATCACTACCCGTTGAGCCCGACAATCTAGCCAGCTTTCTACCCACCTTATAGTGCATTCATCCAGCCCATACTTCCTTAACTTGCTGACAAGAATGCTGTGGGAGACCGTGTCAAAAGCTTTGCTAAAGTCAAGAAACAATACATCCACTGCTTTCCCTTCATCCACAGAACCAGTAATCTCATCATAAAAGGCGATTAGATTAGTCAGGCATGACCTTCCCTTGGTGAATCCATGCTGACTGTTCCTGATCACTTTCCTCTCCTCTAAGTGCTTCAGGATTGATTCTTTGAGGACCTGCTCCATGATTTTTCCAGGGACTGAGGTGAGGCTGACCGGCCTGTAGTTCCCAGGATCCTCCTTCTTCCCTTTTTTAAAGATGGGCACTCATCATAGGCCTCCTTTCTTAAAACAAATTTGCCCCATAAAAATAGATAAGGATACTCAGAGTAAAGGTTCCCATGGAAATGTTAACTGATAGACTATCTTATTACATGGCCAATTAACATAGGACAATCTAACATACTGCTGGGTAATTTTTAAAATAATATATTTTTAGGTAGCCCAAGTGATTTTGGAGCAAAATCAACTGGACCAACATTTTTCAAATTTACTTCCATGTGGATGGCAGAGAAATTCAGCCCAGAAAGAATATTTATGCCCAAGTTACTAATGACCAAAATAAGAAATGAAATAGTTATCTGGCCTTTAGCCTGCTGTGTAATGTTAGAGATACAAAAGACTTGCCAACTTTGTCCTAATACTATTCTAGGCACAGTTTTCCAGGAACTCTGGAATAGCACAGAGTAGAGTAGCCATTGTTATACTCTTCAAGTGTAATTGAGCTGGCAGTAAGACAATTATGAATGATTAAATGTTACACTAATCATTATAAATACATTATTGTACTTTATCTAAGGGATTTATTGAAGCATACTGTCTTGCTTCCATATAGTACCTATTTTAAAGTAAAAGCAACATGACTGTAGTAACACTATTTGTAACGTGTAAGACTGCTAGGGTGGAATACTGTCATTTTCATACAGCTAAAGCTAAGCTTGGAAAGGAAGATGGAGAAGCTTGTAATACAGGCTATTCCAAGGGATAACATGAAGGACTAGATGGTGCATGGAGCCATAGAAATAGCCTGCAGAAACTGGAGAAGGATTACAGATTTCCTGCTGACTATGAAATATTTGCATTTATGATATTGAATAAAACAGGGTAGATAGTGGGGAGTAAGAACAAACAAGATAATAGGTAACAAAACTTGAGGAAAATTGGAGATGATTGAAAAGTTGGAGTTGGACAATGCCTTTACATTACAGCCCTGAATTAGGCTTAGTTTGGGGTTGCACCATCCTGAGGATAACTGGCAAAAATATGAGCATTGGCAGTTGCATTATCATTTAGACTATAACTTCATCTCATCTGCAGTCATGCCCCATTTCCTTTGGGGTAATGTGTGCTCTGGAGGGTTCCTGGTGGGACCTGTCTTTGCACTACTGTGGACACATAGTCTGTGATTGTTGTTGGCCCTTGTGTGCGTTTCCCTGTCACTATCTGGCCCTAACCACATAGCCACCAGAAACTGTAAAGCTGCTCTTCATAAAGAACTGCAATTTAATACTATCTTCCGGTTGCAATAATACACACAGTCAGCACAATTATTTGGACTATACTGTACCTGGATTTAAAGAACAGCAGCTGCAGCTAGATTGGTAATATTATGGATGAAAAGAAAGACCATGGAGAGAAGGAAAAATTAATGTGTCTAAAAAAGTTGCCACCCCCAACTTGTGACAACAGCTTTCATCCCTGATGCTATTGGACCTGATCCTGTTTCACATATAGACTCAGTGACTTGAAGGACTACTCCTAGGGGTTAGGGTTTGCAGTATTGGGCTGGTATTTGGGAATTATAGCTTGTTTCAGTGCTATTTTTATTCATTTTATAGATCTGGAATTTATGTGATGAACTTTGAAGACCAAGAGTCAATTAACTATTTTTAGTTCCTTCACAATGTTTTTAGCTCCAGTTATTAATCTGCTTTTCCTGAAAAAGATTGCTAGTTTGGATTGCTATTTTGGTCCCTTGCTTTTTCCCTTGAGCAAAACAAGAACATTATACAAGTAATATTTTCCATTGTTGTGGAATGTTATCAGTGACCTTTTGACAGAACAAAGTTTCTAACTTTAGTCATGCTAAATTATTCAGAAAGAGTCATTCAAACATGCTTCATCCATACTATTCCAGAAGTCTTAGTGCTGTTCCAGGAGTAGCAGATTATGTTGTCTATTGGGAGTGGTACAGAAATAGACAGTATAACATCATATACTGTGTTCTATTATTTCTAGTTTATTCTATTCTTCTTTTGTATTCTATATAGGTTCTTGTAACACTGTATATCTCTGTAGTATCCAAGTACCTTCCAGTAGTGCATTGAGAGATTACTAACATCTGACAAATGTGGTTTGTTTTCTCCCGCAGATTCTCTCTAGGTAAGAGTTGTGTATGCAATGCAAGGTTTTGTTTTGGTTGGGCTTGTTCTTGGTTTATGTGGTTTGTTTTGCTTTGTTTTTTTAAATGCTACTACATGTTTATGTTAGAGAAGGCAGATTGAAGAGGTGGCCTTGCAGTTGGAGCGCGGTGGTGAGGTCTGTGTTGGTCCTTATTTCCTGGGGAAATTTATTCCACAGTCTGAAACCAGCATCCAAGAAAGATCTCCTACAAAGATTAGCTTTCCTCCTGTAGTAGAAAATTCCACTTGTCAGTGGAGCAGAGTTGTCAATCACAGTCATCAGCCCGGAGCTTTCTTGTGTATTTATACCATGCCTGTCTCTGTATCTGCAAAGGATGAAAAAAGAAAGGAGAACATGCAAAATTCAGTGGCTTATACAATATAACCATGATTACAATAACGGCTCAGTTAATGTCTTCATCATGATATTATTCTTACTCCTTCTTAGAACAGTCAAAAAGTTCATCTCCATATCCTCAGCAAATAGCATTTTAGTCAGTATTTAGTGTATTATTAAGGCTATGTTTTAGTCACAGGTATTTTTAGTAAAAGTCATGGACAGGTCACAAACAAACATTCATGGCCAGTAAACATTCATGGCCCGTGACCTGTCCATAACTCGTACTATATACCCCTGACTAAATCATGGGGGCAAAGGGGTGGCCCAGGGGTGCTGCAGGTGCATGGAGTGCAGCCCAGGGGGCACCACGGGTGCTGGAGCAGGTGACCCGGGACCTCCGCTGGTGTTGGGGGGGCAGATGGCGGTGTGCAGCCTGGGACCCCGCTGGCGCTGGAGGGGCAGTTGCTGGGAGCAGTTGGCAGGGCTGGCAGGCTCCCTACCTGGCTCCGCGCCTCCCCGGAAGAGGAGACATCCCCCTCCCTCAGCTCCTAGCTCTGCGCGCTGCCTCTGCCAAGAGCGCTGGCTCCACAGCTCCCACTGGCCAGCAACTGTGACCAATGGCAGCTGCAGGGGTGGTGCCTGCGGTGGAGGCTGCATGCAGAGCCACCTGACCATATCTCTGCCTAGGAGCTGAGAGAAGGGGATGTTGCCCCTCAAAGTAAGCACCGCTCAAAGCCCTCATCCGTCCCGTGCTCCCTCCCACACCCAAACTCCTATGCAGCTGGGGGAGGGAGGGCATGGTGGCCTGATACTACCCCAGCAGCAGCCAGTGTGACTGGCCCAAGGGCTACCTGAAAATCAGCATTATCAGTGTGTCTTTCCCTCAGCATTTCTACTCATAATCACATCAAGGCAGATACTCAACTTGTGTAAATTGGTACAGTTCTGTCAAGCTGCCTAGAGTGGCTCAAGGACATGAGTACCAACCTCAGGGCAGACTATTTAGAATCATGGCACACAAACGAAATTGTTTATGAGTTCTATACTTAGATTTCACCAAGCATCAAGTCTGAACTCCTCAGGCACTACAACAGCCTTAACATGGAGTCACAGACTGTAGCCTTGGGTACTCCAGTCTATTTTGCCACCCAGGTAAGCTTGCCTTTGTGATAGATGGTCCCTTACACCAAAAATCACAACACTATTCAGGTTACTCCCAAATCCAAAGGACTGGTCACTTATGCCAGATCAATTGCACTCTAAATATTACACCACAGACAGTGCTTATAGCCAATCCTATAATAAGCTAACTAAAGGCTTATTAACTAAGAAAAAGAAATGAGTTATTTACAAGGTGAAATTAGGTAAGGTTATACACAGAAATGAGTTACAGTTTTAGGTTCGAAAAGATGGAAGAAGCTTCTATAATAAGAAAGCACTATATGCCCTTTATGTCTATGCAGGCCAAACATTGGAGATCTTTTGCTTATGCTTAGTAATCCTTGCCCCTTTGAGTCCAAGCAGCATAAAGAAAAGTTTTTTCTTGTTAAGGATTTTTCTTCCCATTTTTTAAAAAAGCATTAACTAATGTAAAATGCTGTCTTCCTACAAGAGGTGTTAGGTCCTGCCCACAAGAAGGCCCATTGAAACCAAATGAGCCATTGTGAAATATCAGAGAACGAAGATTTTTTAAGTGCATTCCTTCCCACCTCCCATGAGTTTACCTGCACATCTCCTCTTTATGGGAGGTGGGAAGAAATGCACTTAAAAAATCTTCATTCTCTGATATTTCACAATGGCTCATTTGGTTTCAATGGGCCTTCTTGTGGGCAGGACCTAACATCTCCTGTTGGAAGACAACATTTTACATTAGTTAATGCTTTTTTCCTGTTTGCATTACAGAGGCTTACAACGCAAACACACAAATATAACCTTATAACATGGAGTACAAATGTTAAGTGAGATTACTACCTGCAACATCCTACAGTCATTTCATAAAATCTAAACACTAAACACATTTTTATAAGCCTAATACCTATTTGAACAATATTAATGCACAGGTAGTCAGACTGGTTTCCAGCTATGTATTTGTCAGTGTTCAGTTGAGGCTTAGGGGCCTTGTCATGAGCTGGCATCTGATCTGCCAGTGACACAAGTCCCATTGGCTTCAATGAAGCTATGACAATTTGAATGAGCTGAAGAACTGACCTGTACCTCACCAAATTGAGTACCAAACACCCATCCTGACTATTTTCCCCGAGAAAGATTTTAAGAGCTTACACTTCCACAGTGTGAGAGTGTTCTCCCCTTCTGGGAAATTTCAATTACTCTTCTTAAGCCACCTCCAGTTATTATTTATCAACCATATTCTATAGCAACATGCTTTCTGGAAACAAGTTCAACTGAAACCGGCTGTACACAAGTTCATTTTTTATTTTATTTTATGTACAATACAAGCAGGGAAATTTCTTTTCCTTTCAAAGATTGCCAGATTATCATAGTATCCATGAAACTGAGCAGGGTTATTTACTAACTAGTAAAATAAATCTATCCTACATCAGGAAAAGCTGGTTTATATTTACTATACAAAATACAACTCCCATGTTACAAAAATCAGTGAAAAATTCATTGAGATAGTCTGTAATCAGTGCCGTAAATTCTGAAGAGAGATACTATAGAAATGCCATTTCATTCTGGCTGAGTTTCAAGTAGAATGGCAATTAATATTTCCCATTTTCAATTAAAATATATTTCAGGATGTGAATTATTAAATGAAATATGATGTTTCACTGTTTTAAGTTTTCAGATGTTCTCTTTCCTGGTTTAAAGGATTATATGCTTTTAATGATAAATCTGTTCCAGTCCATAATGCTCTAGAACTTTACTAAGCTATCAGGACAACAACTGATGTTTCCAAAAAGAGGACACCAATTAGTTGGCTTAGTTCCAGCTAGAAATAGGCGTTGCGCTAAGGTTAAATCCTGCCTCAGGAGAAACACCTTTGAATCCTGATTATCTTTATTTTTAACTGTTAAGGATCAGTAGAGAATGTGGTCTGACTCTCATTACTTCACTCACTGACTCTCTCTAAAATGCTGACTTTTGTAATTAGGATGATAAAAGACTATTTCTTTATTATATTTAAACAGTGTCTAAAATGGATACCAAAACCAAAACACATGGAAGATGAAGAATTAAACGAATCAACTTCAGTATGCTTTTCATCTCCCACTAAATTACCAAGAGCAAAATTCTGCTACTCTGACTCATACTGGGTAGTAGTTGCTCCATGAGATGACCCACTAGAGTCAATGAGACTCCTCATCAAGTACTGAATAAGAGTATTAGAGTCTGGCCCTAAATATCTGGGGATCCTTTCTATCATTGAGGTCTACTGAGCTGTGGAATAGTCCCACACTGAAAGGAGTAGAAACTTCATTACTTTGGACATTTAAAACTAGAATGGATAAAACTATAGAAAATAGGGAACACTCTTGCATTGGCAAAGAGAGAGCATGGATGTCCTAGCAGATCTTCTCCATCTCTAACTCCTAGTACTGTACTATTCTTTCTGTTGCCCATCAGATTAAACAATTCTGGAGTGTCCGAGGTCTCTCTGAGTAGTGAGGCTAGTAGTACCTCCTAGATTATTTCTAGATTGAGTAATTACTGTGATACAGCATGGCCAATGGGGAGCAGGAGAGTGTTCAAAGGGAGCCTTATTCCTTGTAGAGGGAAGAAAGTTTGCTGTAGGTTAATTAAAGCACCTGAAGCCAATAAGAGCACCTGAAGCCAGTCACCTGATAAAACCCCCCTGCTTCAATCAGACAAGGGAAGGAGTTGAAGCAGAGTGGATTGGTGTTGGAGTAGAGAGCAGTTTGAAGGAGTTGAAGCAGAGTGGGTTTTGTCAGGTGACTGGTTTCAGGTGCTTTAATTGGCTTCAGGTGCTTTAATTAATCTATAGCAAACTTTCTTCCCTCTACAGGGAATATGGCTCCCTTCTAACACTCTCCTTCTGCCCTCTGGCCATGCTGTATCACATTACTAAAGTCTCTATAAATCCTAATAATATGCACCCTTTATACATGTGTAGGCCTGTAGAAGGGCACCAAGCATGTTTCTATCCTCTGCAAACCTATTCAGCCAAAGTTCAAGATAAGTAGAAAATCTTAGTTTGGCCCATTCCAGAGTGGCCTGCTTACAATGGGATGCGGCTCCAGAAAAGTAGATTGCCTCCTTCCGAGCAATAACAACCATGTCTTTCCTCAGGAAAAAAACAACACTCTATACACAGGCTTGGTCCTTTGAATACAATCATTCATGTATAGATTCATAGATTCATAGATACTAAGGTCAGAAGGGACCATTCTGATCATCTAGTCCGACCTCCTGCACAGCGCAGGCCACAGAATCTCACCCACCCACTCCTACAAAAAACCTCACCTATGTCTGAGCTATTGAAGTCCTTAAATCATGGTTTAAAGACTTCAAGGAGCAGAGCAGCCTCCCTCCAGTCACCCATGCCCCATGCTACAGAGGAAGGCGAAAAAATTCCAGGGCCTCTCCAATCTACCCTGGAGGAAAATTCCTTCCCGACCCCAAATATGGCGATCAGCTAAACCCTGAGCATATGGGCAAGATTCACCAGCCAGATACCCAGGAAAGAATTTTCTGTAGTAACTCAGATCCCATCCATCTAATATCCCATCTCAGGGAATTAGTCCTATTTACCCTGAATATTTAAAGATCAATTACTTACCAAAATCCCATTATCCCATCATACCATCTCCTCCATAAACTTATCAAGTAGAATCTTAAAACCAGATAGATCTTTTGCCTCCACTGCTTCCCTTGGGAGGCTATTCCAAAACTTCACTCCTCTGATGGTTAGAAACCTTCGTCTAATTTCAAGTCTAAACTTCTTGGTGGCCAGTTTATACCCATTTGTTCTTGTGTCCACATTGGTGCTGAGCTGAAATAATTCCTCTCCCTCTCCTCTGATATATTTATAGAGAGCAATCATATCTCCCCTCAACCTTCTTTTAGTTAGGCTAAACAAGCCAAGCTCCTTAAGTCTCCTTTCATAAGACAAGTTTTCCATTTCCCGGATCATCCTAGTAGCCCTTCTCTGTACCTGCTCCAGTTTGAATTCATCCTTTTTAAACATGGGACACCAGAACTGCACACAGTATTCTAGGTGAGGTCTCACCAGTGCCTTGTATAATGGTACTAAAACCTCCTTATCCCTACTGGAAATGCCTCTCCTGATGCATCCCAAAACCGCATTAGCTTTTTTCACAGCCATATCACATTGGCAGCTCATAGTCATCCTATGATCAACCAATACTCCAAGGTCCTTCTCCTCTTCCGTTACTTCTAATTGATGAGTCCCCAACTTATAACTAAAATTCTTGTTATTAATCCCTAAATGCATAACCTTACACTTCTCACTATTAAATTTCATCCTATTACTATTACTCCAGTTTACAAGGTCATCCAGATCCTCCTGTATAATATCCCGATCCTTCTCTGAATTGGCAATACCTCCCAGCTTTGTATCATCTGCAAACTTTATTAGCACACTCCTACTTTTTGTGCCAAGGTCAGTAATAAAAAGATTAAATAAGATTGGTCCCTAAACCGATCCCTGAGGAACTCCACTGGTAACCTCCCACAACCTGACAATTTTCCTTTCAGTAGGACCCGTTGCAGTCTCCCCTTTAACCAATTCCTTATCCACCTTTTGATGTTCATATTGATCCCCATCTTCTCCAATTTAACTAATAATCCCCATGTGGCACGGTATCAAATGCCTTACTGAAATCTAGGTAAATTAGATCCACTGCATTTCCTTTATCTAAAAAATCTGTTACTTTTTCAAAAAAGGAGATTAGGTTGGTTTGGCACGATCTACCTTTTGTAAAACCATGTTGTATTTTGTACCATTTACCATTGACTTCAATGTCCTTAACTACTTTCTTCTTCAAAATTTTTTCCAGGACCTTGCATACTACAGATGTCAAACTAACTGGCCTGTAATTACCCGGATCACTTTTTTTTCCTTTCTTAAAAATAGGAACTATATGAGCAATTCTCCAATCATTCGGTACTACTCCTGAGTTTACAGAATCATTAAAAATTCTTGCTAATGGGCTTGCAATTTCAGATGCCAATTCCTTTAATATTCTTGGATGAAGATTATCTGGGCCCCCCCGATTTAGTCCCATTAAGCTGTTTCAGTTTCGCTTCTACCTCAGATATGGTAATATCTACCTCCATATCCTCATTCCCATTTGTCATGCTACCATTATCCCTAAGATCCTCTTTAGCCTTATTAAAGACTGAGGCAAAGTATTTGTTTAGATATTGAGCCATGCCTAGATTATTTTTAACCTCCATTCCATCCTCAGTGTTAAACGGCCCCACTTCTTCTTTCTTAGTTTTCTTCTTATTTATATGGCCATAGAACCTTTTACTATTGGTTTTAATTCCCTTTGCAAGGTCCAACTCTACTCGACTTTTAGCCTGTCTCACTTTATCCCTACATGTTCTGACCTCAATTAGGTAGCTTTCCTTGCTGATCCCTCCCATCTTCCACTCCCTGTATGCTTTCTGCTTCTTCTTAATCACCTCTCTAAGATGCTTGCTCATCCAGCTTGGTCTACAACTCCTTCCTATGAATTTTTCCCCTTTCTTGGGATACAGGCTTCCGATAGCTTCTGCAGCTTTGATTTAAAGTAATCCCAGGCCTCCTCTACCTTTAGATCCATAAGTTCTTCAGTCCAATCCACTTCCCTAACTAATTTCCTTAATTTTTGAAAGTCAGCCCTTTTGAAATCAAAAACTCTAGTTGCAGATTTATTTTTGTTAATCCTTCCATTTAGTTTGAACTGAATTAGCTCATGATCATTTGTGCCAAGATTGTCCCCTACAACCATTTCTTCTGTGAGGTCCTCGCTACTCACCAAAATTAAATCTAAAATGGCATCCCCTTTAGTCGGTTCAGCAACTACTTGATGAAGAAATCCATCAGCTATCGCATCTAGGAAAATCTATTACTAGCAATGGTCTTCCAGTCTATATCTGGGAAGTTAAAAATCTCCCATGATCACGCAGTTTCCATTAGTATTTACTTTATTAAAAACATTAAAAAGGGCTCTATCCATATCCAAATTAGATCCCAGAGGTCTATAGCACACCCCAAGCACTATCGTAGGAGAGGCTTTACTAGTTATCTTCCCCAATGTAATTTTTGCCCAGACGGACTCTGTCTTATCCATTGCATCGCTTCTTATTTCTTTACATTCTACCTCATCATTGATATACAATGCTACTCCACCCCCTTTACCTTTGTTTCTGTCTTTCCTAAACAGCACATACCCTTCAATACCTGTAGTCCAGTCATGACTACTATTCCACCATGTTTCTGTTATCCCTATAATATCTGGTTTCACTTCCTGCACCAGTAGCTCTAGTTCCTCCATTTTGTTACCTAGGCTCCTCGCATTGGTGTACAAACATCTTAATTTTTGCTGTTTGGCCTTGCTCACATTTTGTACCCTATTAGGCACAGTCATTCTACAGCCAGTATAACCTATTAGACTAGTATCCATACGGCCCTCGCTCCTTATATACATTCTCCTACCCACGGCTGTATCCTTTCTTACTTCGTCTTCTTCCCTCTCAATGCTAAAATCTGGCATGGAGATTTCCTGGACATCTCCCAACCATCTCCCCCTAATTCCTAGTTTAAAGCTCTCTTTATCAGTTGTGCCAGCCTTGATCCTAGAAGTCTATTTCCTTCCCTACTCAGATGAAGTCCATCTCGAGAGAACTGTCCTCTGTCCGTGAATGCCTCCCAGTGGCCATATATCCCAAAGCCGTCCTTATAGCACCACTGCCTAAGCCATCTGTTGATAGTCATAATCTTGTCACACCTTTTTTGCCCTTCTCTAGGAACAGGAAGGATCCCACTAAAGATCACCTGAGCCCCAATTTCCTTAAGCGTCTTCCCCAGCCTAGCATAGTCTCCCTTAATACTTTCCAGTGAGGATCTAGCCGTATCATTTGTTCCCACATGAAGGATAATTAGGGGATTCTTTCCCGTGTCCTTTAGGATCCTTTTCAACGTCAGGTCTACATCCCGTATCTTAGCAGCATCCCGTATCTTATCCGGAAGACAGCACACCCTTCTATTCTCTGGATCAGCTCTACTTACAGGCCTGTCTATTCTTCTCAATAAAGAGTCCCCGATCACATAGACCTGCCTTTTCCTCGTGACAGTGCTATTCTCCAGTCTCTCCCCTGTTACCTCTGGCTGCAAGTTCTTTCCATTCCTATTTTCCCTTACAATCTTCTTCAACCCATCCTGTATCCTCCTGGGGCTCATATTTGGTGTAGTCTCCCTTGGCTCTTCTGCTTTTCCTATAGGACTAGCCTCTCTTCTCTTCTTCCTTACCCTTCCACCTTCAACAAGTACCTGCTGAGCCCCTTCTTCATTTTCCAACTCTGCAAACCTGTTCCTAAGCTCTATTTCTCCTTCACTAGCCTGTCTTTTCCTCTGCCTGGTTCTTTTAGTCACATGCTTCCACTGATCACTTTCCTCACCCAATCTCCCCTCAAAATTCCCCAGCCCCGCTTCCATCTGTGAGTCTGAGCTTTTCCCTTCAGATACCTCATATCTTTTCTCCATCATCTGCTCAAACCCCTTCCTAAACTCAACGAGACTTTTCACCTGCATCTCCAAGCCTCGGATCTTTTCCTCCATCAGCTCTATCAGACGGCATTTCATGCAGAAAAAACTCTTACCAGGTCCCCCCTCCAGGATCATGTACATACCACAGCTTCCACATCCAGTCATCCTCAATGTGTTTTTCACTACAGGAGTCATTCCCACAGCTGCCTCTCTATCTGTCATCGCCTTCCCACCTAAGTCCTGTTAATCTTCTCCTCCAACAGAACTCCCACTCAAACTCCCCCCATTTACAGCTCTGTTTGCTAGCTCCTGAGCCGCTGCAGCTGTCTGGTGGAATGGCATTGCCCCCCCTAAGAAATAACTTAGACTCCCCCATTACCACAGGACAGAAATTGGTTGAAAGTTGGATGACAAAGCAAAAAAACCAAACTCTTTCGTACAAGTTTTCTTTGCTATGCGCGCATGATGTATAATGATTTTTGTTCTTTGTTTACTTGTTTTGTTTGGTTTTTACCTTATAAATATAAGATGGACTTCTTTATTCAGGCTGACTTTAATAATCTTTGGAGGATGTAGAACATTACATCACAGATAGAGCTGTCTCAGCCAAAGACTCTACATTCTCTCCCTATTCATTCTAGGCCTTGGAGGACTACAGCTCAGGCTTTTGGTCCAGCTGTGATATCAAGTTCCAGGTACTCCAAAGATTGTCCAAGTCCTCCAAACAAGGGAAACCATGATCTGAGTCTATCTAATGCTAAAAACAAGAAATAAAAAGCTTTTTTCCTCCATAAAACCTTTGAGTGTGCTGTCATTGAGGACACAAATAATAATTTGATTGATTGATTTTTGCTTTCCTTTGAAGGTTAATCTTTAAAGAGAAGTCAGCTTATGCATTGAGCTCCAGCTCTCCTGTGGCATGTCCATTCCATGTAATAGTTTGCATAGTTGTAGTACAGTATTACTTTATATGTCTCCTTCCTTCTCATCACAAGCTAACACATACTTGTCAAAAAAGAAGAACGCAGATAAGGGAGGGAACAAACACACTGAATTCCAGGGCATTGTGGAATACAAAGAAAAGAGTTTATACTAACAGCATCAGCAAAGGCCTATGGGAATTATACACCATTTAGAATGGAAATACATAAAAGTGGCCAAATGGTCGGCCTGTATTGAATATACACAAAAATGCTAATGAAGCTGGACTGGTCCTATATATCCAAATATCTGAGAGATTTTCTGTGTGGAGGATGGAATATATAGTCAGCAGTTTGGCCTGTTTTCTCAGTTAAAAAAAGAACCATTAGGGAAAGATCAGGGTCAACTGAAAGATTTAATTAAATTGACTATTCATATCAATGAGTGCAAGCCTGCGGGCTCTTTCTCGAGTCATGTCTTGGACAGAGTGGGAAAACTTGTAGACAAAACTAAGCTTTTACTTGCAAAATTAGCTTTCTGTTTAATAAATTTCTCATTCAATATTCGCAAAAAGAAAAGGAGTACTTGTGGCACCTTAGAGACTAACAAATTTATTAGAGCATAAGCTTTCCTGAGCTACAGCTCACTTCATCCTCTGATATTCTTGTTAACTGCTGGAATTAGCCTACCTGCTTGTCACCATGAAAGGTTTTCCTCCTTCCCCCCCCTGCTGTTGGTGATGGCTTATCTTAAGTGATCACTCTCCTTACAGTGTGTATGATAAACCCATTGTTTCATGTTCTCTGTGTGTGTGTATATAAATCTCTCCTCTGTTTTTTCCACCAAATGCATCCGATGAAGTGAGCTGTAGCTCACGAAAGCTTATGCTCTAATAAATTTGTTAGTCTCTAAGGTGCCACAAGTACTCCTTTTCTTTTTGCGAATACAGACTAACACGGCTGCTACTCTGAAACCTATCATTCAATATTGTGATGTGTGGATTTTTTTCACAAAATATTTCAGAACTGGAAATTAGTATTTTCAGTTCTGTAGAAGGACTTGATGCTTATACCATGCTACATGTCATACTAATTAGGGATTCAAATCTTCTATAGACCCAAGCATCTTTCGGACTAGAAACAGGTATCAATATCACATGTTTCCACAACATGAGTAGGCAAACAAATGTGAGGTTTGGTATCAGTTTTGAATCTTTTCCATTGTGCATCTCTGACATATTGGATTTTTTTTTTAACTAACAGTTTTATAGATAGGTTTCAGAGTAGCAGCCGTGTTAGTCTGTATTCGCAAAAAGAAAAGGAGTACTTGTGGCACCTTAGAGACTAACAAATTTATTAGAGCATAAGCTTTCGTGAGCTACAGCTCACTTCATCGGATGCATTTGGTGGAAAAAACAGAGGAGAGATTTATATACACACACACAGAGAACATGAAACAATGGGTTTATCATACACACTGTAAGGAGAGTGATCACTTAAGATAAGCCATCACCCACAGCAGGGGGGGGAAAGGAGGAAAACCTTCCATGGTGACAAGCAGGTAGGCTAATTCCAGCAGTTAACAAGAATATCAGAGGAACAGTGGGGGGTGGGGTGGGGGGGAGAAATACCATGGGGAAATAGTTTTACTTTGTGTAATGACTCATCCATTCCCAGTCTCTATTCAAGCCTAAGTTAATTGTATCCAGTTTGCAAATTAATTCCAATTCAGCAGTCTCTCGTTGGAGTCTGTTTTTGAAGCTTTTTTGTTGAAGTATAGCCACTCTTAGGTCTGTGATCGAGTGACCAGAGAGATTGAAGTGTTCTCCAACTGGTTTTTGAATGTTATAATTCTTGACGTCTGATTTGTGTCCATTCATTCTTTTACGTAGAGACTGTCCAGTTTGGCCAATGTACATGGCAGAGGGGCATTGCTGGCACATCATGGCATATATCACATTGGTAGATGCGCAGGTGAACGAGCCTCTGATAGTGTGGCTGATGTGATTAGGCCCTATGATGGTATCCCCTGAATAGATATGTGGACAGAGTTGGCAACGGGCTTTGTTGCAAGGATAGGTTCCTGGGTTAGTGGTTCTGTTGTGTGGTGTGTGGTTGCTGGTGAGTATTTGCTTCAGATTGGGGGGCTGTCTGTAAGCAAGGACTGGTCTATCTCCCAAGATCTGAGAGAGCGATGGCTCGTCCTTCAGGATAGGTTGTAGATCCTTGATGATGCGTTGGAGAGGTTTTAGTTGGGGGCTGAAGGTGATGGCTAGTGGCGTTCTGTTGTTTTCTTTGTTGGGCCTGTCCTGTAGTAGGTGACTTCTGGGTACTCTTCTGGCTCTGTCAATCTGTTTCTTCACTTCAGCAGGTGGGTATTGTAGTTGTAGGAATGCATGATAGAGATCTTGTAGGTGTTTGTCTCTGTCTGAGGGGTTGGAGCAAATGCGGTTATATCGTAGCGCTTGGCTGTAGACAATGGATCGAGTGGTATGATCTGGATGAAAGCTAGAGGCATGTAGGTAGGAATAGCGATCAGTAGGTTTCCGATATAGGGTGGTGTTTATGTGACCATCGCTTATTAGCACCGTAGTGTCCAGGAAGTGGATCTCTTGTGTGGACTGGTCCAGGCTGAGGTTGATGGTGGGATGGAAATTGTTGAAATCATGGTGGAATTCCTCAAGAGCTTCTTTTCCATGGGTCCAGATGATGAAGATGTCATCAATGTAGCACAAGTAGAGTAGGGGCATTAGGGGACGAGAGCTGAGGAAGCGTTGTTCTAAGTCAGCCACAAAAATGTTGGCATACTGTGGGGCCATGCGGGTACCCATCGCAGTGCCGCTGATTTGAAGGTATACATTGTCACCAAATGTGAAATAGTTATGGGTCAGGACAAAGTCACAAAGTTCTGCCACCAGGTTAGCCGTGACAGTATCGGGGATACTGTTCCTGACGGCTTGTAGTCCATCTTTGTGTGGAATGTTGGTGTAGAGGGCTTCTACATCCATAGTGGCTAGGATGGTGTTTTTAGGAAGATCACCAATGGACTGTAGTTTCCTCAGGAAATCGGTGGTGTCTCGAAGATAGCTGGGAGTGCTGGTAACGAAGGGCCTGAGGAGGGAGTCTACATAGCCAGACAATCCTGCTGTCAGGGTGCCAATGCCTGAGATGATGGGGCGTCCAGGATTTCCAGGTTTATGGATCTTGGGTAGCAGATAGAATACCCCAGGTCGGGGCTCCAGGGGTGTGTCTGTGCGGATTTGTTCTTGTGCTTTTTCAGGGAGTTTCTTGAGCAAATGCTGTAGTTTTTTGGGGTAACTCTCAGTGGGATCAGAGGGTAATGGCTTGTAGAAAGTGGTGTTGGAGAGCTGCCTAGTAGCTTCAACAAAAAAGCTTCAAAAACAGACTCCAACGAGAGACTGCTGAATTGGAATTAATTTGCAAACTGGATACAATTAACTTAGGCTTGAATAGAGACTGGGAATGGATGAGTCATTACACAAAGTAAAACTATTTCCCCATGGTATTTCTCCCCCCCACCCCACCCCCCACTGTTCCTCTGATATTCTTGTTAACTGCTGGAATTAGCCTACCTGCTTGTCACCATGGAAGGTTTTCCTCCTTTCCCCCCCCTGCTGTGGGTGATGGCTTATCTTAAGTGATCACTCTCCTTACAGTGTGTATGATAAACCCATTGTTTCATGTTCTCTGTGTGTGTGTATATAAATCTCTCCTCTGTTTTTTCCACCAAATGCATCCGATGAAGTGAGCTGTAGCTCACGAAAGCTTATGCTCTAATAAATTTGTTAGTCTCTAAGGTGCCACAAGTACTCCTTTAGTTTTATAGATAGTTAAGCAGGTCAGGTATACTGTCATAGTATCTCATGACAGTTATCATGTAACAAAATACATCTACAAGGTCTGCAGAAGATCTGCAAATATGTGAATGCAGTGTATAGTGCAGTCTCAGACATCAGAGTTCAGAGAAAGACCAATCATGCAATAAATTCAGGCCTGGTTCAGGAGCAGTTATTACCTGCAACTCATTAAAAGCAGGAAAACGGGGGAACAGAACTAGCCAGCCAAGATAATGAATGCCTAATGCAAGAGAGCTTAGGTCATCAACACGCTGACTGATCCTTAGTCAAGAGCTACTTGTCCAAAGGAAGAGTGTTGTACACAAAACCTTACAGTCTAGGAACAAAGGATATGAAGAAACTGATATGCCATAACAAAGAAAAGTTACCAATCTTGATCTCTTTGAAATCCATGGCAAAACTGTCCTTGACTTCAATGAGACCAAAATTTGTTTCTTGGTGTGACACAGAGGTGCACTGGTGGTTCACTACTCTTTCTCAGCAACCCTTGTCAGCCCTGACAAACTCACTACACCTAAAACATTGCTGCCATAGTGTTCATCTGTAAAGAATATGAAAACTTGTGACACACTGGTCGCTAATATTCTTGTGAAATGTATGCATTAACACTATATGAGGAATTATTGATACTTATTGATATTATGCTTTAAAGTCTGTAACCAAAGGGAGAAAACAGTTTTCTTCCAGACAAGATGGAGGATAGTTATTTCCCTGTCTTTAATGTAAATTGAGCATGATGATGCCAGAGACAATGAGCAGTTCATTTTCACTGGAGGTAAACAGGAGAAACAAATTAACATGAGAATGTGAAATCAGCACACTGGAGTTTGAACTGCAGGACTTCATCCTGACTCTGTTGACAAAGACAATAAACTTTGGGAATACAAGATCAAGCAAAAAAACATTTTGACGTTGAGGGGACACGGAAGGAACAAAGAGGTCAGCACTCTTTGCATCTATGAATAGTGGATCCCTAATCATGTGGTTTGGTGATGCTGAGAAGTAGCTGTAGGTGAGACAAAGCTTGGAGTCTGCTGAAGTTATACTTGGTCTCTTAGAAGCGTGTTTATTTGTAAACTTTTTCTATTTTCTATTATCCCTGCATAGTATCACTTAAATATCTGTTCTTTATTAATACATTTATTCTTGTTTTATTATAAATTCATCTGAGTGCTGTTATATTAAAGTGAGGTGTACATCATCAGCTGAGCCAACAGATTGGTGTGTGTTCTCTCTTTGAAGACAGAGAACTTGGGAATTTCTGTAAGTGTCCAGTGACGGGGTCTGGATGCTGCAGCGGAACGCTCTTCCAGGGGTTCAGGAACTGGGGCACCAAGAATTATCTGCAAGGCAAGGAGAGGACTAGCAGAGGCCTGAGGTGTGCTGGGATGGCGAAAAAACTAGATTGTCAGGGAACTGACATACAGTTTAGCAGTAGCAAATCTCTCTCTCACTGAGGCAGAAAAGTAACAAGATGACTTATAATTCTGGACACCCCAAGATGCCTCACACTTAGTTCATAAAATAACTGTTTCACACTGCAGCCTACACCACATACTTGGACTTCACCATCCTTTTCTCTCTTTAGTGGGCAGGCTCAGCTGAGTCTCTGATAACAGAGACTGAGACAGGCTCCACAATAAAAGAAATGTTCCCAGAACTGGTTGCAATATATGAGAGCCTGCAATAAGTTATGACCTCACTAGTGAACAAAAATGTCTCTCTAATATCCTGGGACCAACATGGTTACAACTACACTGCACACAAAAATGAGACTGTCAGTTTCAGTTAATGAAGCAGACAGGGGTCGGGGGGCAGCAACTATTGAGGAATGAATGGATTCATTTGAAGAGATCATGTAGGGCTTTAAATAAAAAAGATTTCCAGACAGTGAGGCACATCCTCAGCTATTCACAAAGAGCAAGTTTGTTTCTGAGCAAAGGCTTGAACAGTAGATCTGCACAAGAAATGGCAGGATTTTACAAGTTTCCATTGTCAAAGAACTACCAAATCCTTCATTTTTTAGTTAATTTTATTCAACCTACTGAGCGACCCAGCCTAGATCGAGGCCTAATACATGTGGAGTGGAGTTATCAGATTCCTTCTGCCCCCTTTGTTGCAAGAACTTCAAAAAACAGGATTTTCTGTGATGAGAAACTGAGAAATGGTCCTCATGGAAATGAGTAAAAGGGCACTAAGCTTTGTGGCACTGAGGGGATGCAGAAGGCTGATGAGACTCAGCTAGGACTGACTGGCTGCCAGTAGGGAGTAATGACATCCAGTGATGGCTTTCAGGAGCTGATTTCTCCTTGGGAGGGTTGCTTCCCTTCTCCCCAACTTCCCCACCTAATGGCTGGGTGCAGTCTTCTGGGGCAAAAAGTGCATCTTCGCACCAACATCAGTGGTAGAATTTCTGAGGGGGGGCTGAGGCTATTTGTTCCCAATTGAACTCCTGAGGAGGGATTGCTTGTTCCATCAACCTTATGAGTCTGCTAGTTGATGAAGACTTTATGTCTGATCTGGAATTTCTTGCAGATCCCAATCTCCCACTGAAATCAATCTAAGATGACTGAGAAAGAAGTGCAGGATCTGGCCCCAACAAAGTACTGCCCCCTGCTGCTGCCTCCCCGCTGTTGCTGATGTTTAGAAACATAACAGATGACAGCAAGGAGATTAAGATTCTTGATGAAACTAGGAAGAATAAGAGAAATTAGATAGGAAATTAAGGGGAAATTCCCATATGAGGGAAAATTAAGAGGGTTTTTGAAATAAAACGAAGAATAGTCTAAAACTTACTGTGACTCTCACTATAACCCAAAGTGAAGAAGCAGTGTAAAAATAACTCAAGGGCCAGTTGCTCTAAGAACATAAGAACATAAAAATGGCTGTACTGGATCAGACCAATTGTCCACCTACACCAGTATCCCGTCTTCCAATCATAGAATCATAGAATCATAGAATATCAGGGTTGGAAGGGACCCCAGAAGGTCATCTAGTCCAACCCCCTGCTCAAAGCAGGACCAAGTCCCAGTTAAATCATCCCAGCTAGGGCTTTGTCAAGCCTGACCTTAAAAACCTCTAAGGAAGGAGATTCTACCACCTCCCTAGGTAACGCATTCCAGTGTTTCACCACCCTCTTAGTGAAAAAGTTTTTCCTAATATCCAATCTAAACCTCCCCCATTGCAACTTGAGACCATTACTCCTCGTTCTGTCATCTGCTACCATTGAGAACAGTCTAGAGCCATCCTCTTTGAAACCCCCTTTCAGGTAGTTGAAAGCAGCTATCAAATCCCCCCTCATTCTTCTCTTCTGCAGACTAAACAATCCCAGCTCCCTCAGCCTCTCCTCATAAGTCATATAGTTGTCAGTGCAAGATGCTTCAGAGGGAATGAACAGAACAGGGCAGTTATTGATTGATCCATCCCCTGTTGTCCTGCCCCAGCTTTTGGCAGATGTTTAGGGATACCCAGAACATAGGGTTCTTTCTCTGACCATTGTCTCTAATAGCCATTGATAGACCTATCCTCCATGAACTTATCTAATTCTTTCTTCAAACCAGTTATACTTTTGGCCTTCACAATATCCATTGGCAATGGGTTCCACAGGTTAACTGTGCATTGTGTGAAGAAGTACTTCCTTATGTTTGTTTTAAACCTGCTTCCAATTAATTTCTTTGTGTGACCCCTAGTTCTTGTGTTTTGTGAAGGGGTAAATAACACTTTCCTATTCATTTCCTCCACTTAATTGCTGATTTTATAGACTTTTATTCCCCCTCACCCCCCGAAATCATCTCTTTTCTAAAATGAGCAGTCCCAGTCTTTTTAATCTCTCCTCATATGGAAATGGTTCCATACTCCTAATCATTTCTGTTGCCCTTCTCTGTACCTTTTCCCATTCTAATATATCTTTTTTGAGATGGAGAATTGCATGCTGTAGGTGTGGGCATACCATGGATTCACATAGTGGAATTATGATATTTACTGTCTTATTATCTATCCCTTTCCTAATGTCTCATAAAATTCTGTTAGCTTCTTTGATTTCCACTCCACATTCCAACATCTCTTTCTTGAATGGTAACAGCTAACTTAGACCCCATCATTTAGTATTTATAACTGAAACTATGTTTTCCAGTGTACATTACTTTGCACTTATCAACATTGAATTTCATCTCACATTTTGTTGCCCAGTCACCCAGTTTACTGAGATCTCTTTGTAATTCTACTCATTCAGCTTTGGACTTAACTATCTTGAGTAATTTTGTATCATCTGCAAATATTGCCACCTCTCTGTTCAACCCCTTTTCCAGATCATTTATGAATATATTGAACATATTCTCCTGCATTTCTTTGTGCTCCCCTCACCCTGGCATAGAGGGATGTAAAGGATAGGGTGGGTGAGTGACTGTGGTAGGGTTTGAATCTTGTTCCAGAGATCTCCAGATGGTGCACCATTCTTTGGAGATTGTTACCAACTGATGGAGTTTAGAACAGCTCCTAGGGTGCTCTAAGTATCAGTGCCAGTGCCAATCAGGCCAGAACACCAGGGAGATGCATCTGATGGGGGCCCCTCCCAACTCTTACGGACTGAGCAGATCTCAGCACAGGAGACCATCATGCCCTAATTTTCCAGCTGTGCTTTAGTAGAGTTTAAATTTAGAAGTACGTGAATTGTTCTGGAAGAGTTTCCCAAGATACCTCTGGATTTTCCAACAAACAGCATGATTGCCTCTGTGTCATAAACAAACACCACTCCATAATAATGAAAGATGAGCTCATTCAAACTCTAGGTGCAAAGATCAAACTCAAGGTGCATCATTTCATTCAAGCCTTTTCCCGCAGACACATTTCTCGTGAACAAAACTCATGACTATTATTTTTGGAATAGGTCAGGAGAATACAGTCTAATGCAAAACACCTTTTACATATGGCACAGATTTCTTCATGATTCTCCTTCTCCTAAAATGTCAGTGTTTCTTAGAATATGGCTTGTTTCATGATCAGTGTTCTCTCTGGTACAGTATATCACTCGGAATGCAGTTGTGTAGTAGTTCAAGCACAGAGGGAGAGAATGAAACCTTAGCACGGTGGTGTTTATTGACCAGTTGTCTTGCTTTGCACTCATTTCCTGTCTATAATTCCTTGCAAGTATACATTGGCTCAGTATCAAAAGGAATGCAACCTTAAAAAAAATCATATGGTCTGGGATGAATGTATTATTCAATATGTGCTGATGGTGCAATAATTTCTCTCTTGTGATAACTGAAAATGTTTGTAACTAAAGCGTGGTCCAGAAAAGTAGAGCAATATTCTATTGTGTAAATAAATTATCTTCCTTTTTCCTTTGGAAAACTCAGGATTTGAGGCTGAAACTGTCAACCTGCAAACATTTACATATACTAAAGAAGGGGGAGAAAACAAACAAAATAATAAAAATATTTGGTTTTGCTAATGTCAGTCAGCCAAGAAACTTAAAGGAACCAAAGACAGAACATGCTGTACCAAGCTCTCTTTGGCTGTTGGATCCTTTCTCGGAAATTAACCCATCTGACTAATGTTCCACTCTAGCCTTACAATGTGAACTGGGTAGTAAAGTCTCCCAACACAAAGTTGATTAACTGGGCACTGCCATCCCTCTGTAAAACAACACCAAGGCATGCAGAAGTAATGCTCACTGCACTCTGGAAAGAGCGGTATGGGGGAGAAACAAACCTTTTATCCCTTTTCTGACCTGTCTTTTATTGTTAATATATATTTGCCTGACACTATTTATTTTCTCACCTGGGAGTTACACATGATAGTTACTGCCTGGTGTAGCTGCTGTGCTATGTGGTGCTCCAAGTGAGGGACAATTTCTAAATTTTGTTGGAGCACAGGAGGCTGGGAGCCTATTTTCATGCACTATCGTTCTACTCATTAGTTACTCAACACCTCCCAAGTGTGGGCCTTTCTCTTTGCCTTGGGAACCAGGATCCAGGGCAAAGATTCAGCTCCTGAGTGGAAGCCCCTGTGCTGCTGCAGATGCCCCCAGATGGTGGAACCCTTGGCCATTTTTTGCAGAGGGAGCAAATACAGTTTCCAAATGGAAGAAAACTAGGAGAACATGGCAATTCCAAACTTGTGTGAGAGTAACCATTCTAGAAGCATGAGCTAGCCCCGTAGTAAGTGTTAGCCTCCCTCCCTAGAGGAACTCTGGTAAATGTTTTATTTTACAGCAGCAGTACTGAAGTCAAATTGCTGGCACACTACTTTTGTTGTGTCCTTTGTCCTAAGAGGATACCATAGAACCTCAGGAGTAAACGAAATAACATCAAGAGAGACACATTTTGCTGGTTTTCCTTTCCATGTAAACATTCTCACAGCTACACTGGACAGATCAGTAAAAGCCAGAGATAATTCAGTAAGAGGCCAGAAAGGAAGGGAAGAAAATCTTGAAGGGAACAAAGGACCTAATAAACAAGAATAAGGAACAGAAAGAAGATTTGTGTGCTACAAATACTAAATGTATAGTCATATAAGCTCATAGGAAAGAAAATGAGATCTGACAGCTTACAATGCTAGATTGATTAAGAAAAGCTTGGAACATGACCAAGGTCTGAGAATGGCATGGGAAATCATTTCAAAGGGAAAAGAACCTCACACTTTGTTATGGGGAAATACAGCAGTATAATAACAGACTAAGAGGATATTGGAGAGCTGCCATGAATTCTGTACTGTAAGGAAGCAAAAACACATGACAATGTGTGTGGCTATAATGGATACCTGCTCAGTTCATATTGTGTTGTGAATGATAAGCACCTCCAGCAACCTGAGAAGTATTGGCTTCTACTATGCAAGGAGTGCCTTCCTACTCCAGTCTGTTTATCACCACAGCTCTGTTCATTCAAACCCCTCCGAAAGTCTCACTGAGAATCTCACAAGCAGTGAGTTGATTGTTCATCATAATAGAATAATTATATAAATATATAAAACAAAACTCTAAGCTATTCTTCCTATGGTTTTCCCAGAGTGTACTCTTTTCTTATGTGTTTGCCATTTGGATTTTAAGCTCTTGAGAAAAGGACTGTCTTTATCTTTCTGTCTTCTGCAGCACCATGCACACTGGAGAGAGCGAGCGAGAGAGAGATCATGATGTTCCATTATCATCATCATGCATTATTATTTTATATGCATGGTGCTGTGTAAGACACAATTATAATGAATATCAATATATATATTCATGATATTGTTTGCAACATTTTTCTATTGACACCGACTCTGTGACTTTATGTCAGATACCAAAAGATTCTGAAGGAGAAATCCTGGTCCATTGAAGCCAACAGAAGTTTTACCATTGTTTTTAATGGGGCCAGCACTTCACTCTGAATCTTCACCAAATTCCATAACGGCCATTTTAAAACAAATACAATCTATTTAGAAGTAAAAGGAAAGGAAGATTAAACTCTAAAAGGACTCAGGAATAACTAGAACACACATGAGAACTCCCCACCACTAGTCATTCTACTGAGAACTTAGAACAGGGGTTCTCAAACTTCACTGCACTGCGACCCCCTTCTGACAACAAAAATTACTACAGGACCCCAGGAGGGGGGACAGAAGCCTGAGCCCCCCCAAAGCCTCAATGTCCTGGGTGGGGGCAAATCCAAAGCCTGTAACCTGAGCCCTGCCACCACGGGCTGAAGCCCTTGGGTTTGGGCTTGGGCCCCGGGCAGTGGGGTTGGGCTTCAGCCCCAGGCCCCAGCAAGTTTAACTCCAGCCCTGGTGACCCCATTAAAATGGAGTCGCGACCCACTTTGGGGTCCCGACCCATAGTTTGAGAACTGCTGACTTAGAACATATTGTACTTCCTCAAATGGGAATGCTTTCAGAAGATACTTTTTAATCATGGTGCATCATATAGTGCTGAGTGAGCTCTTCTTGCTCATCCAAAAACCAAGAATAACTCCTAAACAACAGAAATGAAGGTGGAAGTATCTTCAATTCACAAAAGGAAAAAAGGATGCTAAACTTTATAGACACAGCATGTTGTTTCCACAAATAAATAACACTATATTCTGGGATTGAAAACTAGCTTCTTGACTTTCATATTCATTCTTGATTAGATCACAGAATAGTAAATGCTACTGCATGTGCTGTGGCATGGCTTCACTCTCACGAACAAGGGCGGCAGGTTTGTATAATTTTTGGTGATGCCCAGAATGGGTCCAAGTCCCGCTCCTCCACACAACTGCCTTGTAAGCCGATATATAGTTTTTAAAATTATGTAAAAATGTGAGGGCTCTGGGGTGGGACTGGGGATGAGAGGTTTGGGGTTTGAGAAGGACTTGGGCAGAGGGTTGAGGTTCAGGGCTGTGGGGTGAGGCTGGGGATGAGGGGTTCTCAGTGCAGGAGGGGGCTCAAGGCTAGGGCAGAAGGGATGAGGACTTTGGCTGGGGGTGCGGGCTCTGGGGTGGAATGGGGCTGTGGATGAGCAGTTTGGGGTGCCGGCAGGCTGCCCCCAGCTGAGGCCAGAAAGGAGGACTTCCCACAGCCCTCTCCCCACCGATAGCAGCGAGCTCTGGGGGAGAGGCCTCCCTCTTCTCCCCGGCAGCACACTCATCTCGCACCACTGTCACTGCACGTGCTCCTAGAGCCCCTCTCAAGTCCAGGAATCCCCCTTGCCTCCCCTGTGGTGGGTGGGTGGGGGAGCTGCCATCACATGTGCGCCTCCTCCCCTGCTGCTGCCCCTCACTGTAGCCTAACTGGTGGTGGGGGATGGGGCTGCCCCTTGGCCAGCCTGGGGCAGGAGTGGTGACTGCCCTGGCATTAGTGGTTGGGGGAGTGCTAGGACCCTGTGGCGGCAGTTGATGCCGGGAGCTGGAGCACAGAGTGGAGCTGTAGGGGGCAGCGCCCACTGCCCAGGGCGCAGACAGGGACACTCGGGGGAGGTGCGCGGGGGGCAGCAGGCAGGGCCGGGGGAGAAACCCAGCCTGAACATTGGTGGAGCCAGGTCACCAAGCCCTGAATATTGCTGGAGCATGGGCACCACGGGCCCATATAACTCACTGCCTCTGCTTTTGAACAACATGGAAAACAGAACCATATATTCAAAAAATCAGTATGTGCAATAGTTCAAAGTGATTTATTTTTCAGAAGGCTTCTTACAAGTTAAAATAGATGTTAAATTTATATGACACCATCTCATCCAATTTGCTTACAACAATCCCAAGATTAGTTGAGTATTTCACTGTAAAGTAGAAAGAAACATCATGTTCAATTGAGGCCATTAATCTGAAAAAAGTAAAAAACCAGCAAGACATAATAGCTCTGTTTGCAATGATAGAGTGGTGCTATGATCGACACGTAGACGGAGGGATGGATTGTTAGCTGAGCCTTAAAGTCAAGGTCACACAATTCACATATGAAGTCATCATGGGCCAGAAAGCTTTTGGAAAATATTGACCATCAATAAGAAATTTGTGCCATTGAGGCACATATACCAGCCACTGCCTAAGACAACCACCTATTCAGTGTATTCTTCCTGGAATTATATACCTGGGTAAATTCTGCAAAATATTTTGTGTGATATTAGTTACCATTTTTAAATGAATTTGCTTTGGCCTTGCATGCATCCTTCTTGTGTTTGTTTTCTAATCTATTTCTGGTTTTAATTTATTTTAGTATTATTAAATGTACCCATTCAAACTTAGTTTCTGTAGTGATGTCACTACTGATCAATCTTAGGGGTATATTCAGCAAAGAGTTGTGTTTTAATACAGTACTTTTCATTTATATTTTACCTCTTTGTGAAATCCTGTTTGGCATTTGCATATATAGATGCTGGAACTAGTGATTTTGGGGGTGCTGCCGTAACCTCTGGCTTGAAGTAGTAACAACAACCAAATACATGGTTTCCGCCTTCAGCACAAGTCACACTGAAATCCACCCTATATATATATATTTGTGATGTTACAGAATGATGGATTCTGGGACTTATTCAGAGACACAGGAAGTGCTGTGTAAATTTCACAGAGCGGAAAAAGAATTTGAAGAGGTTAACTGAATCCTATTTCTCTACTGAAATCCACTGCGGTCAAGTTAGTAGGGAAATTCAGTACAAAAATCTGTGATTAAATTGATTTTCTTTTTTGATTAGCAGCTCATTTTAATGCATAGTTTCCCTCTAACTATGAAGCTGGTCTACTGAAAAGACTCAGTCACTTAGCAGGGCTATTCATGCTGTGATTTTTAAGAAGATATGCAATGTGGGGGATGTGAGTTATGTATTCACTGTGTCCTGTTTTAAACACCAAGCCAAGTGGCTCCTATTTGCAGTCTAATGAAACACAGGATTTTGCTGCATTATTTCTTTATAGAAGACAATGATATGCTTTGTTTTGTTTATTTAGAAAATGTAATTTATTGGGTGTTTAGAAAACAAACTTGATCCTTGTGTATTTCGCTAGGGGAAAGGAAACGCATGTCAAAATCTGGTATCTGTTATGAGTTCTGAATAAGCACATATAACCTAATAATACAATCAGCAAATTGATAGGTTTTCTTTAAGTTTTACAGGAATCAGTTGGGCTATCTCCTGGATCCTAGGGTTTCATCAACATAGAAGGAAGAAGGTGGAATGAACATCTGGGAAGGAGTTGTGGATCTAGTCAGTCTTTGGCCTTCTTTTTCATTCAGACAAATTTTAAATGTTAAATAAATACTGAATGAATCAGTTGTCATCACAAATTATGTCTCTGAATGTTTACTGTTCATGCCAGCTTCCCTGGGGTCCTTCCTATTTAGAAACAGCTTTAACAAGCAATCACATAAAACTCTGACCATTATTCCCCAAGAAATTATACATACTGACTTGTTACCCAGAAATATGTTTCCAATGTTGTTGAAAAAAGCATTAGAAAGGGATCCTCAGAATTGTTTTGCATTAGTGTCTACACCATGGGAAAATAGTAGTTGTAATTTCAATACAGAACTGGGAAATAGCTTTTGAGAATTTGGTAAATGCTGGGATACCAAGAGGTGCATTTTCATCTCCAAAAGTCACAATACAAATCCTCACATTTCATTAAGGCAAGTTTGTGGGGTCCTAACTCAGTCTAGTAAGCACTTGCACAGTCAAATAGCCCCTTTGCTTTCAGAGGTGCTACTTGCGTGTCTAAATTGCTCCCATCCATCCAAGTGAGGGTTCCGTAATCTCAGCCTAATTTTCATTTTGTTGAAATGTTCTGTGTTCTGTGTTTTATGTGTTAACCAGTTGCTTTATCAGGAAACAAATAGAAAGGATTACTAAACAGCCACAGATTTCAGAGTAGCAGCCGTGTTAGTCTGTATTTGCAAAAAGAAAAGGAGTACTTGTGGCACCTTAGAGACGAACAAATTTATTTGAGCATAAGCTTTTGTGAGCTACAGCTCACTTCATCGGATGCATTCAGTGGAAAATACAGTGGGGAGATTTATATACACACACAGAGAACATGAAAAAATGGGTTTTATCATACACACTGTAAGGAGAGTGATCACTTAAGATGAGCTATTACCAGCGGGGGCGGGGGCGGGGGCGGGGGCGGGGAGGAAGAAAACCTTTTGTGGTGATAATCAAGGTGGGCCATTTCCAGCAGTTAACAAGAACATCTGAAAAAAGAAAAGGAGTACTTGTGGCACCTTAGAGACTAACAAATTTATTAGAGCATAAGTTTTCGTGAGCTACAGCTCACTTCATCGGATGCATTTGGTGGAAAAAACAGAGGAGAGATTTATATACACACACACAGAGAACATGAAACAATGGGTTTATCATACACACTGTAAGGAGAGGTTTCAGAGTAGCAGCCGTGTTAGTCTGTATTCGCAAAAAGAAAAGGAGTACTTGTGGCACCTTAGAGACTAACAAATTTATTAGAGCATAAGCTTTCGTGAGCTACAGCTCACTTCATCGGATGCATTTGGTGGAAAAAACAGAGTAGAGATTTATATACACACACACAGAGAACATGAAACAATGGGTTTATCATACACACTGTAAGGAGAGTGATCACTTAAGATAAGCCATCACCAACAGCAGGGGGGGGAAGGAGGAAAACCTTTCATGGTGACAAGCAGGTAGGCTAATTCCAGCAGTTAATAAGAATATCAGAGGAACAGTGGGGGGTGGGGTGGGAGGGAGAAATACCATGGGGAAATAGTTTTACTTTGTGTAATGACTCATCCATTCCCAGTCTCTATTCAAGCCTAAGTTAATTGTATCCAGTTTGCAAATTAATTCCAATTCAGCAGTCTCTCGTTGGAGTCTGTTTTTGAAGCTTTTTTGTTGAAGTATAGCCACTCTTAGGTCTGTGATCGAGTGACCAGAGAGATTGAAGTGTTCTCCAACTGGTTTTTGAATGTTATAATTCTTGACGTCTGATTTGTGTCCATTCATTCTTTTACGTAGAGACTGTCCAGTTTGGCCAATGTACATGGCAGAGGGGCATTGCTGGCACATGATGGCATATATCACATTGGTAGATGCGCAGGTGAACGAGCCTCTGATAGTGTGGCTGATGTGATTAGGCCCTATGATGGTATCCCCTGAATAGATATGTGGACAGAGTTGGCAACGGGCTTTGTTGCAAGGATAGGTTCCTGGGTTAGTGGTTCTGTTGTGTGGTGTGTGGTTGCTGGTGAGTATTTGCTTCAGATTGGGGGGCTGTCTGTAAGCAAGGACTGGTCTGTCTCCCAAGATCTGAGAGAGCGATGGCTCGTCCTTCAGGATAGGTTGTAGATCCTTGATGATGCGTTGGAGGGGTTTTAGTTGGGGGCTGAAGGTGATGGCTAGTGGCGTTCTGTTGTTTTCTTTGTTGGGCCTGTCCTGTAGTAGGTGACTTCTGGGTACTCTTCTGGCTCTGTCAATCTGTTTCTTCACTTCAGCAGGTGGGTACTGTAGTTGTAGGAATGCATGATAGAGATCTTGTAGGTGTTTGTCTCTGTCTGAGGGGTTGGAGCAAATGCGGTTATATCGTAGCGCTTGGCTGTAGACAATGGATCGAGTGGTATGATCTGGATGAAAGCTAGAGGCATGTAGGTAGGAATAGCGGTCAGTAGGTTTCCGATATAGGGTGGTGTTTATGTGACCATCGCTTATTAGCACCGTAGTGTCCAGGAAGTGGATCTCTTGTGTGGACTGGTCCAGGCTGAGATTGATGGTGGGATGGAAATTGTTGAAATCATGGTGGAATTCCTCAAGAGCTTCTTTTCCATGGGTCCAGATGATGAAGATGTCATCAATGTAGCGCAAGTAGAGTAGGGGCATTAGGGAACGAGAGCTGAGGAAGCGTTGTTCTAAGTCAGCCATAAAAATGTTGGCATACTGTGGGGCCATGCGGGTACCCATCGCAGTGCCACTGATTTGAAGGTATACATTGTCACCAAATGTGAAATAGTTATGGGTCAGGACAAAGTCACAAAGTTCTGCCACCAGGTTAGCCGTGACAGTATCGGGGATACTGTTCCTGACGGCTTGTAGTCCATCTTTGTGTGGAATGTTGGTGTAGAGGGCTTCTACATCCATAGTGGCAAGGATGGTGTTTTTAGGAAGATCACCAATGGACTGTAGTTTCCTCAGGAAATCGGTGGTGTCTCGAAGATAGCTGGGAGTGCTGGTAACGAAGGGCCTGAGGAGGGAGTCTACATAGCCAGACAATCCTGCTGTCAGGGTGCCAATGCCTGAGATGATGGGGCGTCCAGGATTTCCAGGTTTATGGATCTTGGGTAGCAGATAGAATACCCCAGGTCGGGGCTCCAGGGGTGTGTCTGTGCGGATTTGTTCTTGTGCTTTTTCAGGGAGTTTCTTGAGCAAATGCTGTAGTTTCTTTTGGTAACTCTCAGTGGGATCAGAGGGTAATGGCTTGTAGAAAGTGGTGTTGGAGAGCTGCCTAGTAGCCTCTTGTTCATACTCTGACCTATTCATGATGACGACAGCACCTCCTTTGTCAGCCTTTTTGATTATGATGTCAGAGTTGTTTCTGAGGCTGTGGATGGCACTGTGTTCTGCATGGCTGAGGTTATGGGGTAAGCGATGCTGCTTTTCCACAATTTCAGCTCGTGCACGTCGGCGGAAGCAGTCTATGTAGAAATCCAGGCTGCTGTTTCGACCTTCAGGAGGAGTCCACCTAGAATCCTTCTTTTTGTAGTGTTGGCAGGAAGGTCTCTGTGGGTTAATATGTTGGTCAGAGGTGTGTTGGAAATATTCCTTGAGTCTGAGACGTCGAAAATAGGATTCTAGGTCACCACAGAACTGTATCATGTTCGTGGGGGTGGAGGGGCAAAAGGAGAGGCCCCGAGATAGGACAGATTCTTCCGCTGGGCTAAGAGTATAGTTGGATAGATTAACAATATTGCTGGGTGGGTTACGGGAACCATTGTTGTGGCCCCTTGTGGCATATAGTAGTTTAGATAGCTTAGTGTCCTTTTTCTTTTGTAGAGAATCAAAGTGTGTTTTGTAAATGGCTTGTCTAGTTTTTGTAAAGTCCAGCCACGAGGAAGTTTGTGTGGAAGGTTGGTTCTTTATGAGAGTATCCAGTTTTGAGAGCTCATTCTTAATCTTTCCCTGTTTGCTGTAGAGGATGTTGATCAGGTGGTTCCGCAGTTTCCTTGAGAGTGTGTGGCACAAGCTGTCAGCATAGTCTGTGTGGTATGTAGATTGTAATGGATTTTTTACCTTCAGTCCTTTCGGTATGATGTCCATCTGTTTGCATTTGGAGAGGAAGATGATGTCTGTCTGTATCTGTGCGAGTTTTTTCATGAAGTTGACAGATTTCCACTCTATACGGCTAAATTCAGTGCCTTGCATAATCACAGGTTTCAGAGTAGCAGCCGTGTTAGTCTGTATTCGCAAAAAGAAAAGGAGTACTTGTGGCACCTTAGAGACTAACAAATTTATTAGAGCATAAGCTTTCGTGAGCTACAGCTCACTTCATCGGATGCATTTGGTGGAAAAAACAGAGTAGAGATTTATATACACACACACAGAGAACATGAAACAATGGGTTTATCATACACACTGTAAGGAGAGTGATCACTTAAGATAAGCCATCACCAACAGCAGGGGGGGGAAGGAGGAAAACCTTCCATGGTGACAAGCAGGTAGGCTAATTCCAGCAGTTAATAAGAATATCAGAGGAACAGTGGGGGGTGGGGTGGGAGGGAGAAATACCATGGGGAAATAGTTTTACTTTGTGTAATGACTCATCCATTCCCAGTCTCTATTCAAGCCTAAGTTAATTGTATCCAGTTTGCAAATTAATTCCAATTCAGCAGTCTCTCGTTGGAGTCTGTTTTTGAAGCTTTTTTGTTGAAGTATAGCCACTCTTAGGTCTGTGATCGAGTGACCAGAGAGATTGAAGTGTTCTCCAACTGGTTTTTGAATGTTATAATTCTTAACGTCTGATTTGTGTCCATTCATTCTTTTACGTAGAGACTGTCCAGTTTGGCCAATGTACATGGCAGAGGGGCATTGCTGGCACATCATGGCATATATCACATTGGTAGATGCGCAGGTGAACGAGCCTCTGATAGTGTGGCTGATGTGATTAGGCCCTATGATGGTATCCCCTGAATAGATATGTGGACAGAGTTGGCAACGGGCTTTGTTGCAAGGACAGGTTCCTGGGTTAGTGGTTCTGTTGTGTGGTGTGTGGTTGCTGGTGAGTATTTGCTTCAGATTGGGGGGCTGTCTGTAAGCAAGGACTGGTCTGTCTCCCAAGATCTGAGAGAGCGATGGCTCGTCCTTCAGGATAGGTTGTAGATCCTTGATGATGCGTTGGAGGGGTTTTAGTTGGGGGCTGAAGGTGATGGCTAGTGGCGTTCTGTTGTTTTCTTTGTTGGGCCTGTCCTGTAGTAGGTGACTTCTGGGTACTCTTCTGGCTCTGTCAATCTGTTTCTTCACTTCAGCAGGTGGGTATTGTAGTTGTAGGAATGCATGATAGAGATCTTGTAGGTGTTTGTCTCTGTCTGAGGGGTTGGAGCAAATGCGGTTATATCGTAGCGCTTGGCTGTAGACAATGGATCGAGTGGTATGATCTGGATGAAAGCTAGAGGCATGTAGGTAGGAATAGCGATCAGTAGGTTTCCGATATAGGGTGGTGTTTATGTGACCATCGCTTATTAGCACCGTAGTGTCCAGGAAGTGGATCTCTTGTGTGGACTGGTCCAGGCTGAGGTTGATGGTGGGATGGAAATTGTTGAAATCATGGTGGAATTCCTCAAGAGCTTCTTTTCCATGGGTCCAGATGATGAAGATGTCATCAATGTAGCGCAAGTAGAGTAGGGGCATTAGGGGACGAGAGCTGAGGAAGCGTTGTTCTAAGTCAGCCATAAAAATGTTGGCATACTGTGGGGCCATGCGGGTACCCATCGCAGTGCCGCTGATTTGAAGGTATACATTGTCACCAAATGTGAAATAGTTATGGGTCAGGACAAAGTCACAAAGTTCTGCCACCAGGTTAGCCGTGACAGTATCGGGGATACTGTTCCTGACGGCTTGTAGTCCATCTTTGTGTGGAATGTTGGTGTAGAGGGCTTCTACATCCATAGTGGCTAGGATGGTGTTTTTAGGAAGATCACCAATGGACTGTAGTTTCCTCAGGAAATCGGTGGTGTCTCGAAGATAGCTGGGAGTGCTGGTAACGAAGGGCCTGAGGAGGGAGTCTACATAGCCAGACAATCCTGCTGTCAGGGTGCCAATGCCTGAGATGATGGGGCGTCCAGGATTTCCAGGTTTATGGATCTTGGGTAGCAGATAGAATACCCCAGGTCGGGGCTCCAGGGGTGTGTCTGTGCGGATTTGTTCTTGTGCTTTTTCAGGGAGTTTCTTGAGCAAATGCTGTAGTTTCTCTTGGTAACTCTCAGTGGGATCAGAGGGTAATGGCTTGTAGAAAGTGGTGTTGGAGAGCTGCCTAGTAGCCTCTTGTTCATACTCCGACCTATTCATGATGACGACAGCACCTCCTTTGTCAGCCTTTTTGATTATGATGTCAGAGTTGTTTCTGAGGCTGTGGATGGCACTGTGTTCTGCATGGCTGAGGTTATGGGGTAAGCGATGCTGCTTTTCCACAATTTCAGCTCGTGCACGTCGGCGGAAGCAGTCTATGTAGAAATCCAGGCTGCTGTTTCGACCTTCAGGAGGAGTCCACCCAGAATCCTTCTTTTTGTAGTGTTGGCAGGAAGGTCTCTGTGGGTTAATATCTGAGGAACAGTGGGGGTTGAGGGGGGGGAGAAATAACATGGGGAAATAGTTTTACTTTGTGTAATGACCCAATCCACTCCCAGTCTTTATTCAAGTCTAAATTAATTGTATCCAGTTTGAAAATCAATTCCAGTTCAGCAGTCTCTCGTTGGAGTCTGTTTTTGAAGTTTTTTCTTGAAGAATAGCCACTCTCATGTCTGTAATCAAGTGACCAGAGAGATTGAAGTGTTCTCCGACTGGTTTTTGAATGTTATAACTCTTGACATCTGATTTGTGTCCATTTATTCTTTTACATAGAGACTGTCCAGTTTGACCAATGTACATGGCAGAGGGGCATTGCTGACACATGATGGCATATATCACATTGGTAGATGCGCAGGTGAATGAGCCTCTGACGGTATGGCTGATGTGATTAGGCCCTATGATGGCACATTCTTTTAGCTTATTGTGGGTACAAAAACTGGTGTTAATTTATGGGCCTGATACTTTGAACTATTGCTACTGGGCATAGCGCTTAGTGGCATGAGTAGTTTCATTGAACTCAATTCCATACTGAGCATTCTGGCCCAGATCCAGCAAGCATTCAAACTCATGCTTTCTTTTAAGCACGTGAGTGTCCCATTGACTTCCATGGGGCTATCCTGCTTACATTAAACATGTGCTTAAGTGCTTTGTTGAGTCAGGATTTATGTTTATCAGAAAGGGCTTGCAAGGTCAGGCCCATTCTCTATGAAAAAAGAATTATGTCAAATTTAGTTATCACTGCAAAAGGTTTTTCTGCAAGGTTTTGCAAGTATTGTAAAAATCCTGTTAACCACGCAGCAATGTGCTATATTTGTGTTATCTCAGAACAGACACATTTCTCACTTACTGGAACTTTAAAAGCTAATAAAAATAGAACTTTTGAACTCCCAGGGACCCTTTGAATGTTGTAGCAGTGTGAAATGTCTTGAATGCAGTTGAGGTGAGTTTAAAGATCTGCCTGAGATGTAGTCCTTGGTCAGTGTAGGCAGTAAACAAGAGCAGCTATTGCATTAGCAAACAAGGCATAGGAAACAATTACTGGAAATGTGGGTGATGAAAGTCATTTTGGGCTCACTTAGCACATGCTAACTTCAGATAAAGCCAATATTAAGCACTAGGTTTAAAGATCTGACCCTATTAAAGTTAATGGCAGTTGCTCCCATTGACTTCAATAGAAACAAGATTTCACTCCATGACCCAACTCCAGACTATTATTCATTGAGAATCCCACTGATTTCAATGGGACTATTTACACGAATGGGCATTTCAAAGATACGGCTCTACAGTTGGCTCTAAACCAAGATAATGATATAGCCCCAGGTTTTAAAGGGTATTTAGGCATTGCTATAGTCAACGTCTCAATGTTGAACTGATTTAGGTTCCTAAATCACTTAGGAACTGCAATGCTGAATGCAGCAATGCCTAAATACATGTAAAAATCTGGGCCCAATTGTTTAGGAGATCACTGACATTAAATATATACAGAGAGAGAGAGAGAAAGATTAAAAAAGAGGGATAGAGACACACCTGGATCTTAAATCTCTGCTTCAAAAGAGTCGTATTAAACTTCAAAGAGCACATCAATTACTGAGGAATATAACACTGAGTTGAGGACTGACTGGGAACATAGGAGAGTGAAGAAAATATATGAAACAGCATTTAATGTGGCTGACGCAACCCAGCACTTCTCTGCACTAAAGGCCAGTTAGCTAAGGTTTTGGAAACAGTTGTTTCCTTTAAACCGCAAACAGCATGTATAATATTGATACGTTTATATTACCCTGGCTAACATTCTAGACAAATTTTTCTCTGAGGACATGAACAGAGCAGAGCAGATTTCTTTCTCACAATGTTTATAAATGGCTGGCAAAGCTAAATTGCCAGAATGAATTATAACTATCTCCTGATACAGTCCGAACTGGATTAACTACATCTGTAGTTATTGTTGTGGGAGAAAAACCCGTGATTTTTATGGAAAAGAAAAACTTTTGATTTAAATCGCTGGCATACACAGCCCAAACCATTTCAAAAGTTTGCAGCTGTTTTAATCAGTGTAAGGGGATGGTTAAGGGTCTGATCCTTAAAGCAATTACTCAAGTGAGTAACCCACACTCACACAAGCAATTATTTTCATGTCAATGGAACTATTCATGTTAGTAAGGCTTGCTGACATGAATAAGAGTTTGCAGGGCTGGGATCTCACTTTGTTATGATTGCATGGTTCCAGCTTTCAAAACGGAGGCTTTTTCATATTTTGGAAATCTGAACCATTTTGGAAAGTGAATACTTGTCTGCTAACGATGTTTTAAACTTTCTGATGCTGTTATTGAAGTTCAAAGCAGATAAGGCTCTATTAAAGCGCTGCAAAACCACTGTAATGTAACGCTTACCCAATTTTCAAGGATTTTAGCTTCAACTGCACCCAAACTTCACAGACCATTTCACTTTCTGCAAGGAGCGAGTAGACCTGAGAATGGTAACCATAACAGACTGGGTGACAAGAAAGAGATCCAGTGGGAAGAAGCCCTGGGAAAACAGTAACAGATAAATTGATGGAGTTAAAGGGAGCACCATGACTGCTGTTTGTAGGGTCCCTGGGTTGAGACCTGCAGTTGTGGGTGGGTCTGGATCCCCCCACCATCCACTGGGGAAGTAGCCTAAGCCCTGAGAAGAGGATAAGACTCTTTACTAAAAGCCTGAGAAAGGCCCATATTGGGCTGAAGACCCTGGAGAGGATCAACCATTTATTGAACATTGTTACCCCAGAAGGGGGACTGAACTTAAGAGATGACCCTAGTTGGAGATCTGGGACTGGGAGAACCAGTGAAGACAAACAATGTTCAGGGAGAAAGCTCTGGGGGCAGTGCACTATAACACTGCAGGGATGGACTTAAAGTTAGCCCAGAAAGGGGTCGAGAACTGAGCTCAGAGACAGGGCTGAAGATATTAACAAGAGCAAAGCAATAGTCTTTGTTGGACCTTTGTTAGCCCTGGAAGGGTTCTTTCATGCATATTAACTGTGTATGACTTGGCTGGGAAGCTGAGCCACTAAAGACCTGTCTGATGAAGTCAACAAACTACAGGAGGTGCCAGGGGAAAAAGAAAATTGCAGCACCATACCCAGCCAACAGGAGGCACTCACGAGAGATGAGTGCACCCTGTCATACCAAGTCACTTAGGGTTTGTCTTCACTGCAATAAAAGACCCACAGCACAGCCACAGTTGGCCCAGGTCTGCTGACTTGGGCTCAGGCTGTGGAGCTATACATTTGCAGTGTACGTGTTCAGGCCCAATCTCAGAACCTGGCTCCAGCCCAAGCTCAAACATCTGCACTTCAAGTTTATAGCTCCGAGGCCTGCAAGACCAAGTCAGCTGACTTGGCCTGAGAGACTTGGTGCCTTGGTTCTTTTATTTGTGTTGACTTACCCTTAGGGCCCGATATAACTTCATTGAAAATAATTTAAAAAATTTCTGTTGACTTCATTAGTAGTCAGTTCAGGTCCTTAATATTTCTGTGTTTAAATTCCTCATATTGAAAATGCAGATAACATGCTTCCCTACCTCCTGTGAGTGATGTTAGACGAAATTCATTAATATTTGTGAGGTGCTTAGATACTACAATTATGAGTGTGTAGAAAAGTTTGTACATTAATACTACTTATCTTCCTACCCTTCAGTTTCTATTGCTCTGAGGGCCTTTAATCTGTGAACCCTGGAAAGATAAGATCCTGGATGCATTGCCCTGTAAATGTAGAGACCTGAAGAAAAGAGATGAGTCAATGACTGGATAGCTACCTATGCAAACATGTCATTTGGGCTCCTCCTCCCTGATAAATTAGTAGTATTCATGAAAATTCTATAAACTTGAAAAAAATAATATGCACAATTTTAAATCTGCATTTTTTTTTCATTGCACCAGCATAAAATGGGAAATTCTCTCAGAATTCAGTGCAGCCCTTTGAGGTCTGAAAATTGTATCCTTTTTTTCTAGTGAACAATGTAAACCAGCATCTCTGGTAGTTATTAGCTAAGGAAATGATCTCATTCCTATTCAACTAAAATAGTATTTAAATTTTCAATTTAAGTTTGAAAGATCCACTTTAGCCTTTTTACTTAGAAATGGGCCATCATCCAAGCTGGCTTCATACAAAGAAACAGTGCTCCTCTATGCAGATAAATCAAGATAGGGCCACTTAAATAGCAACTTTTCAAAAACCAAACAGTTCAAAAAAACACTGAAGATCAAATTCTTTCTTTTAGTATCTTTGGCCTATGCTATACAGAAAGTCAGACTAGACAATCTTGTGTTCCCTTCTGGCCTTAAACTCTATGGTTCTATGACTCTCTGTGCTACGCTTACTCAGTACTTACAGTAAAATAAGACTCTTACATACAGATGAGTCCAAGTTCAATGTGAATCTGTTCGAAAATTCTTAAAAATGAAATTAACTTTTGATGTACAGAACAGTGCTTGGCTGAAGAATAGTGGTAGCCATTAAGAAGCCAGCATTTATCAACAGTTATCACTCAGCAGTATCTGGGATATAGTAGCACAGTTATTTCCTATTCTAAGTATAGTGAGAAACTGAGGTCCTGTAATACAATGTGTGGAATCTTTTGATAAATGGCAATGTTTCAATGGAGACCACTGCAGCACTTTCGCAGATTCTGGTTGTGATTTCCCAATCTGCCTAAAGGATTTAGATGCCCAGTTTGCAATTCCAAATCTTCTAGGCAGCTTTGACAGTCTTACCCACTCTGACTCCTTTGGGATTTCTTCATCCCCCTTTTTCTATGCAGTCAGGACCCAGTGTTTTTTCTCTATTGTTAATTACCCCATACTGCATCTTTTAATTCTGCTGGTGCATAATATAAAAGGAAGTCTTTTAATCATAGCCGTTTGATTTGTAAGTGATCTATTAGGTCATCTAGTCCAGCCTCCTGTCAGTGCATGGATCCCTTCAGCATATTTTCCAGAATTTGGATGTCTAGTTTTAAATGTATCAGTGAAGAATGGAGTTGGTTGTTAAAAGGGACCAAACTCAGACCCGGTGTAAGTTGGCACAACTACACATATTTCGGCAGAGTTGTGCCCTCTTAAATCAAACCTGCATTTTCCCCATAGCTTTTCTGTTGTTCTTCTTAATAAAGTACAGAGAGTTTGTATTTAACAATTTAATGATCTCTGTTTAAACACTATATAACTCTAATACATTCTAGCCTGGGGTTGACTACAGTCTGCAGCTTCCTGCAGTCCAGAACCTCGCCTTTCAATTAGGAGGACGACTTTGGGTCTCTGCAGCCACACCCCACAGCCTTACAAAACAATAACAGCTGGTTAAGACAGTATTGGACATCAGGAAAGCAACTTTGGGTATGTCTACACAGCAACTAGTCACCCATGGCTGCCTGGGCTAGCTGACTCAGGCTGTGGGACTGTTTCATTGCTGTGTAGACTTCCAGGGTCAGGCTAGAGTCCAGGTTTTAGGGTCCTCGAGTGTGGGACGGTCCCAGAGGCTGAGGTCCAGCCTGAGCCAGCCGGGAAGTTTACACAGCAATGACACAGCCCCACAGCCCAAGTTCCACGAGCCTGTCAGCTGGCACAGGCAAGCTGCGGGTTTTTCTTTGCTGTGTAGACATAACCTTTGTCTATAGTTACTCTACCAACATCACAGAGAACCCATGTTTATTCCCCACCCGCCGCTTTCCTCAGACGTTCTTGTCGACTGCTGGGGATGGCCCGCCTTGATTGTCACTGCAGAAGTTTCTCCCCCCCCCTCCCGCTCTCCTGCTGGTAATAACTCACCTTAAGTGATCACTCTGGTTACAGTGTGTATGGTAATACCCATTGTTTCATGTTCTCTGTGTATATAAATCTCCCCACTCTGTTTTCCACTGAATGCATCCGATGAAGTGAGCTGTAGCTCACGAAAACTTATGCTCAAATAAATTTGTTAGTCTCTAAGGTGCCACAAGTCCTCCTTTTCTTTTTGTGAATACAGACTAACACTGCTGCTACTCTGAAACCTCTAGCTTGTGTGTGTGAAAGGGTCTGTTCTGCTCAAAGACCACTGTCCTTGAGCTTCAGCTCAAGTGCCAGGCTACTTGGAGAACAGAGACATGCATTCTCCTTTCTGCAACACATAGGAAGTGAGTGGGTGTGGTTATGTGCCAAAGAGGGAGATGTTGCTGTTATGGCCAAATGCCATATTCTGTTCTAGGAGGCTGAAGGACTTGTGCAGCTCTGATTTAGTGGAATTTAAATAAAGAGCTGATCAAAGAGTGGTAGTCCAATACTATCTTTGATTTATATTACTTTCATTCATGGAATAATTTATTCAACAACTATGTTTACTGATATTTGACCTGCTCCATTTACAACCCTACCAAAGAGCCAGATTATGCCCGCCTCCTCATCTTGGCCCATAATGGAGAGTAAGCAAGATAGAAACATAAATACTTGCACAGATTCTGTAATTTTCCAACCTGATCATTGCCATACTTGTTTTCTGTTACTGTGTTGCCCAATTATTTTTTCTCGAAGACACATTATCTAAGCAACATTATCCTACCTACCCATATAGACAAAAATCCACATTTGTAATATATGTGTGACTATACATGAACAACTGATGTGTGGTCACTTTTTTATACCTGCAATTTCTCATTTGTAAGATTCTTCCAGAGTGAAGCATAATAGCACTGTGGAGAATATTAGTGCTCCTGGTTCATTGAATAGGTTCAGTCACTTTGCACAGCTGAGGATTCAAATACCAGCTGTAATGTCAGGTTTATATGAAGGTTTTCAAATTTTGCAAGGCAGAGGGTAATCCTGCTGGAACAGAATGAGCAACTACTTCTGGAAGAAGAGCCTGGTAACATGATAGTCTGTCCATTCTTCTTTGAGCTTTGCAGTAAGCAACTAAGAGAGCCACTGGCCTCTGTTACATACACACAGCTGCAAAGACGGCTGTAGCTGTGTCACTTCCAGCAGCAGGATTAGCTAAATAATATACTTTTTAATGTTCAAGAGCTATTCATGGTGGAATTTGTTTGTTTTTTTAAATCATAGTTACAATTAATAGTTGTGCCCCGAACACAAAATATACTGTAGGGAACAATAGGGCACATTCAGCAGCATGGACTAAACAACTTAGTTGGTCTGTTCCATTTCCAACTTCTGTGCTTTCTTGGGATGTCTACTGCAATGATCATGGCACAGGAAATCAGGATCCTAAAGTCTAATCTGGGTTCCGCCACTAATTTGCTATGGCGCTATGGGAACTGTAGTGCCTCACCCCCACACTTGCACAGAGCCAGACACCACCTAACTACAGCTAATCTTTCCAATAAGTATTATCATATTACAGATTGCAGACCAAGTCCTCTGCTGGTGTAAATGAGTAAAATGCCATTGAGGTCAATTGTGCTGCATCCATTTGCACCTGCAAAGAATTTTTGCCCATGCCTGGCCCTCTGCAGATATGAAAAGGAAAAAAAAGTAAATCATGTATTCTGAGGCTAATGTTTGTGCTTTGTTTTTGTTGCCTGAATAAATAACTACCAAACTGGGAGAGGGGAGAAAGATAAAATTAGCATCACAATAATTACATGGAGATGAGAAATTGGAGCAGATTTCCTTTAAAAAACCAGACAATATGAAGTCCATTAGAAACTGCTGTCCTGCAAATAAACCACTGTAACATCCTTTCCAATGACTCCCTGGAATATAAGTGGGAGTATAGTGTTTCAAAGGCACTTCAAAAGTATAATAATTGGAGGCCAACAGTCAGACACTTGAACCCATATAGGGCATATGCAAGAGGGAAATGTGGTGTCTCTTTGTCAAACCTATCATAAGTAACAGAACTTTCTCTCTTTCTCTGTTTACTTTCAGTTCATCTTTAGTGCTGCTGTGCTGATTGTGAATAAATGAAGAAGGCTTTGAGGTTGCTATATTGAGCAAAACAGTTGAAGCTTTTCTTTGATAATATATTACTAGAACCATTTGCTGTTAACACAACTTTAATTGACATTGCTATTGTGTCTCTAGAAAACTAAGACTTTTTTTGATGCATGTTCACCACTTCCATTAATGCTAATGAATCTACACATACATATTTAGAAGAAGATACACATAATGATAATTATAACTTACATTTATATATTGCTTTTAATCCAGAAAGAACTCAACATGCTTTACAAACTTTACCAACACATTGCAAGTGTGTGTGTGTGAGTAATCACTTTCCCCACAATTGCTGTGCAGCCATCTCAAGGTGAAAGGCAACAGCTGTGTAACAACAGAGCAACATTGCACAACATGGTAATGACCAGAAGTTTAGCATACCTTATCCATTTGAAATCACAGGGAGAATTTTAGTTAGATGGCTTGTATATTACCCAAATCAGATTCTTGGCTTGATCACTGGAGCTAACCCTCCTATTGTTAAGGTGCAGAGGGAGAGGGGGGAAAAGTATCATGGGATTTTAAATGATGGCAAGTTGCCTGGACTCCGTGTGCCTGGACTGGCTGAAAGACAGCATCTCCAAAAGCAGTGTGTGCACCAATACTAGGTCGGACATTGGTCCAAGATGGAGCCAGAGGGAAGAGCGCCACCTACTGAATAAGCAACATCAAATGTTACAGCATTTGGATTTTCTTTGCCTGTTTCCCAGTGAAACCAAGTCTGAACCTGCTTAGCTTGTGAGATCACAGTAGAAAGTAAACTTCAGTGTCATAAGTAGGGGTAAACTTACATTATGAAAAATATTAGGGAAAACACAAATGGCTGACATTAGTAGTGATGTATAAAGTCAGAAGTTTGAGGTGAAGATTTCGTCAGCGTAGGAATGAAATAAACAATATAATCCCTGAAACTGTCCCATCTTCTAAGAACTGTATTGAGTAACTTCACAGTCCCAGGTTTATAAGCAAACAGAACATCTAAACATAGTGTCCAGTCTACAGAGGCTAGTTTAGCTTCTGCGTTACCTTACTCAAAGCAGATGTGTGGAGTCTCTTCAGCTAGATGTGCTGTGATCAAGGCAGACTGATCCTTACTTCATAACAATATTTGCATAATATTGCATATGAATGATAGGAAAGTAATAAACTTTACTTGGGCTTCAGCATTCTAGTAAAACCTTGGAACATTTCCCTTTGTATGGTTCCCATTAGAAAGCCGATGGTTGTTTCTGATGGCGTCTGCAATATTTCCTAAATCGCAAATGCATACTAACCTATGTGGCTGTATGTACTCCTTCCCTAAATCTTGCTTGTTAGTTAGAATCAGCTTTAGTTGTACTGTGCTGGATTCACTCCCTTCCCATACTGTCAGAATATAGCACTTTCCTGCACCTTTGAGGCCTCTGGTGCTACAAAGGAATTTACACCAGGGGAAGGCAGGTGGTGTTTCTATCATCCAAATTACTATGGAGTTTCTGCTATGTTACCTTAGAGACTAACACATTTATTTGAGCATAAGCTTTCATGGGCTATAACCCACTTCATCAGATACATGGAGTGGAAAATACACTAAGCAGGTATAAATATAAATGAAAAGACGGGAGTTGCCTTATCAAGTGGGGGGTCAGTGCTAAAGAGGCCAATTCAATTAGGGTGGATGTGGCCCATTCCCAATAGTTGACAAGAAAGGGTGAATATCAACAGAGGGAAAATTACTTTTTGTAGGGCCAACAAGGCCAATTCAATCAAGGTGGATGTAGCCAATTCCCAGCAGTTGACAAGAAGGTGAGATGACTGTGAGTTGTGCTGAAATCAGCGCATCCCTGGCTGCCTGGTCCATGTCCTCTCTCCAAAACTTATGGGTAGCACTTGCTATAGGTGAGACCCAGGGGGAGGAGAGGCTGTGGCTGCCTTGCCCCATCACATTGCTTCCCCACCCTAATCTGTGGTATACATCAGTGAAATCAGGCCACTGGGTGGAATTCATCATAAAATCAAAGGACATTTTGTAAAGGGAGGTTTCAGAGTAGCAGCCGTGTTAGTCTGTATTCGCAAAAAGAAAAGGAGTACTTGTGGCACCTTAGAGACTAACAAATTTATTAGAGCATAAGCTTTCGTGAGCTACAGCTCACTTCATCGGATGCATCGGCATCCGATGAAGTGAGCTGTAGCTCACGAAAGCTTATGCTCTAATAAATTTGTTAGTCTCTAAGGTGCCACAAGTACTCCTTTTCTTTTTGTAAAGGGAGAGATCTATCCTGCTGGCAGATACTTATCCTGTCAACTTTAATGGGAATATAGCTTGGTAAGAAATGAAAGCCAGGAAGCCCCAAACAAAAAGCAAACCCTAAAGTGAATCAAATTCTCAGTTTAGAGGCTCTGAAAAGCAAGCTGTTTACACAAACTCCCCTACCCCACGGAGTGTTAGAAAGGCTATGGTCTCTTTTTGGGACCTGTGAGCCACATCAATCAAAACAAAGTGCTCCCCTAGTGGAAACTCGCTGGAGACCACATGCTGTCCAGCACACCTCTTCCTGCTACTCCAGATGGGGACCTCAAGGAGGCCAAAGTGAGAGTGGTGAAAATCAATCTAATTCCCTAATTCTCCACCGGCAATGAAATGGGCTCCCATTTCTAATGAAAAAGCAAGCAGGCATTCATCAACCTAGGTCATTGTCATTGCCTATTATTATTGTCATAACTGCATTTTACCATCCTTGTTATTTAACTGACTAAAGCAGCAAAAAGAAACAAATTATATTCTCTTAAATCATTTTTTACAAAATGAATAAGACTTTTTTGGGGGGTGGGGAGGGAAGAAAAGAGGCAGTTTTATTTTGTCCCTTTTTTAGTGGTTTTTGTTTTAAAGGAAGCAATTTCCTGATTTTTTTATACCCATAATGAGCTTTTGATCTTACTAAAACCTTGCTATTAATTACCTTCCTGTAAAAACAGCAGAAATGGTTTCTTTTCACAAGATTTTGATTCTTCTTTAGGACCCAATCCAACTGCAATCCAAGTAAGTAGGGGCTTGTCCTTTGCCTTCAGACAAAACTATATGGATTAGACCCTTTGTGAAAATACAGATTCCACCATTAAACATTTTAATGTCATTCCCCTGACCACTCTGTTGTTCTTAGTGGAACTGATCTATGCAAAAACTGGAGTACTGGCACTAATACAGAATGGGAGAATATTAACATCTTGTTTAAATACTACACAGCATATAAATGAGGACCACTACACTGAATGTTGGTTTCTCATTTAAGTGTCATGCATGAAGTATTACTGTACCCAGCATGGTGACTAAATACATATTATGTTGTTTTTTAAAAAATACATGCTCAGGAAAATAATGGGAGGCAGAAATTTCAACACATACTTGTTCTCAGGATATTTACATATGTTGTTTACTCAAGTATTGACTATGTTGTGAAATGTAGATGGCAGTTCTCAGCAACTAACGGAGAGACTTTTTATTTATTTGCTCTGTAGCTGGAAATACTGTTCTAAAAAGTCAGGAAGTTTTTCCTTAGCATATGATGAAACCTTCCCCACAATGGAAATCACACTGTAGTTAGCATCACAATTGTCCATAATGATATTTGATGCTAATCTTCTCTCAATGTGCTTGTGGAACTTTCTTGAACATTTGTGAGCATAACAAGCTGTGTAATCTAGTATTTAATATTAAAGACAGCAACATGCGAAAAAAATCTACATGACCTTTTTTCAGAAGCTTGGGAGGGGGTATTCATTTCTTTAATCAGTCATTAAATATTCAAAGGTCCAGTTGCCCAGTAATAACATTTCAAGCCCATTTATTTTAACTGGTGATTTTACCTAAAGTGTCTTGACCTAAAGGATTTCATTCTGACCTCATTGCTACCCATGGAATATCACTGAAATCAGTGTAAAGATCATAATCTAGCCCAGTGTGTTGTTCTAGTCCTGTTTGTATGTCAAGTTGTTTTATGCAGAGTTCCATTTTAAGCACATGGGAGATCTATACCATTTTAAGCAGCACACATCTACTGCAGAATTATCAGGTATGCCAGAGCAGTGCTCTGCATTAGAGCTTCATCCTTGCAACCTGTGGTGCTTTATTAAAGTTTTCACATCAGTAATAATGAGTCAAAGTGGGCTCAAATTTTTGCACTATCTGGATGCCAGTGCAAATTAAGAGGCAGCTTTTCCAGGTGCATTTCAAGTTTTTAGGTTCTGAAAGAATGGTAACACATTTATATCAGAAAGCCAGCTACATCTTAGCTGGCTCTATACTCTATTCCTGCCAGGGGAACCATTCTTCACACTTTTCCTCCACATGCTGCTAGGACTCTTTCCCACCCTGTCCCACCAACTGGTCCTCCCTAGCTTCTGCTACAAGTGGTGCTCCTTCTGTTTGGTTCCCCTATTCAAGTGGCTCCAGTTCATCTACTTGCCTCTTCTCCTCAGCCTTTTACTTGTGTTTGCAATTTTTTCTCTCTGGTAGTCCCAATTTTTCCAGATATTCCTGGCATCTCTTCCTTACACTACCCTCCCCAGCCACACACTCTTGGCCTGCTCTGACTCTTCTGCTCTATACCTGTCTACCTGAATAGCCCAGTGCTCAGCTCCTGCTGCCCTCACATTTTGGCTCCACACTCTTTCATCATCCACCCTTTCCCTCTGCCTTCAACCTCCTCCTGCTACTCAAAAATATCTCCTCCTCTATGACTACACCCAGTAGTCCCTTTACCTCTTACAGTTGTGAATAATTTTCTATTCCCCATTTAAACATTCAGGAAGGGGTGGGGGAGGGTTAAAGTACTGTGAAATAATCTGATTAAATAAGCAATACTGAAGTATTTTTAGTTGTTGACTTAAGTGCAGCTATCAACAAACCTTCGTTCAAGTTATCAAATCTATTTCAGACAAAGCCTTCAATGACAAATGACATTAGCTGAAAAATGGTAAAGAGTTTTGGTGAAAATTTCTGAAAGAAATGAAAAATATTCACTGAAATTTTGCACTATTTTTTCAGGAGAAAGAATAAGTCAAATGATCCTTTTTTGTTTGAAATGAACTGAAAATGTTCTTTTTTGAATAAAGGCCATTTTTTATCAAAGTTTTTATGGAAACTTCTACCAGCTCTATTATATACCAGATCCTGCCATTTAGCTTCATGCAACAGTCCCACTGATTTTTGTAAGCGATCTGCCCCAGTATGATGACAGGGCAAGAGTCACAAATATATTTAAGAGCTCATCTGGAAACACTTTAAAGGGTCTACTTTTTAGAGTGAAGACACACATCACTTTCTGAAAGTCAGGCTTCTTTAAAGTATCTCAAAACTTGAGGAATCCAAAATAACTAGTCACTTTTGAAAATAATAGCCAAGAAGAATATTTTAATTGGCCTTCTTGATCAGGACTATATAATATCCCTGGACCCTATTCTCCCAGCACAGCATATGTGTAACTTACATTAAAATCTAGGTTCTGAATATGAAAAGGATCTGCCATGAAATAAATGAAAGACACTCAAATCCCACAGTGGGAGAATAATGCTTCTGGAGGGCAAAATGCTCACTGCACCATTTCGTTCCTAAAACATTTCTCTATTATGGCCCAGCAACGACATATTTCTCACCAGTTAACTTGATTAAATGATTGCAATAAGAAAAGCATGAGAGGATCCTGGACAAACATTTACCCAAATTTACTAAGATTTGTGATTTGCTGACTGATCTGGATTTTTTTTTTAATGTGCGAGATACAGACTCAGTTATGGTTTTGTAGTTTTGCCTAATAGTTAACAACTGTTTCCACCATAGGCAAGACTAAACATTAGGAAAAAAACCAATGGCACAAATTTCAGACCTGAAGTCAATGGCATTACAACCACTAAAAGAAAAGGAGTACTTGTGGCACCTTAGAGACTAACAAATTTATTTGAGCATAAGCTTTCGTGAGCTACAGCTCACTTCATCGGATGCATACAACCACTGACACTAGGGCTGAAATTCAGTGGCAGGCTAGAGAACTGCATTACTTTGACTCACCTAATCTCAACAGTGCAAATTTTAGCTCTGGTGTCTTATTGAATTGCAAATACAAACTGAAGCAGTGCTTATTTATAACATTATACAAGATGTCACTCACCAGAAAAGAGAAATGAAACAGACAGAAGAACTATTATCATTGGACTTTCTTTATCTTTCTCCACTGGTCTGAAAAATGCCTGTTTCAGAAGCAGGAAAAAGAGATTAAACAAATGGTTGTTCTCTGAGCCAGCTGGATTCTTTCTTTGTGAAGCTAGATACGGTAAGGTTCCACACTCTGGGCCAAAGTCTGCTCTTAGTCTCTGAGTCTCACTGCCTTGGACTTTGCCTATTGGCGTTCACACACATACATAGCGGGTATGAAATGCTACTATTTATTACATGAAGTAATGCTAGTGAGCATTTAACAACCACTTTGCTCTCAATTTGTACTGCTATAAATGACTGCACAAAGCACAAGGCAATGGAGAATTAAGCCTCATCATTACTTCAGAGAAAATCTGGAATAACTCTATTTATATAGTGCCATTACCATTGTAACTGAGATCAAACTGCAGGGCTGATTGTGGTAGACAATGGTCTTTGAAGCCGTTGATCTTGACTTCTAATAAGCCCTGATAAGCCCTGTGATTGGACTGAGAGGATTGAGAATGGTGAGATCAATGACACAAGGTGTTGAGGCATTAGCTTTTGACCTGCAAAACCAGGCTTACACCTGGGTTAGCCCACAAATTAAATGAATTAGTTCTTCAGTTTTCATAAGTAGCACTAGCAGTCTAATGAAGTAAGTATCACTCTGCACTGGACTAACAAGAGTGCAGCAGACCAAGTTTTATGGGACTGATCCAGAACCCACTGAATTCATTGGGAGTCTTACATTGGCTTCAGAGGGATTCAGATCATAAAAACATAAGAACGACCATGCTGGGTCAGACCAAAGGCCCATCTAGCCCAGTATCCTGTCTTCCAACAGTGGCCAATGCCAGGTGCTACAAAGGAAATGAACAGAGTAGGTAATCATCAAGTGATCCCTGTCGCCCATTCCCAGCTTCTGGCAAAACCAAGGCTAGGGATCAGGCCCTTCATTAGTTGCTTAGGACAGCCTGCAAAGTCATTAAAATAATAATTAATATTAGGCCATTTATTATTCTTATAGAATTGTAAATATACATGGAGATATACAACTGTAAACTGGTTTAGGTTCCTCATAAATCTGCTAATTTGAGTAATTAAATTAATCAAATTCAAAGGGGTGGAAGAGGGAAAATAAAAAATTATTAGCTTCTAAGGGAAAACATTGTTCCTTCCATCCTTGCCCCTACACAATATTTTATTGTGTATGTGTCTCACTATGTAAGGCATACAGTAAAATAAAGCACAATTGCCTCATAGTGTGATGGACCTGTCATGTTGAAAAGGCCTTTTTTTAAAAGCCAAGAAATCACTTGTCAATGTCAAATCACCCATCCCCAGTGTGACATTCACATTGTGAATCCAAACTCAGCTCAGATTGTGACAAAGCTGTATTGCATTCAGATCCTATAACTAAATGTGAACAAATGTAACACTCAAGTATTGCTTTCATGATTAAATAAAAGATGTCTCACCCATGAAAGGGGATTATTATCTCTAGTATAAAAGCATGACCCCCTCATTAAAATATCCACAATCAAGTCCATCACTTCCAGTGAGAGATTGTATTTATTCTGTGGGATTGTTTTCACCCACACTTTAGGTTTGAATCAGAGTGTGGGAATTACTAGCGAATCAGGTTTACTTCTCGTGAAACTCTTAGCAGCCCCCTTTTTACTGTAATTAGAGCTTTTGCTGATTACTATCATTACTGTATTTTCATAAATCACTATCACCTAGGATTTTCTGAATGGTAAATTCATCCATACTGTTTTGTTGTTATTTTATTATAAAATATAATTTTACACATGCTTATAAAGGAGGGAACATTAATATTATTTATTTAACATTATTGTTAGAGCTAGTAAAAATGGGATAAAATTTTCACTCAGTTTTTTCATCAAATTCAATATGTTGAAGAAAAAATTCAGTGAAATTGAAAACTTTATAAAGTTTTCAACCAGCCCTAATTATTATGCGTATCTCGCCTCCTTAATCACTTTCTTGGTCCACCCTGAATATTTCCTCTACCAAGTGAAGTAGAAAAAGCCATTTGTATATGTGTGATTCACTAATTGCCATTAGAAAGTCATCAGTTACCACATAGTGATATCAGGGATATCAGTTTTCTTCTGTATTTGGAATAGTGGAAAAGTATGCTAAACAAGTTATCCCTATTTGGTAACTATTGGTAAATATTAACCATGTAGTGGTGACCATCCAGTAGTCAGGGTAGTTAATAAAGGTTTTCTTCAAGTGGTCATACTAGCCATTTGCTGAGACAATTGTCTGTTCATATCTTTGGTGTCTTTTCTATGAGCCTGATTTTTCTCTCATTTATACTGATGTCGCTCAGGAAGTAAGTCCTTTGGAGATAGATGAGTATCAGGCCTTATACACCAATGAAGCCTCTTATTTGCTCCAGCTGTGACTGTAAATGTGCCAAAGTACAAGTACCTTGTGCATCAAATATGCCACATAAATAACAGACAACAACAATAATATTTTACTGTCTAAACACCTCCCAACGTTACTAATCCATTTTACTCATCCATGTCACTCCAATATTGTGCCACAGTTGTTTATCCAATATGGGCAAAAACCTCTTCCACAGTATGGAACATACTGTGGTGAAGAGCACATTAAAAAAGTGTAGTTAGATGCTTTTTGTGTGCTTGATAGTTTATAATCTCCTGGCTTTATCCCAGAGGCATAGTTACCAAGAGAATATGTTTCTTGTAATATATTCCCAAAGAATATACTTGAAGAACCTTCAAGATTTTGTATATTAAAAATACAACATTTCTCATATTCCCCATCTCCCCCAGGTATCTTATCCTTAGCCAGCAATATAATAGCACTTTTAATTTCTTTTTTATATATAATGTTCTGTTCCAGATATTTTTGCTATCCTTCTGTTAAGAGAAATTTTACATTTATTTTCCAAGTCTTTCCCGGCAGCCTTATATTTTGGTTCATGTAGTTTATGACAATGTTTTATTTCAATATTTATTCAAATGTTTTATTTATTTTAATAGGGACTGTTTTCATTACATCATTTAGGATTTGAGGGATGAAATGCACTTGGAAAGTTGTCTACCTTTTCAAAATGTAGCTAAAAGCCTTCAAGGTCCTATTTCTTGGATCATAAAATTTGGCTCCAGATGACTAAAATCAGAACTCTGTTTGACCTGTTGTGACTTTAATTCACGCTTTATTTCCACCAGTTCTCTGAATATTTTATTAGAGCTAGAGGTTCATCATTTGGTCTCCAAATACTCTACGTTTTTGTTTAATTTACCTATTTTTCCTCTCTGTATTCTATATGCAATACTTTTTCCAGTCAGTACTATGCATTAGGATGAAATATACCAGTGATGTGGCTGTCAACCACACTCAATTTTAAGCCCTGATGTGGAGGCAGTACAGGGGAACTATGTGCACAGTAGCCACTTTGCAAAGAGGTCTGCACATTCCCTGCGTGCTCCAAAAAGAGTTTGTGCTGCTTACCAGAGAAGGGACCAGAGGATCCATATTTAGGTGGATGTGTTGGCTGCAGCACAAGTGGGGTGAAGTGGCTACTGCCATTGTTGTAGCCCAGAGACTGGAACCTTAGTCCTGGGACAGGAAGGGTCTGTTTTGCAGCCTAACACTCTGGTTCTAGGTGGAAAGGTGAATTTAAACTCCCCAACCCACTTACATTTCTGCATAAGCCCATCACTCAGGCTTTATGCAGCAGTGTATTTCATTCCTTTTAATCTCAGATTCTTCCTTGAGATTCTGATTGCCCACAATTTAGTCTTAAAATTTCCTTGATGCTTTTTTAACCATTGACTAATTATGTATCCTGTAAATTTGTATGGTATGTATATTTAGTATAATCTAATTTCATTGATTTATCCATCATCCACTACTGTACCTGTTTATCAAAATTGTAGTAGGGAGATGATGTAGATACAGCACTACTATATGTCCCACTCTATCCAGTATGTAATCAATGCCACCTGCTGTCACATGTTTTATTAAACAACTAACTCTGCCTGCCCTCACTTGTAGCCTACAGTCTAATTCAGGCATATATGGTACAACAATTAATTATTCAAACTGGACAGGTGATGTGCAGAAGAGGTTGCTAGTAAAATGCCAGTGCCCTTTTTAATTTTGTGTAAGAATTTAATTCTTTTGACTGGCAGCCCTGGAGAACCAAGTCTTCTGTTTCTCCACAGAACAGCAGTGTCATGGAAGGCAGCGCTACAAGTTTCTCCACACTGGCCTGCAGTGTAAACAAATCCTCATGTGGAGGTGCTACCAGTAACATGACTGGGTATTTGCATTTTCCTGGACATTCAATCTTTGTCCTTCCTATTGAGGCTGTCAAAGAAGTGGTTGTGCTATTCATTCTCTGTGATATGGAATCTTTTGTGTCTCAGACACAAATTGACTGAGACCTCCACTTCATTTCATGTAAGCCACCGAACAGCCTTCTAGGAATAATAAGTTTATGTTACTACTGATAGGAGCTGGATTTCAAACTGTGGACCAGCAGCCCTTTTAAGAAAACGGGCTTTTTCTACCAACTTACACAAATCTCTTCCTGATGAGTAGTGCCAAAAGGATGAATCATCATTTTATCCACTAAATATAAATAAAGAGCTTGATATAAAAATGTCAGGTACGTGAAGGAAAAGCACTAATGAAACAACTGAGTACAACAGAAGTTAAAGGCTTGGGCAAAAAGCAATAGGATACCGATGTGTTGGTGGTAAAGTGCAATGCCTACAGGTGTCAATAACTATGAGCTCTTAGAATAAAATTTATAGTTCTGTTTTAGAATCATCTTCCAGAACAGATTCTGAAGGCTAGACTTCTCAGCTTAGTGGGATAGAGATTCAGCTGTGTGAATCAATATGACTTTGAGCTATGCTGATTTACATGAGCTGAAGATCTAGTTTTGGTTGGCACTAATGTCCTCTTGCAACTAGCATACTGGTGGACACAAAAAGAAAAGGAGGACTTGTGGCACCTTAGAGACTAACAAATTGTCACCTTAATAAATAAGCATGAGTGCAGGCCTCCTGGAGTTTGTTTCTGCATTATACATGGTTATTAAGAGGTAAAATCTCATCTAGGAGTTATGAACTGCTACAGAAGGTAAGAGGGTATCCTGAACTAAAATCCTTTTTAATATTCCCATATAAATTAGCTTTCAACACCATTTAAGACATATTTCTGTCTGAATGAGGACTGTGGGGCTGGGGAGGAAAGCAGTATTATAATTATGTCTCTGCTCCAGAGCAGATTTCTGTAGAAAGCAACCATGGAAATTTGCAAAAATGTGTCTAAACCCCTGTATAGTTTCCTGGTAGTTCAACTGGATAAAGAAGGCAGATGTATGACCTCTGTGGATTCCATGCTGTGGAAACCTATGTATAATGTCTGCTTAATCTCTTAGACTCCTACAAACTGATTTTCATATCAATTAAATGTAAATCATTATTCTTCATTTCAAATCATGGGGAGAGTATTTACATGCATACTGACACAAGCTTCATCTCATGTAGTTATTCATCTTTCCAGGAATTGTCTATCTTCCAGGGTTCACCATCCCCCCAGTGCATTGGGCCATATTCTGTCTCAGCTACACTGCTAAAAATTGGAATAACTTAACTGGCATCAACAGCGTAAGTCTAGATTTACACAGGTGTAACTGAGATAGTTGTGCAAGTAGTAGTATGATGAGTGCAGGAAAAAAGCAAGCAAGCAGGAAAGCATCCACCTCAGCAATCTGGTACTTAATTTAGGTACAATTACCAAATGCATCCGATGAAGTGAGCTGTAGCTCACGAAAGCTGATGTTCTAATAAATTTGTTAGTCTCTAAGGTGCCACAAGTACTCCTTTTCTTTTTGCGAATACAGACTAACACGGCTGCTACTCTGAAACACCTCAAAGTGTACTTCTTCCAAAGCACCAATACAGTATACCATTGTACAAAACTGCAAATCTAATTAAAATATCTAAACAAAAGTCACATACTTAACAAGACACATTCAAGCACATTGGTTTTTGTTAAATCCTTTTTTTTATCTTTCATCAATGTGTTATCTGATTAGAATCTAAGATCTTTGGGGCAGGCTCCTTCAGTGAAATCCTGGCACTGCTAATGTCAATACACCAGCTTAGTACTGGTGCAGTGCAAATAATAATTGTAATAATAATTATTAATAATAAAATATGCATTGTGTTTGATTAATTGCAAGCTGAAGATTCTCAGACAGTATTTTACAGTTTAAAACTTCATCAAGAGGCAGTGTTGAAGAACTAAACACTGCTACCAGAGACTTCCAGCAGTCTGTCTGGGGAAATGTACAATCTCTAAATTCTGAAAGCTGCAATATATTTTAAAATTCTAATTGTGTAACAACACATTTCAGTTGTCTATGCAGAAAGAATAACAACTTCACTTATCTTTACAGGGCTAATAAAATCTAAAATATTTTATCTCTCTGTCGCTCAGATTTTATTTTAGTGCTTTCCATATGCTACTGCCATATTACAAGAAATGGGAAAGTAATATACTTGTATTATAACATCCTGTTAAAGTATCATATTTTTTTCTATTCCCAATATGGTAAATTATCAGTATGTTTCTATGTAAATTAAAGCTTTCATTTTGTAATTAGGCTGCATCTCTTGTCATTAATATTCCAATTTAAGATGAATGAAAAGTTACACAGGTAAAATCAGAGATCATTTTCTTTCCACTGTGTAGGAATCAGAATTGCCAGCAAGAATATATTGTGCTGAGCAAAACATAAAATGTGTGTTATAAAAGGAGGTGGTAGAGAATGCTGAAGGTCAAAAGATACATCTGCAAAATGTTTTCATGAGCTGATTCTTTTTCATGTGAATCCTTAGTGTTCAGACTCATTAAGACAGAAAGCAGGCTGCAAGGGTTGCATAGATATCAGAAAATATGGAGAGTTCTGACAAGGTTCTCAGGTAGGAAGGTTACTATAAGATGGCTGAAACTGAAGATGTAGCTCTTCTAGTAACTCCATAGTGCCCAGAGTTGACTTTTCATGACTCAGGCACCACATTCAAAAATGATCCACTATTTCTCTCTCCTCCCAGGTTTAAAAAGTTTTGTTGTTACATGTTTGTAACCGGTTGGAATGCATGTCAATGATCCAATGAGCTAGTTAAAACCGCTCATATCAGTAGATAATGCTTTTTGTGTGAGATGCTCAGACTGAAAAATGTAAATGCAAACAGCTAAAATATTACATGCTGAATGACCCACAGACAGACAGCCTTTAATGGGGAATTATTTAAATGGGAAGAACAGCATTGTCATTTCCCATTTTCGCATAAAGCTCCTGCTTCTGTATGCGTAACTGAGACAAAGGGGGTTTGTGGACTATGGCAAATAATAGTTTTACTTTGATTTGTCTTCTGATTTTTGAACTCTTGGCTTCAGCAATGCTGCCATTTGCCAAATAGGGAGCACTAGTCAGATTCTATCTCACTAATCTAGGCCTATCCCCATTTAGCTTAAAAGAACTTTGACTTGAAAGGGCTTTGGATCAGACCTATATGAGAGGCTCATAGGTACTGGAGTGCTTTTGGTTCCCAATGAAGTCAATAGGTGTTCAGCAGGTTTCAGACCTGAGCTCTAAGTGTGTTGATGAAGACATGCAGATGTACTTGGTTGGCAAAATCAGGCCATTCCATATGTCAACTGGTAGGGAGCTATATGGAGTAGCTCATGACCATGATTACCTACCTCACGGCAGACTGTCAAAAACAGGGCAGACACCTCAAACTGGTGGTGTGTTCAATAGTTAGATTTCACCAAGCCAGTAACAAATGTGAACTCCTGAAGATCACTATAATGGTCTTACCATGGAGTTGCACATAGTCCCCCTACTATCTTGCCATCCTAATAAATGGTCACTGACACCAAAAATCACACCACATTCAGGTTGCTTCTTGTCCCAAGAGACCAGTCACTTACCCCCAGGTCAATTGGTACTCTAGATCTTACTCCCAAGACAATGTCCTAGCCAATCCTGTAATAAAATATCTAAAGCTTTAGTAAGTAGGAAAAAGAAAGAACAGAGTTGCTTATAGGTTAAAGCAAGCAAACATACATACACCAATGAGTTGTCATCTAAATCCTAAGAGTGACAGAGTTATAGTGATTTGTCAATTCAAAGTGTCTTGCAGGGCAGACCCTTCAAGAGGCAGCCCCTGGGGATCTTTGGCTTCAGTTTAGGGTATCTGGCCCTTCACAGTTGAAACACTCAAAAAGATGGAAAATTTTCCAGTGGCTTTGTTTTATTTCCTTTATTCAGCCTCTAAGCCCATAAGATGAGCTTTCTTGCACATAGCATTTCCCAGGTGCAATAGGGCCATTAGCCAATCCTTTGCATTGTAATGATCTTTGATGGCCCATCTGATTTTAATGGCCCTTTTGGATGGGTCAGGGAGATGATTCCTGTACTTGAGTTCACAAGTTCAGAGCAAACATTTTCAAAGGTGCCACAAGTACTCCTTTTCTTTTTGCGAATACAGACTAACACGGCTGCTACTCTGAAACATTTTCAAAGTTATAAAGCAAAACTTACGGATTTTCTTATAGCATGGAATGCAGACATTGCAGTAATTTACATGCAGTAATTCACATGACTTACGAGGAGAGGCTGAGGGAGCTGGGATTGTTTAGTCTGCAGAAGAGAAGAATGAGGGGGGATTTGATAGCTGCTTTCAACTACCTGAAAGGGGGTTTCAAAGAGGATGGCTCTAGACTGTTCTCAATGGTAGCAGATGACAGAACGAGGAGTAATGGTCTCAAGTTGCAATGGGGGAGGTTTAGATTGGATATTAGGAAAAACTTTTTCACTAAGAGGGTGGTGAAACACTGGAATGCGTTACCTAGGGAGGTGGTAGAATCTCCTTCCTTAGAGGTTTTCAAGGTCAGGCTTGACAAAGCCCTGGCTAGGATGATTTAACTGGGACTTGGTCCTGCTTTGAGCAGGGGGTTGGACTAGATGACCTTCTGGGGTCCCTTCCAACCCTGATATTCTATGATTCTATGATTCTATGATTCTACATGCATTTCATAGAATATAAACACTAAATACATTCTTATAAGACTAATACCTATTTTGACCAAAATCAACATATGGGTGAACTGGTCTGGTCTCCAGCTGTAAATTTGTCAGTTCGCAGATAATTCCTGCAGCCTGGGCAAGGGCCGGCATCTGGGCCTGCCAGTGTCACACCGATCATGGTGTTTACGGGGGGCCAGATCCTGATATCTTTATTGATTCTGAGGAAAATAAGTCCACAGATAGTCCCATTGAAATCAATGGGAATATTTTGCAGTGCTACTCAATGTGAATAAGGGTATAAGATCCAATCCCTTTTATTTTTTTGTTTGTTGTAGCCATTTTACTGAATAAATCATGCAAGAGTTTCAGGCTGGTTACTGAGGAAATAGCTTTTACTTAGGGTTATACTACTGCGGTAAATGGATCTAACGTACGCAACTTCAGTTACGTGAATAACGTAACTGAAGTCAATGTAGTTAGATTCACTTACCGCAGTGGCTACACAGTGCTGTGTCGACAGGAGACCCTGTTACCCTGAGCACACTGGACATTCAGGTCCTTTAATAACTAGGAGACGAAAGGCTTTGACAGTCAGAAAAGATCCATTGACTAAAGTGGTTATATGATTACCTTCCATAATCTGTGCCACATCTGAAGAAAAAAAAATCATGAATCACAACATATATAGCCCCTCCTCTCCCTCTTATTTTGCTTTGATAATTTGTGGATCTGTTTCTTTCCCTAGGGCATATTTGGCATGTGACCTTCCCTTGGTATATTACACTGTCTCTGCAATTCTGTCTCCAGAGCAGATCAGTAATAATAGCACACTTGATATGCTTCCAGTAGGAATTGGGTGTCAAGATAGAGTTTTAGACTTCAAAGTGTTCTAACAGTTTCAAATACAAAATAAGATCACAAAAACCACAAGCACAACAGAAAAGAAAAGAGCCTGTCTACAGGGTCAACTCATAGAGCAGCTCAGTGGATGCAACTGTTTCTAGGCTCAAATTGCCCCGGGAGTGGACTAAGAGCTTTTACTGTTACAGATATCAGGTGTCTTTACAAACTTAACTCCCAAGGTTACCTGGCCAATCACATTTCTTGGAGTTCTCATTAAACTTCTAAGAGAGAACAGACCCAGATGAACTTCTGGTAATCCTTCCATCCTAATGTTTCCTATGTTCCTTAAATGCCTTCTCAAAAACTGGAAACAGCACGCACAGGAAGAAAAGGAACAGACAGGCACTTGTTGACATGTGGTGTGAAGAAATGTAATTCAAACCAATTATTTTTGAACTGCTACTTCATCCTCCTAGTTATGTTGGAAGATATGGGGTTAAACTGCATCCTGATGTAAATTGGAAAAAAGCCTACCCTGTTGAATCTCACAAGTATTTTATCACGTTCCAATTTGGATGTTTTATTATAATTTCTATTTTGCGAACAATTTAAGGGAAAAAATGTAAGAAGCAGAAAGTGGAGAGAGAACAGATGCAGGACTCTGGAGCTGAAAAGACTTTAGTTGACGTGAAAGCCATATAAATATGAATGATATTATAAACCTGACGATTATATTCACCACAGTCACATATGTAATAAAGTAAGTCAATACAGCCTCTGGGAAAATTCTCTTTTTTGTGACATAAGGCAACTCACCTGTAATTTATTCAGGCAAATTTCCTGTCTTCAACTGACCCCAAGTTCTATTGGCTCGAAATCTTTTGGGTCAGTTTGTCCAGGACCATTTTATAGGTGTGCAGGGTTATTTCCCTCCTTTGCCCTGAGCAAGGGACAAGTTCTGCCTTGGCGCTTGAGAGTGCAAGAACAATTCCTTCCATGTATCAGTAGGAAGGGGGGGTGGAAAGGGGAGGGCAGAATTAAATTAATAGGACTACTTTCAGAGTAAGGTACCGCACATGAGCAAGAGTGGTAGAACTGGGGCATAAACAAGTATCCTTCAGGATATCAGAGTTGAGGGCTGAATATTCCCACTCCACATGTGTAAAGTATCATAGGTTCTGTAACTCGGAGTGTTGGGGGAGCTGCCGCACCCCCTGGCTTGAAGTGGTTTCCATCATATGCAGGATTTACAGTTTGGTTCAATGGCTTTCAGCACCCCCACTATACGAATTGTTCCAGCGCCCCTGTAAAGCATTGTAGATCTGCTAGATCTGTTGCAGATTGGGAAAGTGATTTTGATTTGATGCCTTCTACTTGCCCGATTTGGTGAACGTGAGCGCCATGAGAATACAGTCTTCCTGTGGGGTACGCTATCCGTCACTGACAGTGCTGGGCATGTGCAGCCATAACGGCAATACACGTCACATCAATAGAATGAGATGATGGAGAAGAGTTCCATAAGTGGCAAGATATGTAATCAGCAGGATAATTCTCTTTGGCAGATTTATGTCTTTTCGTAGTAACAGCTTTTAAAATGCAAGCCTTCTGTATATCCAGTCCTTTTAACGCTTGCATTACCAAAGGTGGTGGTTGGCCCTGATGATCAGTCACAGTTGTCAAGATTGCCCATTCTTACCCATTTTTAGAGGCAGTGGACAAACTGTGCAGAGGGGCTCCAGTTTCTTCAATAGACCTTCCTGATTGCACACTGCATACTCTCCCTGTAAATGAGACTTTCACCTTGCCATCACCTTTCTATCTTAAAAAAACCCTGTTGTATTGCCACTAAACCTGCCCCAGAGGTTCGGCCACCAACTGGAGTTCCCCAAGCAAGGTCCATCTCATACAGCTTTGCTAAGCATGTATCACTATGACTAACTTTGCAATGGGTGTTCCACATATAAATAAATAATAGTGCTCACATGTCTATAGCACAGCTAAGCTTTTTTTTTAGATGGTGAGGATTATTTAACTTAGATTCATACATTTTAAGGCCAGAAGGGACCATTATGATTATCTAGTCTGATCTCTGGCATAACACAGGCCATAGAGCTACTTTCAGCAATTTCTGCATCAAGTACAATAACTTCCAGTTGAACTTAACAAATATCTTTCAGGAGGACATCCTATCTTGAGGTTAATACTCCGCCAATTTTGCTTAATTAGCCTCACTGCTAAAAATTTGTATGTTATTTCCAGTTTGAATTTTTCTACTTTCATCTTCTAGTCATTGGATCTTGTTAAACCTTTGCCTGCTGCATTCAAGAGTTAGACTCATAGACTTTAAGGCCAGAAGGGACCATTGTGATCATCTAGTCTGACCTCCTGTTCATAGCAGGCCACAGATTCTCACCCACCTTCTCCTGTAATACACCCATAACCTTTAGGTGACTTACTGAAGTCCTCGAATCATGATTCAAGAATCCACCATTTGCTCTCGTTTAAACCTAAAGAGAGCCTTCTTGTATCAGATTTCTTCTTCATGTGTAGTTAACGTGATCATAATCAATAATTGCCTTTTGACTTTCTCCTTGATAAGCTAAAATGACTGAACTCCTAAAGTCTCTCATTGTAAGATGTATTTTCCAGACCTCAAATCATTCTCATGATTATCCCTTTTTATCCCTGTCATCCCTTTTCTGAACCTTCACAGTTTTACAACATCCTTTTTTTCTACCGATGTCATATTTTGGCTTTCATATAAAACAGTTCTTGGAGGATCAACTTTCCACTACTATTGAGTGAGAATGGCTCTTCCCCCTATGGAATTGACAACAGCTGGTTCCATAAACAAATCTGCCATTTGTTATGTCAGTCATGATTCATTCCAGTGGATACCACTAATATATTTGTACCAGTTTTTCAGATTTTACTTGCTTGAGCAATACTATACATACATTTAATAGGAAATACCACTAGAACCCATAACAAACTTTTGAAGGCCACACAATATATTTGATTTTATTAAAAGTTTTGTGGCATGAATTGGGCAAACTTTAGTAGGTTACCAAAAAGGGACACTCGGTGTTGAGCAATCTTTAGTGAGTGTACAATAGTAGCCATACCAGAAAAGACTGAATCTCATTGGCATTTCTGGGAACTGTTTCTGTTTAGATTGCTGTGACCTTCTTCAGGATAGGCAGCATTAACTTGAGTGAAAAAATATGACCATAATACTAAAGGATAGCTTTGTTTAAGACATACTTTTATTTGTGCAGGATGAGATTATGTACAAGAAGACATCGGAAAATAACTTTATAGGTTACATCTTGTTCCAGGTGATTTTTTTCCGAAATACCGAGATGTTATCAGTGTAGTTGATACTGGAAACATACCGAATAATACTTCTCACAGTATCTTGAAATATATCTGTAGCTGAACACATTCCAGATGTTAGCCTTGTATACTATCTTAGACCAATATGTGTTGAAAAATTTGGCAGATAAGATGCAGAAGCTAGATCCAGCTGGTGAGATCCTTTGAGATCAAGCTTCAGAAATACAATGGCATTATTCAGTACAGGAGTTATGTCTCTGGTGAGATATGGCATTCTCTCAGTATTGCTGTGTTCAGGAGTTACAGAACCATGAAATTCATCCTGTGCCTAGTGCTTTGGGTTCTGGAAGCACTACATTTAATAAGACCCATGTAATAGGGCTACATTTCAAATCAATAATCCCTTGTGTTGCTGAGTTGTACAGTTCTTCTTCATCTTGGTTTTTCAGGTGACAAGGAATTTTTCTGTGGCGTTCTGCTACTAAAACCGCTGATTCATTCACATACATGTGAACCTGGAAGTCTTTTATTTCCATCAGTCTTTAACACAGGAAGGCAAAAATATAGAGAAGCATATCTATCTCATTGTGTTGTGGTTCTTCACAAAGAGTATTCTTTGAATTCATCCGATGAAGTGAGCTGTAGCTCATGAAAGCTTATGCTCAAATAAATATGTTAGTCTCTAAGGTGCCACAAGTACTCCTTTTCTTTTTCCTCAGAGTTAGCAGTGAGACCCTAGATCTTTAGCTTAAACTGTAGAGATTCGTGCTTTCAACTCTAGAGGTCCCCACTCTACCTTGAATGGTCACTTAGAATATATGATAACTATCTGCTAAACAATTTGTTCCACCTTGCATTTAGCTGTGATATTGGGAGTACCTTTCCAGACCTGAAGAAGAGCTCTGTATAGCTCCCATATTTGTCTCTCTTGCCAACATATATTGGTTCAATAAAAAATTGTATCTCACCCACCATGTCTCTCCAATCCCTGGGTGTTTCAAGATGGCAGTTGTTACACCTTCACAAGGACCATATTCCACTGAAGTCCCAAATAAATCCTGTTTTGAAGTGGCACATAGGCCATTTGCTGGCTTCTATGTGGGACTGAATTTCTCCCCATGCAAACAGGCATATTTATGCAATAGTATTTGCACTCAAATATATGTATTCACTTTTCACACTGAAGTGCTTACCCCTATTTATAAAGCTTCAGTAATCAAATAAGGTAGTAGATGCAATACCATTGACTTAGGTGACAGTCATGTAGTGAAGTGGTCAGCAAGAGTTAACTAGGTTATTCAGAGTATTATAGGCTGGATACATGTTCCACTCATCTTCCACTTCCTGTTTAGTTAGTGTGTGTTCTCCCTATCTGATTGTTATGTAGTTTAATAATGCAACACATTCCTAGCCTGAACTAAAGTGGGTTTCTTGTGCATTGAATGATCCCCTTACAAAATTGGCAATGAGGAAAAACATGAGAATGGTAAACTATGGGAAAATTGAGGTGTTAATGCAGAAAATGAGGATAGGCAGGAATATATTAAAAGACTGGACCACTATTTTCTTACCTAGATAAAGTCTAGGTAAGGAGAAACAGAAAGCAGTTTTCCTCAGTGTCTGTGACTGTCAAACCTATTCCCTCCTAAGGAGTCTATCACCACCTCAGAAACAAGGAGATAAGAGTTTAGAAGACCTGTGACAGATCATAACAGAGCACTACACACCAAAGGCAAACATAATTATAGAAAGTTTCACGTTCCATACTACACTGAGGGGGTAAGGTGCAACCATAGCTGTGTATATGGCAGAGCAAAAAATATTAATGCAATGTTGCTCAGTTGGGAATCTCCTGGAGGAGATGCTGAGGGATAGACTTGTTTGTAATGTTAACAATGAGAGACTCCAAAGACAACTGCTGGCAGAGGGGAACTTAATCTGGCCCAGTGCAATAGAATTGGTGATGTCAATGGAAGCAGCAGTGAAAAACTTACAAAATTTGTGCTTAGAATTGCAGGGATAATTGAAATAAAGAAAAGGTTCAATAAAGAAAAGGCAAAGCAAGCTGAAAGGCACTCAGGCTCCTGATGGGTGATTCCAGTTGGGAGGAGCTCATTTTGTATCAGTTTGTAAATTTCAAATGGCTGAGAGTCACAAATGCTTCAAGATTGGACACTTAGCCAGAAAATGCAAAGATGACTACCAAATAGTCATCTCAAGCCCAAATTGCTACTTGATAGAGCAGAGGAAAAGGAAGAAAGCAGGGGGCTTTTTACTGTGAGGGCGAGGAAGACACAGAGGAGGAGGTACACAGTATGTACTGTCTAAAAGGGGAGAAAGTGGGACCTTTTGAAGTAATAGTAGAATTAACCAGTCATTCAGTACAAATGGAAATAGATAGAGGGGCTTTCGCTGCTGTGATCAATGAGTCTCCATATCAGCAGTGCAAAGCCAGCCTAAGCCCAATAATTCTGTGCTTGTGTCTGTAAAATATAAAAGAAAAAGAAAAAGTTACTGGTCCTAGTGATCCGAAGACAAAGACCTAATCTGTTAGGCATAGATTGCTTGCGAGAACAAAAACTGAATTGAGAGGAAATTTTGAAATTAGACCCTAGCAAAACACCAGCACTCCAGGAAGTCCTGGATGCTCATCCATACATTTTAAAAGAAGAGCAAAGGCCCTTGAAAGGTGTAAAGTCCAGGCTTTGTATTCAAGGAAGGGTCAAGCCAAAATACTTTAAAGCAAGACCAGTTCCTAATGCTCTCAGAGGAAAGATTGTGGCTGAGTTAAACAGGCTGGAAAAGGAGGACGTCATTTCACCAGTGCAGTTTTCTGAATGGGCCAAACCTATGGTCAATCATAGAATATCAGGGTTGGCAAGGACCTCAGGAGGTCATCTAGTCCAACCCCCTGCTCAAAGCAGGACCAATCCCCAATTTTTGCCCCAGATCCCTAAATGGCCCTCTCAAGGATTGAACTCACAACCCTGGGTTTAGCAGGCCCATGCTCAAACCACTGAGCTATCCCTCCCCCTTCAAAATCTTAAAAATAGCTCTTCTGATGCCTTTCATGGTGCCCTTGTTTAAACCAGACAAAACCATATGTATCTCTGGGGATTATAAAGCCATGATGAATCAGGTCTCCAGGTTAGACAATTATCCCCATTCCACAGACAGAAGACTTGCCGGCAGCCCTAGGTGGGGGGTCAAAAATTTAATGAGCTGAACATGGCACAGACGTAACAGCAGATGAGACTGGGGGAGGACTATAAGAAATGTACCACTATAAAACACTCACAAAAGCTTATATACAATTAAAATTAATTGCCATATGGAATACTGTCAGCACCTGGAATTCTCCAGATAGCAATGAAAAATTTGTTGAAAAGTAGCCCATGTGTTGTAGTGAGGAGTGACAACATCCTCATCACATGCAGAAGTGATGCTGAACGTCTCTGAACCTGAAGAAGATACTTCACAGATTGGAAGCAGCAGGACTTCACTTAAAGAAAGTAAATGCTTTTTTATATGACAGGAAGTAGTGTACCTGGGTTAAAGGACAGACAGTCAGGGGCTTAACCCTATTGCAGAAAAGGCTCTGGCAGTCAAACAGACCCAGCCACTCAGAACACAATGGAGCTATGAGTATACTTAGGTATGATAAATTATCAGGTTTCTGCCAAACGTTTCAGCCTTTTAGAATCCTTGCACCAGCTCCTGAGGAAGGAGACACCCCCAGTGTGAGGGAAAGAGACAAGAGAGAGCCTCTCCGTGCCACTGCCACCCACCCACCACGATCAGCTGTTCAGTGGCATGAGTCGCTCAGAGGGAGGGGGAGGAGTTGGAGCAGGAAGAGGCAGGGGCAGAACAGGGTCAGGAAGAGGCTGGACGGGGGTGAGCCCTGGGGCGGAGCGGGGATTCCCGGGGAAAACCAAAAGTCAGCGCCTCTGATTTTGACCTGGGCAAAGAATCCTGTCATGTGATATTTCATCATATGGGGTAGGGGCAGTTTTATCACACAGCATGAGGTTGTTGGAGAACGACCAGTTGGATATGTCTGGTCATCATGTTCTCAGTTAGAGAAAGAAAGTCTACCTATGATTTTTGAAATAAAAATAAATCCATAAATACCTGTACGGAAAGCCCTTTACCATTCTGACAGTTCGCAACCCACCTGAGGGATTCTTCAGTGAAAACAGGGCATGCCAGCCATGGCAGCTGCCCAGTTACAGGACTGGACTTTGACCTTAGCTGCTCATAGGATAGTCTATAAGACAGGGCATCTGTCATAAATATAAAGGGAAGGGTAAACACCTTTAAATCCCTCCTGGCTAGAGGAAAAACCCTTTCATCTGTAAAGGGTTAAGAAGCTAGGAGAACCTCGCTGGCACCTGACCAAAATGACCAACGAGGAGACAAGATATTTTCAAAGCTGGGGCGGGGGATGGGGGAGAAACAAAGGGTTCTCTCTGTTTGTGTGGTTTTTTTGCCCGGACCAGAGCAAGAATGCAGGTTAGAACTCCTGTAAAGGGCTAATAAGCAATCTAGTTAGATATGCATTAGATTCTGTTTTGTTTAAATAGCTGATAAAATAAGTTGTGCTGAATGGAATGTATATTCCTGTTTTTGTGTCTTTTTGTAACTTAAGGTTTTGCCTAGAGGGATTCTCTATGTTTTGAATCTGATTACCCTGTAAGGTATTTACCATCCGGATTTTACAGAAGTGATTCTTTTACTTTTTCTTCAATTAAAATTCTTCTTTTAAGAACCTGATTGCTTTTTCATTGTTTTTAATTCCAAGGGTTTGGGTCTGTGTTCACCTATTCAAATTGGTGAGGATTTTTATCAAACCTTCCCCAGGAAAGGGGGTGTAGGGCTTGGGGGTATTTTGGAGGGAAAGACATTTCCAAGTGGGCTCTTTCCCTGTTATTTTTGTTAGATGGTTGTTGGTGGCAGCAATAAGGTCCAGGGACAAAAGGTAAAATAGTTTGTACCTTGGGGAAGTTTTAACCTAAGCTGGCAAAAATAAGCTTAGGGGGTTTTCATGCAGGTCCCCACATCGGTACCCTAGAGTTCAGAGTGGGGAAGGAACCTTGACAGCATCTGATGCTCACAATTGGTTGCCATTATCAGAACTGTCTGATTCTATGGAGCATCTAGAAGACATTGTTACTCATGGAACAGCTCTGTCAGACACCAGTAAAGGCTTCCCATATAAGGAAATGGACTAGACACAACCCTATCCTGGCCTGGGTACTGCAGCACATAATGCAGGACTAGCAAATCAGAGTAAGGAGGAAGAGTTCTGCCCATCCAGCACACCCTGGCATTTCACGCATGAAATATTTGGCTCAGAGGTAGATATGGCAGCCAGACATGAATGAGGACCTGGAAAAAATAATAAGTAGTGAAAGGGTATCATGAATGTCAGGCACACTAGCAGACCCGGCACTGATTTCACCCCTGGGAATGGCCAGGACACCCATGAGGCTGCATATATAGAGATTTTGCAGGCCCATACATGGGGAAAATGTTTCTAAACATTGTGGATGCACATTCAAAATGGTTAGAAGTACATGTCATGACTTCCACTGCTAACTGTGAAAAAGCTCAGAGGGACCTTTGTCATACATGGACTAATGGTAGGATTTGTCACGGACCACTTTTTTTACAAGCATGGAGTATAAAGACATCTGGGAAAAAATTGGATTAAACATATTCAAAGTTCCCTATGTCATCCAACTTCTAATGGCCTAGCAGAAAGAGCTGGGAGTTTTTTTAAAAAAAAGGATGAAGATTATTAATTGCAGTTGGGAAACAAAGCTGGCTCAATTTCTTTTGAAATACAAAACCACTTCTCAAACTATAAGGGGTATAAACCCTGCCCAGCTGTTGATGGACAGAAAGATAAGAATTCATTTGGACTTCACACTTCCCCACTCCGTGCTGGGATGGATTAAGGAAGCAAGCTTTTCAAATCCAAAATCATGACTATCATACTAAAGACAGACAGTTGAGCCCAAAGGACCAGGTCTATACCAAAAGTTTCAGTACTCTAGCTAATGTGGATTACATTTATTACCTTAGAACAAAGTGGACCCTCACCTTTTAAAGTCTGTTTAAGTGACGGTTGAGTCATAAGATGACAAACAGAATCATATCTGCTTGAAGAGTGATATGAAAGCTCCAGAGCCTTTGCCCTTGGGTGATGACCATCTGGAAGAGCCAAGGCCAGGAGAGGATGCAGTTTTGGTGGGAATGCCTGAGACAGAGATATCTACAGAATTGCTGGACCTGAGGACTGGGTGGCTGTCCCCAGAGGTGGCCTCAGCTGCCACAGAGAGGCACTACCCTGTGTGACAGAAAAGACCAGTTGTTTAAAAGACCACGTCTGGGCTGTGAAGTAATAAGGGAGAGATGTAGGAAAGTTGTCATCAAGGGGTTAACTAGATTACTCAGAGTATAATGAGTTCGAGGCATACTCCACCCCTCCATTAGGTCCTGTTTAATGAGTGTGTGTTTTTCTTTGTTTATTATGTAGTTGACTAAAGTGGGACATTCCCAGCCTGAAGTCCTGTAAGTAAAGTGTGTTTCTTATGCTCTGAGTGGTCCTTTCACAAAAAAATCACAGACTGGGAAGGCTAGTAGCAAAGCTATTTGTTGCATCTGCATTTAACCGAATAAATTACACAGGAGGTGAATGATAAGCTAATAAAATCTGTCTTTTATAGGCTGGCTACTCTGAGTAACCAGAGAACAAGCTATCACAGTCCTACTTGCATCCTTCATCCAAGTTTACTATTTATGTTTGGCTCTGGCCTGATTCAGTGCTCACTGAAGTCAATGGAAACACTGTAGAGATGCTTCCATCCATTGTACTGCATACCAATATGCCTGGTTTTAGTGACAAAGACATTCCAAAGGAACAAGACTGCAAGTGGGCAAGAGATGTAAAATAATTTTTTTTTCATCATTTTATAAAACTTACTCTATAGATAATCTATCACAAATAAATGCATTTCCACAGAACCTGAAAAGAGCCACTCTCACTGGTTCTGCCACAGACATTGCTAACTATAGATCAGATTGGGGCCCAGCTTGCACAGCCATGCTCAGAAGTAAGGGGAGGAGAGGAGTTTCCATAAGACTGCTGCATTCCCCTTCGCATCCTTACATTCATACTAGTAGGCAGGAGTAGATCAAATGAGGCATGGATTGGGCAGAGCATTGGCTCCACCCTTTCCCCCAATGTGCTAGCCAATATAGTGATCCCGGCTGCAGGAATGTGCTAAGTATCCACCTTGCACAGGGTACTTCCTCCTCACAGCAAGGGGGAATCAGAGGGCAGATTGTGACTCAATCACAAAGTGCCTTCCAGTATGCTCTGAGGCTAGCACAAGAGTGCACTGTGTCCCATGCTTGGAGATCACGGCAAAGCCATGTTTGAGCCCTAACTACCACCAGTCACTATGTACCCATTGGTTAAATCTCAAGGAACTGATGAAAATAGATATTAAAGAGGATTTATAGAAGCTCACATATCTGTTCCTGTGAACAAATACATGGTGTGGTTGTGGCACTCGAGTGTTGGGGCTCAGTCATGCACAGTGTCAAGCACTTGAGTAGTCCCATTGACTTCTAACTCTTTGCAGAAAGGGCTCTTATCTCTAGTCAGTTCAGCAGTTAGTCTCTGTGTAGACACCAAACCAATTAATTCATGAAGCTTATTATCTTGATTGGATGATAGCTGTTGATTTTAAAAGTGCAGTGGCTCTTCTCCTTTAAAATCCCAAATCATGTTACACTGCTTTTCAGGAACTGTACATCTGATACCTTGGGGAGAAAAGCAAAGGAATTTTTCACCCCAATACCACAAATCATTGTCCCAGGTCCTTCAGCAAATGACATGATCTGATTTATGGCCATAAAACTTCTCAAGAGGGGAACTAAAGTTAGGAATTGTCTACAGTAGATACGGCCATCACCAGAAGCCTCTAATTGCACAGTGGTAAATTCTCTGTTTTCATAAGTTCAGCACAGCTCTCAATAGCTCCACAGGTTGCTGAGTAGCAAGGCTGGTGCACATAGCAACTACTTTTCCTGTTTAAATAAACCACAAGTACCCAGAGACTGTTTCAATAAATCACAGACTAGAGCAAATTGAAACTTCATTCAAGGTGCAATTTCACATTCACAGCTAGCATTCTCATTGCTTCATCCCCCTCCCCCCGCAATATTTATTTCTTTTTTATTTTGTCAATTTCTTTCTTTAGTTTCCCACACAAAATTCTCTCATGTACCTTTGCCAAAAATCCTAGCAGGAGAATTCTTTTCCATCGGTATCGAACATACGCTTGGAAAGCTCTGCATTCATGTATGTAACAGATAGTTACAAGTTACTCTCAGGAATCAGGGAGTTTACATTCTTAATTTTGAGTAATTTTAATTTTTCTGTATGAATTCATACATTTTCCATTAATATTTCTGTCACATTTCGATCCTATTGCTGTACGTTATTTCTCTTTCCTTTTTTAGCAAGGACTTCAGTAAACAATGTTTGGTTTTGCTCTCTTGGTTTCTGAAGAAAAAAATATTCCAATTGTTTTAGCATTTAAGTGTGTGCAGAACTGGTTTACAATAATGTATACATAATGATATTGGGTTGTAAATATATAACAATCTCATTGCCATTGATAATAAATGATTACAGTATATGCATAATTGAAGATTTTCCTTTTTATGAACCTGCAGGTCTTGGATACCATCAGAATCTGATTTGAACACAGAAGAGTTGATGTATCTACCAGTTTGATTATGCAACTAAATATCTATAGCCTTTTTATATCACTAGTCCATGAAAATACAGTAGTCTATATGATGAGTTAATATAGTGGTTAATAGCAATGTTCTGCTCTGTCATATGGGGGATGGGTTCAATTCCCATTCCTGCTTCCTCAGGCGGAAGAAAGCATCTCTTACCTTTTGCTGTTCCATAGAGACTCCTCAGACTCTGCAAAGTGTGTTGCTGATGATGGGCTGCAAATGATCTTTGACCAAGTTGTTGGTGGCTGGAAAAGTGAGGGCATTACACTGAACCTTGATAGTGAAAAATATAAAAACCAGGGGAAAATATGTAAACTGTACATATTGCAAGTGTAGCCAAGCCCTTCACAAGCTCACTCTACTACAAGTCTCTAAACTGTAAAGTAAATGAGGGGTGGAGGGTGTGTGGAGAAACAGCACGTCTAAAGCGACATGGGTTTGAATTAGATTCTCAGCATGCACTCAACTAAGGCGTTAGATTCTCCCTCTTTGACCTTATTCCTACTAGGGATGAGTAACTAGATGTCCATGCAGCAGCACCCCCCATAAATGGACTCTGTCCTGCTCACTGCTTTCTACTCTGAAAGCATATGTGTGCCACTGTGCAAGATCAGTCCTTCTGAGACAACTTCCCCTGTATAGTATAGCATTTGCATAAATCCAGATAAATAAACATCCATCTGAGGATGGCATTCATCTACCCTGCCTCTGCAATAGAGCAAAGAGAACACTTCAGAACAAGGGGAAAGTGAAAGTCAGTTTGTGAGTGAATCTACCAAAAGGAAGCAGCCTCTTCTGAGATACACAATGCTAAGGACTTTTTAGCTAGGCAGTGCATGCAAGCAACATGAATGCTGTCATCAACCCCAGAAGGAATGGAATTCAAAGTCTAGTGGAGACAGAGGAATCTGCAAGATGAAAGGAAAATGTAGCAGCAGCTGAAGCAACAAGAGCAATGGTGGATGGGGGAGGGGGGCGGTAAAAGGGAAATCATGAGCAGGGGTCACTAAAGCACAAAGAGTCTGCTCTTCAGCTCTTGACCTCTGTATTGCAGATTTTCTTTCTGGTGAACAACACCTTAGGGATAAGCAAGAAGCAACAAAAGGAGATGGCTGTCATACACACACCTTTCTCAGGGTACTTGTCAAAAGTTACAAAGCACCATCCTGCAGCCATCTCCCTTCTTAGTCACATGCACTGTAAATTTCCAAATTCATTTTTATAAGGTTTAAAATTCAACACATTAGAACACAATACAACCACAGCATGTGCAATATCCAATATTCTTTGGGCTCATTGATCTGAGATCATTTTCCTTGCTAAAACTATGAACACTGTGGCAATTCAACTTTTAACAGTTCATTAATTTAAAAGTGAAATGTACATTTTGCAGTGAAAAGTTGATTTAATTGAACATCTATGGGCAAGGACAGTGCTTGTAAATGCACAACTATCCAGCTGCAGCGTATTGTGTTAGTGGTATTTTATCGGTTTTCTAAGAATACTCCAAGGAAAGCTTCATCAATAGTTGTACATACATACTGGTCAGTTTTAGAAGGCTGCTGACTCCCATGAAGAGTGTAGAGTGATTTCTGTGAACATTTCTGAGTGCAGTTATATAAAGCATTGCCACAGAATACTAAATGTAATACAATCCTGTTGCTTTTTATTCCACACATCTCCAAAATCTGAACCTTCTTTTCTATTGCAACACCATAGAGGACCTGCCTTGACTACTGCAATTCCTTCTACTCTTCTAATCTCAGGTCTTTTGATACTAGCCCTTACTCTCTTCCACTACATCCAAAACCTTGCTGACAAACTCATCCTTCTCACGCACTGTTTCAACCATGTCATTGTCACCTCTCTCTTTCAGCCACTTCACTGACTTCCCATTGTCCCAAGCTCCTGATTCAAACTTCTGGTCCCTGCTTGTACATCACATAAATCCTGCCACAATCTCTGACTGGTGACTCTTCATGTTCCTCCCAACTAGGGCTGGTTGAAAAATTTCTGTCATAGCTGTTTTTCACTGGAAAATGTAGTTTTTGACTAAATTAAAGTTTTGCAAAAAGTGTCTGTTTCCTGTGGAAATATTTGATTTTTTGCCAAAAAACTGAATGCCCAAACCCCAAAATATTTCAGCCAAAAAATTAAAATATTTCAATTTGGAAACACTGCTGTTGTACCTCTTGGGAGGTATAGTTCAATTCTCTTATGTTACCATTCTCCAATATGGGCTGAGATTCTTCGTTAGCCTACATCTCCCATGATGCACCATGACCAGGAATTCCCATGTTGCACTGCCTCCCCTCTCCAAGAGAGAAGAACATGGGGCATCCTCGCAGATGTAATCTGACCAGCAAGCCCAGCCTACAGTCGAGAATAGAAGTGTTAACCACCTGAACTACAACTCCCATAGGAACTGCAATGAAATTTCCAAATGAAAATATTTTGGGTTTTGAATTTCCACTGAAAACTGAAATTTTCCAGGGAGAATATTTTTTTTCTGATCAGCTTTTTTCCTATGATGCTAGTCTCCGTATTACTTATATCTCCCAAAAGCATCTACATGTCTCCTCCCACTTTTTTCCTTATGCTTGCAATAATGTCTCTTCCAAAACTTATTCAACTGGGTCCTGATCCACAGTCCACTGAAGTCAATGAAAAAACTGCCATTTGTTTTGAGGATGCTCTATATCTATATATATGTAAATAGTTAATTGATAAAATGCCAGTAGATGGTGCTCATGAATATATAACATAGTTCCTTGGTTTTGTAGGATCACTAATACAGTATTGCCAACCCTAAATATTCAATAATCAAAGTCAGTCATCAAAAAATCATGAGATTTTCCATAAAATCACGATGTTCAAAAATATAATACATTTTACATTCATTTAATTTTTTTTCTGGTTTCTGAGCCTTTTGGGAGCGATTGGGTACTTTTTCAAGTTTTTCTCAGCAATAATAATAGCCACAAGGACTAGAAACTTAGTTTAAAAATAAAAAAAGTCACAATTCTCACATAATCACATGAATCCGGGAGGCAGGGCTTTAAGAATAATACCAAATATTGCAAGACTCAATATATTCATGAAAATTGGCAACACTGACAGTTGTTATGCACTACAAATGACTCCCTTTGTGAAGCTCTTTACATCTGCTCTTAACACAGTTGACTTCAATAGGCTTTGAATTAGACCCAAACCCCACCTTTGCCACACTCAAATCCCTCTTAAAACTTCATTTCTGAGGTGATTCCTTTTTAAGGTGTCTTACAAGACTCCTAGCTATTATCAATGTTGCAATTTCATGATTTGCCTTTGGTGCTTTTCTTATAACCCCGGTTCTTGAAGTCACGGGAATCTAAGCTGTTTTTTAAAAGAGAAAACATGCTTCTGGCCCTCAAAGTTGTGGGGGAAAAAACAAGAAAATATGAAAGTTCATCCAAAAGACTCAAATGCCAGAAGACAAAGAAAAAGAACCTAACATCTGTATTTTTTTAAAAAATCTCATGTATTTTTTTAAGATGGTCTCCTGATTTTTAAGGGCCTGATTCATGATTTTTGAACATTTGGGACTGGTACTGCTGTATTAGCCACAATTTATATTTAAAACAAGTGAGGTACAGGATTAATGTCCTGATCCTCAGCTGGGCCAGGGTTCAGGAAAGCTGTTGTCACAGTTCAGGGCAACTGCACCTATATTCCTCCTCTAGGTCCACCAAGGACACCTACACTCAGGTTTCTGGCTCCTTAGCTAGTACATTTCTTGGGAGGAGACCCATATCTCACTCACTCCTGATCAGGGTATTTCCAGGCTTCACAGTTCCCTGCGTACACTGACAGCTGCAGCGGCATACGAGTTAACCAGAAGAGCTGTAAACAGGGGAGTTTGAGTGGGAGTTCTGTTGGAGGAGAAGGAGGTGGTCTTTTGGTGTGGTTTGTGTTTCCCAGATTAACAGGATTTAGGTGGGAAGGCTATGACAGATACAGAGGCAGCAGTGGGAATGACTCATGTAGTAGAAGACACAATGAGGATGACCGGATGTGGAAGCTGTGGTATGTACATGATCCTGGAGGGGGGACCTGGTAAGAGTTTTTTCTGCATGAAATGCCGTCTGATAGAGCTGATGGAGGAAAAGATCCGAGGCTTGGAGATGCAGGTGAAAAGTCTCGCTGAGTTTAGGAAGGGGTTTGAGCAGATGATGGAGAAAAGATATGAGGTATCTGAAGGGAAAAGCTCAGACTCACAGATGGAAGCGGGGCTGGGGAATTTTGAGGGGAGACTGGGTGAGAAAAGTGGTCAGTGGAAGCATGTGACTAAAAGAACCAGGCAGAGGAAAAGACAGGCTAGTGAAGGAGAAATAGAGCTTAGGAACAGGTTTGCAGAGTTGGAAAATGAAGAAGGGGCTCAGCAGGTAGTTGCTGAAGGGCAAGGAAGAAGAGAAAAGTGGCTAGTCCTATAGCAAAAGGGGAAGAGTCAATGGAGACTACACCAAATATGAGCCCCAGGAGGATACAGGATGGGTTGAAGAGGATTATAAGGGAGAATAGGAAAGGAAAGAACTTGCAGCCAGAGGGAACAGGGGAGAGACTGGAGAATAGCACCGTCACCAGGAAAAGGCAGGTCTATGTGAATAGATAGGCCTTTAACCAGAGCTGATCCAGAGAATAGAAGAGTGTGCTGTCTTCCAGATGCTAAGATACAGGATGTAGACCTGAGGTTGAAAAGGATCCTAAAGGGAGCAGGAAAGAGTCCCCTAATTATCCTTCATGTGGGAACAAATGATACGGCTAGATTCTCACTGGAAAGTATTAAGGAAGACTATGCTAGGCTTGGGAAAACGCTTAAGGAAATCGAGGCTCAGGTGATCTTTAGTGGGATTCTGGGCAACAAAGGTGTGACAAGATTATGACTATCAACAGATGGCTTAGGCAGTGGTGCTATAAGGACGGCTTTGGGATATATGGCCACTGGGAGGCATTCATGGACAGAGGACAGTTCTCTCGGGATGGACTTCATCTGAGTAGGGAAGGAAATAGACTTCTAGGATCAAGGTTGGCACAACTGATAAAGAGAGCTTTAAAATAGGAATCTGGGGGAGATGGTTGGGAGATGTCCAGGTAATCTCCATGCCGGATTTTAGCACTGAGAGGAAAAAAGACGAAGTAAGAAAGGGTACAGCCGTCAGTAGGAGAATGTATATAAGGAGGAAGGGCAGTGTGGATACCAGTCTAATGGGTTATACTGTTATACTGTGCCTAATAGGGTACAAAATGTGAGCGAGGCCAAACAGCAAAAATTAAGATGTTTGTACACCAATGAGAGGAGCCTAGGTAACAAAATGGAGGAACTAGAGCTACTGGTGCAGGAAGTGAAACCTGATATTATAGGGATAACAGAAACATGGTGGAATAGTAGTCATGACTGGACTACAGGTATTGAAGGGTATGTGCTGTTTAGGAAAGACAGAAATAAAGGTAAAGGTAGTGGAGTAGCATTGTATATCAATGATGAGGTAGAATGTAAATAAATAAGAAATGGATAAGAGAGTCTGTCTGGGCAAAAATTACATTGAGGAAGAAAACCAGTAGAGCCTCCCCTACAATAGTGCTTGGGGTGTGCTATAGACCACCGGGATCTAATTTGGATATGGATAGAGCCTTTTTTAATGTTTTTAATAAAGTAAATAGTAATGGAAACTGTGTGATCATGGGAGACTAACTCCCAGATATAGACTGGAGGACCAGTGCTAGTAATAATAATAGGGCTCAGATTTTCTTAGATGCGATAGCTGATGGATTCCTTCATCAAGTAGTTGCTGAACCGACTAGAGGGGATGCCATTTTAGATTTGGTTTTGGTGAGTAGTGAGGACCTCATAGAAGGAATGGTTGTAGGGGATAATCTTGGTTCAAATGATCATGAGCTAATTCAGTTCAAACTAAATGGAAGGATTAACAAAAATAAATCTGCAAGTAGGGTTTTTGATTTCAAAAGGGCTTTCAAAAATTAAGGAAATTAGTTAGGGAAGTGGATTGGACTAAAGAACTTATGGATCTAAAGGTAGAGGAGGCCTGGGATTACTTTAAATCAAAGCTGCAGATGCTATCGGAAGCCTGTATCCCAAGAAAGGGGAAAAAATTCATAGGAAGGAGTTGTAGACCAAGCTGGATGAGCAAGCATCTTAGAGAGGTGATTAAGAAGAAGCAGAAAGCATACAGGGAGTGGAAGATGGGAAGGATCATCAAGGAAAGCTACCTAATTGAGGTCAGAACATGTAGGGATAAAGTGAGACAGGCTAAAAGTCAAGTAGAGTTGGACCTTGCAAAGGGAATTAAAACCAATAGTAAAAGGTTCTATAGCCATATAAATAAGAAGAAACCAAAGAAAGAAGTGGGAATGCTAAACACTGAGGATGGAGTGGAGGTTAAGGATAATCTAGGCATGGCCCAATATCTAAACAAATACTTTGCCTCAGTCTTTAATAAGGCTAAAGAGGATCTTAGGTATAATGGTAGCATCACAAATGGGAATGATGATATGGAGGTAGATATTACCATATCTGAGGTAGAAGTGAAACTCAAACAGCTTAATGGGACTAAATCGGGAGCCCAGATAATCTTCATCCAAGAATATTAAAGGAATTGACACCTGAAATTGCAAGCCCATTAGCAACAATTTTTAATGAATCTGTAAACTCAGGAGTTGTACTGTATGATTGGAGAATTGCTAATATAGTTCCTATTTTTAAGAAAGGGAAAAAAAAGTGATCCGGGTAACTACAGGCCTGTTAGTTTGACATCTGTAGTATGCAAGGTCCTGGAAAAAATTTTGAGGGAGAAAATAGTTAAGGACATTGAAGTCAATGGTAAATGGGACAAAACACAACATGGTTTTACAAAAGGTAGATCGTGCCAAAGCAACCTGATCTCCTTTTTTGAAAAAGTAACAGATTTTTTAGATAAAGGAAACGCAGTGGATCTAATTTACCTAGATTTCAGTAAGATGTTTGATACCATGCCACGTGGGGAATTATTAGTTAAATTGGAAAAGATGGGGATCAATATGAACCTCGAAAGGTGGATAAGGAATTGGTTAAAGGGGAGATTACAACGGGTCCTACTGAAAGGTGAACTGTCAGGCTGGAAGGAGCTTACTAGTGGAGTTCCTCAGGGATCAGTTTGGGGACCAATCTTATTTAATCTTTTTATTACTGACCTCAGCACAAAAAGTGGGAGTGTGCTAATAAAGTTTGCAGATGATACAAAGCTGGGAGGTATTGTCAATTTAGAGAAGGATCGGGATATCATCCAGGAGGATCTGGATGACCTTGTAATAGTAATAGGAGTAACTGGAGTAATAGTAATAGGATGAAATTTAATAGTGAGAAGTGTAAGGTTATGCATTTAGGGATTAATAACAAGAATTTTAGTTATAAGCTGGGAACGCATCAATTAGAAATAACAGAGGAAGAGAAGGACCTTGGAGTATTGGTTGATCATAGGATGACTATGAGCTGCCAATGTGATATGGCTGTGAAAAAAGCTAATGCGGTTTTGGGATGCATTAGGAGAGGTATTTCCAGTAGGGATAAGGAGGTTTTAGTACCGTTATACAAGGCACTAGTGAGACCTCACCTGGAATACCGTGTGCAGTTCTGGTCTCCCATGTTTAAAAAGGATGAATTCAAACTGGAACAGGTACAGAGAAGGGCTACTAGGATGATCCGAGGAATGGAAAACTTTTCTTATGAAAGGAGACTCAAGGAGCTTGGCTTGTTTAGCCTAACTAAAAGAAGGTTGAGGGGAGATATGATTGCTCTCTATAAATATTTCAGAGGGATAAATACAGGAGAGGGAGAGGAATTATTTAAGCTCAGTACCAATATGGACACAAGAACAAATGGGTGTAAACTGGCCACCAGGAAGTTTAGACTTGAAATTAGACGAAGCTTTCTAACCATCAGAGAAGTGAAGTTTTGGAATAGCCTTCCAAGGGAAGCAGTGGGGGCAAAAGATCTATCTGGTTTTAAGATTAAACTCAATAAGTTTATGGAGGAGATGGTAGGATGGGATAATGGGATTTTGGTAAGTAATTGATCCTTAAATATTCAGGGTAAATAGGCCTAATCCCCTGAGATGGGATATTAGATGGGTGGAGTCTGAGTTACCCAGGAAAGAATTTTCTGTAGTATCTGGCTGGTGAATCTTGCCCATATGCTCAGGATTTAGCTGATGGCCATATTTGGGGTCGGGAAGGAATTTTCCTCCAGGGCAGATTGGAAGAGGCCCTGGAGGTTTTTCGCCTTCCTTTGTAGCATGGGGCAGGGGTCACTAGAGGGAGCATTCTCTGCTCCTTGAAGTCTTTAAACCACGATTTGAGGACTTCAATAGCTCAGACATAGTTGAGGTTTTTCATAGGAGTGGGTGGGTGAGATTCTGTGGCCTGTGCTGTGCAGGAGGTCAGACTAGATGATCAGAATGGTCCCTTCTGACCTTAGTATCTATGAATTCCCTAGCAAGTCAGAATGCTGAAGCTTGCCTGCTTTGCTTTTCTCCTCAAAGGTTATAAACAGCGTAATTGTCCACAGTTAAAAGGTACTACACAGCTCTTTCTAAGCAAGCACATTTATTCTTAGGGTGCATTATAGAAAAACATATTAAAACAATAAAAGAACCTACACTTATGCTGGTAAACTTACTAGAAATCATCCTAACTCCAACAAGGGCTCTGGTAGAAATCAGTTCTTCAGACCTCACAAAGAGATGTTTCTGTGGTTACAAATTCAGAACCCCCCTGGCTCAAAACAAGCACATCCAGGAATCTGAGAGTCACTACTTTACACAGTTCGGGTCTCTGATCATGTTTTCAGGTAACAGGTGGTCAGCGGACAACGGGCTCCTCCTCAAAGTGAATCTTCAAATTGCTGAGTTCTGGAAATAACTGAAGCAAGTATATTTGCATACACCTCCACCTAGAGATTTCCTGGGAAACCCACCTAATTTTAATGGCCCCAAAATTGCCTTCTTGTCTGGCATATTTTTTTTAAAAAAGTCCTTTGAAGCTCATAGCTCTTCCCAGGGATTTCATTGGCCATGTTGCCCAGCTAGAGAAGTTACATACACTCCCATAATGATACATAAACATTTGCATTTTAATACAATGAACTCTTAAACTATTTAAACTTAGTTCAATGAGTTTAACTTAATCCAGTAAGGTTTGTCCGGGTATTGCAGGAAATTGCCTTATATGTCACAACTGTGCTTAACCTCAAACATGGGCTTAGGTACTATCCTGAAGAGCAATGAATTTGAGCTCATGTGGAAGCGCTTGCTTGAACTGGTGTCCTGGTATAAATGACACAGCACCACCACCAGGCAGATAAGGATCTGGATCTAGGTGACATGGCCAAGGTTACAGGACACACTCTGCTTGTAATGTAATAATGAGCAGTATGGAAGCTGAGTAGGACATGTTGCTGACCACAACACGCACAGTCACCAGCTACACATGCCACCTTGTGGCTTTGGTGAGCCAGCAAGCATCGTAGCCAAGTCCTGCTTTTAGTGCTTTATAGAAGCCTGGATGATGGATGCTGCCAAAAGGTTGCAATGAATTAGTGCATTCCCTGGCTGCACTCCCCCCCCCCCAAACAGCACTGTCTAGTTTTTAGGTCATGCGTTGCATTTGATGGAGAAGTAGTTGTGGCTGCTTTGTCCCATGGCAGAATCTTTATTCCTGAAGATCTCTGTCAGTGTCTAGAATACCTTTGGCAAGGATGCTGGGCAGAATATTTCCTTTTTCATGTGTAAATTTCATTGTGTAACCGAGCGACATAGGTATAAGCACAGTGCTGGTGCTTAGCAAATAATAATCGATTCATAGGCTCTAACCTAGCCCTTTAAATGTGAACTGACCACTTTCAATTTCTACTTCAAAGGCAGTCTTAATTTGAAAGTTTTCTTCTATGAGAACTGATGAGCTTATGACCGAAGCAAACTATATTTAAGAAATCCATTTGCAGACGAAACAATACACTGTAAATCTTGGAAGAATTGATATGAGTCCAAAGCAGCCCCTGGTGCATTTTATAAATTCACAATATTACAAAGGCAAAACAGCTAATGCTGGGACTTGCCCTCAAACCAGTTATTCTCTGGAAAAATGTAAAGTAGTGACAGCTGGTAAAATAATTAGAATCATACAGATATGACTGTGCTGCAGAATTGCATCTGTTTCACTGCCATCAGACTACATAGTTAAGTGCCCAGAAAACAGCAGGATTAAGCCTGCTCTTTGCTCGCTGTAGGCTTTGGAACTGACAACAAAATGCCTCCAACTAGATGTATTTTCCTGGACATTCAGTGTGGTCACAGGGATAGCAGGAATCACAGAAAACATTTCAAATTTACAACCTGGTATGGTAGTTGTGCTAGCCATTAAGCAACACATAAAAAAGCAAAGTGATACCTTTTATTGGATTAACTTTAAAAGCACTTTTTGCAGAATGGCACACTTTATACCAGGCCTACATCAGGGAAAACACAGCTACTGTATGACATACCATAGGATGGGGCTTGAAATTAAATTTACCATATTCTGGCCCAGTTCTGCGTTTATCATTAGAAATAGGATAACACAGTCTCTGCCTTGAAGAATTTACTGTCCAAGAGCAAAACCAAAGAGTGTGAGACATGGATCGGAGTGGTGATGGGCACATCTTGCTAACTTCATAGGTTTTTATTGCTTGCTTGTTTTTATTAGTGACTTTCCTGATCAAAGTTTTCTCTAGCCACAATCTCCTCCTCCCATCCTTTTCTAAATCCATCACCCACACAAGAGTACCCAGCCTTTACCCAGTGTCTTCTGCATACAACCAGTCCCAGCTCAAAATAACAGTTCTCAGGATGTATTGTTTCCTGACATCAGGGAGCAAATGGGAGACTGCATCCAACCATACTGTGAAAGTATGCTGCTTCTGTAGCAGCTGCTGCAGCTCAGCCTCTGCCCACAGGAGGTGGTGCTGAGTCTTCCCTGCCCTATGTGGTTCCAGGAAATGTGGGTGGGGAGGGGCAGACCTGCTAGTACTTGGAATTCAAGGTGAGCAGCAGTTGAAGATGATGGCTAGCTGACTCCCATCAGACTTCTACTACTCTGGGTTCAGAATACTCCTGGGGGCTTGGCTCTCACAATTTTTGGACTTTACAAACATCCTTGTGAAGAACCTGTGAGTGAGCCCTAACCTTCCTTTGCATTTGGGACCAAAAGATTTGTCTATGCATATGGAAGCTCATTCTTACACATGAATTGCAGTGCAGAAATTTGGACTCCCTGCTTCACTCGATGCCAGGACTTGCTGCCCTGCTTTTTTTATAGTTGCAGCGCTGGAACTTGGAATAAGTGGTTTTGACCCCTCTCCATCTCTAGAGCCCCCTTTCCCGTTGCCCTTTCATTGTCCACAGACTATTGCAAGTCCAGGATTCTGACCTGGAATCAGAAGCATGCAGGAACAATTATTATGATCAAAGAAAATAATTACACAGAATTTTTACAACAATGGAAATTATTAAAAAGCAGATGTGGACACAAGTTAAAACAAATGACTGTTGTTATTTTCCATTTGCCAAGCCAGTAAAATTATTGCACAGAAAATTATACTCAAGGTAACCCTGAATGCAGCCTGAGAGCTAAACCATTGTAAATTTCCATATTCCTTTGCTTTCTGGTGAGTAAAATGCAACATGCAACGGAAGTAACTCGGGCGTTGATTTTTTTTTATTTTAAGACCATCATTATAATGTGCTCAGTAACTTTGATATTACTGGTATTGCCTCTTTGTTCAATCTTCCAAAACGATCAGTTTCATCCTTCAGCATAGGAGCCTGTAAGCAGTGTGTAGGCTTTGTTCTGGGTCTCTGAACAAAGGTGATTTTTCCCCAAAATGAAAAAAAATATATAGTTTTATTCTCTACCTCTAACCTAAATCAGTGGAGGACAGGACCAGTGCTGACAGATGATAGGATAGAACCAGCGTTGATTACAGCGAAGTCATAAAAGCCAAATGAGGAAAAGGAAGTAATAGAAAATGGCAACAGTGAATACACAAAGCATAAAAAGAGTTAGGAATCTAAACTGAAAGGATATAAAACAATCAGAAAATACAAAATTGATCATTAACAAAAGGTTGTCCAGGATTTATCTATCAATTTAATATATTATACATATACATAGAAAGGGATTAATGACTGTTGATGAAACTCCAGCTACTGTATCACTAAGGAAGAGGGCAGGTGCCGTGCTGGAACATATGTGCTCTCATCCACAATCATTAGGGAGACTACATGTTAGAGGCTAGAAATGGAGAGATATTTTTGAAGATACCAGGAAAATAAAAAGCATTAGCATCATATCAGGACAAATCTTGTGTATTCTAAATTAAATTGCAAGGACAATGGTCAGATACATAGCATCCTAGAATCCTGACAGAAGATTGCTGATGAGATTACTGGTTAAATAAGTAAAATAATTTAACAGCATGTTGCAGGAAAGGAAGATACCAAAAGAGGATAATGAAAGAAACAGTCCTAAATGGTAACAAAGGAACTGAGGAAGAACTAACAAATTGTACAGATCACTGAACTAGACCTTTGATGAAGTCAAGTTCCTAAAGATATTAATAAAATACTGAATCAAGTACAATGTTTTGAAGCGGATATGAAGCAGATATAGGTGAATGATAGACATGTCTGCTGATGCTGTACATTTAAAAATGGAATTTGGTGTTAGTTAGCAAGTTGCACAGCCAATCTATCTGAACATGTTTTAAAAAGTAATGAGTTAGAAGATGGGGAACACAACATGAACATATGGGTGAAGTTCAAAAGTTACTTAATATTTTAAAATTTTAAAATGTAAGGTGGACATGGCAATTTACAGATATGTAAGAATGAAGATATGGGGGACTAGTTCTGATGATAATTACACTAGTGTAAATCAGGAGTAACTCCAATGAAGCCAGTGGAGTTACAGCAGTGAGAATCTGGTGTAAATGGGATCAGATTCCATTGGATCAGAATCAGGCCCAAGATATCTGCCCCACAGAATTTACAATCCAAGTTCGGCAAACTACAGAGAAGAATGGAAGAGACAATGTGAAATAAGGCTAATTTGTTCAATTCTGTGGCTTTGATACTGTAAGCACAAGGTTTTTGTATTCCAATGTATGAGAGGAGGAGAACCTCCAGATCTAATCTTTTATTTTATTGAAATGTTGCATGCTGGATCAGGTCCTAAAACTGAATATGATGAATAACTTATCTTTTTGTATCCTCAGAGGCCATATTAAAAACAAACAGAGCAGAAATGTGGGAAGACTATGATCTTCAAAGCAAGCATTTTAAGGGGCAAGGATTAGGTACCATCATCAGCAAGAAAACCCACAGATTATACTCATAAGAGGATCAAGATGTTTTAAACCTTTAGTGCTTTGAGCCATAGCATGCATGCTAAATGGGGGGCATTGTCACCACTTATACCTAAACTGGGATACGATACAGGAAGGAAACTATAACTTCGGGAAAGTAAGTGCAGCTGAGAATGTTTGTGAGTAAATTGATGCAACAGTTCAACAAGTCTCAGACCTTGAATCACTATTCTCAGACACTTGATTGTCTGCAAATAAAGGACACAGTGAGAATGCCTTGGACCTTGAGGAATACAGTAGTTTCACCAGCTAAAAAAAGTACTGTTTGAATTGTTATTTTTGTTGTTATTTTTCTAGTGACATCAACTCTGAAGATACAGAGTGGAAATTTAACTTTACAAAACAAAAAATGGCTATATAAAGGGCCAGATATCTACATCCAGCTTTTTTGCACTGGTGGAAGAAAGAGTGGCTATACTAGATATGAGCCAAGGGTTCATGCATTTTCCTCCCACTGGCCCCACAATGTTCAAGACAGGAATGAATTACTTCTCTGTGTCCCCCACTCCATTGGCACACTGGGGGACATCTCAGGGCTGGGCCTGACTGGAAGTTGCCTGTCAGTTTGTCTCCAATCATATCTTACTATCAAGGGTTTGTGGGAGGAGACCACCAGAGCCATCACAGAGGGATGATGCCCCCACATAGATGACCTGACTTCCTGTGTCCCGTTGGAATCAGTGGACTATAGGGGCTGGACATGTGACTTGGTGTGAGTGTGTGTTCACATGTGTGTAGACCCTCCTTCCAAAGGAACAATTTGAATGGAACCTCTACAGGAGGATCCTTTTAACCTGGGGGTTATGGTGGATCACATAATGAATATTAAGTCAACAATGTGATGCAGTTGCAAAAAAGGCTAAGATCATTCTGGGATGTAAAAACAGGAGTGTCATATGTAAGACACAGAAGGTAATTGTCCTGCTCTACTCAGCACTGGTGAGACCTCAGCTGGAGTATGTGTCTGGTTCTGGACACCACACTTTAAAAAAGAGGTGGACAAATTGGAGAGAGTCCAGAGGAGAGCAACAAAAATGAACAAAGGTTTAGAAAACCTGAGCTATGAGGAAAGATTAAATATACTGGGCATGTTTAGTCTTGAGAAAAGTAGATTGATGAGGAACTTGGAGACAATCTTCAAATATGTTAGGGGTTGTTATAAAGAGGCTGGCAATCAATTGTTCTCCATGTCTACTGAAGTTAGGACAGGAAGTTATAGGTTTATCAGCAGCAAGAGAGAATTAGCTCAGATATTAGGAATCATAGAATCATAGAATCATAGAATATCAGGGTTGGAAGGGACCCCAGAAGGTCATCTAGTCCAACCCCCTGCTCAAAGCAGGACCAAGTCCCAGTTAAATCATCCCAGCCAGGGCTTTGTCAAGCCTGACCTTAAAAACCTCTAAGGAAGGAGATTCTACCACCTCCCTAGGTAACGCATTCCAGTGTTTCACCACCCTCTTAGTGAAAAAGTTTTTCCTAATATCCAATCTAAACCTCCCCCATTGCAACTTGAGACCATTACTCCTCGTTCTGTCATCTGCTACCATTGAGAACAGTCTAGAGCCATCCTCTTTGAAACCCCCTTTCAGGTAGTTGAAAGCAGCTATCAAATCCCCCCTCATTCTTCTCTTCTGCAGACTAAACAATCCCAGCTCCCTCAGCCTCTCCTCATAAGTCATGTGCTCTAGACCCCTAATCATTTTTGTTGCCCTTCGTTGTACTCTTTCCAATTTATCCACATCCTTCCTGTAGTGTGGGGCCCAAAACTGGACACAGTACTCCAGATGAGGCCTCACCATTGTCGAATAGAGGGGAACGATCACGTCCCTCGATCTGCTCGCTATGCCCCTACTTATACAACCCAAAATGCCATTGGCCTTCTTGGCAACAAGGGCACACTGCTGACTCATATCCAGCTTCTCGTCCACTGTCACCCCTAGGTCCTTTTCCGCAGAACTGCTGCCGAGCCATTCGGTCCCTAGTCTGTAGCGGTGCATTGGATTCTTCCATCCTAAGTGCAGGACCCTGCATTTATCCTTATTGAACCTCATTAGATTTCTTTTGGCCCAATCCTCCAATTTGTCTAGGAAAAATTATCCTTAACTATCAGGGGAGGTTGTGAAATCCCCATCATTGGACAAACACCTGTAGGGATGATGTAGGTTTACTCAGTCTTTCCTCAGCACCAGGGACTGGACTTGATGACCTCGAAAGGTCCCTTCCAGTCCTACATTTCTATGATTCTTTGATTTTCCTCCCTCTTATCCACCTATGGATTTTCCTACAAGAGGGAACAATATGACCCTTAAGGCCTGATTCTGATCTCACACCAAGTTAACAGCAATGAATTGTTATTATCATTATTACAGTAGAGCCTAAAAGCCCAAGCCTCATTTTGTTAGGCACTGAACAAACATAGCAAAGAGTCTCTGCCCCAAAGAGCTTACAATCTATGTATAAAATGAGAAAGACAGGGAGAGCACAAGTACAATAGGAGAAACACAAAGAAATGATGAGACAGTGATCAGCATAATAAATAGTGATTACAACACACCAGCTGCCTAATCATTGTTGAGTTTTTTTGTATGTATAAGAAAGGCAAATAGTTTTAAGGAGCGATGAATGAGGTGGCTTTGTGCGTATTGATGGGGAACTCCTCCCCTGCATAAGGGATGGCACTGTAGAAAGCACCAGTCTGGAAAATTTTATAAGTGGGCAATCGAAAGTTGCATCATTTGCAGAATGAAGGCAGGGGCATCCCGATTCTATATAAAAGATGAAAACTATGGCAGGAATAGCCACCAGTGTGTCACTCTGTTGACTTCAAGAGAGTTGCTCCTGGGTTTCAGAGTACAGAATCAGGCATTTATTCTCATTATTGTGCCTGAGAGCACATCTGATATATACATGTATCTCATTACGGCCACACATCCAGCCAGCCATTGATGCTTATTTTTACAAGGGGAACAGCTGTCCATTTGCTAAGGTAAACGTGAATCTCTTGTTTTATTTACTGTCCCCTTTCTCCCCCCAAAAAACATCCCTCCCTAGAGAAAAGAAAGAAAAATAAATAAAACCTTATATTCACTTTCAAGTTTTTGCTGATCCCAGTACTTGTCTGAATTCATAGGGAGCTATGAATTCTCTTTGTCAGCGTGTACTGGACTGTAGTTGTGTGTGATAGCAAGTTCATCTGAGCAGAGTGACAAATATATTGACCTGACTTTTCTCAAAAGATATAAGAAGTAGTCAGTAGCTTTTTCTGTTCAACCTAAGCAAAAACCAAATAATAATGTGAGTGCAAAACGTGCTTATTTCATCTCTTCCTTAAAGTTCACATGGAAGTGAGAGGCATAGTGAAATGATATCAGGTTTGCAAAGCCCCAACACATATTTTAAGCTCCTTAACATTAAAGGGTATGAGAAATGTTATAAAAAGAAAAGGAGTACTTGTGGCACCTTAGAGACTCTAAGGTGCCACAAGTACTCCTTTTCTTTTTGCGAATACAGACTAACACGGCTGCTACTCTGAAACCTGTCGTCAGAAATGTTATAGTTCAGTTAAAGACACAAATTGGGTGAGATAATATCTTTTATTCGACCAGCTATTGTTGGTGTGAGAGAGAGACAAGCTTTCAAGCTTACACAGAGCTCTTTGTGTCTCAGAAATTTCACTTATGAAATACTCAATAGATCCTGTGATCTTTTCCCCTTTCCTGCAAACACAAACATACTTGTTCATATGGAACAAAGTAAGTTACCATGGGGCTTTACTCATCAATTTGCAACATTGATGCCAGAGTTTTCATGTATGTCCCTGAACAGAACTGTCTTGTCATTTTGTGCTGGAAGGTGAAGAAGCAGGCTGGGAAAAATCCTACTCCCCAGAAGTCTAAGGCAAGCTGAAGAGCTATCTGACCAAGTAGTTCCTGCCAACCTGATAAGAACTGGAGAGGAAGCTGGGAGTGGACTGAGTAACTGTCAGCCAACAGGGAAGGTTGCCAGGGGTTCAGCTGAGATGAGAGTGAAGAGAACTAAACTCCTCAAGGGTAGTGGGAGAGGCTGGCCTGAGCAGAGCAGAAGAACTGAGCTACTAGTCAGAAGGGAGAGTGAGGGGCCTAGTTCAAGCAGTGCCATGAGAGACGTTGGTGTGAGCTGGAAAAAGTGCACTTCTGAGCATTCCGGAGGCTGAACCTCAGCTTCTATTTGGATGTTTTCTGTTAGTGCTCTGATCCGAAGTGACTCAGGTGAGAGAGCTTGGTTGGGTCTCAACTTTTTAGGCATCGGTAGGCAGTTATTTTTGCCTGAAAGGCAAACAATCATTTCATTTACCAGCCAAGCCACAGTAGCCTTTGCTGCAACTATCAAATACCATTTGATTTGGCTTTAGCAGCAAGATGGTCTTTCTCTAATACCTTGTCACAACCAGAAAAGGAGTACTTGTGGCACCTTAGAGACTAACAAATTTATTAGAGCATAAGCTTTCGTGAGCTACAGCTCACTTCATCCGATGAAGTGAGCTGTAGCTCACGAAAGCTTATGCTCTAATAAATTTGTTAGTCTCTAAGGTGCCACAAGTACTCCTTTTCTTTTTGCGAATACAGACTAACACGGCTGCTACTCTGAAACTTGTCACAACCGTTTGCCATTCATACTTAGCTGCTCCAGCTGCCAGGGGTCAAGCAAGTTAATTTACTAATCAAGCCTTGATTTACACACTGCTTAAAAGTCATTTGTGTGAATTCTGTATACATAAACAGTCTTGGTTGATTTTAAGAAAAAATATTTGGAAATCTACTGGAACACATCAAATCACACTGCTGGGGCGGGGGTTGCGGGGTTGGGTAGGAGGGTATCAAGAGTTAGGGTATCCCTTCAACCTAGATTGATAGATATTAAGGTCAGAAGGGACCATTCTGATCATCTAGTCTGACCTCCTGCACAGCGCAGGCCACAGAATCTCACCCACCCACTCTTATGAAAAACCTCACCCATGTCTGAGCTATTGAAGTCCTTAAATCATGGTTTAAAGACTTCAAGGAGCAGAGAATGCTCCCTCAAGTGACCCGTGCCCCATGCTACAAAGGAAGGCAAAAAACCTCCAGGGCCTCTTCCAATCTGCCCTGGAGGAAAATTCCTTCCCGACCCCAAATATGGCCAGCAGCTAAACCCTGAGCATATGGGCAAGATTCACCAGCCAGATACTACAGAAAATTCTTTCCTGGGTAACTCACATCCCATCCATCTAATATCCCATCTCAGGGGATTTGGCCTATTTACCCTGAATATTTAAGGATCAATTACTTACCAAAATCCCATTATCCCATCATACCATCTCCTCCATAAACTTATCAAGTAGAACCTGAATAAGCAGAGGGTTATACTGAAGGTCAAGTTAACATAAAACACATGGTGCAGCAGAATATTCTAAAGAATATAGAAAATTTGACATAAATGCACTTTCCATTATTCATGGAAATTAAATACCCAAGTGTTTCATGCCAGTAAGACAAAATGTTTTGTGCAAATGCAGAAAGCAGGAGAAGCTTTCTGAAAAGGGCAATTGTCTTATGAGCGTTAGAAGGATTCCCTACATGTGCACAACTGCTCTGCTGCTAATGCAAAATGCATGGAAGCAGAACATGTGCCACTTCATCCACAAGAAACTCAAGAAACTATTATTAGATTGCTCCGTAAAATGTAACATGAGGAGATCCAAAATTTTGCCACCTACCTTAACGTGTATTACATAGTCTCTGACTATAGTTTCAGTTTCTGAGGTTATTAAATACTCTTGCAATTTACAAAATAAAATTTGTATGAATCTTGGCTCAAACTATATTAACAGCCATGTAATGAAAGACTTTATAGGGTCAATTGCAAAGTCGCTTGGGGAAGTGTCTCAGAATTAAAGAAAGGTAGGTGTATTAGTGTGCCTGCTGATGAATCCACTGAGAGCTCTGACACTGAGCAAAACTAGGTGTTCATTGAATGCCTGGTACTCTCTCTGCTGTTATAGTAGACGTGGTTGGATAGATTCTCGCCTATCACAGAGCTATGCTCAGTGCAGAAGAAGGGAGGGAGCATAACTAGCTCCCTGAGCCACAGGGCTGGTGCAGTATTGATGCCACTTAGATCTGCTTCCAAGCAACTGTTTTACCAGCCGTATAGGGTCTTTAACAGGGTTCATCAGTCATGCATCCTCTTCTCCCCGAAGACCCCTACTCTCCCCTAATTCACCCCCATACAATAAATCACCCAGACTCTGGGACACCACAAGAGGGGAGGGTTCCAGGGCCCAGTCTCTAGCCCAACCTCAAATGTCTACATTGCAATGTTATAGTCCCACATCCTGAATCCCCCGAGCCCAAGTCAGCTGACATGGGCCACTACAGGTGTCGACATATCCTGAGAGGTCAGGGCCCAGAGTCAGAAGCCAGGAATCAGAGTTGAGGGGCAGAACCAAGTTACCTGGAGTGATGTAAGGCAGGGGCTAAGACAGGAGCAGGGCTAGGAACAAGTAGACATAGGAGCTATCACAGCCATGGGCAAATACTTTGAGCAGCTGCTGAACTGCTGCTGGGCTTAAGAGCCAGTCTGCTGATCTACCAACCAATCAGGTGGCCCAGCCAATCAGACAACCTACTACAGGCCAGCTGTGCTGGTTAAGTTGTTTGGAGACTGGCTCTGCTGCAGGCCCTGCTTCTAAACAGGTTTTTCTGCAGACCCTGATTTCTGACACTCACAATTCTTCCCCATTCCTTCTGGTCCGTTGCACGGGTTCATAGGTCTTGGAGTTCAAGTCCTTTTCTCTTCATGCTTTTCTACACAATCTTTCTATCATATCCTCAGTCTTCCATATCCTGCTGTCCTCTTTCTCTCCTCTTTCTCTCATGCTGTATCGCTGGTCTTTCTTCTCCTATTCTTATGACATGTCCAGTCCACCTCAAATGTGTTCTATCCAATCTATCTGTCACTGAGAGCTCCAAGGTCTTTCCCCCCCTAATTCTTCCATGAACATTCTGTCTACTCTCCGCTTGGCTGCCATTCTCCTCAGTATATTATTTTCTACTATCTTCTTTCCTTCCTTCCTTCTCCATAAGACCCACCATTGCCAAATGATAGAGCAAACTGGACCAAACACATGCAGCATACACTTTTCCTTTAAGGTTCATTACTTATAGCTGGTCCTACAGTACTACTGTCACCTTTTTAAGAGCCACCCAGGGACACTGACTTTGTCTTTTCAGTTCTTCAGGTCATGTTAAAAATGTACACCTTATTTCCTGTCTGCATTTATCTAGGATCAACTTCAAACCATTGAATTGTATTATATGTTTTTCTGATAGATTGAAGAGCCCATTATCAAATATTTATCCCCCATATAGGTACTTATAGACTGTAATAGTGAAGTCATCCCTTATCCTTCCCTTTATTAAGCTATACAGATTGAGCTCTTGAGTCTATCACTATAAATCATGTTTTCTAATCCTTTAATCATTCTCATGACTCTTCTCTGAACGTTCTCCAATTTACCAACATCCTTCTTGAATTGTGGATTGCATACCTGGACACAGTACTTTAGCAGTGGTTGCACTGTTACACCAAGAACAGACTCAGATATCCTGAAGTGCCCTCCTATTTCTTACTTTGGGTTCCCTATATGTTAACCTATTAATCTGTTTCTTTAAGGTGAAAGAAGGGGGCCCACTCTAGAGAAATTGCCAGGGTTCACCAAGGATTCCCCTATGCCCTCAGGAAATTCTCTCAACAGACTAGCTTTGTTTACCTCTGAGAGGACACAGATAAAACCTTCTGCTCAAAGGATTGACACCCAGGCAGTACTTTTCCAAAACAAAATATTTTCTTTATTTAAAACCAATCTTTCCTAATACAATTAATCTGAACCTAAATCAAAACATAAGAGATAAACATGACTCTCTTAGCACAGGTTACAAGTTAAAGTACCCAAGATCGTAACGTCGTACTGTTGGAATGGCTTAAGTGATTATGTTCTGCACATGGTGATCAGTCATATGCAGGACACTGACAGCAATCTTAATGAGCTCTAAATTTTATTCATAATAACATAGACACACATACCACAGATACTAATTTTTATTAACCCAGGCATACACATTTATTAATCCTGTTTCTATTCTATATTCTATACTATACCTAGTACTATACCTAGCTTACTCTCCATAGGCTTCTCTCCCTCTGCGCTGACTAAAGATCCTTCTGCTCTGTCTCAGGGTCAGCAATGCTGCTGTCACCCTTTGCTTGCTTCTTTGCTGCTTTTTTAGGTTTCCTCTGGTCTTCTTCTCCTTCTTCTGCTCCTAACTGCTCCTGATCGACTTAACCAAACCACTGAACTAACTTTTGCCTGCTAACCTTCTGTTCTTTTATACAGTTTTTGATCTGTTCTGATTGGCTTCATCCTCAAGCCCTCTCTGATGGATCTATACAATTGCTAAATATAACAGTCAATCAAGGCTGTTACACAATACGTTTTAGTATTATGGTATGGTGACCCTCACCTAGTTTTGGACTGAACATGCCCAACTGACCTTTCCCTACAGTATTGGAGTGCCCTTTTCCTAACCTCAGGCTACATCTGCCTACCAACATACTAGCCATAGGTCAAACTGCTTAAACTGCCAACTCATTCTTCTTGGTCGTGTGCCAACATTCTATGCATACCAAATTATTACTTTATTCTTTCAATATGTATCCATTTGTTAACGTGCATCTTAATGTTAAGGTCTACTGTTGCCACCCCATTTTTTTAATCAATTTAATTAATTTTATTTCAGTTCTTCCCCTTATTTTCAGTTAATGGTTGCAAAGCAATGTTTTTTCAGTGCTCTACTTAGGAAACAGAATAAAGCAGCTCAAAATCTTTTGTATCACCACCAATGCCAAATACAGAGGTAAATACATAAAAGAACATGTTTGCTAATACAGTGTAAGCTGGTTCGTTTGGTAAACTGGCCACAAGCAAACATACATTTTAATACGGCTAAATGTAAATAGTGAATATCACATCTAGGAAAAAGAGTGTAGGCCATACTTACAGGTTGAGGGACTCTATCTTGGAAAGCAGTGACTCTGAAAAATATTTGGGGGTCATGGTTAATAAAGGGTTAATGCAATCCTTGGATGCATAGACAGGAGAATCTTGAATAGGAGCAGAAAGGTTAAATAGCACAGAACCCCCACAAGAACCATACCCACTGGATGATGATTCCCCATTTACAATTTCATTTTGAGACCTATCAGTTAGCCATCTTTTAATCCATTTATGGTGTGCCATGTTAGTTTTACACCAGTTTAGTTTTTTAATCAAAATGTTGTGTGTTACCAAGTTCAGCACCTTATAGAAGTCTAAATATAGTACAAGAGCATTATTATTTTTAGAGAGACAAGGTGGATGAGGTAATATCCTTTATTGGACCAACTTCTGTTGGTGTGAGAGACAAGAGCTTGATCTACACTAGGAATTTATGTCAGTATAACTACATCACTCAGATGTGGAAAATCCACATCCCTGAGCGATGTAGTTATACCCACCTAACTTGCTGTGCAGACAGCTCTACATTGACAGGAGGCTTTCTCCAATTAGCATAGCTACTGCCTCTCGGGGAGGTGGAGTACCTATGCTGATGAGAGAAGATGTCCTGTCAGTATAGGTTGTATCTTAAGTGGCACAGCTGAACTGATGCAGCTACACTGCTTCAGCGCTGTAAATATAGACAAGCCCAAGCTTTCAAGCTTACACAGAGCTCTTCTGCAGGTCTGGGAAACTAACTCAGGGCTGGTCTACACTACCACTTAAGTTGATGTAACTTATGTCTCTCAAGGGTGTGAAGGAGACAACTCTCCAAGTGACGTAAGTTACATTGAGCTAAGCGCTGTCCATGCCTGCAATATGTCTGCAGGAGACGCTCTCCCATCAGCATAGTGTATCTTCACCACATGCCCTGGAGCAGCGCAGTTGCATCAGTGCAGCTGTGCCAATGTAACACTGTAGTATAGACTTGCGCTTAGAGTTTCACAGCTAAATACAAGAAGGAACAGATTGTTTCGCATAAGTCGTTAACACATATTTCAAGGGATCATTCAAGGTGAAAGTATTGTGCAGGTTTCATGTGCAGATGAGCACTGATAGGTCAGATACAGAGCAATCACTTTGTAACTAGTGTTCACCCACCGCTGATAGGGTGTTTTTGTCTTTTATCATTTTACTGTGTGAGTTCATTTGAGAGTGTCATGATTCTCTGGTTTCACCCACATAGTTGCTATTGGGACATTTAGTGGACTGGATGAAGTACATCACATACTGTGATATCCATGTGTAGGACTCATGGATCTTGAAAATTTTCCTGAATCCCCTCTTTTGCCCTTCAAGCAACCACTCAACCTCTCCAAGCTCATCAGATGCAAGCTCCCCAAAGACAAGGACCCACCAACTCAAAGCGGCACCAGACCCTGCCAGAACAACTGATGCAAAACCTGTAGACATATCTCCACTGCTGCAATGATCAACACCCCTCACAACACACCTTTCAAGATCCATGGTTCCTACACAATATGTGGTGTACCTCATCCAGTGGATTAAATGCCCCAATAACAACTATATGAGTAAAACCAGACAATTATTACACCCTTGAATGAACTCACATGGGAAAATGATAAAAGACAAAACACCATATCACCCATGGGGAACACTTTTCACAAAGCAATCACTCTATATCTGACCTTTCAGTCCTCATTCACAAAGGAAACTTGCCCATATTTAGGACAAAGTTCAAACTGAGTCTTGAGCTGATGTAGATTTAGCTGGCAGCATCCTTAAAGAGATCAACGCAGGCAAATTTGTAAGTTCAAATAAATCACTATGGTGACTGAAGTCTTTCTGGTTTTCCAGGAAACAAGCTCTGCTTGTTTGAAGTCTTGCAAGAGCTAGAAAGTGCTCTGCTAGAACTGTGTTTCAGAAAAATGTATCCTTACAGATAACAAGCACGCAGTGGTAAAAATTTATGAGTTTTTAGAGGCAAAGCAGTGGGAATATTCAGAATTATATGCCTGAAGCTGACTTTGAACATATGGAGATCAGATTCACAATGTGACAGTAGCCACCATTCACAGGATTTCAATGCTTTGACTCCACATAGTGACCTAGGTGATAAAAAAAAGAATTGTTTTATTATGTAAATATATCTTCACAATCTGCTAAACCTACCACAAAAGCACTGGAGGAAGAAAAGCAGAGTACCCTTAATCTGTGGTTGCCTCTAAGTGACATGTACACTCACAAAATCTACAACATTCTCATGAATGTTAAATGGACCTTTTAACCAGGTGTCATAAATATAAAGGGAAGGGTAAACACCTTTAAATCCCTCCTGGCCAGAGGAAAAACCCTTTCACCTGTAAAGGGTTAAGAAGCTAGGATAACCTCGCTGGCACCTGACCAAAATGACCAACGAGGAGACAAGATACTTTCAAAGCTGGGGGGGGGGGGAACGGGGGGAGAAGAAACAAAGGGTTCTCTCTGTGTGTTTTTTTTTCCCAGACCAGAGCAGGAATGCAGGTTAGAACTCCTGTAAAGGGCTCATAAGCAATCTAGGTAGATATACGTTAAATTCTGTTTTGTTTAAATGGCTGATAAAATAAGTTGTGCTGAATGGAATGTATATTCCTGTTTTTGTGTCTTTTTGTAACTTAAGGTTTTGCCTAGAGGGATTCTCTATGTTTTGAATCTGATTACCCTGTAAGGTATTTACCATCCGGATTTTACAGAGGTGATTCTTTTACTTTTTCTTCAATTAAAATTCTTCTTTTAAGAGCCTGATTGCTTTTTCATTGTTCTTAAGATCCAAGGGTTTGGGTTTGTGTTCACCTATGCAAATTGATGAGGATTTTTATCAAGCCTTCCCCAGTAAAGGATGTGTAGGGTTTGGGAGGATTTTTTTGGGGGGGGGGAAGACATATCCAAGTGGGCTCTTTCCTTGTTATATATTTGTTAGACGCTTGGTGGTGGCAGCAATAAAGTCCAAGGGCAAAAGGTAAAATAGTTTGTACCTTGGGGAAGTTTTAACCTAAGCTGGTAAAAATAAGCTTAGGGGGTTTTTCATGCAGGTTTTTCATGCATTTGTACCCTAGAGTTCAGAGTAGGGAAGGAACCTTGACACCAGGATATATTACTCATGGTGGAAATATTGCTGTCATTTTTCTGCAGTGATGCAGTGATAGAAGGTGGATATTCCATAGTGTATTTAGTCCAACAAGCCAACACATTTATGTGTAGTAAATACACCCCAGGATCTGATTCAGACAAGACTGAATGGCCCAAGTCTAGATGCTTTCCAGCATCATCAGCCTAGTTTGTACTTGCTTGGAAGGGGGACCAGGAATAAAACATATTTGCCTGCACAAACAGAATGAGCTCTCAACAGCAACAGCAGACAGCACTAGTGGAGTAACAGACTAGTGTTACTCTGTCTGATTAGTTGTAGATTTCAATGGTATCCACAGTGTTGTGGATTAGATTTTAGATTAGGTATTAGAATTTTTACTTGCATGTGAAATAAATTCTTAAAAGTTTTGGATCTGACTCACAATTTCAGACTTCTGGTGGCAGTTTATATTAAAGAGAGAACAAAACTAAATATGTAAGACCAAGTGAGAAGCAGACACATTAAAAAGAAGACAATAAAAACTGAGACAACCATGTTTTCTTGTCAGATGACCATTTCAAACCTTAGCTGCCCATGGAAAATTGGTCAGATTTTTTTTTCTCAGCCTGGAACTTTCTAATAGTTTAGATGAAACTGGGCCTTCAATTAATTCTTACAATTATGGTAGGAGTTAGCTGTGGGTGGATCCTCAATCATTCTAAGTAATTAAAAGACACATAGATGCATCACATGCTGCAGTTTAAGTCCCCCCATCTGCTGTCATTCTTCTGGTCTCTAATAAGGATCAGTATATATTAGAGGTACTCTACTTGAAATTGTGTTCCCCTTTATATGCAGCTATTTAGCTTGGTGGATGCAGCCTCAGTACTGGAAGTTTGTGGTGGGATTAACTTTTCAACTCAACAGTAAATTTTCATTTGTTGTGGAAACTGCAAGTCATGAAAATAATTACCTAAACTTTACTTGTTTTCACCCTGTAATAAAGCTTTTGCAAGATATGAAATAACCGACACAAGAGACACAGAACTCAAGTGTCCTTGACTGTGGTGGTCTGCTGATAAAAATGAAATACTTCCAGATGCAAAGTGCTTATACTTTCCAATACTTTCTCTCTTTTGTTCTAAATATAGTTAAACTCTGAAAAAAGTATACACATGCACATTTCCTACCAGCGAATTAACTCAATATAGCAATATCTCAACAAGATTTGTTGACAAAGTCTACCACAAAGGCTGGACATTAACAGAAAGAAAGCTTCTTAATATTTCATCCCTTAGTATTAGCTTCTCAATGCTCAGTGCTTCCGAAAGTAAACAGAGAAATCCCTGTTTAGTCTCAATGTGGATCAAAAGATTTATTTTGCAGAGAAAGACAGGTCTTGTTCACTGTGGTTAGTGAAAGTGTGTAACAATGCCTTCCCCTCTTGTTGTAAGGGGTCTAAAGCCAAAGGTGCATATTTCTTATTTATGTTCCTTATTTACATCTGCAGCAGAAAAATGAGCTAAAAAGTAAGGCCCTGATGACCATCCTTATTTCTTTTTTCCTATGATATATGATCAAAATATTAATACTGCATTTTACTGTAAAGGATTTATTGGGGGGAAATGTATACCAGTCTCTGAAAACACAATAATATTTAGTCTCTGTATATAAGCTGTTTACACATTTGGTACCAGGAAGAGGATTTCTCAAGTGTGGCATTGTCAATTGTAAGTGTTAAAAAATCATGAGTCTAGCCACCCTGCCAAAGTCATAAGATTAACTTAAAATCATAAAATAAAATAATAATAATAATAATTTTGGGTCTGTTTGTTGCCTTCTGGTGTTGGAATGTTTAGGGGGTCATATTTTTCAAGGTTTTCTCCACAATCATGAGGATCTAGATAACTATCTTTTTAAGAAAATGAAAGCTGAGATTCTCACTTATTCACATGACTCCAATACCTGAGTAGTATCGGAAGAGCATCAAAAATTATGAGCCATGTGATAAAATCATGAGAATTGGCTATAATATAAATGCTGGGCACATTTTGTATCAAGTTTAGCATCAGAAAATCCCAGTTCTTGATGCCTGAGTGGACAAAAGATTAATGTGACTAAAATGTGTAATTCTGACAACATATCAATAAAGTGATAATGTAAACTCTGTGGTCCATCAGGGTCTGGTTCTCCACATCCAGCAGTTTTATACCAGCATAACTCTATTTATTCCTGCTTTACTCTGGTGTAAGTGAGATCAAATTCAGAGCCACATCCTGTTGTTATTCTATGAACTTCTCCATTTAAAAATAAAAACCTATGGGCTATATATTAGAGCTGGTCAAAAAATTATAAGTGTTTCACAAAAAAGTCATAAAAATTGGTTTTCTCAATCTTTTTTTTTCCAAAAAAATTCAAAATATTAGTTTTTTTTGTTTTTTCAGGAGTTTGGGGGTTTATTTCCATCTCTCCTTTTTCCACTTTCTCTCATCTCTTTATTTTTTATATTTTGTCTGTGGAATGAAAAAAAGGGCGAGGAAGTAGGAAAACCTAATAAATTAAAAACTGAAAATAAAAAAGTATATATTTCCAATTTCAAAAAATGTAAATGTTTTAGTTTATTCATTTTCTTTTTCCTTGGGTGAACAAATCAGAAATTTGACTAGTAGGACAATTTTCATCTAAAAATAACTTTTGAACAAAAATTGTTACTAGTTTAACTATATACACTTCAAAAACATTTTATTCCATTGTATTTGATTCTATTGTATTCTATATAGTTTCTTGGGCTATGTCTACACTTACAACGGCATGTTGACTATGTATACTGCATGTCTCCCCCCCACCACCAATAGTATCTCACTGCCAGAACATTTCCCTGCCACAGTGAAAAGCTCTGGGAGCAGGGAAAGACTTTAGCCAGGCAGAGGCAGTGGGGAAAGGTTCCAGCAGCATCCCACTGCCAGAGCCTGTCCACACTTTCTTCCACATTGCTATGTGTAGCTACACATCACAGTGTGGACTCAGCCTGCTTTTCACCACAGTGCGTAGCTATACATACACTACATGCCACCACCAGTGTAGACAAGGCCTTATACTGCTCTCATCATTGTAGTTTTTGAGCACCTTCCAGCACTGCATTAAGCAACATGATTAACATCTGTCATGTGTTTTTTCTCTCACTGGGCAGACAAGCGTATGCACGACGTCCTCCTTGCCTTACCATATCCTTTCTTTCTTCATCCCTGTTTCTATGTCTCTATCTCATGGGTGTGGGAATGGGTTGTGGGGGAGGAACAGGAAGTCCTTACATTGCTGCTATCCTTTTTGCTAATGAGGGATTGCTGTTTGAGCCCCCTCCTGGTTTAGTTATACCTTTTGGCATGACTAATTTTTGAGCATCTAGACTAGCTCATAGGGCCTTGTGAAAATACTGTTTATGTATCAAAGCCATCTAGAAACACTAAAAACACTGGCAGCTTGGGCATGATAACTACAAACTTTACCCTTTGGACCCAGCTTCAACTTGAACCCCTAAATGGGCATCAAATAGCTATTTATGCTGTCAAAAGCTTTGAAAGTGTTGGTCTTGGTTTTAAAACCTGTCACCCCTGAACAGAGATGAGAATTAGGTGCTGAGAGAGAAGCTGTGAGATAGGAAGAAATATACCTACCCTCCATACTCATATATCACCGTTAAAAAAAAATTCTAAGCCTGGAAATCATATCATTTCTACACTATGACACATTCCTAGGTGGAGCACTTACTGTTCCTTTTATTCCTAATTCAATAGAAAATGTCTTTTTCTTTGACGAAGGTACTCTGAAATCAAAGGTAGTTTGTGCATTCTGTGATGTGTGACTTGCTTTTTTAAAAAATTGAACAGTAATGCATTGTAAACTCTAGTATAAAACTTCAGCTGTCCCTTTACACACTTGGCTTCCTTGGCAATCATTCAGTATTTCTTCCTCTTGAATACTCATAATTCATATACGGAGCCAGCCAGAAACACACATTTCTTTTTCATTTGGCTTTGTCCTCTTTTTGGCTGTATATCCCTTTTGGTAAAATGGGTAAACTTGGCTTCATGAGCAATAAAACCGCAGGATTTAAGGATTCAGTTGTTTTTGAGGCATTAATAGCATTTTATGGATAAAGCATGGGGAAAAGCTCATAATTAGGTTATTGGGAGTAGGCACGTGCCTTAAGAAGAGATAATAGAACCCTTAGTTCGGGACTTCTGTGTGTACCAGATATGAGTTTGAATTTCTAGGTCCATTTCAGCTGATGGACTAATTTCTGATTAAATTTACAATGAGAATCTTGTACTTGATTTTTGTTTTCCCCATGAGTGATGATATTTGATCAGCATTAAAAATATAGATATGTCATGAGCAATGCATTTGTCAATAACTCTGGGTGAACATGGCCTGATTCTCTGTCACTTACACTGGTTTTACACTTCTGTAACCCCACTGACCGCAGTGGAGTTATTTCTGATATACCCCAGCAGAACTGAGACAAACTGGCCTATATGCAAGACTCCAACCCAACAATTAGGGCTGTTCTTCGTATCATCTTCCTGAATGCTTTTGATTCATTGTAAAGTATTTGATGCTAATGTTGTATTCTTTGCCAGAGGCAAAAAAGGGTGAGGTCTCCCACTGGCCATCCCATCAGCCTACCCCTAAACCTTCCCTATATGTTGGGCTTCAGAGAGCTGGAGAAGCTCCACCCCTGCAGAGTTGCAGAATCCACTGTGCTCAATGTCCACATTCCTCCTGCAGAGCAGAACTGCTATTGCCACAGTTCTGCTGTCTTTGGCACACACAATTCATACTTTGTGGTTTACTCAGTCCTTCCTCAAGCACGATCCCACAGAAATCAACAAGAGGTTGCCTGAGAAAGGACTAAGTAAAGTCTTAATAAGTACCACAGGCCCATAGTTTGGAGTCTCCGCCAAGCCATTCTTCCAAATCAGGGGAATTGAAATCAAGTGAAAGTGTGTGTGTGTGTGTGTGTGTGTGTGTGTGTGTGTGTGTGTGTGTGTGTGTGTGTGTGCACGAGAGAGAGAGAGAGTTAAATAGAGTAACGTACATACAATATAGTGTGTGTCACAATTTCAGGGTCTCACTCCCTCCTGCCTGGGATTTTAAGACTGCACAGCCAGTGGCACTGGAACATTTTTAATAGTGGGGGTGCTGAAAGCCAGCCCCCTTTCTCCCACCTTCACACACACACACACACACACACACACACACACACACACACACCCGAGCTGAGGTCGGAAGCAAAGCCCTGGGTGCACAGGGTGGAAGCCGGAGCTCTAGGGTGTGTGGGGTAGCAGCCGGGGTGCTGTAGCACCCTCCACAACCCTAGTTCCTGCACCTGTGTGCACAGCTTCCTGCTTTACACTGTGATATCCCCTGAAAGCTAAACTGGCCTAAATAGGCCAGTGTCTGCATTTTGCTTTCTCTCCAATGACTATGAACAGTGTATCCAGTAAAGTTCCAGAAGGGGTGCGATTTCCCCATGTTTTCATCCATTAGCCATACTAATGTGCTGCTTTCTTCCTTATAAGGCAAGATCCCTTTCACATTGTACCAAACAATCCTTGTTTTATTAAGCTGATTAGTCACATAAAGAAAAGTACTGGACTCAAACTTATCATCAGTTCAATATCCAGATTCAAACTGTAAAGAAGTCATTGTGTATAGTCAAGTTCTAAGATACACTGCATTTGCTCCAATCCCGCAGATAGAGATAAACACCTACAAGATCTTTATCAAGCAGTCTTAAAACTACAATACCCACCTGCTGAAGTGAAGAAACAGACTGACAGAGCCAGAAGACACCTACTACAGGACAGGCCCAACAAAGAAAATAACAGAACGCCACTAGCCGTCACCTTTAGCCCCCATCTAAAACCTCTCCAGCACATCATCAAAGATTTACAACCTATCCTGAAAAATGATCCCTCACTCTCACAGATTTTGGGAGACAGACCAGTCCTTGCTTACAGACAGCCCCCCAACCTGAAGCAAATTCTCTCCAGCAACCACACACCACACAACAAAAACAAAAACCAGGAACCTATCCTTGCAACAAAGCCCGATGCCAACTCTGTCCACATATTTATTCAAGTGACACCTCATAGGACCTAATCACATTAGCCACACCATCAGGGGCTCATTCACCTGCATGTCTACCAATGTGATATATGCCATCATGTGCTAGCAATGCCCCTCTGCCATGTACATTGGCCAAACCAGAGAGTCTCTATGCAAAAGAATAAATGGACACAAATCTGACATCAGGAATCATAACATTCAAAAACCGGTAGGAGAACACTTCAACCTCTCCGGCCACTCAGTACAAGATTTAAGGGTGGCAATTTTGCAACAGAAAAGCTTTGAAAACAGACTCCAACGAGAAACTGCTGAGCTTGAATTAATACGCAAACTAGATACCATTAACTTGAGTTTGAATAAAGGCTAGGAGTGGCTGGGTCATTAAACATATTGAATATATTTCCCCATGTTAAGTATCCTCACACCTTCTTGTCAACTGTCTAAATGGGCCATCTTGATTATCACTACAAAAGTTTTTTTCTCCTGCTGATAATAGCTCATCTTAATTAATTAACCTCTTACAGTTTGTATGGCAACTTCCACCTTCTCTGTATATATATATATATATATATATATATCTTCTTACTATATGTTCCATTCTATGCATCCAATGAACTGGGCTATAGCCCACAAAAGCTTATGCTCTAATAAATTTGTTAGTCTCCAAGGTGCCACAAGTACTCCTGTTCTTTTTGTGGATACAGACTAACACGGCTGCTATTCTAAACATGACCATTCCATGGTCATTTTGTTTTAGAATGAAAGTAGAATAAAGTAGATCTAGAATTGGATGATACACCCAAAGAAGGCATCTGACGAAACTTCAATGAAGTTGTAGAGAGATCCCTTGATCATTATCTGTTAGGTTCACTACCTTTGGGGCACCTGACATTGGTCACTGTTGGCAGACAGGATACTGGGCTGGATGGACCTTTGGTCTGACCCAGTATGGCCATTCTTATGTTCTTATGTAATGCTAACACTGATCACTGAAGTTCTTTTACTTGAAAAGAAGCACATATTTTGGGAGAATAATCGAACATTGCCTTCATCACAGCTTTTGAAATCCTGTGAAAATGCCATTAATTATCTTTTGAATGCCCCCAGTGTTTAGTTTCCAAAACAATTGCTTAAAAGATTAGTGAAGATCAAAGGTCTCAAAGTGACTTTAATAAAATCAAGAAAAGTCCACTTCATTTAAACCCACTAAATTCAGGAAATTCAAATCAAGTGGACCTACTTTCCTCAACTCACACCATTGTGAAAAGAAATATTTTTTTCAAAACCCAAGTATAAGCATGGATCTAGGATAATGGCATTTAAATTAATATTTATTATTGCATTATATTTAAAGAAAACCGCAAAGTGAGCCTATACATTGTAGCCGTGCAAAAAAACATGAGCATCAACCTCAAGCCTATTCAGTCATAGCATTGGGTTTAAAATTCATTGTGTACATTGAACCTTATCCCATGTTCTCAACATGTTCTTAAACATATGTTAGAGTGCTCGTGCAGCTGTGCCATAACAACCCTAGCTGCTTTTCCTTCCTCAGCAAACACATTCCTGCGAAAGATGCCACTTGGAAGTTCAAGTTCATCAAACTGCAAGTATCAAACAGGGATTTGAAAGAAAATGGTACTTGTATGAGTAAGTTCTACTCAAGCTAGGTAAGATATAGATAATTAGCCCATTAACAATTAACCCATAATGGGCTCCAACTATTGGATAAATGTGTATAGTAATTGAGATGTTTTTAAAATATGCAATATTTGCCATATTGAGGAATGACCTCAATATAGTCAGTGCAGCTCCTTCTCATACATCTTAACATTTGTAACCTTAATATGCCATCTAACAACAAACTATGGAACACACAGCTGGAAAAGTCTATCTAAAAAATCTCCAAATCGCTTAAATGGCCTGCAAAACATCCATAAGAAGTGCTACAGTATGGGGAAAAGAGGAAGTAACCGGAAGGAAAATGTATAGAAACTAAAAATAACACACACGTTGAATCTTGGAGAAGGAGCAGTCTGATAAAAGAGATCTTTTGAATACTTTATGCAAAAATCAGATGCAAATAATGAAAGGTTGCATTCTGTTGTTCTTTCAAAATATCCCAAAATGCTTTGCAGCCCATGAGTGTCTTTGTGCACAATCATAAACTGCACTGAGTTCACCTTTACGCTTCGCCTGAGACTGGGGATGGGCAGCCAAAGGACACTTAGCACAAACAATTTTCACACACACATGCTGTTGCTTATGTATAGCTATCGGCATTTTTACAAATAATAGCCCCTCCCCAAACATTCATGCAAACAGAAAATCTTTTCAGTAAGAAAGCTTGTGAATGGTGAATAACAGAGGCCAGAACATGGCTGAACCAAATAGTGAGTTGGAATTCAAATAAACACTATTTTTGCAAAATTAGGTAGCTCTCCTTCTTTTTACTATTTGTTGATATTTTACTATAAAATATGTGTCATAATGGAGTGATATGGTCTATAAAGTCCCCTCAGAAGAGGGTTTTTATAAGTGTTTTAGAAAATATGACAATTAAAAGCTACAGTAATGATCAGTGAGCTATAGCAATAAGATACATCAGTCAAGGTGTGAATTTCTGGGTTCTTGTGTACTTCTCTGGTGCCTGGCCTCCATGCTTCAAAATACACCCAGGGCATGAATCAATGCATCCCTTGTAATGACTAATTGCTTACATAAGGTTAATTCTGGGACACCTCCAGATGGGTTCCCAAACACTTGCAGTAGTATCTTTAACCTAGAGAACTTTGGCCCAAGTAAAGCATTCATGCTAAGGGAAAGGATCAAATCCCTTCCAGACACTGAGGCAACGGACACAAGGATATATTCCATCCATTTAACAAGCCAGAACTGGAGCAAGAGCTATGTAATACAATCACAGCGGTAGCAATAAAAAATACAGTGAACAGAGTATTACAGTCAGCCAGTGAAAGATGAAGCCAGCTGTAGGATTACAGAACCTGCACGCCCAGACATTTTAATAATACTTATGGCAGACATTGTGCTGTATGGTAATACTAATGCAGTGAAACATTAGAAATCGAAATAACTGAGTGACCAGCCAAGAAAACAGATGGAAAGCCAAAAGCCTCTCCAGTGAAACTACACTATACTGAAAGCTTGAGTCCTAGGTTCATATACAATGGTCACCATTAAAAGTCAACATCAGTGACTGCTCAGATACATGTAAGAAACCACAGTTATTTCCTGTAGGGAAATACAACAGCGTCTTGAATGCTACCATTGTGTTGTGAAGAGGAGTGGCAGGCTACAAGGAACCAGGAGGGGCGTGTCTTATCCCTTGGGCATTGTGGAGATTTGCTCTGTGAAAGCACCACCCACCTCCAGTCAAACAGGTGGTGTGGGATCTGAAAGGGTTAAAGACAGACAGAGATTATGGAGGCAGTAACAAAGGCTATACATTTAGGACTGAAACTGCATAGTTAAGACGAGGGGAAACACATGCTTAGCCTCCGGTGGTAGATTCTGGTCAGTTTTTGCAGACTATAAAATTCATCAGGAAGAGGATCTGGCCCTGGGATATTAATCTCTACATACTGTTAATTGCCTCTTCTTTTTATTCAGCTGACTGTGTATTTAACATTTTCTTCTGCACTGAGACCCCGATCCTGCAAACATCCCAAACCTGCAAACACATATGTGCTTAACTATGCTTTCAATGGAACTATGCAAGGCAGTAAAGTTAAGCACATGCGTTACTGTTTACAGGATCATGGCCTACCTTTATATTTGTAAGATGGACTTTTGTAACATAATTACAGCTGTACTGTTTCTTCTGATAGATTTATATAATTCCTCATGATAATTCACAAAGCTTGTAGTAACAGTTTGAAACTGTAGTGGTTTGAAATACCATAGTACCTGCTTGGTTTCTTACCAGAAGCATAGTTCTGTGTTCCTGAATAGTTTTTATGCTAACCACTTACCATATTGTTAACATTCTTTGCCATTTTTTATCTTGTTTTCTCTCCCAGTCACCTCATTAAGCAGTAATGTACCTTCTGAAAACAAAAAAGGAATCAGCTCATTTTTCTGGATAATGCTCAGACCCTTTGCTTGTGGATCAAACGAATGGTTTCCTACAAGTAAAGCAAAACCTCACTCTCTCTTCTCTGGCAAGTATTACACGAGCAGTAGCTTGGAATCAGCCATCAGCTACCTTCAACTGATTCTGAAGCTAGTTTAAACTTTTTTGGGGGGGAAGAGGGGATAACAATAGGAACATTTTGATGAAGGATTTCAGGCAGCTAGTCTTGATGCCATATTAAGTGAGTTCAAAAAAGCCTGGTGAGTTTGCACAACAACTCAAGTAACTCTAACTTCATGTAGTATCAGTGAAATTAGAAATGGGAGCATGACATATCTTTTAGGCTATCTAGGCTATCCCCTTACCGACACAGGATTGTTCCCTTGTCATGCTCTCTGAACAGTTTTGTCCAGTCTAGTGCAACTGATTTCATGTGTACAAAAGCTAAAATACCATACAGGAATAGTTCTAAGAATCCATATGCTTCCTCCTATCAGTGCTTGCTGATATTCCTGCAGACATGGGACTATGAGAATTTACATGTTAGCTTTGAGATTAGCTACATTTTATGCTTGAGGAACCACTCCAGAGGGGAGGCAACATCTGGGCAAATCCATGTAATTAAGTAATAATGATGCACAGAATTTGAGCATGAGACCATGGCAAATTTCCTTCTAGCAACAACTGATTAATTCCAGTTAGAACTATTAAGGAAAAATCTGAAGGTGCTCTGTCCTTTCCATTCTGTCTCAGCCTCATCGCCCCTTCCCCCTCAATCTTATTTCCATTCTTCTCTCATGTGATCTCCTTTCTACTGTGTGTCTGAACCCAGGAATAAAAACACTGTTTCTGGACAAGGAACACAATCCATCACTAATCTGTGCTAGCTCTAGGAATGAAGAATTGTTCCTCCTACCATCTAGAATTTAATGACTTCTCTTGTAACAGGGAAGGAGAAGCCTCTGACTCCCAACACAAGCCACATTGAAAGGACTGCTGCAACAATCACTTTTTATATGGTGAAACATCCTTTAGTGTCAGCCGATCACATTCAGCCTCTTTCTCTGGCTCATTGACCTAATGCTCTGCGTCCCAGACGAGACACCCATCAGTGTGAGTGGGGCAAGTGTTACACAGTTTTATAAACCAGTGAGATCTGCACCTCCAAGCTGAGTGTGATAAACTGTCAGGCCAATAAATGTTTTGCCTTGAACTCCTACCCAGAAGGCACAAGAATGGCATCCCCCTGGCAGTGAGCCTTCCCCTCTAAATTCAAGGCACATATCTCCAAGTAATTTACCAGCACTCACACAGCAATGTGTTAATCCCAAAACAATTAACGGAGCCCTGCAATGAAATGTTTCCCCTTGTCCCTCCCCCAACCTACCCTGTGGAACAAAACACTCCTGTTTCTTTTTCTGTCAGACCAAGCGACTACAAGAGCCATATTTAAACTCAGATAAAATAGAGACATATCCCTTATGGCCTAAGTGTAAGATGTCATTTAAATAAACTTTCACAAAATCACCAAGTACTCTGCTATAAATGAGTGATTCTTAATGCAGCCAGTGATCAACAAACTCACTTCCTAATTAAGTGCAGGAACATAATGAGGAACAGGGCTTCCTTTGTTTAACCAGCCCATGTGAACTCCAGCCACAAGTCCCCAGACTCTCCTAACTCCTGCGTTCAGAGCTTGCAATTAGTACAGAAGGAACCAGGTACTACAACAGAAATGCTTTGACAGTGGGTCCATTCATTAGCAGCCAGATGTGAAGAACTTTCAAAAAGGCCGACCAACTCACATATTGCATGGTGTTGTGTGACACTATAATCTCTAGGTTTTAGCCCTACAATCAACAGGCATTGTCATTTTTAATGCATTCTAATTAGTAGTTAAGGTTTAGAGAAAAATTTGCCAATCCAGGCATAGCCATTGAGATGGTTGTTCAGAGAGCAGATTGGTCAACACACTTTGTACTGTATATAGCTTACCCCCATCAGCTTCATTAATGGGTGGGATTAAATGTTAATATGAGCAAATTATATCATGGGTTTTTTTTAATTAAGTTGATTTCAAATATGCCTATCTTAAATTTTAGTTGGTCACAGTACACAGAATAAAAACACCAAAGATAAAATATATTAATAAAATGTCACCAATAGACCTTCAGTCATAACAGGAGAGTCCTTTTAAGAGCCCTTCTCACCCACCACAAAGTCTACATGATGGCCTCATTTTCATAACTTCCAACCTATCCCCTGATATTCTGCAACTCCTGAAGAGCCTGGAGAATAGTGAGTCTTCTAGCATGTCCTGAATATGAGAAAATCCAGCCTCTGGTGAACTGAGGCAAGAAACTAGTTGCAGAAGCCAGGACCCCTCACTGACAATACACTGCTGATACCCCGTTGCAGGCCAGTTAGCTCAAGAGCTTTGAATGATCTCAACTACCACATTATCATACAGGAAAAGAGGCAATCTCTGAGGTAGAAGGTGTAGCCTTTATTAATTAATGTGCAAAATGTACAAGTCAATGATAACAGGCTCTTTACTCAGGCAGCTACGCAAATTTATTGTTAAGAATCAAATCCGTGAGAAACATGAAAAATTTACTTAGCATCCAAACAAGTCCAAACTTAAACATTAGTCCACAGAGAATACATATAGAGAAGGTAATAATTGCCATTATTGACATACTTACTGCACCATGAAGACTGTTGAAAACAAAGATAGAGGGAGACAGCAAGTGCAGGAGATCATGGTAAGTGGAATGTGATAATCCAGGCTTCCGCCAAATCATCACCCTGATGTGCCCACTAGAGTTAGGCATACACCTTATTTTACATCCTTCCCCCCCCACACACACACACCCATGTGTTCGGTGACCATATTTCGTTGCCTCTAACCCTGTCCACGCGTGGCAATCCCGAGAACCATATTTGGGTTCCATTTGCTAACACAAGCTATTTGTGTCAATACATTTACATTTGCCTTTTCACAATATTTCCAATCCATAAAAGCAATTAACCTTGTGAGCACATAGTCCCCCAAATCCTCTAGAAATCCATTATTTTAAGCACGTTTTGTTCTTTTGCTGTTTGTTTATCCCAAAGGTACATATTGCAAAAAGCCCCTGTAATCTTATAATTTAGGGCTAACATTCATACTAATGTATAATAACTGCTTATGCTAACTGCCAGGCCTTACTAAACTTCATGCTTATAGCAAAGCCTATTTCCAAAAATACTGTAAATAATGGATAATAGCATTTCCCTCAGCATCTATTCTATAATACAAAAGCCTCTATATCAGGAATTCCAAGATCAGGTCAGAGTCAAAGGTCAACAAAGGTTTTCCTACATGGCTAATATAGTATAACATAAACTTGGAAAAACTTGTTACTATCATTGATGGGCACAAATTGCTGTTCTCAAAGAAGGAAGGAAAGAAAATGGATTTTTGTTGTAAGGCAGACCCAGATAGCCAGTTCAGCAGATCACCCTTGTTCATAATACTGTCAATCAACTGATGTATTATTAACACCAACAGAAACAGCCTCATAGAACTGCTTTCTGGTAGATAAGAACACCCTGAGTATGGCTAGGTGAATTTTAAAAATAGATCATGAATATCAAGGTGAATATGAATATCAAGACAACCAATTTTCTTCACGCATATTTGTGACTTTTTAAAATTGGTTTGGGCAAACAGCTGTGTGAATACATTTTTAGCCACAGAAAGACAAAATGATACACATACTCATGAATATTCTGTCTGAAAGGGTTTGTGGGGCCATCTTGAAATCTCCTTGTGGGTTTGGGAATCACAGAGTCAGGGACCACAAAAACCACGTGATTTAAGTGGCAATCACACAACACAAACAGCAAATTATGAATAGCAAATACACAAATTAGTTGTCCTGGCAAATAAACTGAGCAGTTCATAAACTTACATGTGTTCACATACATCACATTCAATGATTATCTTTAACAGAAAAATTCAAATAAATTCAAACAGAAGGCCAAATCTGCTTACGTTACAGAAAATAACTAAATTCAACAAATAATGTGTTCATTGTGAATAGTTTGTATAGCTTTAGTTCCAATTTCTACTGTTGGAAGCAAAAATGCACAGGGGGATCCTTATCCAAAATGCAAACACAGATATCACATAATCCAGCATGAAAAAAATAAATACCCTGGACCACATTTTCAGAAACACCCTCTATATTTGTGCCTGCATGTAGTGGATACAAACCCCACATTTACACATTCAGACAAGTAGTTTGTTATCCATATAGAAACAATCTTAAATCTTTGCAAATGTTATCAAGTTGCTTGTCCATGTTATTTCCCTTACAGATGGTGAGCTCAGAATGTCTCCCGGGTAATGTGGCCATAATATGTGCTTCAATCTGTTCCATGTTTTTTAATTGCCTGAAGCTAGTTGCACTGTGCTGGATCCAGCTTTCTCAGTCTAGTCTAAACTATCCCATGTAGTCATATCACAGAGGAGTAAAAATAAGAGGTTTTATAGCAACTGAAGCCAACGTGGACTCAGAAGAGAACTCCTCTTAGAAAGGTTATTTAAAAACAAATGCCAACTTCTACCTGATGACAATTTTGATTCTGAACTAAGCTTCTGAACTAAGCTTGAATGCACCTTTAACAGCTTACTCCAGTTACATTACTTACATTACTCCAGTAATGATCTAACAATTAATATCACAAGTATAAAGAATGAAAAATCCATGGTGAGGTAGGCAGCTTTTCCAGTAACACCCCTCCAGCAATGTACTTCATGATTATGTATTCTCCATTATATGCATAACCCTGCCTATTACGTATTACACAGTATCAGACAATAGTCAGATGGATTATTAACCTACTTATCAAAGGCAAAACCAATGAGGAAAGGGCAAAATGAGTTGGACATCAGATCTCCTGTAATAATACTCTTTGTTTACAGAATAATGAACAGCTCTCATTAATCAGGAGCCAGCTGTGGTAGTGTATGAGTGAGGAGTAGGCAAACCTTAGAGTTCAAGAGGTTCTTAAATTCTCATGCTATTTGGATGGGAGGGTGCACACACATTTGCAAAACTATTTTTAGTCCCTGAGCCATTTTTCCTGGCAATGTTTTGCCCTGGTGGCAATTCAGTATATAGGATTAATTTGTCTTCTGGTGTCAATCAACATAGTTCCATTGAAGCCAATGTACCTACCCCAGTTTATACTATCTGAAAATCTGTTCCAATATATTCTTCTAGTTTAAGAGAAGTCTGCATAGATTAAGATTAGAAAAACACACATCCCAGAGATAGCCTGGAACAGCTAGGTGCCCAATATATGGTGTATGTGTGAGAGTGAAAAAGATAGATATAGGGCCAAATTTCCTGCTAGTGTACATTAGCACAGCTCATTAAAGTCAATGCCATTGAAATCTATGGAACTTCACCAAAGAATTTGGCCTGCATTTATTTTTCAATTACAATTTTTCTTTCTCTGATTCTTCACTCCCTTTTTCAGTCTGTTTTTACACTGTTATGTTGATTTCCACTCTGTCTACTCCATTCTCACCCTATATTTTACTTTGGATTCTTTTCCCCTCTGTGCAGTCTCTGCTCCTTTTTTCAGTCTCTCCTAGGTAGATCCTGAATCCCATAATGCTGGCATTCGATTTGTACATTTAAATCTACAATATTCAAGTGGATTCAGAATAAGGCACAACAAGTTGTCCCATCCTTTATACTAAGTATAGCACAGTAATGGGAATCCTCAGTTAGCCAGCTATTGATTTTTATTATTTATTATTAATATCATCTATTTCATGTGATTTTTGTTAGTATATTTCTTAAGCAAGGATTCCTGATGGAAGAAATAAGCTCAGTTCATTTTCATAGAGCCACAGAATCATAGAAAAGTAGGGCTGGAAAAGTCATCAGGTCCAGCCCCCTGCAGTGTAGTAGGACCAAGTATATATACCTTGACCATCCCTGATAGATGTTTGTCCAACCTGTTTTTAAAATCTTTCAATGATAGGGATTCCACAACCTCTATGGGAAGCCTATTCCAGAGCTTCACTACCCTTATAGTTAGTAAGTTTTTCCTAATATATAACCTAAAATCTCCCTTGCTGCAGATTAAGCCCATTACTTCTTTGCCCTACCTTCAGTGGATACGGAGAACAATTAATCACCAACCTCTTTATAACAGCCCTTCCTTAACATATTTGAAGACTGTTATCAGGTTCCCACTCAGTCCTCTTTTCTCAAGACAAAATATGCTCAGATTTTTTAACTTTTCCTCATAGCTGATGTTTTCTAAATCTTTTATTGTTTTTGTTGCAGTCTTCTGTACTCTCTCCAATTTGTCCTTATCCTTGCATCTTCCTCTTGACTACATCCTAACACATCTGGTCTACTGCACTGACCCTCTGCTGCTCTCTGGTAACGCATAGCTAGAATCCCAGCTACAAATAGCTGATTTCAACTCCCAATGCAGCTTATGCCGGATCTCAGCTGTGCTCATGTGAAGGTCTTTCTGTGTGATAAAACAGGGAGAGAGAGAGAGAAATAACAGAATTTGAATAATCTTATACTACTTTGGTATGGGTGCTGACAGGCAGTAGCTGAGTGGGAAGCAGCGGTTATTGCTATGTTAACAGGTCTCTCCATAAATCCATCATATTAGGGGATTCCTTATGGGAAGTGTGGGAATTAAAATAGGTGGAAAACAGGAAATATACACCAACAATAAAAACTGGTTTTTAATGAAAACCACATCGGCAGTTTTAAAAAAGAAAAAGGATTTCACATACAAACCAGACATATTGGTTTATCCAGGTGAACAACTGTAAATGCTGAAAGTCAAGTCACTATGTAATTTAGTATGGAAAGATATAATTGAAAGTACAGTGCAGATCATAGCAAATTTGAAATAAATCTTCATTTTTCAAAATTACAATGGTACCTAAAATCTATTCTGCATAAGACAAAAATGAAGCTATGTTACTAATGATATAATTTAATTAGATGTACAATATAACACAAACTATGTAATTTTATTTTGTATAGTGCCTTCACAAAATCTGTGACTCCAAATAATTCCTGCAAGTATAATACTCTAGAATTAAATAACATGCAGATATCAAGCCAGTTTCCCAGTCAGTGAATTTGACTCATTTATATTGTGATGACTATCAATATTTAATTACCTGACTGGCAACTATTAACTATTAACATTTTCAGAAATGCAGAAAAGCCAAATTTACAAAGCCCTATCTCAGGTTATTTTTGTCAAGCCCACTGGGCACCCTATCTGCATCCTTAGGCTCCTAATTTCCTTTGTATATCTGGCCCTATGTGATTTAGGAGCTGTCAAGGTTCCTTCCCCACTCTGAACTCTAGGGTACAGATGTGGAGACCTGCATGAAAATCTCCGAAGCTTACTTTTATCAGCTTAGGTTAAAACTTCCCCAAGGTACAACCTGTTTTACCTTTTGCTCTTGGACTTTCGCTGTCACAACCAAACATATAATCTGGTTTATTATTGGGAAAGAGTCATTTGGAAACGTCTTTCCCCGCAAAATCCTTACCAAAACCTTGCACCCCCGTTCCTGGGGAAGGTTTGATAAAAATCCTCACCAGTTTGCATAGGTGACCACAGACCCAAATCCTTGGATCTTAAAAACAATGAAAAAAGCATTCAGTTTCTTACAAGAAGAATTATAATAGAAGAAAAAGTAAAAAGAATCACCTCTGTAAAATCAGGATGGTAAATACCTTACAGGGTAATTAGATTCAAAACATAGAGAATCCCTCTAGGCAAAACCTTCAGTTACAAAAAGACACAAAGACAGGAATATCCATTCCATTCTGCACAGCTTATTTTCTCAGCCATTTAAAGAAATCATAATCTAACGCATATCTAGCTAGATTTCTTACTAAATTCTAAGACTCCATTCCTGTTTTGTCCCCGGCAAAAGCATCACACAGACAGACCCTTTGTTTCTCCACCTCTCCAGCTTTGAAAGTATCTTGTCTCCTCATTAGTCATTTTGTTCAGGCGTCAGCGAGGTTATCCTAGCTTCTTAACCCTTTACAGATGAAAGGGTTTTTCCTCTGGCCAGGAGGGATTTTAAAGGTGTTTACCCTTCCCTTTATATTTATGACAGGAGCCTAAGCCCAATTTTAAAAAATGATACAGGTGATTAAGTCTCACTGAAAGCCAATGGGACTTAGGTACCTAAGGCCAATAATTTCAAAGGAAGTTAGGCTCCTAAACAGGCATATCGGCATCTGGGCCTTAGGAGCTTAAGTCCACCATTTAGGTGGCACTGACATTTTCAAAACTGCCACTTAGCTGCTGCCTAACTCCATAGCCACCTGGGTCCCCTGGGCACCTACATGTTTCTGCCAATTGGCATTTACAAAGCTGCCTAAGCCCTGATGCCTAATAAGAAGTTTAGTACCCTAGCTCAAGCTGAAGCCTTGGAGCCCCAAAGGAGGCTTCTCAAACTGGGTAGGGGAACACCTATCTCACTGGTGGAACCCAATCCTGTGTGCTCTGAGGACTCCTAAGGCCCAATATCTGTCAGACCCCACAAGAGGAAGGTCAGATGCAGGCCACAATAGGTGTGGGGGTAGTATAGCATCTGTATAAAAGATAGCTGGGGCACAAGGAAATGTAGGGCAGGCATGAGAGAGGTATTGAGCATGAATAGAGAGGGAGACAATTTCTTAGCTGTTTAACTTCAGGAAAGGGTTCATGGCTTAGGATCCCAAGTGGAGGGAGGCGCCCATCTCTGGCCCATCTGGCCATGCTGGGTTAGTTACTTAAGTATCTAAAGCCCTCCCCACTTCCCATCCCTCTCCCTCTTGCTTACATGGCTTCTGAGGATTCCTTTCATAGGCACCTCACTCTTCCCCTGGATTGTATGGGGAGCCTGGGTGCCTAGCTCAAGGGTGAGGATTCTATTAGGCAGCAGATCACAAAAGAGTTAGACAGTGCAATGGTGAGTCAAGCAATGCCTAAGTACCTTCGAGCAATGCCTAAGTACCGAAATGACTGCTGAAAATGGAACTGAGGGTATGTCTACACTGCAATTAAAAACCTGCAGCTTGCCCGTGACAGCTGACTCGGACTCGCAGGACTCAGGTTAAGGGGCTATTAATTGTGATGTAGATATTCAGGCTCAGGCTGGAGCCTGGGCTTTAGGACCTTGCGAGGATCCCAGAGCTCAGGCTACAGCCCAAGCCCAAATGTCTACAAGGCAATTGAACAGCCCACTACCCTGAGCCCCGCGAGTCTCAGTCAGCTGGCATGGGCCACCATAGGTGTCTAATTGCAGAGTAGACATACCCTTAGACTTTTGAAAATTTTACCTTGGGTAAATAGTTTCCTTGAGGCACAATACACCACCATTCCCTGAAACAAGAATTCAGCATATATGTTGTTACATATAATAGGAAAATATTCATTATAAATTTCTGCAATTTTCTCCACTGGGTCTATGAATTTGAAAAGTTAATTGTTTTTCTCTTTGAAAGGAAAGGAACAATGAAGCTAGTGGTCTAGAAAAGATGCATTATCTACCTTCTATAATCCAGGCAGGAAGCAGAGATTTCCATATGCAATCTGATTGACTCCAAGAAAAGTCAGTGCAAACCAAATGCAATTTAAGGAACTTTGGTTAATTGATTATGCTGCCTGGAGTAACACTATCTGAGCTGTACTATCTGGCTTTCTCCTACCCTCTTCTGTCAGCTGAACTGGTCATTCTTCGGGAGGCCTCTGGATCTCTCTAGTCAGGGTGTTTTACACAAATGAATAGTGTCAGTATGAGCGGTCTGATTGGTTAAAGCTAACATTGTTACATATTTCAGTATTATTGATCTTGGGGTAGGTTAACAACAGAAATGCATGACTTGCAGCATGAAAACAAGAGTTTTCAGTTAACCATGAGCCTGAAATTTCTTCTTGTATTTAACAATATATAAAATAATAGCAAAAACAGTGAGAAATTAAAAGGAGTACTTGTGGCACCTTAGAGACTAACAAATTTATTAGAGCATAAGCTTTCGTGAGCTACAGCTCACTTCATCGGATGCATTTGGTGGAAAAAACAGAGGAGAGATTTATATACACACACACAGAGAACATGAAACAATGGGTTTATCATACACACTGTAAGGAGAGTGATCACTTAAGATAAGCCATCACCAGCAGCAGAGGGGGAAAGGAGGAAAACCTTTCATGGTGACAAGCAAGGTAGGCTAATTCCAGCAGTTAACAAGAATATCAGAGGAACAGTGGGGGGTGGGGTGGGAGGGAGAAATACCATGGGGAAATAGTTTTACTTTGTGTAATGACTCATCCATTCCCAGTCTCTATTCAAGCCTAAGTTAATTGTATCCAGTTTGCAAATTAATTCCAATTCAGCAGTCTCTCGTTGGAGTCTGTTTTTGAAGCTTTTTTGTTGAAGTATAGCCACTCTTAGGTCTGTGATCGAGTGACCAGAGAGATTGAAGTGTTCTCCAACTGGTTTTTGAATGTTATAATTCTTGACGTCTGATTTGTGTCCATTCATTCTTTTGCGTAGAGACTGTCCAGTTTGGCCAATGTACATGGCAGAGGGGCATTGCTGGCACATGATGGCATATAATTAAGTGGCATAGTCAGGACATAAAAATAATGTTTTCAGGCTGAGATTTGAAAAGAGATGGTGCATCAGTAAGTGAGGTGGAGGGAAAGGAAGGCTATTCCAAATGGGGCTTGTAGGCCTATAAGTTCACCTGAACAGCTGCTACAGAGGTAGAAGGGAAGATTTCCCAATATTTCTTTTTCTAATTAAGATAAATCTTAATTTAAAATAAAATGTTTTTATCCCTCAACACTCCTTAGCTACCTGCTTTTACTAAAAGCAGCCATTCTAGAGAATTACATTCCAGGCACTGAATCCCTGTCACTAAGCTGGCCAAGAAGATATTTTTGTTGATTCTTTAACTGAGGTGAACCGACATCATCTTTTTCTAGTCAGGCAGCATCTTGAGCTGGTTGGTTTCCTCCCACAGGATTAGAAAGGACATTGGATTAGGCAGAAGCTCTTTCTGTTTGTTGGTAACAAATCCAAAGAGTTCATATTTAGGTATAGTCTTTAGGTCATACAGAAATTTCATAATTTTAGCTGCAAAAATGCACATGTACATTGACAAATATTTGCACCTAAGTCAGTTACACACAAATCTGTATGTACATGTTTGTATTCTTATATCTAGAAATCTGGTCCATAATAACAATACTTCAGAGCATTTACAGTGGAAATTTAAAAAGTGCAAACAGTCTGTTAGTTCTTATCAATGCCTGTGTAGTTGCTGTGTAACCATTTTGTGGACTGTTCTAATTGTTGAGCTAGAGGAGAGAAGAGAAATGCAGGAGTGCATCTGGTTGTGCCATCTCCTGGTTAAAAATGATGGGCCAGATCCCCAGTTGGTTTAAGCAGTTCATCACAGTTTACACCAGCATCTAGCCCAACAATTATGTTTTCTATGCTGCCTTATCTCTGTAACCTTAGTAACTATTGTAGTATTCATTGTAATATACAGTAAGCTTACTAACCAGAAATAAACTTCAAGAACAACTTGTATATGTCCAAGACCTCTGATAAGGTGTTTTTCTACACATCAGCACCAGTAGATTTTCCATTCTCTGCATGCTGCTTTTCATACAGCACATACATTTCTATTCCAAAAGACTAGGGGCTCAATGGCTTCCTTTTAGTAAAAATCTACCATTTTTGCCAAATCAATTTACGACAGTTTTAGGCATAATTAAGGATATTATTGTCTCAGCAGAGAAACCAAGAAATTGTCTTGCCTGGACATTGAGTTACCCTCTCACCTCCATCATTCCTGAGAAGTACTAAGTGCTCTAGGCCCGATCCAGCAAAGTTAGTCAAGTACTCATGTGCTTAAAGTTAAGCATGCACATAAGTGCTTTGCTGAACTGATGTAGAATTACTCGCACCTTGCAGGAATGAGTTTCAATAGATCTAGCTAGGAAAGAGAGGAAAATGTGATATTTTTTCCCCATTTTACACCAAACATTTATTTTGACAAATAAGTTCCTGTCATCTCAGCTCTGCAACTGCCTTCTTTAGTTCAGGAATGTTACACAATGGTCGGTAGGAAAACTTATACGGCTGACCTTTGTGCTGTATCTATTTTGTGGAAAAAGAAAGGACCCCAACTCTGATGCTATGAAGCCAGCATTTTTCTTAGGCACTAAATTACTTCATATTG